>NC_134379.1:4678846-5293269 GCF_035582795.1 Mycteria americana | reverse complement strand
TTGGTATGTAAATACTATCTGTGGAATGTCACTACACCAGTGGTTCCCTGTTCTGACAAGAGGGAGATAGCTGGGTTTGAAATGCAAATGTTTCCATGTTTTTTTCCTTGCAGGTACCACTGGACAAAATATCACAGTTCACAAGGTCCCCAGGAGCCCTCTAAGTGGAATTCCAGTGAGGACAGCCCCAGCAGCTGCTGTTTCCCCCATGCAGGTACAAGGAGCTCTTTCTATCCTTGCAGTTCTAAAATGGGTAGATGCAGTGTTTGCTACAGCATGACATAGCTTCAGCATGCCAACATGCATATGTTGACAAGGGAAAGGGGAAACTCATCTGTTTATTTGCTGTGAAACATCAAATGCTGTAGTACTAACAAAAAGGATCAAAGTGAATTTGTCTTTGACTTCAGCTTAGAGGTCTCTGTGGACGGATGTGAACTCTTTGGAATACAATTCTGAACTTTAATCACTGTTGACCAGAAAATAGGTTTCGATTATTGGGGGTGAGTTACAAGAAACATCAAACTAAACTAGGTAGCTGGCATGTGAGCTGAGAGACAAGGGATAGTAAGTTTAAGATGTATGCTCCCAGTTATCTAGTAAGTTCATACAGTGCTGAATGAAGAGCTCTTACAGTTTGTTGTTTTTCCTGCTGAAGCATAACTGCTCTGGAATGTAGTACTTCTTATGTCACTGCACCAGGTAGTTAACTTTTTGTTAGCAATTTTCAAATCCGTGGTGCAATGTTATTGGAAATACTGCTTTTGTGAACAATGGAAAAACAAATGCACTGTGCTTCCTGATTTCCACATATGCTGAAAGTGGCATACCATTAGACTGCTAACCTTTCTAGGCTTGAGAAGCCATTGTATGTTTTTTGACTGGGTGGTCACTGGACTTACAACAGGATATTCCCCTCTGAATCTGGGTAAAAAAACAGTTGCAAGGTTAGGTTGTCTAGGTGAGTGTTCTGAAGAACGAGATGACTTTGAAAGACTACTTGACAAATGTGTGAGCACATTTCCTTCAAAGAATCAGCAAAGGAATTGTAAAGAATGGGATTAAACAGAGGTCTGGGAACCTTCTATTAATGCCTGGCTGAGGGGGTATTAACGCTGAAAACTGGTGCTGGAGCTGCAGAGACAAGAATCCTTCTGACTTGTGATTCAGGGTGCTGGGGACAGAGGCAGGGTTAGGAACAGGCATTCTTACTTTGGGTTTGTGACACTAGATTATGTTTGGCAAGAGAAAAAATGGTGCAAATAGAAATGTGGAATAGTTTAGGAACCAATGTATTACCAGCTAAAAATAGTGTCCCTTTGTCCTCTTGTATTTCACAACCATTTATCCAGCTCTAGGTACAGCTGATACCTTGTTGAAAGGTTTCTGTATCCCTCCACCTGCTTTGTGATCTTGAGATAGCAGAAACATCTCTTCTTTCTGCTTGCCTATTTAAGCGCAATGGCTAGTATTTTTTTAATTCTCCTTCATACGCTTGTTTTGTTTCACAGAGACATTCTGTTTATAATAATGCCAAGCCAGCCAGCAAGGGTGTTGCTAGACACACAGATCTTTCAGACCTTCCTCTTGCAGGTAAGTCACAGTAAACGTACAAATATTGCCTCTTTTTACTAGCAAAAGCTTGTCATTAACTCTTGGCCTCTGCCTGGGCCGTTTTTCCTCTTCTCGTATGGTCAAAGGAAACATGAAAAAATGTCTTCAGAGTCTTTGTTTTAGAGAGCTTATTAATTTTGTCATGTTTCCATTCGCATCTTGATCATAGCCTTAGAAAACTAAAAAATAGCTGATTTACTATGGTTTGCCAACACAAACTTGCCTTCTTTATTCCAAAGTATCCATGGCACCTCTCTAATCCATGCTGTGGAACTGGAGAGGATTGGATTTTGTTCAACATGTATATATCTGGAACAAGTCCAAAGCACTGTCTTTTGAGAGTTTGTTTGTTTTTAAATTAAGCTTCATTTGAAATACATCAAACATTTCAGATACTGATGTGACTGTTTTAGGAGCAGTCATATTTGGGCTTGAAATAGTTTGTTCTGAGAGTTCTCAAGAGATGGGTTTGTTTTTATTTCACACTTTGCTTTTGTTCTCTTGTCATTTAATATTCTTCTCTACCAGTGTTTGTTTCCCATTTTCTCTAGTGCCCTTTATTTTGATTATCTAGTCCTGAATGTCGTTGTTGCATTGAAATCAAAGCTAGTAACAACAGATTATTGAATTTTTAAGGACAGATGAAATATTATATTCCTGTAGTGAAACCTCAGTGAAACTGCAGGGAGGGACAAAAGAAATCAGTCACAACTTCTTCATTGGTAGACTGGATTTTCTGCAATAGTTTGCTAGTGCAGGAGAGAAATTATAACCGTCTTCATTTTTAGACTTTTCAGATAATCTGCTAAGATTCCCCTTCCATCATTTAAAGATGAAGACATACTGGATCTGAACAGCAAAACAGATTATAGGGTAGATGGCAGCATAAACAAATAACATCTTGTCTGTGCTACTGGCTTCTCCTGCAGGAGTAAATGCTAAGCAAGCAGACGTTATAGTGGAACAGACTGAGTTTACTTATTTATATCAGTTGGTTTCCAGAAAATGTCTTTCATGAGAGTATACAATGATCCTAAACAGAGCGTAACACCTTTTCAATCTCTACCAGTTTACTGTAGAGTGAAGTAATCTGTCAACTGTGTAATATAATGCCAGTCCTTAATAATAAATATCCCACTTCAGGCCATGGATAATTACTGTCATTACCCATAGACAATTGTTCTGTAACAATCTGTTGGAATCAACAGATATTTTATTAGCCATTGTATGGTAAAAATTTATGGTTGCTTATCTAACAAGTTCCTGTATTTACAGCTTCTCTTTGTACCTGGGTTTAATTTAGTTCCAATAATCCATAGCAAAGGCTTACTCATTATAAAGTTGTAATAGCTCTGGTTCCAATGTAAATAATCCTAGAAGGCAGTTGATCTAAGCCCTATGATAACAACACTGAATTAAAAAATATCCCCAAGGAAATTCAGAGTGAAGTAGTCTCCATAATAATAATCTTCTGACTGATTCCATCTGACCAGTATCACAGCAGGGTTCTGTGATGTCCTTAATATGACCCAAATGTTACATCGTTGGAGAGGAGAATGGATTACTTCGCAGAAAGCACTGATCTTTGGCTATGATCTTTTAATTTAGAATCGGAGGTTTACTGGTTCTGTCCTGGAGTTTCTAGCAGCCAGAAATAAGTCAAAGGAAGTATATTACTTGTGCAAAGGAAGTATATTACTTACGCAAGTGAGACTCAAAGTGCAAAACTGGATACTGTTAACTTGCACCACTTCAGGAACTACTGTATAATTCAAACCAGTAACCACAAAGTTTATTTAAATGGTGCAAATAAATAGTGCTAACAGAATGTGATTTTCCTTAATCATGTTACATATTTTTCATACGATTATTATCATGTTTCTCTTTCCAAATGATTCCTAATATGCCCTCATCTTCTCCCTCTTTTCTTTCCAGCTAGATGCTTCTAATAGCCTTTATTCCTATCTGGGATCCTTCCTTCTCCTTCCCTTTTTTGTACCATGCATGAATGCATCCTGAATGATTGGCACAGCACTTCCTAATTGGACCATGCCATTAACCAGTCCAATTATGTTAATGACAATTTAACAGTGCCTTTTTTTTTTTTTTTTTGCTATCCTTATAAACTAGTGAGAAACCTACATTCCTCTTCATAATGTTCAGATTTTGTTTATTGATATGCCTTTTGTGGTAGATCTGTTTCTCTAAGCAGAATATTCTTAAGTTTAAAACAATCCCAAGAATCATTCATTGGATGCCTGTCTGATTGGTGTGGCTATTTAAATTTGAGGCAATTCCCCATAAATCCAACCTAATGAGGAGCTAGAAGAATCATACACATTTGGAATATATAGTGGAAAACCAACAAAAAGACTTTTAAAAAGTATGCTGTGTGCTATTTCTTGTTTGTTATGGATTCGTGGTGCACACAAAGAAGGGACAGGTGAGTGGAAGGAAGGATGACCCTGACTGAGCAAGGTGTATGCAATCCAGTGCAACAAAGCTCTGCCAACAGCCAAGATGCTGGAAAGGAGACAGTCTCCTGGGCCTGGATTCTGTCCTTTTCCATCTGGACTTCTTAATAGATAGGAACTTAGCAGCTGTTTATGCTGCAGAAAGAAGGTGCAGAAATACGTATAGGTCTCAGCAGCTACAAATGCTGATTTAGTCTTGCAAAATTCAGGAGCCAAAGCAAGGGCAGCTGCATGCCTGTTGGAAGGATGTGTTTATCTGGCAACTGCTGATACACACACCCCAGTTACTGCTGAAAAGAAATTTAGGGCTGATTCAATGATACTAACCCTTGCTGAAGCTGAGATAAGAAGGAATTCACACCTCTAGGTGATATGGTATTAATTGATAATTAACATAGGGAGGTAACTGGTGGTCTTGGTAGTGTTAGCTTAATGGTTGGACTCGATGATCTTAAAGGTCTTTTCCAACCTATACGATTCTGTGATTCTGTGAACTGAAAAGGAGGAGAAAAAGTTGTGTTCCACATTCAGTTAATTTCCAATAACAGCTCATAATGTCCCAGCCATAGATCCTGGCTTGTTCACAGTTTGTCTACAGAAAAGCAGCAGCCAACTTTCCCTGTGTTATACATCACTCTACCTCATGATTGGTATGCATGGGGAGATAATTTGATTTCTATGATCTCTTTGGCTTCTCTTCAAAAACCTATCAACATTGGATTCTATGGCTACTAATTTTGTTGATTTTATTTTATTTATTCATATATATACATGTAAATATATATAATAAAATTTATTAAAAATGTAATATGTGTAATAAAAATATAGATGCATCTGCTATGAATATATTGAGACTTCTCAAAGTTCTGTCAGATAGGATGCCCAGCATCATGCGATAATAAATGCCTTGAGCTAGGTTGTATTCAGGAGACAAGAGGCTTTTTTGTTACAAGTCTGCTAATGGCAGAAAAGAAATTATTGTACTAGGGCTGGTCAGTCATCTGGTGAAGATATCTGGCGATCAGCTTTTGAACCTTTAAGACTGTAGGTTTTGGTATTTCCCCTCATTCACCTGAGGCCCCTACCCCCCAGCAGGAGTATCAATCACAGGAAACCAGGCAGTCTGTACTGTTGAAATCATCAAAGCTATTCCTTGTTATGATCACCTCTAATCTGCTCAAGGTTTCCTAGCCCCATGTGTGTTTAATGAACAAATGAGTACATTTGTTTAGAATCAAAACAACAGACTACATATTGTGTGCTGGGTGGCAGGACAGTGGTTAATCAAACTCCTCAGACTGCAAACTGACAGCTTTTTTTTAATTCCCACAGACCTTCTGAAGGGGAGAAGTGAAGAGCTGAAACCAGACCATTACCTCCGTAAAAGTCCCTCCCTGGAATCCCTGAGCAAACCCCCTATGGCCTTCAGCAGCAGAATGCTTACCTCTACCCCCAGCAGCTTGAAACCCCAAAGCAAACTCAGGTACCAACTCAGTTTCCTGGGAAAAGCAGCACAGTGGAAAGATTGACAGCATTACCTGGCACCAAGATGAATGTTTTAATCTGGTGGACCCCTGTCTCCAGTGGAAACTCTGCTGGCTTGTCTGTCCAGTTCAGAATTACTAGGCTGTGTCAAATCTAAATATCATAATTCAGATTATAATAACCACAGTTATCTGTAAGATGAGCAGTCATGACAAAATGAAGAAAGCAAGCTTTCAGGAGCCACTAAGTTGTATACAAGAATTCCATCATGTGTACGAGTGGTCAACCCTCATTATCTTACTGTAGCTTTGCATGTTATGACAAGTTAAAAACTAAGAGCTTTGCGGTCCAAGGGAAAGCTGGACACATAATTTTCTTCTGTCCTGAGAAAAAACATATGTATTTTCCTCTGATCTCCACCATTATTTCCAATGGTAGAAGCTGTAGGGTGGAGACAATGCGGGTGTTTTGATTGTTGGCCTTTAACTGTCCTCGAGGCCTTGACTGCAATACAGCTTCCAGATTTTTCATTTTATTCAAGAACTCATTCTGCAGCAGCTCAATTGGATGTGAATTTGCTGTTACAGATTCTTTAGATAGTTTCTTTCAATTCTGCACCCTAAATCTTATTTTTCAATATGTAAGTTTCTAAGTAAAGCTGATGAAAATAATAGCAGAAATGCTGGGTTAACACATGCCATCGAATATCCATAGGCTGCTGTTTTTTCAGCTCTTTGTATGCAGTGATACCAACTGAATTTGTCTCATCTAAAGGCAAATACAGAATGCAAGCTCTGAAAGCTATTAGAGTTTGGTTTACATTTAGGTTCTGTGCTACCATTCTGCTTTGTCATACAGATATTTACACACTGGTAAAAATTAAGAGACTTCAGGCATATTTATCTTCTTCTCCCTTATGCTTCCCTGGGTTAGCGTGGAGAGAAAGGACCCACTGGCAGCCTTGGCTCGGGAGTATGGTGGTTCGAAGAGGAATGCTCTGTTGAAATGGTGCCAAAAGAAGACTGAAGGTTACCAGGTAAGGGAATAGGTACATTTTTACTTTTCTCTGGAGAGTAATTCATCACTTTCCTATAGGTGTGCAGTAAGCAATGTCACTTCAAACAAATATGTGTATTTCAGTCTGCTGATTTTTGCATGTTTACTTCCACTGGCTGTTTCCATCCTATTCCTTCAGATTTCTTTAATACTGCAGTCCCCAATATTACATTTTCATAAGTAATTCGTATACAAATCCCAAAATATTTACTGCATCAAAGGTTGCTGATGGTGAGAAACAGAGTGTATATGCACAGCAGCTTCAATTTGGCATCAATTTTTGAAATTACATTCTAATATCTTTTTCTATAGGCTTCTGTGGGCGATGTGCTTTTATGAGAGTTTTTTCATTGGTCGTTTCTGTAAAACCGAAGAAATATTTCTTTGTGTGGCCTTGACCAAATGAAGTTTGCAGCTTGGGGCCCCGCTTTTTCTAATCTTCTGCAGTTTAATGGGATTTTGCAAAGCAAGTTTTGACTGCTTGAGGATGTCATTTTCACTGTTAAACAGACATAATGATTTGTCCAGTTCTTGTATGGCCATTGCTGTGCTTATCAAGCTCTGGCTAGTGTTTGTATGCAGTTGAGTTAGGCCTTTGGTTCTGCTTGTAACTGAGCTGTAGAAGGCAATTATAGACAACAGTTCATCCTGTGATATATGCTGGGTGTGCAGGATAGTCTTGTTTGATATAATGTTGAGATTTTTTCCTTCTTAAGAATAATATTGTTTGTTACTTAGAGCAGAAGGCAAAAGCAGTTATCACCACATGATATGCACCCTGGAGCAAGTCTTTAATAAAAGCAGAGTCCATCTTTTAAAGTAAATAATAAAATATTTTTTTTCTTCACAACCAGCTCTTTATGAAGCATTAGCTGCAGGAATTTGGAAGAAAAGACGGTAGCTTTCCCTTTAAGTAAATTGATCTAGAAAAGCTTGAGTCATTTCTTAGCACTGGCATATTCATCAGGCTTGCACCAATTTCACAGAAGGACAGGCATCAGAGAAAGCTCTTGACTTTAGATACACCTTAGAAAGAATAAAGCCAGGGTTAGCGTTTAGCCTCCAGTTCTGTGATACTGCCTAAAAGGCGCCACAGTGCTGTCCCCTGAAATTGTGTGATCTATGCTGTGTTGATTTATTTTATATCTCATCTACTAAAATTCTCCTGGTCTTGGATTTGAAGGTGTGGGAGAACATTCCCATCCAGTCCTCAGAAAGTGATTCACGAAATATAACTTTTCCAAATCTAACTTCTGTTAAGCCAGCAAACCCACCTGTCGAGTAACACTTTCTCCTGACAGTGTTGCCCTTTTTTGTTTCAGATAGTGCATATGGTGAGCTTCCTCCACTTCTCTTAAAACAGTCTAACACCGATGAATTCGCTGTTAGAACTATTCTCTGAGAGTCAGCCTGTAGTTTTCTTTCTCTGATTACACCCAAGTTGGACTAAATGTATTGCTTTTAGAAATTATTATGTGGCTTTGCAGAGATAGAGGCCTGTCCTGATTCTGTAGGTACCGGACTGGCACCAAGAGTGACAAGTATTCCCTCTGTGGTAGAATAGAAAAGGAGTTTTGTTTTTCTGTGCTGAACCCAAGTAGTGGAGCTAACTGTGTATCAGATAGCAGGCCACCCAGGAGGTATGCAAGGCAATCCAGGTCTATTTGTTTTCCTTTTAGTATTAGTCTCTGGAGGAAAGTATGTCCATGCTTCAGAGGATAGTGGAAGTCTTTGCTTTATATATGGCTGCTGGAGTGTTGTTGGTATGTGACGGTCCAGATGATGTTTCAGAAAAAGCTTTGTCATTTTGGTTCCTGCTCTGATGAGGCTCTTGTTCTGTTCATGGCTGTCCTCTGTCGTTACTCTTTCTAAAGCAGCAGAATGAGTTTTCAGCAGCTTTTGAGAACAAGCCTGTAAAACACTGACAAACACTGCGTAATCCAGGAGAGTCTGAGAAGTTCAGACTGTGATGTGGTGGGGAGCCTTATTACCCAGAGTGTAAGATCTCAGGGCAGAAATTAAAGTCAGATGAACCAAAGGACAAACACAGTATTGATTTATGGTGAGAGCCTTGCCTCTCTATCTTCACTGCTTCATTTAGAGGCATTATCTCTTGGATGTTCTTCCTCAGATTCTCATTCCCATTGCGCTCTTTTCAGTGCATTCACTAACTCTTCTTGAACTTGCTTTCCCAGACCCTTGCACTCTTACGATAAGGCTGATATTAAGCTCCACAGGGAGTTTTTATCATTCTTGAGTACAAAGAACTGGAGCGAAGAACGTCATCCTCCTTCCTGCCTTAGCCACTGCAATGGTGAGAATGAGGTAATGAACTCTACCAAGCAGAACCCTGAGGATGTGCATGACTTCTTTTCCATAGATAATACCCCTGTCTATGAGGCATCATCTGTGTAAATCCCAGTATAATCTGTCATATTCTTTCTAACATAAAGCCCAGAACCACAGATAACCTTGGATGCAAGCTGTTTTCAGCTCTGTGACACAGTGGAATGAGAGAATAAAAGACTTGCTGCTTGGCTGCCTAACTTCTTTTTTCAGTGGCAAAATGTACTGCCTTTGAGGTCTAGTAACAGCTCCTGATCTGAGCTGGTGAGGAAGAGAGAGATTCCTTTCTGTTTAAACTATGAAGATACTGGATTTCATTAAACAGCACGAGCAAAATGGATTAGAATAACCAATACTCTCAGTAGCAGCTACTACTGATGTCCCAGATTCCCTGAGGAAAGCTGGATTAGTGACCTAGGAAGGTATCTGGGGATAAGACCTAGGGACCAGCACACAAGGCTGCACTTTTTAAATGCTTTAATCCATACAAAGCTTATACTGTAGATAGAAATTTACATCCTGCTCCTGGCATATATCTTTGCATTGACTACAGTGGGAATATTCCCTGGCTTTGAACTTCAGTGTGTTCCCCAGGAGGCAATCTCATAAAACAAGAGAGGAACACTGGAGGGAGTTGAGAGAAGTGCAACACAAATTAGTAGTGACGTGGAGGGTTTTGTTTGTTTTTTTAAAAAAAGAAATTGCATGAGTTTACAGTAACTGGGGGGAAACATGGAAGCATCTATGTTTCTCTAATCTGCTATGTCATTTCTAAGATCCCTACTTAAACAATGATTTGATATCAAAAAGATATGAATGCTAAAGAGAAAGAGTAATTATTTAGAACATGAAAACAGAATCACTAGAATGAAAATAAAGTGGAAGTTCAGGTTAATGACTAGGAGAAAAGAATATGAAAGTGGGATTGCATACACTGGCATGACTGATCATATGATTTCAATTGTCATATCTCAATGCCTTGATGAATGTTATCTGGCATTTTGGCCATCGATTTTTAATAACTGTGCAGGGGACATGCTAAAAAAAATCTCAGCAGTAAAAAGAATTGTAGTGAAATAAGGCTTTTGGGCTCAGTGGCTTTGTGCAAAACTTCCTCAAGGAAAATCTCCAGCTTAAAAAAAACAACCTTAATCTAATGCATGGTTCCCTATAAGAATTGTGCACTGGCACATGATCTCTTTTGCCAGACATACATAGACTGTTCTTTCTGCCTCTCTGAATTTGTTGACATCATGGTGTATAATGTAGGATGATGAGATGACCAGACTTGAGAACTGCTTTTATGGCTCTGGAACTCAATTACCACAAGTCCTTTAAACCACAAAGCTTGCTGAGAGTAAGTTATTTATGTTAAAATAGCTTTTTCTCTGTTGTCTTGTGGTGGGGCTTTTTTCATCTATTTAAAAAGATTATACATCATAGCAACAGTGTGAAGTAGAAATTGGGTGCCTCTTTTCTAATAGGCTCTGTTCCCATGAGTTGTAACTCCTGGAAGCTGCTGAGAGTCATTCTTGTTGCATTATCACCTTCCATAATCATATCATTAGTGACTGTGGTGTTATTTAAGTGCCCTGGTTCTGTTTGCTCTCTGTGGAGACCATTTGTCAAGGGGCCAAACCTCTCTAGATTAAGTTTATTACTATCCACAGATGTATTGTGAAAACATGGAACATCAAGAGGCACTTAACCCATGATCATTAGAACTGAGGATTATTTTTCTGCCACATATACCCTCTCCAGAGAGAGGAGGGAATTGCTACCATGTTAATGAATATGGCTCGCTTAAAAGAATTGTTTTCATGTTTTTTCCAACCACTACACATCCATCCTGTGGCACAGAGGAAAAGAGAATGAGACCAACTCTTTTCTCCCATGCACAATCATGGTTATTCTTTTTATCAAAGTTATATTTGGTTTAACAGGACCCATTTGGGATCCACTTGTTGAAGAACCACTATCTTTTATAGTAAAGCTATCCATGCGGTTGTCTTAAGTAGAGGAATGCTAGATAGGAGGAGACGAGGAATGTTCTAGAACTGACAAAGGGAAATGGCAGCTATACCTCTGAAGATTTTTATCTTTCCCCGACCTGTGCATTCAAGCCATTGCATTATGTCATCTCCCCGATTATGACAGTGTCAGTACACCAGCTTATGGATAAAGGTAGTGGACATCTTCAGGAGAAGAGGTAGTGCTCCCTATTAGCACTGACACCAATATGAGATGGCTGATAAACTTGTATTGGTCTTACTGGTATTTGTGGGACCAGCCTCAGATCCGATTTCATACCATCTGGAGGAATCTCAACAGCATGGAGAAACTACTAACCAGAGCAATCTTTACGTAGCTTTTAATGTTGTACAAGTAGTTCCTGGAGAAAAGAATTCCTTTTAATTATTCTGCGTAAAATACGCTAGCAAGTATGAGCAAAGCTAGAAGAAAATGATTTATTTGTTTCCATGCCTTATTTGGAGTGATGTGACTTTGCAGTAGGTCCCAGGAACACTGTGCAGTTTTAGAAAGTATGCTTAGGAGTATGTAGGAACTATTTTTAGGGCAATACTCTCTGACATTGTATTGTTTAGTCTAAATTAGCAAAATACAAATATCTGTATGCTCAACCATTCTGAATATTTGCCTCAAAAGTTGTGAATTGTTTTTTGAAGCTTCCTTTTCTTGAAACACAGATAGTTTTGGGGCTCTGATGAAATATCCTGATGGAGACTGCAGCCTGCATAGTTTCCAGAAATGCCGATTGGCATTAAGAGGAGTCTAAATACTTCAACCTTTGTCTTTACTGTATATATTAATGAAAGTGCCATTCCTGTATAGTGCCTCAGCTATTCAAAAAGAAGAAAAAAACCCTGCCCTGCAGTATTCCTGCTATTATGGCTATTCTAGCCTTGAGAGACAGAAATCAGAAACAAATTACTTCCGAACATAACATAAAAGTCATTAAATGTAATTCTGAATGCTTTTACTACTAGAAGCATAAAGCTGGTATATCAGACTATGTAAAAGTTGGTGTCTCTGCATAGTACTACATTCTTCATGTAGCAAAGATGCAAAAGCTTAGGGAGAAAAATAAAGGCTATTGCAGTATTTGCTGTTTGTCAAGTAATTATAGCAAGAGACTGGTTGACTAGTGGTTTGGCAGTGGATATAATATAAAGCTTTTTACCCTTTTGTATTCAGTTTAAACTCAGACTAATACTAACTTTCTGTTTATGAATTTGTGGCTTTCTTTTTCTCACAGGAATTTGCATTCCTTTTCTTTTTGTACTAGGCAGTATTTCCTCCGTACTCTCTTTGTTCTCAAGCCCTATTCCATGATGATATCCCCTGCTTTTTCTCATATTTTTTTTGACTCGTTTGCTGGCTGGATGAGATCCAGCACAGATTAAGTGTAGCCCAAAGATCAAATGCAGATAGGGCTGGTGAGGACATAATGCATCCCCTTTGGTCAAGTGGTCATGGGGCCAATGCATTGTCATTAGGGAGATGGACTCTCTCTGCTGCTAGGACAGCCAGCCGGACAGACTATTTTTTGACTGCTGATGCATCAAGCAGCCGTATTCCTGGGGTTGCACATTGTGGGGACCTGCTTTATAAGAGATCCTAAAAGCTCCTTCATGGTCAGTTGTACGTTAACATGTCTGTGCTTGGCGGTTTCTTCCTTATTCTGGAAACTAAGGGTTATATTTAGAAACAAGAAGTCTGTTATTTCTTTGTACGTCATTAGTGTGGGTAGTTGACATTATCTTTCTACTTAAGCAACTAATGTCTCAATCTTTTTTAAGTCTCGACTGAGCACTTTGCCTCACACTTTAGTTATGCACCATCTTGGACCACAGAGAGTGAACAGAGACTATATTGCAAATGCTACCACAGTCCTCAGGGTTGGTGCTCAGGCTGGCAGTTCTAGTAAAGGATCAGAGCGCTGAATGGGACAAAACCCAGGATCAACCCTCTCAACCTCTGAACCTGGGCAGAATATAATTCCTGGGACTTGGCTCGTAAAACAATCAGTCAAACGCTTCCTTTGACACTAACATAATGGATCTTAGTTTTAAAGCCTTGAGAATCCCAGCACAGCTGTGCACTGTCCTAAAGAAATACAGAGAAGAACCCAGTTGTTTCTTCATCACAAGATGTGCACTTGGGTATGGGAGTGATTCTCTTAACCTTTTCTACATTACTTTTTGATTTTGTGTCAACAAGTAGCATAAAACTGTTTCAATATGTCTCAAAATTGTATCAGTCTCTCGTATATCAACATTAATCAGGTTTCTGTCTAAATATTTAACTAGTCATGAGAACAAGGTAAGCTGTGGCATTCCGTAATTCAGCAGTAACAGAGGGGTAGATGTACAGGTTTTCTGGCCACCTTTCCAAGTGAGGCCTTTCAAGCAACAAGGATAGGAGATAAATCCCATCTGCTGTTACACACAGTTTATGTGCACTCTGGAAAGGCTGGATTCCCACAGTACTGTGCTCTTGTGTGCTGAAAATCAGCAGCAAAACAAATAACTCCCAGTTTGTGTGATGTGGGTGAAGAAAAACACTGAAAAAAAACCCTCCAGATTTAAATAGCAGCCACCCATTCATTCTAAGCAGCATTCATGGCAGTCTCTCTCTCTTCTGGGGAGGACTGGGAAGATTTCCCATCTGCCATACTAACCTGTGTGCCTGAGATTAGAGGCTTATGGCCAGAGCCTGCTGAGTAAGCAGGAAAAAGCTGTCTGTCTTAATATTTGCCAATACCATTGATGCAATAAAGTTCTTCTCTGGTGAACAATGACACTTACCCTAAAGTACCATACGCTAGCATATCCCTTTTGGTATGAGAGGACGCACAAGCTTACGAAGAGTTCTGCGTCCACAGTACTCGTAGCATTTTGACATTTAGAAGTAGCATATATGTGCAATGGGTTTTTCCCAGGAAGTTATTCTTTGAGTTTCTGAGAAACGGGTGAATTTGCTGGCTCTCGTTGTGTTTCTCTTGATTTTTGCAGAAGAGAAGGATGTTGACTTCAGAAAGACTTTTTCTATCTATGCAAAAGTTGAAGGGAGTCTTGCTAATAGCTATTGAGATAAGACGGATTATCCTGTGTTTAAATAAAAATTGACAATATGTTGGTCAGAAATTTTGCTCCCAAGTCTGCTTTGGACCATCTTTGTGACTTTGGCAGTGGCAGTCTTGCATAATACCATTGCCTTGATTTCCCTAGCTGTTAAAATATAGATCATCATATCATATCATTGGATGATGATGAGTTTCAGTAATATTTTGAAAGATGCTCTGATAAAAAGGGCACTCTTGAGAGATTTTAATTGATGAAAGTACAGGCTTAAAATTTCAAGATATTCTCATTTTTTTTTCCAGAATAAATGTTTTCTTTTTCTAAATAAAAACACTTATAGTGGAATGTGTACATGCAGCTTCTCTGTATTTCCCAGCTGGACCCAGGGTTGGGTCTGGAAAATAAATGCAGCAGCCAAATCGTGGCATGTTGGGAATAATCAGGTTGATTACCAATGTGCAAGCCCCCTTCACAATGATGCCAATGCATAAACGTGCTCTTCCAGGGTAGCCAAATAACTTGAGCCAAGCTCTACTTTTTTTCATACAAGGGGCTTTATCCTGTAAACAAATACAAGTCTCTTGATTGGAGGGATAAAATAAATGCCCATGCAGCGCTCTCATGCGTAACGTTCTATCCTGCTGGGTAATTTTAAAAATAGCATTTATATTCTATCCATCCCAAAGTCCAAGACGCTTTCCTTGTGTTGCCTGGATGCAGTGACAATCAGTGAAAACACTGAATTGATTGGTCACCAGCTGGAACAGCTCCAAACTGTGAATTTAACTGGGAGAGAGCTGAGCCCTGCTGCCTGTTCCATGAATATCCTTTGCTGTTGAGACCTCTCCCCACCTTGTTTCCATCCTTTACCGTGAGCCAGCTGCAGTCTGCAGCCTACCCCTCCACCCAAGAATTCCAGGATATGGCTAATCTCTGAACTATCAATACAGATAATTAGAAATAGCAGTGTGGTCATTAGCAATTCTGCACCAGGGCTCCAGGCAGGAAGTAGCTGAGCTGCTGTCTTGGACACAGAGGGGAGCTAGTTCCTCCCCCTCTCTCCCTCCCTCCTTCCCCAGAGTATCTGTGTGGTCCTTGGAGCTATGCTGCTGCATCTTCATTCTTGCAGCCTTGGGAATGAAGGAACACAGCCTAGCCTGTTTCATCTCTGTGGCATTCAGCAGTGGTGTCATTTATACGAGTTGCTGAGAAAATTGATGGAAGTGTTAGTTGTGTAGCGAGCAGGGAGTTGGCTTTCAGCAGGTGAGCATAACAAGTATAATTTATACTGAAGAGCAGAAGAGAGATGCATAGCCAAAATAAGAACTCATCAATATCTAATGGGATTATTACAATGAGGAGAATTTGTTAGTTCCTAGTCTTGCTGTGTAATCCACCTCTGCCTCTCCAGATATAACTAACACTTGTTTTGCCCACTCACTGAATGTGACAGTGGTGTAAATTAGAGAAGTACCAGTCACACTCGATATATATCTTTTGTCACCATTACTTCATCTCTGAAATGGCCCAGAGATGTCCATAAAATTGCTTCTGCTTATACCAGCTCTCATTTGGTCCTGTACGTTTGTGTAATAAAAAGCCAGCTCCCTGTGAACTCAGCATTGTACACTCTCTCTCTCTCCCCCTCCCCTCCCCCAAGCTGGTGTGCAAAGATAATAAAGATAAATTAAGACCCAAAATGAGGAATATGTACAAACACCTGTTACTTTACTAGCCTTTAGTCAGACCTTTGAAGTAGGTGACTTTTAGTAATGAGAATGTTGTCATGGGGTAATTCGCATTCAAAACAACTCCTATTATTTGCTAGGAAAGGTTAAAATACATTCACTGTGTGTTATGAGCACTGTGCCAGCAACTACTCTCAACCCTTGTTCACCAGAATTTGTTTTAATTTTAAAAAGTCAGTCTTTGTATACTAAAATGCAAATAAAACCTAAAAAATGAGAACAAAGTATAGTGAAATGTTTGCCAGTCTACACGGTACTGGGAGCAATAGATCTGATGGGCACGAATGGATGCTATTTGGCTCATTAGGGAGGTTACTCATATGTATAGTTACAGTGATGGTTTCAGTGTCAGTAGTAACTGGTTTTCACCTTGCAAGCAGAGAAAATGGGAGGTCACATAATTACTTCATCATGTATTACCTTAAATAGCTCCCATTTAGTACTACTTTCATTTTTTATTCTTATGAAAACTTTAGCTATAGCAGCACCCCATCTCTTTTTGTAATCAAAATACCGGAACTAAGCAGCCTTGCAGAGGTTATGGACCTCCTCAATACCTCCTGAAGAAAGAGCTGAGCTTGAAGAGTGCACAGATCAATTTAGAATGGCTTTACAATTTACTCTGAATGATGTCTCTGAAGATGACTCCTGTCAGATGAGCTTGTTTTGAGCACCGAACTTTAGAGAGCATCATGCTACCTATTCTTGCCAGTCTGACTCAACTAGGAAAGATAATGAAGCAAATTGGATCATGCCTGATCTTCTCAGATCTCTGGCTTTTGAGAGTCTAAAATAGTTGGGAGCTGAAAAATCTATGTGTAGGATGCATGACAATAAGCTTGTTAAATTTCCTCTGTTTAAATGTCCCTGCTCCATGTGACTGCTGTAGTCCACTGATGTTTGATGCTTTTGCAGAAAAATCTACTCATAAGCTCTCTTTCTAATGTCTTGTCTATGCTAAGCAGGCTCAGTAATTCACACTTACTGAAGCAAATGATAAACTGTAAACTCAAGGCAACACCTGTGGCAGCAGTGGAGCAAGGAGCAAACAGAACCTAGGAATGTGATGGGGAATGGGGTTTGTTTCTTTATAAAAAGGCACATAGTAAATGGGATAACCTTTAAAGAGCTGGCACCAGTTCCTTATCGTTTCACTGTGCTGTAATTACATAATTTAACAACATTTTCCTATAGCATTTTATGTTATCTGAGCTATGTTGTTTCATACACATGTAATCAGCAATAAGATGCATGACTTACTGACATGGCTGGTAGAAGCATTAGAAATATGGATGATGGGGCTAGAAACACAAAGTTTCAAAGAAAGGTTAAAACAGTTCTTAATGGAGACTGCAGCTGCCTGAACCATTTGAACTAGGGATATTAATACAGCCTGGAGGATAGAAGGTCATTTGGCTTCCTCCCCAGTCTTGGCTAGCCACTTAATCTCTATACAATAAACAGTATTGCTGTTCCACAAGTTATTCTGGATTTTTTTTTTTTAAATCAAGAGGCATTACTTTATTGTGTATTCCATTTAAGAGAAAAAGATTTGTAAGATAATTCAGAAAGGTACCTGGTAGTAGATTGACTAAATGGGATACACAAATCACTTTAGACTTGCAGCTACCCATTGAAAATAGCTGTGTGCAATTGTCCAAGTCATCTGGGTGCACCCTGTAATTACAGAAGAATCCAGGCAGTCTTTAATTTTAGGCATTCATGCCTTTCACCCGTGTTAACTGGATCTGACCACGCTTCTAATTCACCCATATTTCCAGTAGATTGCCCAGATGTTTTGTACCTTTGCTGGAGCATTTTAGATGAACTGGAGTGTTTTGTTTGCTTAGAAGGTTAGGTCATGCTAAAAGGAGCCCTTCTTCACTTGTATTGCTTCTTAGAAAGTATTTAGAACTTGCCTATCCAGAGCTCAAAGCTTATATGCTTCCTTTGATAGAACCTCTTTGGCTGAAGCCTGCTAACATGTCCCCAGCCAATTAGGGTGTAATAAATCCAAATTAGATTTGCAGTGTCATGGAGCTACTGTTAAAGATGGGTGGGTGTAGGTAATCTTTGGAAGTTGCCTTTCAAGGTACCTTGATCAGATTTTACATTGGAAAGGTCTGAGTTCAGATTTGCAGAGATGTGGCTCATGAAAAGGAGGTTCCTGTTCAGACATCTGTGTCTAAATATAACCACGTGAAAACACTGAGCTGTGGAGGAGATGTGGGTCTCTGGTTAGCGATAAGCAGGAAGGATTGCAGAAAGCTGAGCCAGTTAAGGGGGAGCTGCTATTAAAAACAAGGCAATTCCCTTTGGTTTATTCAATATATTTATTTTAACTAGTTCTGTCTTCAGTATTTAAGTTTATATTCTGTATGGGCTGAACCTCAATAATTAGCCACTCTGGCATGTTCCTGGTGTGCCGTTCTATACCAATGACTTCTGAGAGGCAGGAGGACATGTTGTATCCTGAGGGGGGAGGGTGGGAAGAATGATGCTAAGGTCATATTTATTGCAGGCTTTCTTCCACAGAGTTGCAGGCTAGCTTCAAGCTGATTCATGTCTATAATTTATAATTCTGGGTCTTACAGAGAAAATTATGACTCAGAGAGCCATTGCTGTGGGCACAGTAACATCCGCATAGCGGAAATATCTTATGTCAGTATTTTAACATACTCAGGCTGTAACGAAGAGCGTATGATGTCATTGTTGCTTTTTACTGAAGACTTGGAGTCAAAGATCTAGTGAAATCTAATGGGGTGGTTGTTTTTTCCTCAGATAAACAAGAAATTGTTTTTAGTGAGAACAGATCACACAGATTTCCCTGTGTGTCTTTACCGTGGCTCTCATAGCGCTCTGTTATCTGCAAGCAAAGGTCCTGTTCCTGGGGTGAGGGGCTAAGGTTAATGACTTGCAGGTGTTTAGTGTCTTTTAGACTTGGCCTACCACTAATATAATAGATAATACATTTGCTCTCTAAATAACATTGGCTGGATTTTTTTTTTTTTTTACTTTGCTTAATGTCAGATACTTTAATATTCATAGAAACGAACCATACTGGGTACTTCAGTACTTTCAGATAACTGTGCTCCCTGATGTGCTTCCAGATCCCAGTCTCTTAATATTCCCAGTGTATGTATAGTAGTTCACTCATGAGCTTTCGTTTGAAGTGAATGAACTTTTTTTACTGACAAGAAGCCTGGGAACTACACTGGAAATAGTTTAGTCTGGACACCTCTATGCTCTACACAGTAGTCTACCACTATCCCAGCAAACTTTGTACCCTCGCATCTTTCCATGTTCCTTTTTGCCACTCCATACAGGGTATGTAAAGAGGGTTCTGTCATCACACTATAAAAATGCCCCTCTTCTGGCCTGACTTTCATGTTCTTTCACGATTTTCAACTACACCACCCCCACTTCCCCAGTTGTTTTCTTAGCAGCACCATGGAAGGTTCTTAGCAGACCCAGGTCAAGTGCTGTGTAATATGGATATGTCTGCTCCAAATGAAGCTAGTAACCCTGAGCGCTGCAGGCTTAAGCTACTTGGCACCCCTTGACCCACGGGCCAGGGGTTAATCTCTGGTACAGCTGTCTTTAGCAGTGTAGCATGCTAAAGATAGCACTGGTGGCATGCTAAAGATAGACATTGGGGTACCAGTGACCATGAGACATACTGTAACCGTAAGATGGCAATTTTTTCACCCTGCCTAATGAGTACTATAGCTCAGTTTGATCTGCAGTCCCTATTCCATTTTCATATTTCTCCCTACATTCATTCTGCATACACTCTGATGCATACACTCTGATCTTCCTCCTAAAGGGTGCCATCCTATATAGGTTAACTTCTAGGTCTCTCATGAGAAGCTACATGCAGTTTTTCAGAGCTTGGGGTGGGGGTTCTGCTGTAAGCACACTGGGAGACAGAGAAATCACCAAACTTCCATCCTGCAGTTTGGAAGTGTACATTAACAACCAGCATGTACACAAATAGCTCCCACATATTCATGGACTGTGTGTTGAGGAATAGAGAGGTGTGGCAGAAAGGCTGAGACAGGTTCCACTGCCAAAATAATCAACAGAAGTGAATAGTTTCCAAGGTGTTCATTCCCTAAATTGTTTTCCTTTTTTTTTTTTTCTGGCTTCAGCAGAGCCAGAGATCTTCTGAGAAATCAGAATGCCTCTATTTTGACTTAATTCCTCTTGGTGTGCTCTAGTGGGGAGGTATTGAAGTAAAGCTGCAGTGTATCAAAACACAGAAGATCGCTTTTCATTTACCATGTCCTTATATGTCAAATTGAAAAGTAGTTAACACAGAATCCAAGATGAAATGCTAGAGAGGGGGTTATACCATGTATGAAATGGAAATGCATTTGTTTAGAGGAAAAAACCACAATTCACTGATGCTTGTTGGATGTGAAAATGGCAGCTAAGTGGTTTTGAGTATGTCTAAGTGTTTGTTGTTGTACTATTAACTGAACAGTTGAGCTGAACTTTTGAATATTCACTTTGGGTTTGCATTTAGGACCAAAATTCAGATTTGAGTTCATTTTCTCTGTTGATCATGACATACCATTTTGCAGTAGATTTCATCTGTGGCATAAATATTGTCAGCAGAACCCCATCCTTGAACTTTTGCTTGTTTGTAAGACTTGGATCCAAGAATTACTGAAGGTGACTGGCTGGACAATGCTGTTGGAGATGTGAGGATTTTTGGATCTAGTTCTGATTTTATTGTAGACATTACACTTCTTATCTCTAGATATTGTTAGGTTAGAAATTGTTAGGTACGAGTTTTAGGTATAGTTAAAACTACAAAGACAAGTAAAATCATCAAACTGATGCTGGGCTGGTGAAATACTCTAGGAAGGAACAGTTTTGTATCTCATGGGTATCTCAATAGCATCATGAAAATGAGGATCGGATATAACGTTCCCACACAAATATGACTTGCCTTTTTGTTTAGGCCTGTTGCTTAACTAAGGCTTTGTTTGTTCCTGTTTCCATGGCCTTTGGCGGGTGGGGGACACGACCTCCATTTTCCATTTCTATCATACAGTATAAAATGAGAATATTGGCATTTGATGATATGCTATTTGCTGATAAATGTATTGGCCTCAGTAAAAACACTTCTGTAGTTTGGCAGTCAGTCCTTTCCCACTAACTGCAGATTGATAAATACTAAGTAACTTGTTTTTCTGAAACGTCAAGAAAGCAGAGTAATCCAGCTTCAGCCAATTCCATAACACAAAGTTGGACTTCCATGGTGTGACATTATGGATTAGGCAAAGCCAAGACAGCTTTCGGAGCAAAGTATTTTTTTCTTGTGATGGTATCAAGCCACTACATCGCTTTTCCTTAATCTCCGTTGACAGATGTTAATAGAGCAAAATGCAATGTGGTGGCTGGTGCAGTGCGGTAATGTCTGCTGCTGATGGCCTGCTTTCTGAGCCCATTACATTTGTAGAGTTATTACAGCCAGAGTATTTTAACCTGAAATATTCTGTACTGCTTCAATTTGACTGTGTTTGGTTATGGACATTTATAACTAATCTGAAATCCTGTCTGACTGGACAAAGTCCCGGCTGGACGACTAATCAGTGAGGCATAGTAAGTGAAGAGCATATGCTAAAATACTTCCTGTCTGGGTTTTAGTGCATCTGCATTAGCTTTTGTATGAGAGATGCAGTAAAAGCTTTATCTTTTGGGGAATCTTGAAACTATCTGGAAAATAGCTAAATAAAGAAAATGAAATGGCAGAGAGTCCGAGTTGAAGTTCAGCACACAGGAAGATGTGGCTGGCGAGAATGATTTGACGGTAGCTCCACACCTGCCATAGTGTGAGAGACGGTGCAGTACCATCATGTCCTGGAGCCTTCCATGCTCCAGTAGCTGTTACTTTTCTAAGCAATATCACTTAGTTCACTGTTTTGTTTTTAGCCAGTATTTGGAACTACAGCTGCTACTACAGCAGCAAAACTTAGCCATGAGAATTCCTTAGTGTGCTGGTATGGCCAGTCAGTGCAAACAAGAGTGTTAGAAAGGTCACCTTGTTCACAGCATCAGAACTGGGCCACAAGCATATGTTTAACTACAGCTGTGCCTCACAAGAGAATCCCTGGGAAGAACCCCGAGTGTACTCTGTACCCCCAGTAATCTTTGTATTTTAAAGGAGTCCTTTACAGATGGGCTGATTTTAAAATACCAGTTTCTGTTTCTGTAATCACTCTAATCCACCTGTTGAACATAGCAGGTTCTGGACTTCAGTTGGCATGAGTAGGGAAACCAGGTTTCCTCTGGCACCTGAGTGCACCCTTGTAATAAGTTATGTGACTAGCAAAGAAGAATCCCACTGTCTAGCAACAAGGGGAAGGAAGATGCTTTTTGACCATTTAAACTCGCAACCATATTAGACTATTTTTTTCAAAATGTTTCCTTTTTACTGCTCTCCTGTTGGAGCTTGCAGTGGTGGGAGTGTTGCTACAGACAAGTCAGAGCTTTTTCTATCTCAGCTCTGGGGTTTCAATTGGGTGTTTATAAATATATCCATACCCCCTGAAACATTGCTTCCTCGAGCAAGCTCAGCCTTGTTGTCATGTTAGGAAATGTGTGAAGCCAAGATTTAAAGGTTTCTGTTTGTTTCTGTTCCGTAAGTATCTTGTATTGTACTTGTTACCAGTGATGCAGCCACATTTATTTGTCAGTGTTTATGGTAGTAGGAGAGTGAGCATCAGGAAACCTCTGTCCTCTCCTCAACTACTTATGGCTCATTTTGTGAATTGGGGTAGATGATTAAATTCTGTATCTCAGACTTCCTGATCTTTATCTACCTTTTGTTAAGTGTTCTCTGATGTGCGGATAAAAGATGCTGCATTGATAAAGAATATGAGAATGTAGATATGCATTCATTCAAATGACTGCAAACTGGGCACATCTGCCCAGCTCTTGGAAAGCTGCCCATTCAGCCGTTGCTGTTGCCAAGTTTGAGCCTTCCTCTCACATACAATTAAGCACATTCTTTATTTAGGGCTTGAGGACTATGTTAGTATTTCATCAGTTTGATATCACTTTTGATAAGGGGCTGAATCAAGTCATAATTGTTAATTACACATTCTCATTAAAGCGTGTACTGCTGTGTAATATCAGAAAGGTAACAGTGGTCAAATACACTGATTACACTGCCTCATCGTTCTACAAATCCATCCCTCTGTTACACATCCTGAGACAAGGAAGCATGAAATCAATTACAAAACGCCATTTTAAAATATCAGTGACTTCTGTTGTAGGTGCTGGAGAAATCATATTTCTGCCATTCTGTAATTGAAAGGGACCAGATAAAGTCCTTCCTCTTGCCAGCACAGGAAAATTGCACCTGCAGCATGTGCTGTACATGGTATTTCTCACCTTCTAGAAAGTATTGGAGAGAGTCTCTCTGTTTGGGGCCTGATGTGAAAAACATTGAACTCCTTAATAATCCCTTATCCGGGACTTTGAATCTTGCCATCCTACTTGGTATCTTTCTACTTGACATGAAAAAGAAGGAGAGAATGGAAAATGTAAACCTATATTCCTTTAATACTCTGAGTTTTTGTTTCATGACTGCATAAAAACTATTGTTTGGAGATTTTTTTGTTGTGTAGCACTGTTCAGGGATGGTTTATGTTTTCTCTTACAGAATATTGATATTACCAATTTCAGCAGCAGCTGGAGTGATGGGCTGGCCTTCTGTGCTCTCCTGCACACATATTTGCCTGCACATATTCCTTACCAGGAGCTCAACAGCCAGGATAAAGTAAGTTTTGTTGTACCTGCTCTAAGCAATTTGCAGAATTCACAGTGAGCATCATCCATTTTGATAGATATGTGGTGGAGACGCAGTGTTGCAAGACTTTGATCTTGATTCATACAAAATAAGTAGGTGGGAGCAACAGTAAGAGACAAGTGTCATTTTAGAACTTACAAACCAAACAGACTGGATAAAAAGGGGAAGGAAACCAACAGTGAGCTCCCAGAGACAAATGCTGGGACTACTGGATAAAGAGTTAGTGACAAGTTGCCTGAGTCCAGTGAGTGCTGCAGATAAACATGAAGACAGCATCCCTTTTGAAAGCCTAAACTATTTCTGCACTCCTGAGTTAGGCAGCACACATTAAAGTGCTGGATCAGTAGGCAGACAGATCATTAATTGAACTACTTGGACAGCAATGTATCTAAAAGTCAGACCATGTCAGCACATTCCAGGTATGTTATTAAGACCCTCACAAAGAGGAGGAAGCTGGATTTACTGGATTCAATTCAGACAGCTAGTATCTATTACAATAAGAATTACACAATATACAGGAAAGTCTTATGTCTTATGAGTTAACACCTCTTCAGAAACCTTTCATTCATAATAAAGACAGAACCTCAGTGGAGTTTTTTTTGCCAAATTGTAGTCAGTTTCACAAGAACCTCTTTGTCAAAAAGAGATGGCTGTAGCTTGGGCAAAAGTAGATTGAGCTATTCAAATACAAAGAACTTGTTTGTGAGTGTATTTTACTAATACAAAGTGAAAGTATTGAATCTAGATTTTTTCAGTTTTCAAATATACCTGCTCATTAAAACTTAATGATTAACCAGATGCAAAGTAGGATTCAGGAATCATGCTTTGATGATAATCCTTTGAACCTTTGTTGTATTTTTACAGAAGAGAAATCTGCTGTTAGCATTTCAAGCTGCTGAAAGTGTAGGCATCAAACCCAGCCTGGTGAGTAACCTACTTTTAGCAAGGGATGCATACACCATTCCAAAGCCTTTGTTGCCATGTGGCCAGTCAGTCAGCTTGCACTGAAAATGCTCACGTAGTGCTAGGGAAGGCTGCACCACCATCCCTGAAAGTTCATAGTGTTAGGAGAACTTCCAGAAAGAATTTGTAGAATCATAGAATTAATATAATTTGAAGGAACTTCTGGAGGTCATCTAGTATTGAAATGAGAGTATTGATTATGTCCTCCTCTTGGAAGCCGATTCCAGATGATTCCTGTTTTCATGGGCAGACTTGCCTGTTAGACCATTTTCTTTCCTTCTGTTTTAGTGTTTTAAGGAACAGAAGGATAATTTGTTTGTTAAACGGTTTAAAAAGCCTTTTCTAAAATCAGCAATATGATGGCAAGGAAGAGATAAGTTTAATATGAAGGAAAAAATATTATGGGGTTCATGAGCTAAATACAGAGCCAAAGACATGCAAAGAAGCAGCAATTTAAATGAAGTTATATAGAGAATTGATCTTTGATTGCAGATGGAAGAAATC
Source organism: Mycteria americana (assembly GCF_035582795.1). NCBI lineage: Eukaryota > Metazoa > Chordata > Aves > Ciconiiformes > Ciconiidae > Mycteria > Mycteria americana. Next base: position 5,268,149 of record NC_134379.1, on the reverse strand, counting down.
TTTTCAGAATGTAAAATGCATATGGCCATTTAACTAGTTTGTTAATGAGTTTCAGAATTGCACTAGGCCTGTATGTCATTCCCACGGACTTTTATACTGTATGTGGCTTTAAGGAGCTCTGGAATGGAAGCAGAAGTAGTGTTCAATCTACTCAGAGGACCCAGTAATGTTCCCAGTGGTGGTGCGTGACTAAGTTTTGACAATGTGTCTGTCCTATGCAGGAACTCAGTGAAATGATGTACACAGACCGGCCAGACTGGCAGAGTGTGATGCAGTATGTCGCCCAGATTTACAAGTACTTTGAGACCTGAGATGCAGAGCAAGAGGTGGACAGAAGTGGGGAAGAGAACAAAGAATGCTACAGATGCACTCGATCACTTTAAAAATCCACTTGCTCCTCTTCCAAAACCAACCTAAGCTCTTAGTTTGAAAGAAAGCTCGTCCATAATTTTGACTACGTCTGGGACTGCAACCAAATAGGTATCTATTGTCCATCTATACAAACCAAATTCACCTGTAATTTTATTCCCATGTGGAAATTGCAAAGCATTTTTGAACACGCATGGGATATTTCTGAAGAGGACCCCTTGTGCTAAACAATGCTTGCCTCAAACCAGACTCCACCAACAGGAGACCTGCTACAAAATGAAGTTCTAAATCAATGTGGATTACGCTGGCACTCAGGGGAGGCTGGGAGATTCACGTTAATACAAAAGCTCACAAAAATGCTCTTCTTGCCAAAACATGCTTAACTCATCCCAAATACATGTTGTTTTCTTGCCTCCATATATTTTATAAAACATCCTGACAGATGCACATAAGTGTGTAGAACCTTAACCTGAGTTATTCTCATGCATCTGACCCAATGAGTATACTAGTTTGCCTGTCATAGCTTAACCAGCAGGATAATAACAGGATCATTTGTAACTCAGAAACCATGCTCTGTTCTATCACCAGGTAGTGAAAGAACTCCAAAACATCCTGTTAGGTGCTGGGACTCCATTTCAGATCAAACAGAAGTAATCTCTTTGAGGAAAAATAGCTTTATTACTACAGCTTCGTTACTTGATTACTATGGGAAGCCAGAGCTTGGTTTCCCAGCTGACTGTGCAGGCACAGTTACAGGAATATTGCAAATGCAAGTTACTAGCTTTAGTTTGCAAGGTGCCAGTAATCAGGTCATGACTCTCTAAGCAATACAGTGACATCTCAGTAGGTCATATTTTTGTGGATTGAGTAACTTTTCTTCTGTGTTGATCCTGTATAATCAGCACAGATATGTAATTGCTGTGTAGAGGCACGAACCTTAAGACAGCCTGTGCCCTGTCCAATAAAATGTAGTCCATAGGGCACTGTTACATACTTGGAAATTATGTTACCCTGTAAAGGAGCACAGTAATATATTAGTACCAATGAAAGTTGCAACTTCACAAGTTACAAAGAATGTAACTGGAACCCTCTCTGTGTCCTGGAAATCTCTAAGACGCCAGAGAATAGCTTTCCAGCTCAATAATACTGTTAGTAAAATGTCTGAAAGAGACGGTTTAATTTCCATCATACTGTTTCTCTTATTTCACCTCATGAAGTTAAATTTTCTGTTTGTCTCCAAGGATAGCAGTATCAAACAGGCTGCTTAATTTGTTCTAGGAGCAGGTCTTGGAGAGCATGCTTTGTACAGGACCTCATAGAAGGCTGCCTAGCTGCTTTAGATTATGCTGGTAGAAGAAAGTTGTTGTTTAGTTAGCATGTTTAACCCTGTGACCAGGCTTGATGCTTTGTGAACGTTAATCCTAGGGAGCTAGGAATCATTTCTCTCTTACAAAAAATAATAGTGCGTGCTCACTGCTCTTAACTCCTGAAAAAAGGCTCATGAAATAGAAGCAAGCGATTTCACAGAAGAAACTTGGTTTTAGGTTTTCTGGGACTTTGCAGGTGGCTGATCTCAGCCTCTGGCTTCCCCACAGTGCTTTGTTGTTTGGGGTTTTTTTTAATACTATTTAATTAGTAAACAACCTATTTCAGACTTCGGTTTTCTCACAGCAAAATACAGGATTAAGTGATAGATGACAGCTAGATGTCAGGATAGATGATCCAAGGTCAGTGAGCGTATTGAACAGAAAGGAAGTTGGAGGAATGCAGTGTATGCCTATTTTGCAGGAGGAGAAAAGCATCACTTGCTCTTAGTTTTAGTCTGACATTTATTCTAATCCATCGCCCCCAGGAAAGTCTGATTCCAATCTTTTGAGAGTCTGTGTGATAAAAAAGGACAGTGGCATGCACTTACATGCCCTTGCACTCTTTGTGTCATCCTATACTGTGAGAAAGCAGTTGTAAATGCTGACCAGAGTTATTTCTTTGCAAGAGAGTGCTTTCTAGATTGAATTAACTCTCCAGTATTTTTCAGCATACACTCTGCCATCCCTAGAGAACATAGGATGTGTTGCTCTAAGTGTTCCTAGATACGAGTCTCTAGGAGAAAAATAGAAGAGAAAAATATCTGCTAAGCAGAGTTCATTTAGGAAGGCAGTCACACTGCAGAGCTCCATTGCCCTGTGGATGCAGCAAGCTCTTTTCCCTTGAGGTATCCATTGGCAGAGATCCCAATTCTCTCCAATGGGCTGTAGTTCAAAGCGTAGTGAAGTCGAGACAGAAAATTCCATATTCCTCAGTAGGCTTTGGATCGGGCACTTGCAGGGATGAGAAAAACTGTTTTAATACCCAGTGTCTGGTAAACATTTCAAAGTCAGAGGGCTCCCCTTGGTCTAAGAAAGAAAGATTATCTTAACCCTCTGGTCACTGCAAGTGTGTGTTCCATGTGACAGTCAGATGTACACTAAATATGTATGTTACCTAATGTGTCAGTATCATTTGCTTCAAGCGCTGTTCTGACATTTATTTTAATCTGTTTCTCCAAGACTTATTCTAACTTTACAAACCATTCTGTTTGATCTAGCAGCTTTTTTCTTCCAAATGATTTTTGCAAAGCAATGTTTCTGTCATCTTTCTGCAGCTTATTCTCCCATGCCCCCCAGTAGACCAAACACTAATTCTACTCAATTCTAATGGTATATTCTTAAAAATTTTTTACTTGTCTAGGAGTTAGAACAAGGAGCTGTCTGTCAGTAGGAAGGAAGGTACTCAGTTTCACCATTTGCTCAATGTTACTTTCCAGTCCTCAAACCTGCAAAATGTCTCATTTCAAAATGCTGATACTTTGAGATTGAGAGATGCTCTTCCAGATTATTTTTTGAGATTAAGGATATTGTTTATTTGTTCATGTAACTATATTTTTTCTTTGTTTTGAATCTTGCGCAGTTACATTTCTAGACCTGGATTTTCAGAAATTACTGTTGTTTTTTTTCTTCTACCTTAAAATTTGAATATGAATTTAAATTTTTCCCACAAAAGATGCTGCAGACCAGCCTGATTTTCAGAAAATCTACAGGCCTTTGTAGGACATCTCAAATTTCAACTGCAAAATTAAAGTTCTAGCTGCCTTTAAAATTAGAGAGTTTGTTAATTAAGTTAATCTAGAGGGTATAGGGATAGTCTTCATAGAAGTTCTGAGAATCCTCTGAAAATGTCCTAGAACGGAGCATGTAATGATATGACATGGATGGTGTAATGCATTGTGTCACTAACAGTTTGCCTAAACTGCCTAAATCCTTTCTGACTTTGCCTCTTAGGAGTAATGGATCTTCCCCTGATGCAGGTAGATGAAATCTCTTCACCATGTCACCATATGCTCCCTGAATATACAGTCACTCTTAAACACACCTGCACATGCTTGTATGTGTGTACTTGGGTAGTCTATCAGACTACAAGACACCAAATAGCTGATTTTGGATGAGCACGTGAGAAGAATGGTTAGGATGGGGATTTCAGTGAAGTTCCATGGAGGGACGTCGCATTGTGTGACTGTTGTACTATAGCTGTTAGGAAAGGAGATTAAAGTGTGAAAAGTATACACTCTGACTCCCAGAATTTCTGGTGAGTCATAGAAGGTACAAATTGTTTCATGGCTTGGGAAGGTACAGAGGCGTTGAGAAGTGAGCCCAGAGTCAGCCCTCTAAGAAGGTTTTGTAGAAAGGCTGATGACCTGTTTCGGAAAGTACGCAATGAAACTGAATGGAGTGAGAGTCCAGTGTGTGAGGAGAGGGGCATGTATGGGACATACATACCTGGGCCTTTGTGGACTTGAGAGTCCTTACTGACTGTCATCTTGAGTGACATTTCTCCTAAGAGTGCAGCCTAGGGTGGATCTCGGAAGATGAGGAGGGAAGAGAGCACAGAGCTTGCTGCCTTTGCCAGGTTCCCCTTCCTGTGCCTGTGACAGTCACGGAAATGCAAAGGGGACAAAGATTTCCCGGATCTTCCTGTGCTGCAGCAAGGCAGCTGTACTAAGCAGACTGATTTTTGGCTTATGCAGACTCTCTGGTTTCCTCTCAAAGAGACACATTCTCTTTGAGTTTTGGCAGGTTTTATTTTTATAATTTGAAGTTGTTTTTTACAGGTTTTCTCTATGATGTTTCTTGTTTTGTATGTGCACCCAGTTACGTGCAAGTCTTCTGTCCAAACCAAATATGTGCACGCTGGCAGAATGATTGGTTCTTCCCTGTTTGATTCCTGACCTGGAACTCTTCAAAATCTACCTTTTGGCTTCACTGACTTTCCCCCTTCCTTGGCAATGAAAATACGAGCATTGGCTCATCCGGTTGTAGTTTGTACCTCCCTCATCTTTCTGTGCTTATGGTACCGGGTCTTCCAGCAGGAAGTATCTGACGGGGCCAGCTGTTTGCAAAGCTGTGCCTTGTGTATCTGATAAAAGGCAGAGTCTGTATGGGATGAGATTATGCATTTTCCTGTCAGAAGAGGGCTTTTGCCTAAAAAGACTCAGGGCACTGAGCATTAAGACATTTTTAAACCCAGCAATAACTTCTACTATGCTAGACTATATTGGTTTTTACCAACTCTAGTGCCATTTAGACTCACTCACCAATATGGTGTAGAATCAAGCTTATAACTGAACTGCAGTTAACATTTTTCTCAACTGGTGGTCTCTACGTTTTTGACTTGCACATGTGCCAAGTTCCACTGGGCAGTGCTGGACACAATGTTTTTATTGATTGTTGGTCCAGGCTTGAGTTTGTCATATGGGATAATCACCTCTGACAGTCAAGTACTTTTAGCTTTCTCTATTGGGTACGGATGGTACATCGTAATCTAATTTATACAAAGAGCACATTAGAATGTATATACTAGGCATTGCCAGATTTGGACATGCTAATATTTAAAGATTAACATTATTAAAATGTATGATGCAAAAATCTGTGTAATATTTCTAATAAATCTTTTTCTGTTTCTGATGTTTGTTGTAATGTTTCAAATACCTACATACAGAACAGATTCTTCTGCAGTCTGCTGGGATGCAGAAGAATCTCTTCTGGGATGCAGAAAAACTCTCCCAGGAGAGTTTTTAAAAGATACTAATGGTTCATTGATTCTCCTACGCCGGTAGCAAAGAAAATTTGGTCAGAATCTTCTTTTCATAAATACATCAAGCTCCATTTTTTAAGTAACTTAGATGCATTTGGATGCCTTTCAGAAGATTGCCTTGGGGATAAAGGAGTGCAAGAGATCTCTCAGTTTCTGAAACAAATAGTATTGAAGAGACAGTAGGAAATCATCCTAGTGCAAAGGCAAGGAGAGAACACAGAAGAGACCAATATGTCTCTGCAATAGGCGCTCTTAAATGACTAGAGGATTAAGAAAGAAGTAGTCAGAAAGTGGAAGCAAGGACTCATGACTGGAGTAAGTATAAAAATAAGTCACCAGTAAGCTAAGGGACAAGATGAGTTACAGCTCACGGAGTACAGTCCACCTGGTAGATAGCAACAGGACATTAACACGATGCAGAGGATGAGCACAGTATGTGCATGGTGCTAGAATGAGATTCCTCTCCTCTTCTGTGAAACAAACCATACAAACGTAAGAGACTGGAATCCTACGGGCATGCCAGCGACCAGACCTGGCACTATGCTATTTCCCGCAACAGAGAGGACTAGCAGCTGTTGATCTTTTGAAAGGAAGCCAGAGCATCCTGACTGAGTCCACATCTTGCAGATTGAACATCACCATCCCACAAGTGACCCTGCTAGGAAAAATGAAGTTTTTGTTGGAATTTCAGGTAGGGCTGAGTCATAGAAAAGAGGGCAAAAATGACGACTCCCTGTCAAAAGCAGAATGCCAAGCAATGACGCTCATGGTGACATTTATTATAAACACTCTCCATGGAGTAAAGGAGGGCTTCCTAAATTCTAGACTGTATCCCTGGATAGAATTCCTTTTTTCAGCCTGCACAAAGAGGGCTGTGGAGGGCTGCCTTTCCTGTCGAGGAATTCAGCCCCATGGATGCTGTGCTCCAGCCACTATCCAACCTACATACAGAACTTTCAAAGATGCTGAGATCAAATTCCAGAATACTTTCACAGAGGCTACTTTTATCTCATGACGGTAGTGGCGATACTAGAACAATCAAAATTGCTGAGTCAGTGAAGAAAACAAGACGATAAAAGAAACAGGCATTTAAATCTCTTCAAGCCTCTCAGGTACGTTTGTGTCCAGCTGCATAGATGAAACCTTATGGGAAAAAGTTCTCATTTACATAATCCAAACTACTTTACCTTTTCCCACCTAAGTATCATGTTTCAGCCCTGGATTTTTAATGCTGGGCTGATCCTTTCTTGCGGCAATGTCACAGGCAAAGCAATGTTGTTTTGATGATTTGTCTGATCGGGGTAGCTTTATCTCCTGGACAAAGTATGACCACATGAAATGGCAAACTAGAATTCCTAATTTTTTCAAGCCGCCATCGCACTTTATTTTGAGGGTTTGCTGTAGCTCACTTAGAAAGCACTAGACTCAATATTTGCACCTCAGTTGCCTTCTGCAAAGGAATTCTCAGAACCAGCCGTGTCTTGCTATCTGGAAATCTCACCAACACCAGGACCGCAGGCTCATATTATGCCTAAAGTGTAAAGAGCAGAACTCTGAATACTTAAGTTCATTGGTTGTGTGGCCTTGGAATAAGGCAGTTCATGTTTGTCTGTCTCTAAATTCCCAGTCCTTCATTGATCTATTTTCTCTATCCTTTTGACTGCCCTTGTCTTTTTCAGCTATAAAACCTTTGGGGCAACAGCTGTATTTGATAGGAGTTTGTACAGCCTCCAACCATAAGCTAGAATTAATATGCAGTATTATACTAGAACTAATTAATAATCAGACCAGATCGGTTCTGTAATGCTGTTTAGTCCCAATGGGGTGAAATCCTGGTTGTCTAGCCCTGCTCAGGGAAGCTGTGATCTAGCCAGATTTCCCAGCTGTATTTGTGACACAAATAGACATTATCATGTAACACGAGCTGGTTACAGGTTGGCATTCAAAGCTGTGTGTGGCTGACTACCTCATTTCCATCTTCCTCTGACCCAGCCAGCCCTTCACTGAGAAATAAAGTTGGTAATTTCTGTCTGCATGTTATAGTAACTGCAATAAGTGACGGTTTTAGGGTTTTCTTCCCCTGAATCAAAGTGTTAGGTATGCTTGTAAGACATTATCCTTCATGTCTGGTAGCACCCAGCAATTTTTTGATGGGGATAGACTCTTGAGTCCTGGGATGCGGCAAAAAGCCTTTCTGCCTTACAGACCAGTGAGCAAAAATTGCACGTGACAAGTCTCAGTCCCATTCTCTGTCTATAAAGAGATATGAATCTCCTGAGACATTGCTGTCAGAGTTATCTGTTCTTTGGAGATACCACTGGGTAGCAAGATACCTGTTACTGCAGCTACTTTGGTTCATGTTTGCTTTGGTTTTGAACAAATGATCAAACAAGATATCTCTGTTTGTTGGCTCTTTAAAAACCTGTCCCCACAATCCTTGCTTGAACTGTAATTGCTACAAAACACAAAGTCGTGCTATCCCAGGCTGTGACTCAAAGCTTCAGCCAACCAACCACTCATAAAAAATATTTATGTTAAAATGGATCCACTGTTCTTCTGCTTGACTTCAGCAGGTTACCTAAGCTGTGCCAGTGCCTTTGCCAAGGTAAGTATATGCTGGGAAGCCAGCAAAAATTAACAGCCCAGCAATCAGGACCTACAGTTAGAAAGGACGTAAGACAGTTCTTATTTTTGTCAGAATGTGCTATATTCAGCCATTTGCAACTATTAATGTCTGTGAATTCCCTTGTTATCTTTCAGAAAATAGATTCTGCTTAGGAGCAATTGATTCCGAAGACCTGCTGTCTCTTACTGCCGGTCTTGGTGTTTCCATTACTGAAATAAGCTGTTAGATGCTTACAGGTTGTGCTGTCTCAACTCTTCAGAATATACATCAGATGCTTTGATAGATTTGCTGGGAAAAGCTGGATTCTCTGTGAAGATTGCCAGTGAGTAATATACGTGGGTATGTTTGTGAGTGCTTCAGCAAGAGACTGAAAATGAGAGTTGAGGCCAATATTTTGCCAGGATTATTTGTGGCTGGTTGTAGATGGGGTGAAATGACAATTTTCAGGACTGCTTTGCTGCTGAGTTTGGTTTCATTGCCAGGTGTCTCCTAATGCTTAGAGAACATAGATTGGGGTGGAAAGAATACTTCCCTTCCTGACTGGTGCGCATTCTTCTATTTGAGATGGAGAGGTTTTTATTCATTTGTATCACCGCAGTGCCTCTGACCCCATCATGATCCAAGACCTCTCTGTGAACACATAGACCTGCTCCAAACATGGATTCCAGCATTTTGAGGTTCATGTTCAATTGGAGCCCCTGGCAGAGACAGATGAAAGCAAAGTGCCATGACCTGATCTATATTTGAAGCTGAAGACAACGCAGACAGTGTAGTCTAAAGCCCAGAATGAGCACTAGGAGTCTTGCATTCCCAAAATGGCAGAGACCTTCCATGGGAACAGAGGCAGGTATGCTAGTCACAAACACGGTTTCAACCCATGTGAACCCATTTGTGGTTCCATGATGTGATGAAAAGGAAACTCTTGTTTTCAGGAAAAGCTTATTAACATATTTTTCAGCCTCCCCCATCTCTGAGCCAATCCTTTCATGCCTCCCCTTAGTCATTAATAATGCTCATTTTACCAAAAATTCCCAGGCTCCTGATACCTAAATGGATGGGACCTCAGATCGTGGTTCTGTTATAACTTCTGAACTACCCTGCTTGCTTACTTTGAGCGGCCATTCTGACTCCTAGCAGGTCTTCCCAGAGACACTGGGCTTCCAAATCTTCAGAGACATCATGCTTTCCAGAGACCATCACCCCCAGAAATTTTCCTGGAAGAGCAGACTTTCTGTACTGCAGTAATTCAGAATGGCCATGTTTTCAATTTGGCTTTTTAAAGAGCATGTGGCTCAGGAGAAAGGAAATGGGATGTAAGCTGCAGTCTGCAGGAAGCAGTTCCTTCCTGACCCCCCTCTATTGACCAGCTTCCAGAGCCAGGCAAGCATCTTACCCCATCTTCTTGGGCTGTCCACCTCCCAGTGTCACCAGGGTATATAAAATAACGACTTTGTATCGCTTCTCTTTTTAGGTTGCAATAGCTGTAGTGACGTTTGGACAGGAACTCGGTGCAGGTGAGCATTAGTTGAGAAGTTGTCCTGGTTATCCATGTGCTTGACAGATATAAGCCATAATAGATGGTAGAGAAGCATAAGCAATAGGAGGAGAATAAGTTGTCTTCCAGATGGAGACTTGATGGGCTGCAAAGGTCAGAACCAAGTGGCTGAAGTCTCACAGGTATAATTTTTCAGAATTTGATGCTGGAAAACTACAGGCACAGACTCTGGGTAGCAGGACCCTGAAGTAAATGTCACCCAGAAAAGATGGCAGTCAGATTATGGGGGCAATTGTTTGGTTTTTTTTTTAATTGAGCAGAGCAGGAAGAAAATGAAAGCTGTAAAATGCCAATGTGGGTAAACATTATTCACATACCTAGAATGTGAACTGCTGCCCCTTCTTAAGTACATAGCAATGACCGAGGTTTTATCCTTACCCTTACATTGTGAGTTTAAGCTGGTTAAAGAGAATGTAACAAGATTAAGAGAATTAACACGGGAGCAAGTGCTTTTTCTAACCTGCTCCACGCAGACAGCTGTACATCTTCTGTGCAAACCTCCACTTTACCACTTCTCTTGGCTTAAAAAAAGAAAGAGTATGTAGCAGTTCAAACCCTTGTTCCATCTTGATGTGCTGTAATTTTTGTCTTCTCGGACAGCTCATCCTTTTTCTCTCATAGTAAGCAACTCCCACATTCCAATCAAGGAAGCAAACAAACTCCTCAGGTTAGTGATTCAGCAAGGACGTACCCAACATTCTCCCAACAGGATCAAGCTCCTGGGAAGCGAGGCTACCACCATTGCTCTGCTTGGCTTTTCCAGTTATAAAATGTCTGTTATTTTCCTTGCCAAAATAAAAACTACAGCCAGGGCAGTTACAGCGAAAGCAGTGAGTGTAGCCTCTTGCTTATTTGTAATGCAGCTACTAGTATTCAGTTCAGACAACCCAACACATCTGAATAGTAGCACAGTCATACTACTACTACTAATAATAATATCATATGCATAGCTCAGCCCTCGAGAGCAATTGTACTGCCAAGGCCCTGGAGAGCAATGCTGGAAAGGGAGAGTTCAGTCTGAAGCTTGCAAACGGGCTAGTAATATTAATAATAAATAACATGTTATGGGATAGAGCGGTCTGGGTTCTTCCCCTTCAGCTGGGATTAAGACATTGCTTTCCTAGCGACTAAGCTAGGAGGGTTTCTAAAAAAGTCTTGCAAGGATGGAAACCATACTAACCAAGTTCTTGGGCTTTAACAGTGTTTGGCACTAGGTTTGCATAGCACTTTTGCCAATAGTTATGGAGACTGGACAAACCAGAAAAATCTCAGGTCTTTGTGATGGAGAAATACAGTAGGGGCTGTAATAATGTTCAAACAGGTTTTGAGTACAAATTCAGTATTTGCTGGCAGCTGAGTGTGGAGCCAGAGTGGGACAGGAAGGCTGGTCCCTTCTTCTGCATTGGCTGATTTGAATTTTTTGTGTGTATTCTGCAGTTTTCCCTTTGCCACAGCTAAGCTGCCCCTTAACCCGTTAGTGACCTGCATGGATCTGCCCGTGAAGAGACGCTAGCTATTACAGGTTGAGGATGGATTTCAGGTCCCCTAGCTGGGACCTAGGACACCACAGGTTCATGGCTTCCCTATACGCTATAGCTGTCCTCTGACAGTTGGACATAATCGTAATAATAGTAATAACAGATATTTACAAATCTTGGTTCCAACTTGCAAAGAGAAAACAGGCTGAAGGCTTTGAATTAAATCTAGCTTTTCCCTAGAATTTGAGCATAATCCTATATTTGGAGCAGTTGTGTTGCACTAATTCAAGTCTTCTCATTGTATTCATTTGGAGCTCTAAATGTCACATTTTTGCGTAAAGCAGAATGGCTTTGAGCACTTGGGGTAAGAGCACATTTCCCTGCACTCTCGGGGTTTGGCAGGGAGCAGAATCACTTCTCGGTATTGTTGGTGTGAAGTGTTGGTTGGGAGTGAAGCTCTGAGTCAGGCTTGTGGAGCAGGCACCTAGCAAGTTTGTTTTCTTAGGGGCATGAAGTTGTGAAGGTTTTGCCCAAGAAGCAGCTCTAGCTGTGAATGAAGCAATCGCAGGTTGTTTGAATTGCAAACGGCATCACTGCCGTCCAGCTTCACCCCGGGGTTTTCCACCACTGATGTTGGCCTGGAAACGTAACAACACTTCCTATTGATTTCCCTGGGGAAATTGGCTGTAGCAGCTCCACCAACATAAACGAGACAACTGGGCCCAGGACCCGCTGGGAGCCCTGTGCAGGTGAGACCTTGCAGCCAGGGCTCGGCACTGTAGGGCTTCATATGCTCTTGGCTGGAGCTGCAGCTTTCCTTTAAAAGTACTGCTGGAAGAGGTACCTGGCTTTTCATCATAGAAGGTGGTTAGTAAATAAAATCAAACACAGAGATAAATTAAAATTTTTTTTCAAAATGGTATCCTCATACCCTTGTCTCCACTCAGCCTAAATCCTGCCTTTTTAATTTCACCGCTGTTTATTTTTTCAGTCTTGTGGTGACTTTTTTGTTTTCTAATGAAAGGTGTAAGATATAACCCACAATTTATAAAGAATTCACACACCTGCATTGTTACAAGATGAGTTCTTGCAGATAATTTAAGCACCAGTTTTAAATTCCAGGATAATATACATTTATTATCTGGCAATGACCCTGGGGACTAGGAAAATCCAAGTTTGTTGATCTGCAGTTTATGATCTCCATTTTGTTTTCCAAGGATTTTGCAGACTGACTGAAGTCTCCAGTATGGAAATAGTTTCCTCTGGAATTTCTTTCCTTTCCCAGTCTCCGCTTTCCTTTCCCAGTCTCTTCCAGAAGAACGCCTACAGCGATGCAGCGGCAAACCTCACCTTTGGCCATTCACCTCCGTCATTGTTTACTTCAGGGCTCATCTGGAATCTTTGACATGCTAATGCTCAGCACAGCAATGCAGGCAATAAATATTCAGGTAGAGCCGAGTACTTGTTTCACCTGCCTGCATACCAAGGTAGCCTCAAAAATCGTGTTCCCTTCATCTAGCTTGCGTAGGCTGCGTGTAGTTCAGCCTGTCATTGGCAGTACCACTTTGAAGAGGGCTTTTGTACCTGCTGTGTGGTTTACAGGTTATATTGTGTCTTGGGAATCCTTTCTTGGCATCAGATTCAGGACAAGCTATGTCTTGTCCTGCAAAACAACTCAGAAGTACTAGTGAAGACTTGAGTGGTAATGGGGATTCGGTGCACAAGGCAGTGCTGGTTCGGCTAGGCTAATGGTTCCTATTTAGCACGTTGTGGCTGAGTGGCCCTGGCAGTCAGACACAGCCACGTGACAGACACAAGCTGGTTCTTTGTTCAGCTCCTCATGTCCACCTTGCAAATCCCTACCATCACCACTGTCACTAGCCATTCCCTTCGCCGGCAGTCCTCGCAGAGGAGACAAGTAGTGAAAAGAGGTTAGAAATGCAAGTGCCTCCTGGGGAGACACGTGTGTGGAGGCTTGTACTGAGGTGTACCGGCAAGGTCTGGAGGAAGAGAGAACCTCTGAGCCTCTGTGGCCATAGAAGGGCACATGCTATGGCGCAGGACTGTGCCACTACACCGAAACAAGGCTTGTTCAGAAAGCCCTGGGGACTGCCTCTGTCTCTCCTCCTTATTTCCCAGTCTCCCCTCTCTGTGGGCAGTTTTGGGATGGAGCTGCCTCTTCGCGGAAGGGGATGGCTAGCAGCTGCTTTGCTTGTGAAGCCACAAGGTGCAGGGCTAATGCCCTCTACCACCCAAGAGCCAGTTCTACTCAATACTGCAGCTCTCGCAGGTCGATGAAGGATTGCCAAAGTCGATATAACAGATGTGCCTGTAGCAGCAAAATAGATGAACTTTTTGTCTGGCATCCACCTTTTTTGTTTTCCCCCCCTGTTTTTGTTATCCAGAAGATGTCTGTGTCCCTTTGAAGCAGAGACGCTCCCACTTTGGTGCTTGTTACTCCTCCGTTTAACGTGTGCTTAGTGACTGAGATGGCTGCAGGACCAGCAAGAACATCCCAGCTGTCACTGACTCAGGAGCTTTTCTTTGTGTTTGTAGACTTGCCCCTGAGGGCTGTCTGGGCCCCTTGTCCGGTGCGTATGGAGAGATGTGGGGCTCCTCACTAGTTCTTTGTGGCTGGGCCAAGAGTACTGAAGGTGTCAAGATAGAGATTGCTAGGGAAGTCCTCACTGAAGCCTGAGACTGCGCAGAGGCGCCGAGGCCTCACACAAAAGAGATCACAGAGGGCTGCAGGAAACGTGCTGCCTCCAAAGCGGCAGCTCTGCTCCCCCAGGGACTGCAGCGACAGAAGGAACAGCACGTACGAGGTTGGTGGGCTTCTGCCAAACCACAGAGACACGGGCTATGGCCACACCAGGGTGCTGATCCTGTCTCCCACTGCATCGCCATTCATAACGTGGGATCTGTTTAAATCTGCTTCCCTCTGAACAAAAGAGCCAGATTAGTTCTTACACTTGAAAGAAGCAGATTGGGGCTGGTGCTGTTTCCTACATAAGTGTGAGAGGCAAATTCCTAGAGTAAAACAGAATCCAGGAAAATAATAGTAATGGTGATTCATTTGTCTCTGACATCTTAGCATCCAACGGTGCTCCAGTGACCTGTTGCCATGTTACTGTTATGCTCCGGTTCTTGAATGGATTCCACAATCTGCAAGCTTTGGGCTATATTTACCTTGCTAATCGTGTGACTTCCTTGCTCCTTTACAGACTCTAGTATATAAATATGCACATGATCACCTGCGGATTCATCATCTTCAGAGCCCCAAGAACTGCAGAGTTTCACAATGCCTGCTCAGATGATTAGTTTACAAGGCCAGCACATTCAGTCAGTATTTAATGGTAGGGTGTACAATGCCATGTATTTTAAAACAGGGCTCGAAGAATGCAGCTGGAGGGCAGGGTCTGTATCTCTGGCTGGGAATGGGCTCATCCTGCTCTTACTGCCAGCAGGATTTAACCACGTTTGGTACAACAGAGCTGAGCACGCTTGTCTTTGGCTCCACTTGCAGCTAAGTTGCATTCGGAGTAAGTTCAGCTGCATCAGTTAACGCCAGAATAAAACACTGGACCTTGGCAAAGGCTTCACTGCTTCGGAGAGCCATGAATCTCTGTGTAATGCAAAATCCATAATATTCACAGTGCCTTACTACCTGTCTCACAGAGAGACCTTGCCCAGAACAACCTATTCATCAGAATCTGAAATAATGGCTTCTCTCTCTACGTCTGACTTGATAAACCACAATTTCCCTTGGCTCAGCCTGTAAAAAGTACTTCCATGATCACAAAAGCAGATCCGTTTCTAATAAAACGTATCCACTGCAAAAAGTTAGTTCTTGTTTCACTGAGGTGCTATAAAGCAGCAGAAGGCGTCTGTTGGCACATGTTTCAGAACTGGGAAAACAATGGGTGTAAAACCCTGATGTAAATCCGTTGCTTTGGGGGAAAAAGAGCTTTTCCATGATAGTTTACCATTGCTCACATTATTATAACAGGCTCTGCACAAGGGAAGCTACACTCATCCCAAAATAATGAATAAACCAAACCAGTGGAGGCAAGTTCAGGATCCAGCCAGTTCTGAGAAAGATGGAGCAGCCTGGCACGGGGCGGGCTGCGTACCAGCAGCCTTGAGTTTTCCTCAAAACTCTTGTCGTTCCTTTCAGTGCAGTCCCAGGCGGACACCGAAGTTTGAGTCACCGGAGTTATGTGCTTGCCTGTCAGTGCCGTCGTGAGAATCGGTCCTTTCTTTGTGCCGGCAAGGTGCTTGGAGCATACGCAGTGCCAAGGTGTTAGGTGGGAGGGCAAGGGGCAGCGATGCTCCCCAAATGCAGATCCGTTTGTCTAGAAGGAGCAAGGGAACCCGGCTGTACGTCCCCCTCGAATTCAATCTACCACAGCCATGGCTTTCCTTTAGCATCCTAGTCATCCTGCAGCATTCTGCTCCTGAGATGTCCACCTTGAAAGAAATGGCTTCCTTCAATACAGGTTAGGAGTTCCCCCTCACATCTGTCTGATCCAAAGCATTTCCAGTCAATGAGAGTGTTTCCATTTACGCCATGTCCATAGGAATCATTTCGATCCGATTTTTCCCATGTGTTTTTGCTCTGCTTAAACTTTGGATCCCCAGAAAGCTTTCCCTTCCACAGGATTTCATTTCCGACTTTGTTCAAAACCAATTTCTTTTACTTTTTATTTGCTACAGGAAGGTTTATTTTGCTTAATTGTTTGGATTTTTTTTCTAATTTCTGTCCTGGATTATTTAGTACTGCTGGATGCTACAAAACTGGTGTGAAGTTCAACCTCTGATCTGGCTGTGTTTTGATGGGGAACACAATATACAGCATGAAAGCCGTGATGGAAAGGTAAGTAGTTATTAAATTATATTTATCTTCATATTCTCTGCTGGTTTTAAGATCCACCAGTGCAGACAACCCCTTTCTCTGGCGATTGCATCAGGTTTTAATTTTTTCCAAGCTCCTTAGACCTAAACTCAACTACTGTAGCCCTGTGAGTAACAGCGTTTGCTAATCCACGGTATTTTGCCATTTTCTTACATCAGGAAATGTCATGTTGCGTGATAACCGTCCACAAGCTGAGTGCTGTCATGATTTTTGTGAAATCTTTGCCTTTCGGTCAGCGCGCTGCTCGTGGGGATTTTTCTCCCTGTGGCAACACCGCCGGTGTCCCAACGCGCTGCAGCAACAGCCGGGGGAGCGGGGCCCAATCCTGCGGGGGAAACTTTTCCCTCGTCCTTTGGCAAAGCAGCCCGGGCGGGCTGCAGCCCATCGCCCCGGAAACACCCGTGGCGACCACCAGCCCGCCGGCTCGGCCACCGCGCCCGGGCCCGGGGGCAGCGGCGGGGGCCGGGCGGGGGCCGGGGCCGGGCGGCGCGGGGGTGCCGTCCCGGGGCCCGCCGGTTCCCGGCCAATCGGCTCGGCGCCGCGCACTCCCCGCCCCGCTCGCCCCATGTGCAGAAATAGCCCCGCCGCGGCCGGCAGCGGGTTTCCGCGGGGAGCGGGGCGGGCGAGCGGGCGGGCGAGCGGTGGAGCATCCCCGGGCGGAGCGGCGGCGGGCCCGTCCCGTCCCGTCCCCTCCCAGCCCGTCCCGTCCCGTCCCGTCCCGTCCCGTCCGGCGGCCGCCCCGAGGTGCCGGCCGATGGCCCCGCGGCGGGCGCAGCGGCCGGGCCCGGCAGTGGCGGCGGCGGCGGCGGGCGGGCGGTGAGCGGAGCCCCGCGGGAGCGCAGCCGCGGATGCCCCCCGGGGGCCGGGCGGTGCGGGCAGCGGGGGGCCGCGGCCCGGGGCTCGCCGCGCCCCTCCGGCCCCCCACGCCCCGGCGGCCGGGCGGGAGGCGGCGGTGAGCCCGGACATGGGTGTTTCTCTCCGGGAAGCGCTGCCCCGTGGCCTGTTGGTACCTGCGGACGGGCGCCCGGTGGAAAGTACCTTTTCCTCATGAACGGTTCTAGCTCCTCGCCCTGGGCGCTCGCCATGGACACTATGAAAACCACCTACATCGTGCTGGAACTGATCATCGCCGTGCTGTCTATCGCTGGCAACGTCCTGGTCTGCTGGGCCGTGGCCATCAACAGTACCTTGAAGAACGCGACCAACTATTTCCTGGTGTCCCTGGCAGTGGCCGATATTGCCGTGGGTTTGTTAGCCATCCCTTTCGCCATCACTATCAGCATCGGATTCCAGGTGGATTTTCACAGCTGCCTCTTCTTCGCCTGCTTCGTGCTGGTGCTGACCCAAAGCTCCATTTTCAGCTTGCTGGCGGTGGCCATCGACAGGTACCTGGCTATTAAGATCCCACTGAGGTAAGAGACTGGCGTGGACGCAGGTAGCCACGTTCCCTGACGGCCCAGGCCATGACCTTCCTTGTCTTAGCGTGCAGGAACTTCCAGTCTCTAGTGTTGCCATAAGAGGTTTGCTGCTCACAGGTGAGGATGAAAGTAACAGAGAATTTGCACTCGCTGCAGGACTGGGATCAGGTTTTCAGTATCCTGCCTCTGACTTCAAAATATACCTTGGAGCTCGGTTTCTTGAGGATGTTTGTCTTGGGAGGGTCAGTGGCTTCTTGGGGGGCTATGCAGTGATGTAGGGGTGTGCTTGGGATAGTTGTAGCTAATCTGTGTAGGCATTTATACAGTCCCTGTTACTGTGGTGTTGGGGCATCTCCCAGGTAATTAAATATAGGAGCAACCTCTCTTTCTTCTACTTCCCAGCCTATGAGAGAAGTAGTTTTGCAGGCTGTTCTGTAAGAGCTCTTGTCTCTTCCTGAGCTCAGGACACACAGAAAGGCTGAGAGTTGTCTTAAACAGATCTTAATATGACTTTGTACGTACTTCACATTTTCAGCTAGGACTAGAGTCTAACTAGGCTGTCTTCCAGTTTTTAGAGGGATATAAGGAATGGACTGAAAGCACAATTTCTTGCAGCTACAAACACTGAAACCGTATGTCTGTGCTTGTGTACGTACCTGTTCCGAGTGCTTACCATGAGCGAATGTATAGATCAGCACATGTCAGAAGGTGTCAGCTCTGTGCATACACTGAGAAAGGAGAAGAGGGAAGGAGAAAGGATTTGTACCTCAGTTTTCAGAATTTTACAGTTTAAACTTTCATCCAAGGGCAGTATCAAAGACATAAATTGGTTTCCTTCTAATTCATGGGATATTGCAAAATACTGGGGAAAAATGTATCATTGAATGTATTTCAGAGGCACTTCACCAGCGAGTTGGTGCAGCAGCTTCCTTAAGCTTAAGTGCACCAAAACCCCGGCTTTGCATCGCAAATGACCTGAGTCTCTTAGTCTCGGTCTTCTTCATGTCTCTGTTGTCCCTCCCTGAGAATAAAGACTTCGATGGAGCCCCACTGGGGAGTGCAGGACTGGTCAGAAGTGGAGGCTGTGGGGAAGCAGGGCAGGTTTGGTGTAGGGACCTCAGCTGAACTGTGTAAGCTGCAGCTTTCCTAGATTCTCCTTGTCTCCGGTATCTCCCTTGCACGAGTGATGAATTCACCCTAAAATTACTTTAAAAAACCCCCAACCTTCACCCTGTTCTGTCACCTTGCATCGGAGAACTTCTATACATTGGGCAAATATTAATTAGTCATCAGGCAGATGACAAAATCTAGTAGTGGAAATGCACGTATGCTGAGTGGCTGCATGTGTCATCGGAACACAGAGCATGGAAATTCCACGGGATGTAGAGTAAGCGAGAGCTGAGCTGCAGCCCTAGTCTGTACAGGAGGGAGCAGGGGCAGAGCAGCTGGGGTTGCTGCCAGCATCTCTGACCCTGGCTGCTTACCTTCCCAGCCACCCGGAGCCTGTGGCTCCGGATAATGATTTGGTGCCTTTTCCATTCGTTTGTTTGGGGCTTTCTTGGGATGCGGGCTAGCGGCACAGCAGCGGCTACGGAAGCAGGTCGGATTTTTTAAGTTTCAGTTTAATCACACCACCCACCGCAAGCAAGCTGTTCAAGCATGGGCTGTTAATTATAACTCTTTGCCTTTGTAACACAAGTGCTTTTTGCAGTGCTTGGCTGAGGAAGCTGAATCTTGTGAGATCGGTTTCTACTCCGCTGGAATCCGAGACGAGAGTAGCAGATCAGAAATGCTCTGAGGGGATCGTTTCAATGTTTGCAGAAGGGAAGTGGTTTTGCCAACTGACAAAATAGCAAGTATTTCCTCCACTCTTTTTTTCACAATCCTGGTCTCTAGCAGGTTTGCTCAGCTCTCCATTAGGTCAGTCTATACATCTGGGTGGGATGAAATCCCAGGGCAGTTTTGCCTTGCTTTGGGATCCTTTCCCAACGTTGCTTTTTCACCCCATCTTAGGCCAAATCTTTTATTCTATTTGCACAAACATCTTTATTGCTATGAGCGCTTCCTAGCTGGACACATACAGCCCCTTCAGCTGCAAACGGAGATCAAGGAGTACCATCCTAGGCTGGTCTGAAGAGTGAAGTTTGGATTAAACTTGGTCTTGGCATTGAGGCCCATTTCATTGCTCTTAGAGGTGACCAGTGAGTAAAACCCCTTTAAAAGAACGGGGGTTTCTCCCTGCTAGGAGTGCAGGGCGACGGACAGGTCATTGCTTCGGCAACGGGAGATTTAGGGACTGGTACTGAAAGGCTGTTTTTATTTGTACAGCCAACATCAAAAGAGGATAGAGGAGGTTATAAAACTATGCTGGCAAAACAATTCTCTACTGCACTAGGGTTTTCCAACCCAGGCTTAGTTAGAGCTGCCTCGTCAGCATCGTTATTCCCGAGATGCTCCACCGTGCTGCCGGCGGCGAGGGGCGAGGCACTTGTCCAGCCACCCGCTCTAGGTGGGTGCATGCACCGTTTCTGGAAGGAGGTTTGTGCGGAGGAAGGGGAAAGCTGGTCATTAATTTGTAGGAATGGTGACCTTAGGAAAAGTTTGTTTCTCACTAAAACGCTCGTTCTGGAGACCAGTACAGAGGCTGATAACAGGCCGTGAAGTATTAAACATTTAAGAAAATGATTTGTACCCAGCCCTGTCTAGCAATTACAATAAATAACGCAGTTGTTGCAGAGCAGACAAGCGTCCCTGTCGCATCCACCAGCTCCCTGTGGAAACTTCTGCAGGGACGCTGAGAACTGAGTGTGCCATATTATTTAATACTATTTCGGGGCTATTTAAGCACGCTGAGAGGCTGGGCAGGCCTGCAGGCTGGGGGTGCGCAGGAGAAGTTTGCATTACAGCCAGGCTAATAATGGATTTTTCAGTTCTGTGCCTGAACCAAAAAATCCCATGGGGAAGAGGAAAATTGTTTCAGTCAAACTAAAACAGCAATGTTTGGAGGTTTCAGTGAAACAAAGTGATCCTGACCAACCTGGCAGATTTTTGTTTGAGTTGCTTAACCCTTCCGGTGTTGCTGTGCTGCTTTTTGAAATGGAGGCATCCTCACTGGAAAGGAACTAACAAATTCTCATCTAGACAACTGCAGAACAAAAATCTCACAACATTTAAAAATGCTGTTTTAGAATCCTCCCTCTTCTGGCTAAAAATATTTGCTGAATTTGACCTGAAGCCATGAATTCTTTCTGTCCCTTGAAACTCTTATTTTGTTTGTTTGTTTTTGACAAATTTACTGTTTGTGGAGGAGCCCCCACCCGCGCTGCCCACTTCTTGCAGCTGCAGCTCTGAGCCCTTTCCCGGGTCCCTTCTCCCCTGGCCGGCGCACCAGGACACAGCTTCTTGTCTTCGGCCACGCTCTAACCCTGCCTTGCGTCCCGCACCCCTCCTGCACCCCAGTGCTTCCAGCCAGGCAGCGCTGCTGCCTGTGTGCCCGTCCCTGAGCCGCCCCACGTACGCGGCACCGTCCCTGCTCTCGTCTGCCAAGCTGACACCCCCCCCCCCCCCCCAAGCTCGCTCCCCCACCGCGCTTCCTCCAAGCAGAATATCAAAGCCAGGCAACTGAGCATCTTTCAGCAGCAGTAAATCCATCCTCTAGAGCGTTTGGCACAAGAGCAGTGCTAGGCTTTCGCTCTCTGGCTTTCTCCAGGGCTGGATTTCACCCCACAGTCCCATAGCTGCGAGCCAAAGAAGATTTGTAGGTGGAATAAAATCTTTCCCTTTTATTTGCATTAACCAAAATCCTTTGGCGTGGCTAGTAATTGTAGGTACGGATAAGTGCCTGGAACAAATGTGTCAGGAATTAGGGAGGGAGAAGAGTATTTGTATTTAGAGAGCAAAAGGAGAATGAAATGCTGTACAGGATCACACTGTGTGTGCCCTTGTGCGGCTGGTTCATCTCCTGCAGGACGGTGAACGTTGTGTACTGCTGCTGCCTACCTGGCAAACACCGCAGCCGAAACCTGCAGAGGGAAAATTAGCCCCAGCTCCCTGCGATTTGAGCTGATCTGGTGCTTGTTCTTCCTCCCTGGATTTAGTTCTCTTCTGTCTTCAATTTCATCCCTAGCAGAAATGCAGGACTGAAGTTGCCGGGCAGCTTTGCCGTGAACTGGAACAGGATATCCATGACCATGCCCTCTCCCTTTCTGCACCGTGCTGAGCCCTCACTGCACCCTGCAGCATCCACGCTTGGGTCAGGATCTGTTAATGGCGTTGCTCTGCTCTGCTTCTGGTGCCGCCAGTCTCCCACCACAGTCCGGCTCGCTTCTGCTCTCCTCACGGGGACAAATTCCGGTTGGATTGTTGTTGCTCTTATCTGATGCTTTTAGCTGTGCAGTGTCCTTTCACGAGGTGGGTTGGCTGACGCTTTATGGCTGCCTGCCCTCGCCGTGCCCTGCTACTGCAGAGGAGGGGGTTCCCTCTGTGTTCTCCAGCAAAGCATTGTTCCTGGATTCCTCTCAACTCCCACCTTGTTCCTCAGCAAAGCAAACTGGTGGGTATTTATGGCAGGTGGGAGGGCTGGAGCCACTGGGGAGGGGAGAAAATCCTCTTCAGAGCCTTGGTCTTCACCTGCCATTTTCTGTGTGCCATCAATGACACAGAATTGCAGCTGCTCTTCCCTCTTCTGCCCTTGCTTCACTTCCTTTCTGAAGGGAAACCCTTGCACTGCCCTTCATCTGAACTCCCAGGCGTGTTCTGCTGTTCATGTGTGGCTCACACGCACGGTGCCCGATCCTGAGACCTGAGCAGCACGGGAGGCATAATTTTTCCAGAGCTGTGGATGCTCTGCCTGCCCTGTCCATCAGATGGCCGTGCCTGGCCGAGGTTATCATCAGCTGATAAACTTAATGTGCAACAAACCTGGCAAACATGCCTGAGTGCTGTGGGCAGGAGGGCTGGCGGGTTTGCTCGAGCAACGGAGCTGTCACGTCTTTAACGAAGTTCGTGTCAGCTGAGCTTGACTCGGGCAGAACGCGGGGGGTTTGGTGCTGCAGCCGGGGGCCGGCAGCGCGCGCTCACCTGGCCCGGGGTCTCCCAGGGCTGCCGCTCACTCCAGGCTTCGGATGCAGCCGACTCCAGACATAGAAGCATGATAAAAAAATCAGGAACAATCACATGTGCCCTCATGGCCATAAACCAGGGAGGGGAAATTGCAGCTATTTTTAGTTGTGAGCAGCATGGTTTCCTTAAAAAGCGTGTCCCAAATTTTTATATTTTTCCTGCACCTTGGGGGTCACTTCCCTCCCAAAAAGCAAAAATCCTGACAGGAAGGGAATGAATTGTCTTGGAGACCCCTGCCCCGATGCAGCTCCTGCAGAAGCTGGGGGTAGCGGGGATGTTGGGGAGCGGGAACTGGAAGCTTCATTTCCAGGCTGTCGGCTGAGGGCACCGATCTCTGGGCTGAGCCAGAACCCAGAGTTCTGGCTTTAGGAGCTTTTTTGAGCTGGCCAAAACTCAATCTATAAAAAATACAGGTCAACTTTTAGGTGAAAAAAAGCAGCTTTTGAAATCTGGCAGAATTTTCCTTCACCAGACCTTTTGACCTCTCTGCAAAAAATATATTAAACCAAAATGTTTTGACAGCAACCTGTTTTATTTTGCAGTTAAAAGTTTTTGCTTTGTTAATTAACGGGCTTGTTCTTGGGGTTTTTATGAATTTGCTGTTTGTCATAGCAATGAGCACAGACCACAAAACTGAGTCTTTTAGGAATGTTCTGCCCTGGCCCTTGGCTGCGCCGGGCAGTCACTGCTGGGGGTGTCGGGGCTCCTATTGCTGTGTTACAGACAGCTGTGGTCCGCAGGATGCCAGGAATCGGTGACGCCAGCTGTGCCTACAGATGTGTCGGTCCTCTCCCCTCCCCACTGGCTCTCGTGGCTTTGCAAAGTCCGACGGCTTTGCTGAGGGAATTTGTGTGTGCCAAAGAGCGGATTATCTCCTAATCCGACGGGTGACATCAGGCCTGGGCATGAGCCACAAATAACCAGCGAGTACCTCAGTGGGTGTGTGTCCGTGCCCTGACAGTCACCCTTCGGGGCACCGGCGTGGCGCTGGGAAAGCGGGTGGTCGCTGAGCACCGTGACCAGAACTGCTGGACCCGCCGGGGACGAGGGACAGAGCACCGTCCCTGCAGGGGTGGCTGTGCAGGCGGACGAGTGCCACCGTGGCTGGGCCTCTGCCTGTACCCCCTCCGTGGTGACTCTGCATCAGCACCCATCACCCCGCGCCCTGGCACTCACCTCCTCGCTCCCTCCCAAACCCCAGTACCAGGCTCCCCGGGAGCGCGGTGCTGCGGGGACGGCTGTTGGCCACGTCCTCCCTCCCCCGTGCTCAGACCCGTCGGTCTCCTCCATGAGATTTGCCCGTCGTGCTGCAATGGCGTAGCTGGCATGCGGGGGCTGGATGCTGATCGCCAGCCGGTTCGAACCCGGCTGCGCCTGGGCAGGGAGGCGAGGACAGGACGGGCTCCTCGAGCACGCTGGGACGGGGTGCGTGTGGGTGAGTGGTGCTGGGCTCGGTGCTGCCCACGCGAGACCCAGCAGCACTTGGGAAGGTCGGTCAGGGCTCTGCAGGAAAGGCAGATGAGCAGCAACTTGCTGGGGCTGGCGGACGGAGAGGCCAGCGGCTTGGGGCCTTTGGGAAGGGCTTTAGCACCCTTTTCATTACAGAAGGAGTGATCCGGCAGAGATCTGCCATCTCACCACCCTTATCTGTTATCTGAGTGAGCAGGGCACCGGGTGTGTGGGAGGGGTAGTGGTCACACCACTGCTCTACATACCGGATCGCACCCGCACAGCCTGCTGTGAATCATAGTTCCTATCTCACCTCTACCAGCAGCCTTTAACTCAGCTGCCCCGGTGCTGCACATCTGAGGTCTGACCGCTCTGGGAGGTTTGGAATGACAAAAATTCTCAGCCCCAGGCACCCTCAGGCAGATAACGTGGGGCTTCAGAGCCCTGGAGGGAGGGTGGTGCCGGGGGAAGAGCTCCGGAGGGCTGCCCAGCGGTCTCCAGTCGGGAGAACCGGGTTTTTGCGCTCTGGGACTCCGAAACACCCTATGGAGCACGAAGGGTGGGCAGGTATCGCATGCTCCTGCCTGCACACGGGTGTCTTGAGGCGGCTGCTTATGTCTTGATGTTGCCGGTTGTTGGAGTGTGAGACGCGGTGTGCAGAGCACTGAGTTCGTTTCCTTCCTGTGCCCCGAGGCCTCTGCACACCTCTGGCAGTCCCCCAGCATCACGCCTGTTCACAGGACCATGGGGTTGCCCAGCGTGGGCAGGGAGCCCACAGCTTGCCCTGCACCCCGCTCGTACACCGTGTGTCTTAGTTCAGTTTTCAGTCACCTTTTCTCACCTCGTCAGGGCTGAGAGCTTCCACGGACAGAAACCAGGGTAGCGAATGCAAATCCCTGCCTGGCCGTGGGCTGCTGTGAAAGCGTGCGTGTGAGAAAAATATTCACACATCCACGTCGCAGCTGCTGCCGGTGTTCCACAAGTGCGCAGCTCTGCGACCCCCTCCCTCCGCTCCCCACCCCGCAGCAGCCTGAGCTGCGGTTTCCCTTCTTACTCCCTTCTTAATCCTCCAGATTACCCAAATGCATGCCGTTAGCAGGGTGCTTTGGGCCAAAACCGTGCTTTCCTGCATTTCTCCTTCCCACATTCCTGGTCCTGCAAACCTGATGCCCTTCAGCCATTCCCCTGCCCTGAGCTGGCAGTGGCTGGGCTGAGGTGCCGGCCCACGGAGGGGTGTGCGGGGATGAACCGGGGTGAGGCGGGAGCTGGAGGTTGTGGAGGGCAGCCTGTGCTCTCCCCGCTGCTCTGCCTCCACCCTGGGGAAGGAGGAGTTGACAGGAGGGATAAGCACATGGGTATGGATATCTTGCTGAGAGGGTTTGAAATCTGTAGGTACTCGATAGTCCAAGCTCGCAGGCTGCAAGACCTGGCGTGGTTGTAGCCTGTATGGGGTAGGCTGGGCTACGCCGGCACAAACGGGTACCTAGGGGTAGGGAACACTCCCCTCCATACCCCCAGCTCATCCCAAGAGGCATCGCCATGGCCGCGTGTGAAGCGCAAGTGGGTTTTGTCCATTTTGTCCCGGGAAGAGTAATCTGGAGTCTTCATAAATGGGGAGCAGTTAACCTGGGGCTGCAAACAGGTTTGCTTCTGACTGGCAGATGTCCCCCATCGCCCCCTTCCTCTGGGAGCAGAGCGTGGCCAATGTCCACCCGAGGGCTCATCTTCAGCCAGGACTGCTTCATCCTGGTCTCCGTGCTGCTCTTTGTGCCTTTCTCTGCCTCACAGCTCTGTGACTCTGCTCCCAGGTGGAATTGCTTCCCAGCGAGCGAAGAGGCAGTACGGCACGCCTGGAGCCACCACCGCCCCTGACAGCCTCCGATCACACACTGGGCTTGTCTTCTTCTCTTAGTAGTTCAAAAGCATCTAGCTTTTATTTCAGACTAAGGCTGAAAATGCCATAGAACATGAGCAAAGCGAGCCCTGGAGCAAGGTAAAGCCTTCCAGTCTTGAAATGCCTCTTAGTGATCCTCCAAATGTAAAAATGAAGTGCTGCAGCCTCTGACCTTGCTGGTTAGCTGCCTCAAGCAGGAACGGAAACCTAACAGCGCAGGGAGGCAAGCAGCTGGTTGTTCCTCTTCACTCTGTGAGGATGGGAGCCAAGGTAAGGCTGGGTTCCCCGAGCACCCAGGCTCAGAGCAGCACCCACATACCGGCCTCCTTTTTGAAGACGAGGCTTGAGCAGCAGCCTGCAGCCCGGCTGTGTGTTGCGAGGGCCGGGTGTTCTCATTTACACGTCGCTACCCAGATTTGCACCGCAGCGGGGCCGCCTGCGCGGCGTGGGGTGCTCCCCGGTGGGTGGGGGTGCTCGGGGGGGTGCTGCCCGTTGGGCGCCTGCTCTTGGCACCGGGAGCTGGGGAGGCTGTTGTCCTGCGAGCGCTCGCATTCAGCTTTTCCTGACAGGTTAAGGACGGCCGTGAGCCAGCATCTTACGGCACGTTCAGGGCTGTCTCCATCCCCTGGAGGGTGGGCACGCAGGGTCTGAGCTGCCGCAGGCGCTCAGGTTTCACATGGAAGCACCAGGCAGTGGGAGTGGTGCTCCCGACGGCCAGACATGGATGGTGCTGAGCGATGCCTCCTGCCCCTCCAAATAACCCCGGTGTGCTTACCTGAGCTGTGGGTGCTGGCGTGTTTGCAGTAACCCGTCCAGCGGAAGGCCGGGAGTGCGAGCGGGGGACGCTGCTGCGGTCCCCTGCGCACAATAGGGACAGATGCGGGAGGAAGTGATTTGTCTGCAACTGGACATGGACAGACGCAGATGTCCTGCTTCCTCGGCTGATACCGTAACTGCTAATCAGATTTCTCACTCTCACCGCCAACTCCTTCCTGGATAAAAAGCACGGTTTTCTCTTTTTTTTCCTTTTTTCCCCCCTCTCTAAGGTGCAATTTATGATTCATTTAAAATGTCCTGCCAGGATATTTCAGCTGGTATGTGATCTCCATTCCATGGCTGTGCATGAAGCAAACAGAACAGCAGCAATGGTGCTTACTTCATGCTGTTACAGCTCCAAAAAAAAAAAAAAAAAGAGCAAGATGCAAAGTACAGCTGCAAGTAGACGACAAGGATACAATGCTTGGCAGCCAAATTGCTCTCTCCCCTTGTGAATGGAGGTGTCTGTGTATTTCCCTTCCCACTTAAAATAGAAACATATAAATTATCACTGCTTGTTTGTATCAGAGCACCTGCGTAGTCTGAGTTCTGCAAACTCTCCATCTGCTCGCCTCCCTGCGTCCGGCAGCCTGGGCATGGGGCAGAACGGGGAGGGAAGCGGGGAGGGCAGCGGAGAGCCCCAGCCCCCAGAGCTCCCTCCACAGCTCCGGGCACCGGGAGTGCGGAGAGGAGCCAAGGCGGCTGCAGCATCCCTCGCACAGCCATCACGCCTGCGTCTCCCCACTGATCCCATCGAGCGTGGCCTCAGCACAAGATACCTGTGAGTTTGGAGTTTAAGCACTGAAATTGCTCATCGAAGGCTGATCTCGCGCTGGGGTTTGGCAGTGGGAGAACTGGCAGAAGCTCCTTGAGCAGAGCAGCACGGCAGCCTCCCCTCCGACTGGGGCACAGGGACTCTGGTGTGGCTGCTGCTGAACTGCAGCTCTGCTGGTGGACACACGTCTGTGCGGGGTCGGCGTAGAGTGAGGTGGACCCCACAACGCGTGCAGGTTTAGCGCTACGCCTTGCCTGATTCAAAGCACTCCCCTACACCATCCCAGAGACTCCGAAGATGGCCAGGACAAGGGTTGGGACCCTCCTGGCTCTTCTCAGTTAAGGTTGCAGAAGGCAGAGATGTCCCTCTTCAAACGCTTGGACTGAGCAAGCCTGGGAGGCTCTGTCATGAGAGAAAATCTTCCTGATGGAAAAGTTAATGCTGCAACTTCAGCATTGCGTTACGTGCACAAGAGAAGCGTTTAAACACCTGGTGTCTGTGTGCAGCTTTCACAAGCACAGCCTGGCAGCCCTGCAGCCTTCTGAGGGCTGCTGGCGAGACGAAGCCCGACCGAGGCGGGTGGATTTCTCCTAACATCTTTTTGTTGCTAGAAGCTGCATCTCAGCCAGCCTCAGGGCTTTTACTCAGGGACCCAGCGAGGACGGGGGACAGCACGGATGCCTGGGCAGGTGGACGTCCTATTGCAGACGGCTGAAGAGCCAGGACCCACGGCGTATTTCCCAGATACCAGCTGCAGGTCTTCAGACCATGGCAGAGATGACGGAGCTCATTTTTGTGTCTCCAACAGTGGCCCAGTAGCAGGGAGGCAGGGAAGGACTTTGGGAACAGGGCTGCCGTGGTGAACAAATGTAAGGGGGTTGTGCCACTCTGCAGGTGACAGTCAAAGGGGTCACCTCCCGCCTGCCTGCCAGGGCAGGGAAAGGGCTGCGTGGTCGAAAGCTGCCCAGCGTGGCGGACCCTGCACCACAGCACTGATGAGGACGTGGTGGCAAGTGCTGACACAGTTCCTCAGCTTGCAGAACACCCTTTTCTTCAGCAACACGTTTTAGATGTTCAATAAAACAAACTATTTGCTAGTGGCTCTGCCCTTTGCTAACCTCAGGTTTACTTAGTCAGTAACTTGTCAGCCAGGGCCCAGGCCAGCATCACGGTCAGGGCCACCATCACACTCCACCAAACACCAGGAGAGTGGGTGTGTGGCACCGCAACGTTTTGACCTGTTCAGCCTTCTGGGCTGCTCAGGGATGGTGGGGGATTCTCCCCCATTCCTGCTCTCTGAGATGAATGATGTGGGAATAATAGTCCCCTTCCAGGCTGTTTCCTCCAGGCTGTTGCTGGTTTCTGCCCCAAGTCTGATCGCCCCAAATGCTGAATTACGCCTTGGCTGCTGCTGTATGCTCCTCGTTAGATGGGAGCTCGGGGGCAGCGGTGCCTCTGCTTGGGTGATTTCTGGGGGGTCACTGCAGCGGTTGGTGGGGAGATGCCAGGTACGTGCGGGACATGACTCAGTTCCTGCCAGCCGGGAGCCAAACTCTTGCACGGGAGAGGCTGGGCTGGCTGCAGGCTGGCAGCACGTCCTGCTTGCTCTGCTCCAGCTGTGCTTAGCAATGCCTGCCTGGGTGTCTGGGCTGATATCCAGCTCTAGTAAATAGCAGTAGAAATGCAATGAGATCTGTTGGAAAAAAAACCCACCCTGACCATCCTACCGACCGAAGGCACAGTGCCTGGAGAATGCAGAGGTTTCCAGCACCCTGCGCTAATGTACGCCTCTTGTCACTTTGGTGGTTGCCATGATGCTCTTCCAGAAAAGCTGTGAACCTTGCTGAGCCATCGCTGAAACGGAGGGACGACAGCAATGTGTGCTGGGTGGAAGACACCATCTCCAGTCCACGGGCCAGCCCAGGGGACATCTCCTCCAGCCTCAGCACAGGGGCTGGGCAGAGCTGTGTTCTGCCCTGGCTGAAGCCCGTTTTGGTGACGGCAGGTACAGACCCAGCAGCCTGGCACTTGTATACGATAACACCGGTGGGTCAGAGCCGTGTTGTAAAAGCAGCTGAACTTTCCTTAAAGTATTTGACCTACTGCAGCCAGGGCTGTGTGACTGTGACGCTGGTGGCAAACGTATAGTTATGTATGTTGGAAGAATAGAAACCCGAATCGCTTAATGATGGCAGCACAGTGGGGACGGCATCGGGGCTTCTGCAGCGTGTCCGCTGTGGGGGCACTGGGTGGGAGCTGAGATGATTAGCTGCTTGATGACGGTTACGCCAGTAAAGAGACTTTGCCTGGCGGTGGAAAAGGAACTAATGCATTGCCAGGTTATTTAATCTCAATAAATAATTTAAAAATATTCAGCTGTTATTTACATTAAAGCAACATTTGATGCCTCTGGGCAGAAACATAGAGGAGATTCAATATTTGTTATACAGTAATTGAGCAGACTTAGGTGAGTAAATTTACTTTAATAGTTTTTTGCCTAATAATATTAAGCCTAAAAAAGAATGAAGGAGGGGTTTGCTGGAGCATTCAGAGCTGTGAAAATCTGTTGGTTCCTCACTGTCTGATCATGTTTCACAGAGCTTAAGAAAAAAATTGAGTCTCAGTTGTCTCACAGCCCATGCCTGCTTTTCTTGATGGTGGTTTATGGTGGGGGTTGCAGCTGTGTGCAGTGGCTCACTAATGAGCCTCTTGGTGCCTTGATCTTGTAATAGTCATGCACTTCTTTATTTTTAAGCACGTGCTTAACTTCCATTAACTTAAGGCGATGTCCCACCAAATAAGTATATTAAGGCAATAACAAGGTAATTAGTGAACAATTTTAGAGCATTGAACTATCCCCAATTTCACCGTGGCCTCTTCTGGCTGGTAGCTCAGCAACCAGCTGTGACCCTTCCTGGAGTCACAGCAGCGACCATCATAGATATCTGGGATCGATCCACTGAATGGAGCGATGTTCCACTGAATGGGAGGAGTTTGCAATGCATCCCTGCAAAAACAGAGAGCTAATCTAAGGAGTTCACTGTGAGTAACTATCTCCACTCTAATGAGCACCATCTCTTCCCTGTGCCGACAGGCTTGCAGCCCTCTGCATTGCTCAGCTCTGGCTTTTGCAGACCCGGAGCGCAGCACGTTTTGCCGTCTCCTCCTTCTCTCAGAAGGGGCCCCCACTTAAAATGTGATCCTGGCTGCAGCTCTGCTGTGTGCGCTGGAGAAGAGCAACACTAAAATAAACATGCCACCATTACAGCCACTGGAAAATGAAGTGACTGCTTAACTGGTTTTGTAAACCTTCAAGCTGTGCCTTATCTTTGCAGAAGAGTTCAGGAGAAGAGCAGAAGAGTTCAGGAGAAGAGCAGATTGAAGAAGCTGTATTTGGGGTCATATGTTTTCAGCAAGAGGCAGCACCAAATGTCACCAGCCGGGAATGGCCTGAGCATGGCATGCTGAGCCGCGGCGGCTTTTCCTTGTGTTCCTATGCACAGCCTGCTTCAGACACACAAAACTCTTGACTCCTTCAGTTTCTCTGTCTGAACAATGGTCCCTTTTGCATTTTCCAGTCTCACTACAATAGTTTTTGGGAGGTGACATGACTGAGGCAGCAGAGAAGCAACTGCAGTGATCAACTAAGCATGAAGAGCACAAGCCAAGGAGCCACGGTTTTTGTCTTCCCGTGTGCAGAGCTGTAGGCCAGCAGCAGCTCTTGGTGCTCCTGCAGCACTGACTAAGCTTGGCCAACATTGTAGCTCGAGACTCAGACTTTGCCAAGAGATCGGATTTCTGGGAACTTGCTCCGAATCAAATCTTTAAGTTTTCACAACCCCAGACCAGCTCCGGCTGCTGAAAACAGGCACTTAGCACAGGGTTTTGAAAGCAATGGGCTTGGCCTCGGTGATGTCCTGTCTGATAACTTCTCACCTTCTGAAGCAGCAAGACTTAATAATAATGAGAGACAAGTGCAGGAGAAACCCCTCAGTGGCTGGACCTGCCCTTTAGCTGTCTACCCTGTGGAGTGTGTTCACAGTTCAGCATCACCTAAATGTGGCTGCTGCTCCCGCATCCTCTCGGCCAGCCCTGGCCATGCTCGAAGCGAGCCCCGCTCGCAGCGACCACGCAAAAGGAGCTGAGGGATCCCCCCGGCCCCTCTTTGCCTCCCGGTTTATGCTGACAGACCCCCCACTTACCCTCCTGTCTTTGTAGCTTGCAGGAGGAGCGGGACACACAGCTTGCATGGAGGCGACCGCAGTGTGATTCACAGGCACAGCTGTGGTTCTGTGGGAATAAAGCCCTCCCTTGCTTCACGGGCCGGAAGAAAATCAGAACAAAAGTTCTTAGGAAAGGAGGAGCAGGGTAGCCAAGCCAGAGTAAACAAGCACTGAGAGAAGGGTGTGGGAAGGAGGGGACATGTGTCAGCCAGCAGATGCTAACTGGCTGCGGAGCGGACACTAATGGGTTTCTCATGTTGTCTTTCTGGCAGTTGCTGGTTCTTCGTATCTCCAAAAAGCAATCCGACTGATGCTTTGATGTTGGCATCTGTTCTGGTTGTACCCAAACCAGCTTGACTTTTGCTGCTTTAGGTTCCAGCCCTGTTTGTGTCTCTGAGCATCAGCCACAACCTTTGTTTTCTTGGCCATGAAGGCACCCAGTCTGTGGGGTTAGGAAAGCTGGGGAGCAGCGCACGGCTCTGCACCCCTCAGCACTGCATCAGCTTGTCCCTGGGACACCGTGGAGCTTCTTTGTAACACATGTGAGAGCAGCAGGTGCCCAAGGAAGGCATTTACTTAAAAATCTGGATCTTTACAACTAGTTATGGTGGGTCAGCAGAGCACAAGCGTCGTTTGACAGCAGCAGCTACGCATGGCTGTATGGTTTAACCCCACTGACGGCTTCAGCAGCTACAGGTCCAAGTCTGTGTGTGGCTTCAGGACGTCTTGATGGTGTGTGTCCTGCAGAATTGGCACGTCACATACACGAGCAGTGGAGGCCGACACCAGCCCCGGGAGCTAAGCAAACGTGTCCGCATCAGCACTGTTGATGGAAGATGCATAAAGCAGGGACACTGAATGGGGAGAGAAGAGCCCAGTGTCCCTGGCTCCCAGCTCCACGCCTGGATGCGAGACTCTGAATGGAGACACAAACCCTAACTTGTAACCCTCCTCAGCAGTCCATCATTAGCAGTTGCTTTCAGATGCTGGCTCAGAAAAGTCTTTCAGGATATTTGTTATCCAGCCACAACAAGCTTGCGTGGGCTGCAGTCTGGCATGTGTAAACCAGCAATTGCACTGTTTGGGAAACTGGTAGGATCCCTGATTTCCACACACACACGTGTACTTCCCCCCTTAGTGTATGAGGTAGCGTGGGAAGCGACATCACATCACGGGACTGCTGCAATCTCCAGTGAAAGCCAGCATTGCTGCAGGCCTAAGAGCAGCCCAAGTTGAAGCAAGCTGGCTGTGGTATAAAGGCTGTAAGTGTGTGGTGATGCTGGCTGAGTCTTTAGCTACCATTACAGTGTAGAACTGAGAGCCAGCATTGTCTCAGCTGTAATAAGTCAGCCCAGAAGTTCATGTAGCCCAGCAACGTGCCCCGGCGTGCCCAATAATGGATGCTTAGAGCAAGAGAGTAAGTTGGTGGTTACAGAGTGAGCCTTCCTCCTGTTCTTGCTCTCCTTGTAGTTGGTGGTTTAGGCTCATGCAATGATAAAGCCTTTTTTAAGACTTCCAAGTCCTTACCTCCTATTGAAGGATCTTCGCAGGCAGGGGCGGTGCTTGGCACCTCTCAGGAACAGCAAGTGAATCACCTCCCCAAATCACTTTGTGTAGGCATAGAGCACAGGTGAGATTTTTTTTTACCCCTCCGGTGATCCCAGAGGTGAGGTTCCTGCATGGGTGTGGGTGGGGCTTTTGTGGCATTAGCCAAAAAGCTGATTACTTTAACTGCAGGGAAGTCAGGAGCGCTCATTTATTTAATGGCTCTATCTTGGCTTTGTTCTTGATGCTGTAGGTATAATAGTCTGGTGACTGGCAAGCGGGCAAGAGGACTCATCGCTGTGCTGTGGCTCCTGTCCTTTGGAATTGGACTGACTCCGCTTATGGGCTGGAATAAAGCCATGAGCGGTTGTCCCAACGCCACCAACGAGACAGGGGCTGACACTGGGACAGAGCACCATGGCTGCTTCATCTCATGCCTCTTTGAGAACGTGGTAACGATGAGCTACATGGTGTATTTCAACTTCTTCGGCTGCGTGCTGCTTCCACTCGTTATCATGCTGGGAATCTACATTAAGATATTCATGGTCGCCTGCAAACAGTTGCATCAGATCGAACTGATGGGCAACTCCAGGACCACACTGCAGAAGGAGGTCCACGCAGCCAAGTCTCTGGCCATCATTGTAGGACTTTTTGCCTTCTGTTGGCTGCCCCTGCATATCTTGAACTGCATCACTCACTTCCACGAGGAGTTCTCCAAATCCAAGCCCGAGTGGGTGATGTATATGGCCATCATCCTCTCCCATGCCAACTCTGTCATCAATCCCATCATCTACGCCTACAGGATCAGGGACTTCCGCTACACTTTCCGCAAGATCATTTCCAAGATCCTCTGTAAGACAGATGACTTCCCCAAGTGCACCACTGACAACAACCAGCACCTGGCACCAACATTAACTCTCCAGTAGCCTCTGTGACCATGTGACTGTGCATGTCCTGCTCCTAGGATTTTGCAGTCTGTCCCTGACACTACCCTTCCCTGTGCCTATGTGAACAGTTACAGCTAACTCCTAGAGGAGTGCTCAGAGATGACCACTATACAGTTATGCAGCTGTATTTTTTTTTATTTTTGTAATTAACATAGTGCCTCCTAGAGGAATAACCTGACTGGGGAGACTGAGCGCAGCTCACCTTCGACTGTAAACCCAGGTTGCGTGAGTGCTGGTGATCGTATTGTATTTCCTTTCCAGGTCAGACATTGACTGTGGAAGACCCACCTGCTGGGGGTGTTTCCCCAATTGTGCTGCTCATGTCAAGTCCTAGGATCTTTGTTTTAATTATTATTATTTTTTTTAATCTTTTGATTCATTTAGGAGTAATAATTTTGTGTCTGGTTTTGGGTTGTTCTTTAAGTCCATACTTGACAGCACTTTGGTAATACCCTAATTATTCCATCAATTGTTTGATGCACCTAGTATTCTCTGATGGGAAAAAGTCTTACTTAGCCCAGTTGCTGGTGTGAAACTGAATCTGCGTTCCAGGCTCTGAGGGACGTGACCATGTTGATGGAAAAACAAGATCAGAACTGGCCAGCTATTTTTGGCCCCAGTATGGAAGCCCTGCTTACTGAAAGAGAAAAATTTTAGAAAAGAGTTGACTCAAGTTTTACAACAGCCGTTTTATTGCCTTTAAATCACTTTGGTCTACAGGATTGTGCAGACCAGTGCTTCAGGTTTGATTTCAAATCTGTTTCCTGCTATCAAAAGGCAGAAGTGCCCTAATAGTCCTAGCTAGTCTGATCCATTCACTGAGGTTAGTGCAAACACTCCCTTGGTGACATGATCTCTACAATTAGATTTTTTGCTCCCAAGGCAAAACTTGACAGCCTTGCAGTGCTTCCAGAAGTGCAGGTTTTAGCTGTGATAGCTGGATGCTGCAGCTCGCCTGATTCCTAAAAATCTTGCTGGGGTTCCTCTGTAGCCCAGTAGCCCCCAGAAGCTGTGAGTGCTTTTTTTCTAATAGTGATTTTTATTTTTTTAATTTTTTTTAAATCCCGACCTGCATCAGTAGCAAAAGAGACTGGAAGGGAGCTAATTTGCTTGAGAAGCTAGAATGCCTTGACTTGCAACCTGATTTTGGCCAAGCTCTTTGGGGAAGAAGCTCACCTCGCAGGTTGCCTGGCCTGGCCTCTGCAGTTAGCCACGGAGTCCTGGCCCTTTGTAAGGACAAAGCCCACTCAACAGCGGAGCAGTCTGCATTTCTACTGCAAGTTAATAATTCTGTGCAACCACAGCTCAGTAATTACTGCACCTGATTTCATAAGTAACTGTGACATGCAAAAGTAGACAAAGGTAGAAAGAACAGTGCATTAATTTCTGAAGTACGAGCTCCAGTTCTCCAGACTGCATGACGGCACGTGCACTGCTGTAAATGAACCAGTGTTTCTGGCATATCTTTTGTTTTGCAGGGCAGTTTCATTCCACAACTGAGAGGAACAGGGAGGGGAGTCAGAAAAACACCAAACAGACTCCCTCCTTCATGCCCAAAAGCCAATTGTGGTACAGAGGCACAGCTGTTCTTGACTAGCTCAGACCTGCCATCATGTTGTGGGCCCCTTACAAACGGGAGTCTTGCCTGAAGGTCCCTGCGTGGTAAAGTGGGACCATCTCTCTCCGAAGCACTCAATGCCAGCAGCATCACCATGCGACCAGTGAGAAGCTGGAGTGCAAGGACGTGTATTGAATATGGTTTTCAGTGGTAACTCATGCAGGGAGGCAGAGATGGGGAGCAGGCCTTTTAGAGCCAGGTGGCAGGGAAGGAAGTTTAAACACAGCCAGTTCCTGAAGAACAGGTCCAGTGGACAGACTGTGATGCCTGGAGCAGTTTGTCCCTGATAAATTGTACTTGAATCATATAGAAATCAGCTTTCTATTTTTTTTAACTGCATTGCACTAAAGGGGGGGTAATACAAGACCCCAAGAGTTTCATTTCTCTGGCGTATATAATGACAAATACAGTGTAAAATCAGCTGAAAAGCTGATCTGAAGAAATCCTGTTCCTGCAGCATCTGCTGTGCCAGCTGGCGTGACCTGCAGGCAGCAGCTGCAGGTATGACTT
This sequence comes from Mycteria americana, assembly GCF_035582795.1. Classification (NCBI taxonomy): domain Eukaryota; kingdom Metazoa; phylum Chordata; class Aves; order Ciconiiformes; family Ciconiidae; genus Mycteria; species Mycteria americana. Next base: position 5,231,763 of record NC_134379.1, on the reverse strand, counting down.
AGGGCCCACCATGCAGACAGAGGACCATTCACTAGGAGTGATGGATTTCGCTACTCTGTGTGTAGCAGCTCAGCCGTGAGAGCCAGCCCCAAACCTTGGTGAATCACCAGTAAGCTCTGAATGGGTTTGTACATGTTTATGCAATGTCCAAATTTAGCTACAGCTCAGTATCTCAGATACTGGCATTTCCAAGAAGAAGCTGAATAGTTAAAAGTTACTGTCCGACGTGTTTTTCCTTTAACAGCCCCATTCAGCTTTGCTGCATCTGCCTTGGTCATAGTCCAGCTAACACATGTAGCCACCTCCTGCCATTTGGGCAGGGTTTGACTCTCTCCTCCTTTCATTCCTTCCCTTCTGTATTATCTTTGGCTGCGGTCCTTCTGTTAATCATGGCTGGAAACAAGCAGGGTTTCACCTGCAGGTCTGGCAGTGTTGCGAAGTGGTTGCAAGCCACATTTATCCTTACAACAAAGAATGTAATCTCTCCTCTCCTGCTGGCTGAAAATGAACCAAACTCTGGACAGCACAAACAGACTGAAACACCCAGTGCTGCAATACAGAGAGAGATGGTCCCAGAACACTTGCTTGTATGTGACAGCTTGCACTGTAGCTCGGCATCCACTACTGCTACCTTTCATATGCCTCTTATGAGCCAGGATTCCTGTTGACAGATGCGGTGTTTCCTTAGTATGACTGTGCCATCAGGTTGTTAGCCATTATTAACTATGGCCTGGGTCACTGTGGTCTTTAGGCACATTAAGTGCCTTCGTGGATCTGAGCCAAAGTCATTTCAAGGCAAAATAAAAATAGGACATCTCTCTCACCCCCCTAAAAAAAATCTCTGAAGGTTTCTAGAAAAATGTGAAGTGAAAATGGCAGAGGAACTTTCTGTAGTGAGTGCAGCTGTAGCTATTCAGCTATCACTCATTACTGCTCTGATGTACATAGGATGGATGTGTTTTCCTCATGTTGCTCAGATTTTGTATTTGCAGTAACTGTTATTTACATTCAGAATGCTTAATTTACCACCTACACAACCTGGCTCAGCCTGTGCCCCATTATTTCTTGCGGTTTTTTGTTCACACGGTGTATCATATGAGGCGATGCTGTACTCGAGGACGAGCCCAATCTCAGAGCATGAGCAGGGAGTCACAGAGCTGGAAGGAGCTGGTTCCCAGCTTGCCAGCTGGTGTGTGGAACATGGGAGCAGCAGTTGCCTTTCCCCCAGGTCTGATGTGGACAGCCTTGCCTTGTCTGCCAGCATGAGGTGGTCAACTTGTCTGAAATGGGTCAATTTAAAAGCGCAGCAGCCAGGGTGATGTTTCCAAAGATTCTGTATTATAGTAAGCACAGCGGAAGCACAGAGCTGTCGTCAGTCTCGAGGTGCTGAGGGGTCCTTGCACTAGTCCCTGGTACAGGTTTGCCAGTGATGAATCAGAAACTGCTCTGAGCAGCCAGCTGCAGAGCCACTGCAGCGTCACTCTGTCAAAGGCCGACTCCACAAAGCCATGCAGGCACTGGAAGGGAGGTGGGGTTAGTCAAAGCGCGAGCAGAGTTAATGAGGTTTAATGGATCACTAAGAGACCTGCTGGACTGTTCATATCCCCACATCACAAGCACACAGTACTACAGATCAGTTCAAACGTCTTCAGCAATCCCAAGAATAGCCTAAATAAGTGAAACTGAAAGCAACACAGGCTTCTTAACATTTATTAATTAATCCATTGGTGCAAGGCTGCTAATTAATGTCACACTTGGCTGCAGCACAGGAAGAAACCTACCAGCCACAATCAACATTTGACAACCTTGTAGATACAAAAAATGCCAGCTACACAGTCGGGAGGGTACACAGAAAGCACATCCATATATGATCCAACTCCTAGAAAGCACATCCACATGTGATCCAACTCCTTCATCCTTCATCCTCTTCCTCAGCCAGTAAGATGCTTGTGAGCTGCTCCTCAGAGACAGATAGTTCCTGGCAGGCTCCTATGGCCTGACTGAGGTAGACGGCAAGTATATGTTTGCACTGCAAATAATAGCGCAGCCAAGTTAACAGCAGGAGCAATGCAGGAATGTCATGCTCTATCTGGAAGCCACAAAAATCCATCCTGGCCAGAATGGGTCTAATGAAGCACCCACCCCTCCCAGTAACATGGTTCCCTCTTGGCACACCAAGCCCTGGCACAGGCTGGCACTCCAGTTGCACAAGGTCAGTTCTGCCATCGGGATAATGCAATACAGGGATCTGACACACAAGTGTTAACTGGCTCCTGATGCTCTCCCCACATGCATGCAGGAGAAGGTAGATCCAGACTATAAAGAACAAGAGTTGGCTTGGTACTGTCTGGAAGCCCACACGGCTCTCAAAAACGAGAGTACTAGGCCCAGCTGACAGAGGTCCTGGAACAGACGGGCTTCCCATGAGGGAGGGATGGTTGGCACAGAGCGGGGGGACACTTGCAGACCAATTAGTTACCCTGAGCCCTTCCTCACTGGCACCAGGTGAACTGCACCACTTCATCAGCCAGACTCCATGTGGCAGTCCCATTAGCAGCAATAGCCTTTGCTCCAAGAGACCAGGGATTATTCATCTCTTGAAAGTCAGAACAGTAATGCATAATTAAGAACAAAAGCCCTCCCTAGCCCTTGTAAGGCCTTGCTCCACCCAAATACCATGACTCCCAGAGGCCAGATTATGCAGTGGGTCAGGCACAGCCTGCATGGCCAACTCAACACTCATGCGTTTGCTCCCTTGGAAACTTCAGGCTGCTCAGGTTCAAGAAGCAGAGTGTAGCCTTCTCCCCCGCTCCCTGTCCCGGCCCCAAGCTGAGGCAGATAACTTACCAGAAGGCTTTCACTCTTCTGCAGTACAGTAAAACCAAAAGCAGGACACGTGCAGAAGTGGCAAGAACTGTAGCAGGTGTAGAGTTTCCCTGAGCTCCCAAGGACCTGAAACAAAGGCAGTCAGAGGAAGTGGGAGTCAGAGACAGCATTCACTTTTAATTTCTCTAACTCTTAGCATGTATCTGGCCTCGTGTCCTCTCCGCAATGACTCACAGCATGCAACTGGCAAGCAGGTGCCACAATACAAAAGCGTCCCCAAACACTGCATCGACCCAGCTAAGCTTGAAGCTCCTCAGCTTTCTCACGGTCTCTACATGCTTCTCTCCCTACAGGCGAGGAAGCGCTCCTGTATGTACACCCGTGCTTGCAGCAGACCTCAGCTCCAGTGACTTGTCTGCTGCTAAGAGATCGGGAAAAGGGCAGTGGAACTGAGCACAGAGCCCCCTCCCTTGATCTCCCAAAGCTGGCAGCACAGTGAGCTGCCAGCCACTCCAGCGAGCTTCCACCCCCCGTACTGGCAGACACAGGATAGTTGAAGATGACAAAGACCCTCTTGTCACAGAAAGCTCATTTGTGAATCCAGGGCCACCATGGACCTGGGGATGGAAGGAGAGCAGCAGTGAGCACTTGCAGTGAGGCCTTTTCTAACTAGCTCCAGTGGCTGAAGGCTGTAAAGACTCTTGCTGTTCCGCTCCCAAAACCAGCTGCAGCTATTGGAATCCAGTTTTGTCTGAATAAACAAAGTTGAAGTCTCCAGAGAAGAAGCCTCTCTGCTCCATCTCTGGTTTGGGAACAGCACTGCCTCCTTTTCCCACATGCTGTTCCTCTGCAAGGCTGGTACTGAGGCATATTCCCTCTGCACCATGGGCATGGGCATGGGCATGGGATGCAGGCAGCCAGGTGAGGGAAGCATTTGTTTCCAGCATGGAGAAGCTGACAGGCAATCTGTGAGCTGCTGGAGCTGAATGCATGGTATAGGAAAGCCAACTTACGTATTATTTCTCTTTTGGTTTCTTCAAGATTGGAAAACAGCTTTTAGAAATCTACTTTAAGAGCCAACTGCTCTGCCCTCTCCTATTGCAAGGGAAGGGTCTGCAGGAGCAGAACACACTCATAGACTTTAACCAGAAACCTGCACTTAATAGCACGGAGTTTACTAATGCTCTGAGGTCTAAACTGAGTGCACCCCATGGCCAAAACACAATTACCACAGAGTATTTGCCATGACGTGTCTCGTATCTGCCACAGCGAGAGCAAGTGCTTTGTGTCAGCTCTGTGGCCTCAACAGCTGGCACTAACTCTTCCCAGATATTCCAGAGAATGGTGCGGATTCACATGGGTGTAATCACCAGTAGTGCCCTCCTCTGCGCACAAGCCCCTGGGCTCTGACGGCACACCACACTCCTCTCCCATACCAGGCTTTAGATTCTGGTTGGATTTGTGGCACACATACACCTAAATCCAAAGATAAACACAAAAAAGTGAAAAGACAGTGGAGCTCTGCAGAGTGCTGCTCCCCTCCAGGATGCCCCTGGCACTCCTAAGTCCCTCCAGAGGAACATTGTCCCTCCCGGTCCAGAACTGCACTTGCAACAGGAGCCTTCCCCTGTCCCCTGGAGCTCTCTCTGCACCCCTTGCCCAACAGGGAACATCCACAAGTTTAAGCTCTCCCACAGAAGTGCCTGTGCCTCATAATCCCCCTTACTTGAGCAGATTCAGGACACAAGAGTCACATTCCCATTTCAGGGTAAACCATTCTTTTTTCAGTCTGGCCTTTACCCTGGGCCCTCCTTATACTCCAGGCTGAGTTTGTTTCATTTGTGGTAAGTTTGTTTTTCTCTAGCCCCTTTGATTGTTTTTTCCAAGATGAAGTATTCCGATGGTGCCTTTCCTTCAGAATTGTTTTCCTTTGAGGCGGGGGGGAAGACACAGACACTGCCAGATTTGAGCTGAGTTTAGCATTCCCCTGTCCTGACCTAGATGGCAAGAATGCAGCTTCTGCCTGATAAGGCAGAATCTAAAATCTAAAGACCAAGAGAAAAAGCTGCCTCTGTTTCTGGCCAGCTGCAGCCAAGCCAGGCACTGGGGTGCTCTCTTGGCCCTGAGATGCTGTGAGATTTCCTTCCGCTGCCCTCATCTCCAGGCACTTGCTGGCTGCGCAGTGAGGAAAAATCACCTTGGTGGTGGTGTCCCTGCCAGCGTGTGTGGATGCAGGAGGGCCAGCTGTGGCACCATGGCAGCTACTGCTGCCACCAGCATACAGCTAGGCAGCACCACAGTCTGTGCCAAGACCTGATGCTCAGATCTTTCACAGTGGGGCAGGTTGCCATACAGTTCTAGGAAATTAATTAAAAAAGACATAAAAAAGAAGAATCCAATAAAAGTGCGGGATGTGAGCAATGCAAGTGACAGTTGGCAGGAGGGCTAAAGTACTGTGACTCCCCCTGCTAACTGGCTTCACTCCCACAGCTCACAGCATTTCTGCAACTCAGGCATAGCTAACAGGTGCCCCAACTGCTGCCTGCTCCCCACTTTACACTTCTGCTGAATCCAGCACAGCTCCACCATCAGCCAGCATCCACGATCTCTGCAGCAAGTAAGACTTACTTATTCCTGACCTGGAGTTACAAGGGTTGGCTTTAGTTTGCAGCATAGGCAGGTATTATACAAGCTCTTCTGGGATGATTAACAACTCTGAGGTAACGTCAGCACTTGAATACCCCATCGGTGCTACTCCTCTATTAAGTAGCAAGGGCATTAATGCCTGGCCATTAAAAGACAAATCATAACTTTCACTTGACTGAGGGCTCTTTCTTCTCCCATCTCAGTTCCTGAGGGCAAGAGCTGCCTATACTACAGGCTGCAGTCCTAGGGCCTGTCTGAACAGTGCCATTTTCCCCTGAAGCAGTACCTAAGATGTGCTGGGTGCTATGGAACGCAAACAGCATTTTAGCCTGTGAAGTATCAACAACTCAGATTTGGCTATGATGACCCAAAGGAGTTTCACAATAGGACCAACCTTGTGGCCTCAATGAGAACAGTTCTCCATATCCAGCTGCAAGTGAAAGCACCACCTCACATTCCAGCTCAACCACATCTGGGTGCAAATGGCAGAGCTGACTTTCTGGGGAATAAGTGAAAAGGATGACTGTGCATGTGTCCAGGCAGCCACAGACGCCCCCCCAACTCCCCACTGCACTGGGCATGCTTCTCTGCTGAGGGAGAAGTGCACACAGCTGGAATATGTGTCTACACCACACACACATGAATGAAGAGCCAGTGACACTACCCAGCTACTCTTAAGTGCAGCATCCCACTCTGTTTTGGCTTCTATGGCCCCAGATTGTGTTCCTGTCACTGCTCCAGCCAGTGGCCTCAGGGGAGGCTCTGCTTTGTTTCTGCATCTCAGACAGCTGTGCTGAGGAAGAATTTCGCAATGGGACCAGCCTCACACCCCCAGAGAAAATATCTCTTCAGATTCCTCTGTTAATGAACTCATCAGCATGGCCTTAATCAGCAATCAAGCTCCACTAAAGAGGAATGCTGCTCGGAAGCACACATGCACCTGCAGGCAGGGACTGCTTCCTGTAGGCTGCCTGTCAGCTGGGAGGACGCAGGCACAGACCCTGGGTGATGCAGGGGGCCCGCTCACATCATACCCATCAGCTACAAAGTGCCTGGCTGAAGGCTGGGCTTGTTCTGCATTAACTCCGGGTGACCAGCTGTGATCTACCTGTCCAGGGGTTTCTTCCCTGCAGGGGAACCAGTGGTTCCCTCTACCTGCAGCGGCAGGAGGAAAGCGGTTCTGACACTTGCTCTTTTCCAATGTGCACCAGTTGATCCTACTGTTGGGGCCATCAGTAGATATTAATCAATATCAGCTCCCATTTGGTGACTGCAGAACTGCTGCCAGCAGGAATTTTTGGCCCCTCAATTCAGTGGGGAGAGGGCTGGGCAGTGTGGAGGGGTGCCTGCCTTGCTGCAGCACACGCAGTTTGAGGCAGTGCTGTTCAGCAACGACCCTGCCCAGACCAGAACAGGGTGTCAGGGCAGCACCCAGCGTATCAAAGCCCTCTCACCATGCTTCTCTGATCTCCTCTGTGTCTCATGAGGCTTACTGCATTAGGAGATTAATATTAAACCTCTTAAGATGCAGATAACTCTGCCATGCTGCAGAAAACCTGTGAGCATGTGAGCACACATTCAGGCTCCCTGGGAAGACCAGAGGCTCTAAGCAGTCCCCCTCATCCTTCACACAAAAGGGTGCCAAGTGAAGACTGTGCATCCCAGCTTGCAAAGCTCTGCCTTAGCCTGCATGGCCCAACAAAGCTCTGCAAGGAGAATGTGACCATTCTCTGCCCAGCGGCATATTCAGCCAAGTGACAGTAAAAAAGGAAAAGCCTTTAAGCATTCAATTACTGAGGCAGCTGCTGTCTAAGGGTCCTGGAAGCAGTGCTTCTTAGGCTTTACCAAATACCCACTGGCAAACCCTCAAATCAAAGGCTGTGTCCTTGAGCCCTGTATGTTTATGAATCATGCCTCTCTGGACGGGCCAATGTCCTCTCCAAGGCCCAGAAGCGATGAAGACTCCACGTGCAAATCACACAATGCAAGCTCTGAACACATGAAAAATGTTTGTGTCATGATCCAGGCCTGGCTTCACAGCTCTTCTCTTACCCTAGATGACCTCAAAGTATCTCAGCACCTCCAGTGAAGGAGAGAAGGCACTTTTGCAGGGAGGATATTTGGAAATGTTCCTTTTGGCTGCTGCAACAGCAAACAAAGAGATTTCCCCCTGCTCTGGTGTGTGAAAAAGCACAATACTAGGTTCAGCAATGGAGGGGGCTGTGCTATCTGAGGGGGTTAGTAGTGCTAAGTAGAAGGAATTGGGTGCTTCTTCACCAAAATCTTATGGGCACAGGGTCCCACTGCTTAACCAGCCTTAGCTAGGGCACAGCACACAAAGCCTCTCTGACTCCGTGACCCCATGGGCTGGATGCAGCTGGTCAATGGCTCACAGAACAGACAGAGTGTCCCCAACACAGATGCCACCAGTGCTGTGGCACAGTAGAGCAAGGAATTGTCCATACCACAGAAAAGTCAAAGAAGTGCCAATGGCTCCTCTCTTCACCTAATGAGCCTCAGCTCCGTCTCCAGTCCTGTGGTGTAGGAGGAGTTTGATCTTTAGGACTAAGGTGAGCTCTTCTCCCTAAAATGCCATTTTATGAAGATGTTTCTGTGATTCGCAGTCTTGGCTACAGTGAACTAGAATGAAACCCACGGATTTGGCCTGCATTGCTTCCCCCCAGGCAGCAAGGATCCTATCGCCAAGTAGAGGTCAAGAGTATTCAGGATACTGAGGATCTGGAGTGCAACAGAGAAAGAAATGCAGTGGTGGCAGATAACACTCCGTTGCGTACAGTTTCTCAAGAGGAAGAACTGCCTTTGCTGGATAGGATGAAAGTAATAAAGCAAAATTAGCAATCCCTGGAAAACTTCCTTCTGATTGTGATACCCACAAACACGTAAGAAATTGTGTCTGACTGGCTGGGAGCCACAAAGAAAACAGTAGTGTACCATGCTGTTCTAATTCTAGTCCATGGCTACTGCTCTCCAGTATCACTTTAGGAGTTTGTAAAACACTGATATTCTCTCCATGTTTATCCAAGTGCCCTTCCATGTTCTGCAAGTTAGGAAAACACTGGCTCACATGTCAACTGGAAACCATCAGAAAGTAAGACTGAAGAGGACAAAAACAGTGTGTACCTGGTATGCAGTCCTTCCACTGGGGGACATGACTCGGGTGACAGAATGCTGATCCACCAAATCCAAAGCTGGGACAGCAGATGGGCCAAATATGAACTTCAGCCTGAAAAAGAACATGTCTCTAGTTAGGTCACACCACAAAAGGAGAACACCTGGCTGAGCCTTAATCCATGGGATTTAGCCCTATGGAGGCTAGAAGGCCTGTAGCTAAATGTTCCCATTGCCTCTCAAAATCCCACCAGTTACAGCTCCATTAATTACGCTACCAAGCAATGAAGTGCATTTGTCATTCTCAGCTTTGCTGTCTTTCACCAAGTGACCACCAATCCCTGCCCTGTCCCTCTGAGACAACCCCAGTTGACAATCGCTCTCCTGGAAGACAGACAGGACTCAGTCCTTAAGGACAACCTCTACTCTGCCAGCTATTCAGAGCATCTACATGGTTTTTGATATTCTGAAGGGAACTTCCAAATTTCCAAGCTGCTCCCAAACAGTCCCACATCCCTTTGCAAAATCCCACTCAGATTTAATTACAAGGCATTTTAAAGATTTTTTCTTACACAGGACATTACAGCTTAAGTGCTTCTTCTTCAGCACTATGACCCAAACACTATTCTGGCTGCCTGCTGCACAAACAGGACATGAAGTGGTTCCTGTCCTGAACTAAAATGAGACAAAGTGCATCAGAGACACAGAAGTGAGATTTTTTTAGTCTCTATGACTGTGACACAGTGTTAGACATGTAGGTGAGGAGTTATCTTTGAGCAGCATTTCTGGCTTGACAATCCCTTTACAGATCACTGATTATTGCAAAGGCAGTGGAGGTGAAGCAAAAGACACAGGTTGTCCTTACAGTGATCTGATCAGGCTTTTTGTTGGTGTTCCTGTAGTTCTTCCAATACAAACTCTGCGTAGACAGAGCACTGGCGCTTAACCAATTTATCAAACAGTGAATCTAGACTGTAAAGCTGGAAACTTTGCTTCTGCCCAGCACCCTAAATACACTAGGTCGTCTTCAGGGGAAACTGCACCTCTGGCAGCAAAAGCAAGACATGCTGGCAAAGAGAATATGCGGGAAGGAAGTCCTGGGGGATGCACAGTGCTGGGGATCCAACAGAGGTTACAGGCAACAGGCAGTGTCACATACGCAGCCCAATTATCCTTGTTGTGGTAATCTGTGAAACCATCACATGAGCACAATGAGCATAAACATGGATTTTAGTGGAGGCAGCGCCAGGTAAACAAGAGCACACAGAGGCTGACTTACTAATGCTAAGGGGAAAAGGAGTTTGTGCTCTGGGACACCTTAGTTGTACATACAGGCTGTCCTGGATGAGTTGCCCTGGATCAGATTATTGATCAGTTGGTCTTGAATCCCACCTCTAGTCATGGCCCATGCATCATGCCTCGGAGCAAGGAGAGAGCAACGATGATACATAGCTCCTTGAGCAATAGGAAATGCAGCAGTAGGGCTCCTTCCTCGTCCCAGGGAAACTGGTTTAAACCCTGGAGAACGAATGAGTCATTTTGTAGTGATTGCATCTCCTCTATCACAGTCACAACTGAGGTATAAATTATTCTTTCTCTACCCACCAAACTGCATCAATAGGAAGCTAAAGACAATGAGGGAAATACTTAAGACACTCCACTGCACATGGAGCTATCGGATAGCAGTAATTTTACATCTGTAATCTAGCTGCCAGCAGGGCACAGAGACAACAAATTTATTCCAGATAAACACCCAGGGACAGCGCATACCTTATGTCACTCCACCCTCCCTAAAAATCCTTTCCCTTTCCTTTCCTTCCAAGCAGGACACATCACCATGCAGGGCTGCACCACTGCGCAGCATTTATGGATCAGGGAGTGCCTGGGATGGGGTAAAGATGAGATTAGCCAGGTTTGCTCAGGTATATGTTTGCTTCCTGCAAAACATGACCTCTACACAACTCTCTCCTCAGCCTCGGTCCTGTAAGGCAGCACCATGGAGGCACATGCTGGTGTCTGGCTGCCGCTGTGCTCAGTGCTGTAAAATTCCACACCAGCAAGTGGAAAAATAAAGAGCTGTGAGTCCTGAAGGCATAGTAATTTCTATCTACGTACTCATTGTCTGCACATCCCCTGCCATGCAAGCATATATGATAAGCTGTATGTCAAATATGGACATCTGCACCTTTAGCCTATTGTCCAGACAGCTCATAGGCTTAAAAGTTATTCTAGACCTGTATATCCAGCTACTCTGAATGTGTTCCAAAGAGCTCAGAGGCAACTCAGTTAACTTTACAGACCTTTTTTCTGCTGAGAAAAATCTGTGTAGTCTAGGTTAGTTACAAGGGCAAACAACAAGAAAATCAGCAATGATGAAAATATAGTATAAAACATGAGCAGGAGAACAGCAGAAAGCAGAGGAACATTTCCAATTCCAGTGAAGACACAAAGAGCCAAGGCAGAGCCCTGGCGTCTCAGCAGCATGGCTGACCTATGCGTCTGAGTCAATCTCATTGATAACAAGCCAAGCAGACAGACTTATTCCAGGAAGACCAAAACTTCAGTTGCACAAACTCAAGGCAGTAAGGATTGGCTTCATCTGAGGACTGAGAGGAGGTGGGTGGGGGAACACTCAACGTAAGACATTCCTTAATGATTAGGTTTGGGACTATTAAGGGGACTCAGTTTAATGAGTTTCAGTAACTCTTTCAAATTTGGGGAGTTCTTTTTTCATGTATATAATTCAATCAGTCTAACAGGAAATAAGTAAGCAAAATGCCCAAAGGAAATTCAAGGACTTTAGAGATTTGGAAGAGATTCAGAAATTAAATCAGAATACTTCTGAGACGCTGGTCACAGGGAATTGATGGAAATCTGACTGCCAGGAGTTACCACCCAACCGTTACTAAACTTAACAAGGGAATTTCTTTCCTCCTCTTTTCTTTTATAACAAGAAGGAAACAAAAAGTTACAAGACTTGTTAAATATAATCCCACCCTTCAAAGGCCATTGTGGTCCCAGAAGAGGGAGCCAGCATGCATACCTTTCACAAGTGTTATGTTAGATGACTTTAGACCCAAAGATATTAAGGCCTGAAGGGTTCCTGGTGATCTCCTCTCCTGGCTAAATTACAGGCAGGCAAGAACACAAAGTTAAAGATGAATCTGAAAAGCCTTTTCTTACTGTGATGGTGCCTTTTCTCTACCTTCAACACCAATTAGCGAGGGCTGCAGAAGTTGTGAAACTTGAGTCTCTTAGGAGACTGCTTGGGAATGACTGAAATATTCACAAGCTTCAATCAACACAAGGATGATGAAGCTGACCTGACACTTCTTCTGAACCCAAGAAAACTCTCAGGGTAATCTTCAGGTTATCAATTCCCTCATGCAGAAAGATGATACATTCACTTCTCCCTTTCTATCACGCTTGCCCATGACTCAAACAGAAGAGATCTCAGGATGCTGCTGTGCTCACTATGATATGAACGCAGAGGAGATGCAGCACTCCAGCAGCATGAATCACTCTGAAACACAGTCCACTCTCACAGAAAACTCATTCCAGATCTAAGGGTGGACTCAGAGCTCAGGTTAAACATTCCGGGTTTCTGCACGTTTAATCCACTGAAATTAGAGCAAGTCATCCCAGGAGATTCAGCGATACAGAGATAATTTCATCAATCTCTTGCAAAACCCTTGAGATCATCTCTTTGGACCTTCATTTCCACTACAAGCAAAAACACGTAGCAACTCTACATGAGAAACATGTACTGGTCAAACACAGGAAAAAAATAGCGGTACTATGATGAGAGCAGATTATCAGCAGGACTGGCACTTGGGACAAGAACTGAAGCAAAAGATACTTACCCCAGCAGCAGGTCATCGGGGACTGCAACAAAAAGAAAACGAAGCATGACTTTGCTGAACTTCCCCACTGTGAGAGACATCAACATCACAGGGAGGCTAGTGTCTCCCTAATGTACCCCCAGAGGCCATACAGGACTGCAGTGCTCTAGCCATCCTCTCTAGCTACCAAAAAGCAACAAGGAGCAGCAAAATGATCTGCTGTGGTAGTGCTAAGGCACTTGTCAAGTAGAGCAATTAAATATACATTCAGAACCACAGGGATTAATTTTAAAAAGAAATGCAAAAGCCCAAATATACTTACTTTTATAATATTCTACTTTTAAAAGCATGCAACAAAAGGCATGCGGCCTCAACATCTTACTCTGTCACTTTAAGAAGTTGGTTAAAAATATATACATTGGTTTCCCTGAAACTCTCTTGGCATGAGTTGAAAACTCTGGCATCAAAACTTTAAAAATGTTGTTCTTTTCCCAGCATAGTCTTGCAGGGCGCCACTAGTTTATAGCTTTTAATATAGCACACAGAAACATAACGTCTTCACTTATTAGAACGTCTTGTTAAGATGGAAAATTACACTTAAGAAAATTAGTGTGTTTGTTGTAGCTAACAGTTTAGGCTCTGATCATCCAATCTGATCTTTCTGGTATCACTAATGGGACACAGTGTACTATTATTCCACTGTGTCGTGGTTTAACCCCATCCAGCAACTAAGCACCACACAGCCGCTTGCTCACTGTCCCCCCCCAGTGGGATGGGGGAGAGAATCAGAAGAGCAAAAGTAAGAAAACTCATGGATTGAGATAAGAACAGTTTAATAATTGAAATTTAAAAAAATAAAATAAAATAAAATAAATTGTAATGAAAGGGAAAACAACGAGAGAGAGAGAGAGAGAGAGAGAGAGAGAGGAACAAAACCCAAGCAAAAAATCCCAAGTGATGCAACCACTCGCCACCCACTGACCGATGCCCAGCCCGTCCCTGAGCAGCGATCACTCCCCCCGGCCACCTCCCCCCAGTTTCTATACTGCGCATGACACCATATGGTATGGAATAGCCCTCTGGCCAGTGTGGGTCAGCTGTCCTGGCTGTGCTGCCTTCCAACTTCTTGTGCACCTGGCAGAGCATGGGAAGCTGAAAAGTCATTGACTAGTGTAAGCACTGCTTAGCAACAACTCAAACATCCCTGTGTTATCCCGTTATTCTCATACTAAATCCAAAACACAGCGCTATACCAGCTACTAGGAAGAAAATTAACTATCCCAGCGGAAACCAGGACATACTGGAAAATCAGGAGTTTTGACTTTAAAATCCTTTGTTCCAACAATTCAAAAGATTCTTTATGACTTATGCTGTTGGTTTGACTTTTCCCACTTTATTCTAATTTAATTCTCCAAAGTGATTGATCAGTTTCTTTCTGCAGTAATGTCCCAGTGTACTATTTTGGTACTTTAAGGAGAAGTATACTAAAAGGAATGTTGACTTTTTTTTCTAGTTTACAACAGGATTTATAAAGCTCTTTTAAAAAAGTCACATGTAGATTTTGGATCTACCCTAACCTGACAGGAGCCATACTACAAGTATGCCAGAAAGCTGTCAATGTGGTCACTCTGACAGTTTAGACACCAAGTCTCTGCCCATTTCCCACCCAAATGTAGTATTCAGACAGACTTCTCTGAATGTTTATTTGGTTGGTTTTAGTGCAGTTAAACTATTCCTTAAATAGACACTTTCCTTAGGAAGAACCATTCTGCACTACTTATCAAGTAAACACAAACACGTGTTTATTCTTTCAGCACAGATTACAGAACTATGTTAGTAATCCAGAATGCAACAAAGGTAATTGTTCTTAACTAGCTGCTAGAATTGGCCAAGATTTAACTGTTGGTTTATACTTGCTTTGTTCAAGCAATGGGAAAGCTGTTCTTTGCCCTGGGATCACTAACACATCACCCTCTGCCGGTCAGTCATGAAATGTGACCGTTTTAATGAAGATTTCCCTTTCAGCTCTAGTTTGGAAATTAGTGAGTCTATAAAAACAGCAGTACAGTAGGCACAACAAAATGCCTACCTAGAAGCACGTGAATTATCATCCCTCAAGTGCAACCACTTACACTACAAGCTCTAAGCAAGCAGCATTGCCCTACGTCCCACGTTCAAAAAAGTGTCCAACCTGGTCTAATTTTTGGAAGGCCTGACTTTTAGAAGGGGGCTGCTCCTCATTACCTGTGCTTCAAACCCCTTTGTGTCCTGACAAGTTGTATCAAGTACAGCAATTAAATATACACTCAGAACCACAGGGATTAATTTTAAAAAGGAATGTGGAAGCCCAAATAGACTTACTTTTATAATATCCTACATTTAAAAGCCTGCAAGAAAAGGCATGCAGCCTCAACATCTTACTCTACCACTCCTGAAGGTGAAGGCCACCCCTTATGCAACGGAGTCCGCAGAAGATGCAAGCAAGGAGAGGCTGACAACCCTCATTGCTACCTGCAGGGATGGTTCTGGTTTTCTTTACATACCGTGTGAGGTTTCCTGAAAAGCCTTTTTGATCTCTTTCAAAAGCTCTTCTGCTACTGCTGGCAAGGTACTATCCATCCCATTGGCACTAGCCTCCTGGCTGGAAGCAAGACAGAAGAGAACAGGACAGGAGACAGTGGGAAGTGATTAAGGTCACCACAGATACTATAAACCGGGACAGTTTATCTGGGCAGTACTCTTTCAACCCTGTGATGAGGCCAAGGAAAAGGCATCCTCAGCAACTTTTGAACTGTGTTTTTTACACTTTCTCGGAGGAAAGGGTTCTCAAAAACACACGGGTGTCTCCCAGATACCCCCACGTATAAACAGATCCCGTGGAAGGACGGGGTGAGGGGGGCGATACAGCCGGCAACAGGAAGAGGCTCTGGCCTGGAGCGTCCCGGCGCTGGGCTAAGGCAGTTCCCGACAGAGGCGGCCACACAGCCCACCCGCCGCCGCCCGCGCCCCTGCGGCAGGGGGACTTGGCTGCCCCCGGGGCCTACGAGCCGCGCCGGGGATCTCTCAGGGAGGGGCCGGCAGCTGCCAGGCCCCGGCAGCGGGAGCCGCGCTAGCGCCGCCCCGCACGGCGGCTGCTCCCCGCTGCGGTCCCCGGGGGCTCCCCCGGCACGGTGGGGCCGCGTCGGAGCTATTTAAAGCCGCCGGTCCTGGGACGGCGACCCCGGGCCCGGGGCCGGGCCTACCTGCAGCCGCGCAGCCATGAGGGAGCGTCTCCATAGCAACAGGCGCCCTTTGCCCCGGGTGACGCACCGACCCGCATCACGTGGCGAGGGCGCGGGCGAGATCTTAAAGGGCCCGCGGGGGAGGATGCTGGCGGCAGGGGTGCCGCGGGCCCTGTGCCGCCTGGCCGCCCGGCGCTGCCCTGTGGGGCTCCCGCCGCCCCGGGCCGCCTGGCGCGGCGGGGCCCGCGGGGAGGAGGGCAGCGGCAGGACGGGGTTCGCGCGGCGGCCGTGGGCCCGGCCGGTCGGGGGTGCCCTGGGCTTCCTGGGAGGTGAGGCGGCTGGCGGGCTGCGGGCCGGGGCGGCTCGGGGCAGGGCGGTGCGGGCGGCGGTCACCCTCGCCCCGCAGCCCTCTCCCTCTTCCCCAGGGACGCCGAGGAGGACGGCGAGGACGCCATTATCCTCCTGCTGAAGAGAGCCAAGGTGAGGCGGCGTCCCCTGCAGGGCCGCGGACATGGCGGCCGGGGAGCGCGGGGTGTTACCTCAGCGGGGGGCCGGGAGCCCGTCACGCGTGGGCCCTGGGGGGTGACCAGCCCCTCGGCTTTTCCCTCTCTTTCTGCAGCTCAGCGTCATGAAGGGCGAGCTGAGGGAGGCCGAGCAGATTCTGCACCAAGCCCTGCGGCTGTCGCACCAGTCCGATAACAGGAAAGCCATCGTCTACACCTACAGCATGGTGAGGCTGCGGGGGGGCTGGCAGGGGCTGGGCTGGGCGCCCTCCTGCTCGGGGCTGTCCCATGTGGTCCATGCTAGAAGTCACCGTGGGGCTGCAGTTCCCTTCGGGGGGTGTAGTGCCATATGCTGGGGCTGGGGTGGAGCTGGAGGTAGAAGGAAGAGCAGTTGTGTTGAGGCTAGTCCCCGCAGTCTTTGCGGAGCTTCAGCACGGTCCGTCTCTTCCAGATGGCAAACGTGGCCTTCATGCAGGGACAGCTGGACAATGTGAGTAACTCTGTGTTTTTCCCTCTGAATTTTAAGAGGCTGACATCTTGTGCAAGGTCGTGTCATGTTCAAGATAGCGAAGGTGAGGCATGCTGTGACAGGCTGCATACTGAGAGTTGTGAGGCAGAGATCGTGCAGTCCAAAGCAGAATAATTTGCCTTGGGACTGCAGTCCTATGGAGCACATGCTGCTAAGAAAGATGCTTTCACAGTTAAATTTTGAGCTCCAACATCATGTGCAAGGGAAGGAATACTTATTACTGTCAAATGCCACGGTCAAGCAGTTAGATGACTGTCCCACGGAGAATCCAGGAAAGCCTTGAAGGCAGACAGATGTGGTAAACTCATGGCTGATGCAGGAATCCTAAAGTAGAAACTGAAAGGACCCTACTAGTTGGTGGTACCATTGGGCTCTAGTTAGCCTTTCACTTCAGCCTGGTCTTGACATACAATGTAAATGCCAGAAATTTGAGACAGGTTTCTCCCAGTAGTCTGCCTCCATAAAGGGTAGAGATCTTTTGTTTTAACTGCCATAATTCCTCAGTATTCTCTTCAAAATTCTCATTTCAGGCAGAAAAGCTCTACAAAGCAAGTATGAGCTATTTGCTTGCAGGGGACACAAAGGAGGTATGTTCTTCTGATAAAGGCTTTCAGCTGGAAGTATTAAGAATTCTTTGGTCTATTTCTTGTGCTGTAAATTTGCCTACTAGAAATTTGCCATACTAGCTATGAGCTTGCCTGCTTCTCAAGAACTTCCTTTAAGGGGATGGCAGCTCTGGAGACAACAGGATGGGCGTTTTCAAGGTCTAAACTTGTTCTCTGGCAAAGTAATATTTCTACTGGGGAGATGCAAGAAGAGTAACAGTTGTGTTGTGTGTCCTCCTGGCAGGATGACAATGCAATCCTTGAGATGTCCCTCAAGCTGGCCAGTATCTATGCTGCTCAGAAACAGTGAGTTCCCTGCTAAAGGCATCTTTTGCTTTCATCTCAGCTTCACAGTGGCAGTAGTGGCCAAGCAGGGGCTCTTTAAGAATAGAGTGCCTGAGGAAGCTTTGGTGTGACAAGATACCGTCAACATAAAGGTTCCCACAGGCGTGATATTTGCCTACCCGCTGTCGTTCAGCACAGTGATTGCTGTTATGACCTGCCTAGCTTAGGGCCTAAGTAGCCATAAAGGGTATCACTCTTTAGTCTTAAATCCACACCTCACAGGAGAGAAGGCTTTTGAAGCAGTTGGTGGCTGGTAAGGTGTAGCTTCATTTTTCAATGGAGCATTGGCATGGGTTGCCTTAGTTGACCTTGTCTGGGGGAGCCCTCTCCACCTCTTGGATCCCTTTGCCCATGGGTCAAGAGAAGGGTCCAGGCCATAATCAAGAAGAGAGGACTGAGGGCAAGAAGGTTCTGGTGAAGGGGAAAAGCTGTCTTAGAGGCCCTCTAGAATGAGGGATCGAAGATGTTCACATCTGTCCCTTCAGGAATGGAAGGAGCCTTGCTTTGCTGAGTTGTTGTACTTTGCAGGCACAAATTAGCCCTGGCTGGCTATGAGTTCTGCATCCTGACTTTAGAGGAGAAGATTGCCAAGCAAAAGGACTTGCCTGAGGATGTCTTACCAGGTAGGACTGCCTTGTCTGTCAAAGGCTTCTCTCATTATCTTTTCTCCATGTCCTTGATGTTGCTTTCCATATTGCCTAGGCACCATCTTCATGTCAATTCATTGTCTTCACACTACATGAGTTTCCTACTCTTGTAGGATGGAGACTGTGCTTGATGTTGTAGAATTGATCGCTTCCACTCCTCTCTATTTGCAGCTGAAGAAAAGGCCAACACCCGTCTCTTGCTTGGGATGAGCCTAGACTCCTATGCTCGCTATCTCCTAAACATTAACCAGCTTCCAGTGGCCCAAAAAATGTATGAGAAGGCTCTGCAGATATCAAATGATGTTCAGGGAGAGACTCATCCACAGGTGATGTGTACAATGGTAGTTGGACTACTAGGGAAAGAAGAGCTAATCTCCTAGGGAATGAGGCAGCCTAGAAGGCAGCTTTGCTGGCATCAAATATACACAGCACTAAATTAGCTTCTGTTTTCCGGCCAGGAAGAATGAGCATGCTGATAAATAAATGTAAGACACTTTCTTACCGAAAGCTTCTCTGGGAAATACTACTTTTACTAGTGTGACAGGGTTATGAATGTGATGCTCCTGCTGCCCCAGACTTCTACACAAGTCTTGCTCTGAGGCTTCCTTTTCTGTCCTGGTGCAGACTGTGGTCCTGATGAATGACTTAGCAACTGTACTGGATGCTCAGGGGCACTACGATGAGGCATACTCCTATGTGAAGAGGGCAGCTGAGCTGGCAAAGGAGACTCAACACCCCGAGGAGCACATGGTGCTGAATAACCTGGCAGCAATTCTGATGCACAAAGGTAAGTAAATTAATGTCCAGCCTATGTCACTTGTGCTTGTGCTGACTGCAGATAACCTGTACTGTAGGATTGAACTAGTGTTATTTTTGTGTTACTATTTTTAGTTTAAGCAGTAGATCTGCTGACTTGGTGTAGGCAGCTCGTATTGTGCTCAAATTGAATTCTGCTGCTGAAGGATCCTGTCCAAGATAAATGCAGTACTGGTGCATCTGACACAAAAGGTTGCCAGGGAATCTAGTTTGCCTTGTCCTGTTTGGATAGTAACTGGTTCCAAAAGTACATAAGACATGCTTGAGACTTGTTTCAATGCGATCTTAATGCTAAAGCAGCACCTTGTCCTGTCATCATTGCTGCTGTCTAGCTCTTTTAGTTGGCACCCTATGCTGGATGTTGTCTGAACCTCCCTAGTTGTTGAAGTGTTTCAAGTAGTCTTTTGCATGTCCTCTGCATGTGCCTAGCTTCAGGAGGGGACTCTGAAAATGGGCGATGTAGTTGGCTAGCCATGCAACTTCTTCCTCTTGCTACAGAAGACTTTCTGCAAGCAAAACAAGTGTACAAAGAAGCTCTCAAGCAGGCACAGCAGAAAGGAGATGTTGCTTCTGTCCAGCATATCCAGGAAGAACTAGCTGAGCTGGCCAAGAGGAGAAAGGGCTCCAACTGAGTTTGGCCACAGAGTCCAACCTTGAGGTGGCTGACAGCAGCAAGGGCTGGTCAGTACAAGCATCCTGGCACCAGTTTGGTGCAGTCCTCCAGGGGAACAGCAATGAGGAGTTTAAGGACTGCTTAACAAGAAGGGCTACTATTGCCTAACAACTTAGCCCAAAATAAAGTTGTGAAATCTTAACTATATAAATTTGTGGTGTAGTCTATGGTTAGAGTGATTACTGTGCTAGTGATTTAACTTTGTCTTGACTGCCAGAAAAGTGCAAGTCTAGCCTGGTATTAATACTTCCAGTTAAGTCAAGGAGTGTATTTGTGTCAGTGCTGCAGTTCAGTATGTATTAACTTCAACAGAGCATTTCCCAGACTATACCTGTACTATGACAAAGCTGTAGGTCCATGTCCTTTTCAAACAGGTTGCCTGAAGATCAAGTGTTTTTCTTCAAAGCATTTAGCATCCAAAGATAGAACATGCCCTCTCAGAGGAGGGGTAAGACTATCTTACCAAAGCAGAGCTGCTGTCAGAAATAAAACACTCAGCTACCTTACCCCAGTCAAGAGCACACTAAGTGCCAAAGCTGTCCTCCTTTCTTGGATAGGTCAGTGCTAGAATGCTGAGGCTTCCTGTTGGAAAAGATAGTATGTACATACCATCAGGTTTGTAAAGTACATGCCTTCATGTGAATCTAGTATGAACAGCCTGCTTATACAATAAATTTTTTCAGTTCTGCCCTGCAGGGAAGCCTAATGTTAAAGACAAAGGAGAATTAAACCAGAAGTTATCAAATCCATATGTAGCTAGGATAGTAGAACTGACTATAATCCTGTCGCTAACCAAGCATTATTTTAACCTCTCATTTGTAAGAACTTCAGCTGTTTGGTATATCCATTAATGTTAATTGCATCGCTATTAGTTTACTTACAGTAGCATTAGTGGCTTCAACTCTGCTTAACTTTGAGCTAAGAAGAGGCACGCAGGTTTTCTAGATGTTCACTGAAGCTGGAAAACTCAAGTCACATATACAGCTTTGTTCTCAGCAAGCTAGGAAATAAAAATATGGCTGTTACAGGCATGCTTGTACTAACAGAAAGGCTCTAACACATTAGAGCCAATTGTCTTTAAAGTTCTGGTTTTTGGTTTTTAAGTGGCAGACCTTAAACCCCCCAGCAGTGTTAACTGGGAACCCTGCAGCACCCCCTAAGGGAAGTGTTTTGCCTGTTCTCATGAACATAGCTTGATGCTGCAAAACAAGAGGGAGACACAGGAAAAGCAAATGGAGAACTGATCCCCTTTATTGATTGGTCTGAATCCAGAAGTCACTGTCTACTGAAGACATTGTGTGGAAAAGAAAAGTTGAGTTTTATGATGCATGGGTTTTTCAAGTCTTAAATGATTTCATATCAGAATCACGAAACATATCAAGATGAAAGCATTGTGAAAGCGCTGATCAGAAATCAGTTAAAAATTTGTAGTAAACTACACTTTGTAAACATGATTTACAAACACCTTCCTGTTTGAAACAGGTCAGATGTAATTCCATACTTGAAGATTACTGGAATTGTGGTAAACCCTAACTTAGGCTCTGGAGAGGTTTTTTTACACTGGAGAAGTTAGAACTCTTATAACAAACAAAAAAAGCAGCAACATTTTATGTGCAAATGCCACTCAAGCTGTATCTTAGGAGAAAGTGACTATCCTACTTTGGATATCTTGCTGCTGCAGCAGCAATAACATGAAGCTTTGCAATGAACATGCTATACTTACTGTACAGTTAGCAGACACTTGTCTGTACATGCCTCTTTCAGGTTGTATTTGTTACACTAAGAAAGTGAGAACAAGTGAGTTTTAGAATGGAACTTAACTCTCCACTCCAAATTTAAATCTACAAAAAGAGCAGATCAACTTGTTTTCCAGTACATGTTGCTGTGGGAACAAAAAAGTTAAAATAAGAGCACAGGTCTACAAACAGGATGAAAAATTCACTACTTTCAGCCAGAAGGGTAAAGGATGGGAGGGTGAGAAAAATCTTTCTTAGAGAAAGACTGCAAGGAGATTTAAGACTGCCAACTGATCTATTCTGATGCAGTATTTTAAAAAAGTAGCAAAATAAATCTGTATTTGCAACACAGTGTCAAGTTTCCAAATGAGTTCCTTTGGATTTTTTCTTTCCCACACTTAGGGCAAAAAGGCTTTCCTCTGAAGTACTCAAATTTGCTATCGATAAATAGTTCTGTACTTCTTCCTGTTTGTAACTGGACCATTACAGTCCATCCATAACATGTAGAGCTTACATGGCTTAAGGTTACACAGCTACATTATACCTTCCATACAACGTATCGCAAATACAGTGTTAAATTAAAACTATTTTGACTGGAAAATAACTTCAAGGCAAAGACTCTGTTCATCAATGAGATGCAAAAGCAGTTTGGAATCTGACAGACCATGCCACCCCCCAACTCAGTGCTATCTGTAAATCAGTCCTCCTGCCCCGGAAGATTTAGATTCACTTCCTGAGGTCAGTGCAGCAAAAAATAAGATGCTCTTGAAGATGGATGTCAGGTCACCCTGTGATATCACTAACCAGATGTATGTATACATGAGCTACAAGCATATCATAGCAGGCATTGATAGATGAATGATTAAGGAGACTCTCCTAGTACCATATACAATTAAAAAAAAAAAAAAAAATCACCCTAACAGGTATTGCACACTTTAGGAGTTAAGCCAAGCATCTGTAAGGACTTCCACCAAAAGCTTGCTTATAGGGACTGGGATAGGGACACAGACTTTAAAATAATTATTACATAATGATTTTAAAATCAGACTGGAGAAAGGTAAAAATCACAGTACCTATTTCAAACTGGTTGTAACAGAAACCAAGTAGTTGACTCGTGTGTTGCTCAATTATTCTATAAAAGCATTTTTTGTTTTATTTAAACTTGGGATGTAGAGGTTTTTCTTCTTAAAGGATTTCTCAACCCACCCAGAGCCTCTGTTCAGATAAGCCATTTGCTGTGGTTAAATATGACAGTAAAAGTTAGTAGCCTGTTTTGACTGCATACAATGCAGAAACAGAAAACACTATGATAGGCTTTTGGGGCACAGTTAAAATTCCCAGTGTGCATAACAGTGAGGTATGCCTCCAGAAGCTGTTCTTTTTGTTGGTTTTTTTTTTCCTTTTAAAAATGAACCATAACATACCCATGCAATAATATTTCTGCAGTGTTGCTAAATAAAACCAACTGCACCAAAAATTTACAATGTGGCAGAATTTAAAATTCAAAGAAATATATCATCTTATTCCAGCGAACCGGACTATGTTAATGTACAGAATTCATTATGGGGTCAGTCTTAAAAATCAACATTTTCACAAGAGCTTGAACACCACTGAGAAAGTGTGTCTAGGGAAAAAATTATATAAAAGCACAATGCCTGCGAGAAGTGGCATGGCGTTAAATGGGCAATGATGCTAGGCTGGTTGGGAGGCTAGGGTTATGGTTAGGCTAGGCTGGTAGGGAGGCTAGGGTTATGAAGAGTACTCTACACTGGAGAAAATGCTTAAAAAAAAATTACAAAATGACCCCCAAAGTTTAGGCAATGATTTGAACATAAGTACACCAGATACTATAGCAAGGGAAAAAACACTGCAAAAAGTACTCTCTATTTACAGAAGAATGATTTAAAGACATTATGGTTTTCTTTACAAATAGATGTAGAACAGGAATAGTCCACATTTTTAAAAACTCTTTACATATTTATCTTTAGTAAGTCAACCTTCTTGATCACAATCCTCCAACACATGGCCTGTGCAGAAGGCATTTAATGGACTCTCCATCAATTCTTCATTGTGTGGCCCTTGCTCTCTTGGAAAGTCTCTATGGGCACAAGTCAAAAATAGATTTCTTTTTTTGACCCGCAAATTAAAAAGAAAAAAATCTGCATAGTTCAGTCATCACTGTCAGACAGAGTCTCATATTGTGCTGAAAGCAGTGGTGCAGGTTCTCGCTCCCATATCCTGTTCTGTTGGTGAGTGGTTGCTTGGCTCATGGACGGCGGGGCACACGCAATGGATGTTGGCGGTGTACTGCTGAGCATCCTCATCGTCAAGGGGTTGTAAGGAAACTGTGTTGAACCTGAATCAAAGAGAGTTTCTCCAAGTCAAAAACATGAGCTGTTCTAAGAGATCTGTATCTGAAAGATAGTCTGGTTTTGGGTGTGACAACTAGCAGAAAGTCTGTTTCAGAAAATCCTTATATGCTGTAATCTTTTGATCAATATACCAGTGTTACAGTATTTCTACATCCGACCTTTCTACAAATATCACATCTGGTTTAAGTTTGAAAGAAACCCATTTCTCACCTGTTGATGAAGGCCTGTCTTCCCAGGCCCACACTGGAGTCTGTCTGTGGTAGTCCCCTTCTGAATGTACAGATGAGACAGAAGAAGGTCTTTCAGTTCCCAAATATCCCTGTCCAGGAATCGGAGACTTAGACTTCCTACTATTTGACTTGCCGATTAGCTTCTGCTTGCTGACTCCCCCTCCTGGAAACAGAAGGGACAGATTTTACAGAAATGTTACACTGCGTTTTAGCCTATGCTTGTTTCTGTAAATTATCACTTAGCAGCAAACAGGAGTTTCACGCTGTGCCTTCTGGCATGCTGATTTACTACAATTAGTGACTGTACAGGCTAGTCTTCTAACACACTACTGCTAGAAAATCCCTATTCTTATCACAACGGAGTTATATTTCCATTTTTAGGAAGGGAGGTATTTTCAGTTCAAGCTAGTTCCCACTGTCACGTGTTCTTTATAGCTGATGTACTAAACATGCATTTTCATCAAACCACTGAGAAGCTTCAGGTATCTAATACACCCTCTTATTTCCTCCCCATTTCATCACTGTCATCATTCTCCAAGAAATACTGGCTAATGCTCCTGAAGTCACCAGCACCATTTTGAAAGCCAGGACCACTAGAGGGAATGGAAACACCATCTCTGACTTCCAGAGGAAAGACAGTGATTTTCAGTGACACCAAATTTATTCAAACCCTTGATTTATTTTTTTTCTTTAAGACCATGAAATATTTAGGAGCTGCAATACCTCACCTGAATTTGGTGATGGATTAGCTTCTTCCCTACGCGTCTCATTACTTGCTGATACTGCAGCACTGGAACTGCCAGGTGCTACCGCAATAGATTGTGACATTACAACTCCATGCTCCTCACTCTTGTCATCAAAGTTTCCCATCAATGCTTTCCTAATAATGTCTTCCAGACCCAGATTACTGGCAGGATCTGCAAAGGAATGACCCCTAGAACTGACTGCACCTGGGAGATAAAAGAGAAGATACAGGAAAAGGTGGGAGGGGAGGCAAAAAACGTATCTCAGAGAAATTACAAAGGGATATGGGAAAAGATTTGAGAGAGACACAGAAAGGTGGGAAAAAAACCAAAGATGAGATTTTTTAAAACGCAAAGCTACATGCTCCAAAGCAGTTCACAATGGCTATGAGTTAGACATGCCAGCAAACACTGAAGAGCCACGTCAGTAGTGCCACTAAATGTGAGGCTGTTTGCAAGAGGGTAAATTTAACTTTTTTTTTTAACAGCAAAGGAAACTGAGCATGCTGATTGTGATAGCATATTAAGTAACATCTGCAGCTATTATTCAGTTGTAAGAGAAGAGACCAGAAGAATACTTCTGTCATTAATGATACATACTAATTTGTCTTATGAAGTGTGATACATGGCAAATATTTATTCCAAAAGCTTGTCTTCCATCTAAATTAACAGAAATCAGTACTTTCTCCATTTAAAAGACAGAATCACTGTACCAGAAGGGGCAGCAACTGGCCAAAATCATGTAAAGTCAATCTGTGGTACAACTCAAGATCCAGATTTGGCAGTTCTTATCTCCCACATTTCAGTTCAATTCTCTGTCTCACTCGCCTCTTTAACACCGTAGAATTATGGGTTATGTTTCATTTCCCCGTCTCATAGAGAATTATCAGTAAGTATTTTAAATACACCAGTTTATAAAGTAAATTACATTTGATGAACTAAACTCAAGTTTTGTTGAACTACACTGTATTTAAATTTATTTAAGTGAGATGCTAACCAATTTCATGACTTCTACCTCTGTGTAGGACTTGCAGAGCACACAGAAATAAAACATTCTTGCCTAAGTTACCATTTAAAATATTTTCTGAAACTTCCTTTGGTCATTTTGCTTTTCCTTTAGTAATTTTTGTTTTACAGGAAACAAATTTTCATGTAGGATATTACTTATTAAATTTTCATCATCTTCCTCATTTACTGGACTCCCCAAAGGATATAAATGGAAGAAGATATTACACTAGTTCATTTTTTCTGAAACATAGTTTGTTTCTTTTACTGAAAATCTTACCTGAGGTAGTGACTGCCGGCAAATTGAATATTTCAGTCCCTGGCTGAGCAGTTGCTGCAATTAAAGCACAACATTTCACTGAGTTTTCCAGTATTGGTGATCACTACAGGTGATCACTACTAGTCCTAATGCACAAGGTATAATTACTTTGAACTATTTTCAATGTTCTGTGTTTTCTTTCTTAGTCTTCTAAGATGAACGTGCATCTACGTCTTCTCAGGCAAATGATCTATACCAGGGTAAAAGTATCTTATACGGTCATGGCTAGCCTCCTTTTAAAGATGTTACTTCAGGAAGCAGACTGATTTTTTGAAGTTTCACAATCTATGTACTTTAAAATGAAAAGCTGCATTTGATTTGCTAAATACATATTTTAACATATGAACCTTACAGGCTGAGTATTTGTATGTATTAAAAAAATGAATAACAACTTTGGCTAAACAACCCTGCCCCAACATTACCTATATTTTGTCCAATTTGAGAATAAAGATTTTCAACACTGAATTCAATATACAAATGAAAATATTATTGGCAGCAATGGAAAGTGTGTTTGTAATGCCAAGCATGCACACGAAATTTTCAACAGAGCAAAAACTACGTGCACACAACGGGGATCCAATAAAAAGAATACTGCAACCCGTATTGACACGGCCTTGCTTCTCAGAACGAGATTCATTTGTTGCTCAATGCAAGAGCATTCACTTTCAAATCAACACTCTCCATTAGGTAATGAGTTCACAAACAGCTTAAACTCTCGCTACTGATAATTTTGATACAAAGTTCTGTTAAGGTTTATAAGAGAAAAACAAATATATACCATGGATATACATGGAGGAAAAACAATGGATACCATGTCAGTATCCACTACTGAAACTATATTAAAGTATGTCTTTTTAACAGCCATAATCATAAGGGCAAAGAAAACGCAAAACATTCAGTTTCAAGACACCTTTCCAAAAAGGAAAATGTGTAATAGTTAATGTTGATATGAAGCAAACTACAGACACAAAGTTAACTAGAATAATGTCAGTTTTTAACAACTCTCTCGTTAATTATGCGTTTTTTCCATGGTTTCCAGAAACCATTTCCATCTCTCAAATAAAATATTAAAAAGCTTAAGTGTGATAGTCCTCAATCTACCAGCATTTAAACAAAAAAAAAAAAAAAGGGAAAAAAATCTAACAGTCTTCCAGTTCTTTGGTCACAAATTATGATATATGTGTTTTTATATTCACAGATTTATATTAATTCATATGTTATTCAAAACTTATTTAGGTTAGGACATCTGTGGATGGCAGTCACATAAAGCTTAAGCTGGAAAAATTCAGTGAAAAGGCAAGTCCTGCATACCCATGTCAGAGTCACCTCCACCAGATGAGTTCAGCTTTCGAAATATCTCCTGTTTCTTGGATTTTACCATTGGTGAAGTGTTCTCAAGTTTGGTGAAAAACGAAGGCAGGTAGCTTATACTACCTGGAGAGCGAGAGTCAGTCCTGCCAACATATGTCAAAGAGAGAGAACATTGAAACCGCCAACATTCATACAAGCTTTAAGACTCTTTCCTCAGCCTGGTTTTTGGGGACCAGACAAATATAATGACTCCCCAGAACATCTGCTTTATCCAGGTAACAGGGGTTTAAGATTCTACAGCTCACAGAGAAACTGACTGTGTCATTTTCTGTGCTGGAGAGTGGTACAGGGATGATGCTCTTACAAGTCATCTTGGGGGTGCCTACTTCTGCCTTGCAACCTGCATGCTGGCTGAAGTTTGCACTGCAAATTGGTAGGTGATGAAATGTTTAAGCTAGAAGCCCAAATACTCATCCTAGCTGCTCCTACTATTTACACATTTGCACCCTTTTTCTTCTCACTTTTGTCCCCAGTACTCCACCAAAAAGGATGTACTGCTTCTTAAGTCTGCTCACCCACCTTGTCACACATGGTCCAAACAAATAAATAGCTTATTCTTAGGCATTCTTAGAAACCAGGTAAAATAATGTTATGGACTGGAATCTGGCTCAAGAGCTACCAGTTAGCCATCCTTGCTCTATGGCACAAATTCAGACTGGGATCCACGTTCTGTATTTCATACCCCTTATCAATTTTACATTCACAGTAGCTGGCACACTTTCTGCACATAATTTCTGTCACATTAGCGTAAAAAAATTGCTGAAGTAAATGTCAAACTGACAAGGGGTGCATTTTATCTTCAGATCTTAAAATATGCAAATTTTAGGCTGTTTATAAAGAAAGAAAAAAACCCCACTAAAGCATGAAAAATTCAGGTGAAAAAGTCTAAGCTAATACCAGGGTCATGAACAACTTGCACTGTTTTCAAAAGTGGATAAAAAAGATCAACTGTATGTTCACTGTGGTGCTTAGAATACTTGAGTTTGTTTAAGCAGCAGCAATCTGGCAAATCAGCTTTAATTAAAAAAAAACCAAAAATCAAAAGAACAACAACAAAAAACCCCCAAAACCAAAAAAACAAACCCAAACACAACCGCTCCATACTTAAATTAAAAAATCATCTAAAAATAAAGTAAAAAAGACAAAGACTCTAGGTTTCCTAGGCCAAGATCCATAAAGTTCGAAAAAGTGCAATCTTCCCTGCCATGTTCCTGAAAATCCCTTCGCATCTAGCTAACATCCATCGTGGACTGTAACAACCCTGTCAGCAACTGCAGAGTGGAGGGGGAAAAAAAACCAAGAAAAAAAGAATCAATTTCACTAGCATGAGCCTTAAATAATTACACGGTGAGCACGCTGGGTGCTATTCCTTCTTCAGCAGGCAACAGAGCAAATGACAGAAGCATCCATTCCAATGTGCATCTGCCAGACGTTTGGAGACACCAGCACTGATACAGTCTGCCAGGGATCCCATGTAGTTTTATGTTGCAGATCTGGCAGACTGACAAATAGCCCTGAGAAACAGGGCAGCCCGATGCACGGACCTCCTGACATTCCACCTTCACACCTCCCAGAAATTAAGCTCCTTAGCTTAGTGATATTTCACGTGATAAGCTGCTGTAGAATCATGAGTGTTGGAAGCCTAGGTTCCTCCACACTTCACCAGGACAGTATCCAGGAAGCTGATCAGGCAGGAGAAGCTTGAATTATTTAATAAAAATTGTAGAAAATGGACCTTTCCCAAAACCCACTTCAGTTTTATAGAACTGGCACCCACAAGGAGTTTTGTTATAATGTTTTCTATCAGATATGACACAGAACACACTGCCTGCACCAAGAAACTTGGGATAGAACACGTACAGATGATGTTTCACTCAGGCTTCCCAAAGCATCTCCCAAGTAGCAAGTTTTGAATGCTAGTGCGAAAGGATCAACAGCGATTAACAACGTGCCTGTGGTACCAGAGGAAGATCGCTTAAACTGCTCTTTAATAAAGATACTGTTTGCAGCACAACAATCCAGAATAATGTTTTAAAAACTCAGTTTTACACATACCTCTGTTCAGTAGGCTCAGTTCTTTGGGAAAGCAAAAGAACATTTTCCTGTTTCTCATGTACAACCGGGACCTGAGGTGGCGAGATTGGCTCATAGGGCTCTGAAGAGACATGACTCCTCTCTGGAGATTTTCCAGGTCTACATCCGTAATTCAGAGACAGATAAGTACTCTTAATGCATGTAAAGCAGTAGTTAACACACATCATTGCATTCCAGTTGTTACATAACTACTTATGTCTAGTTATATATGTTACATGCTTTAGTATGCTTGGTAATCTCAAAAAGATGACTTTGAATTGTCCATAATGACTCTGATAAATTCTAAGTAATTAAACATCTTCACCCCTCTAAAGACTGCAAATTAAGCATAAGAAGTGAAGGGAAAAGAGTTATAAGCTATGTTATGGAGCCAAGCAATTGTCAAAAACAGTGCAAGAGATGTTGCCTAAAAAAAGACCAAGAGATACCTCTGCTTCTGATCTACATCAAGATTACTGTGCTATTTGTTTATAAATATCATATTTGGGCATTAATTAAATTTGCAGTTAAACTGAATACATGCATTACCTTCCCCTGGACTTGTCAGACAGATTTTCAGGTGACACTCTAGCACCTGGCCTCTGATGGTGGACAGACTGCGACTGTGACTCAGGGCTGTAGCGATTTGATGTCTTTGCCCGGGTAGAAACAGGCGTTGGAGCAGGGGTGGAATTCTGGAATGTAGTGGTGGGAGGCTGCAAAGAGGCCTGAGAAGCTGCTTGGTTTCTAGCAAAGTCTTGTGTAATAATTTGCTGATTGCAGCCAACAAAATAGAAAAGAGATCTTGGTCAGACATTGGCCAGAGCGTACATATTCATAAACTAGATGAACATGAGACCGATTACAACAAATGATACAATTATAAGTTCAGACACATTACTGTATAATATCCTCAAGTAAAACTAATAATCACAGAATTGGTATTATGTGCCAAAACATGTGTTTTCATTAGCAAAATATAACTTTTCACATCTGAAAAGAGGCATGCAAATGAACCTACACAGATGTGATCAGCAAGGGTGATAAGTCGATGGGTCCTGGGCACATGTGCCATCCCTTCTGCTTGGGAAGAGGGAGGTGGAGGTTGCTGGGGTGAAGGGGGTTCCTGTTGTGTCCTATAGCGGTGAATCGGCCCCTCATATTGCCTGTTTGGGTCATCTAGTTGAAGAAGAAAAGGTCAGTCTGTTAAGATGGTATTACTGAGGCTTCAAGGTTTGAAAGTTCTGTGCTTAAAAATTTAAAACATGAGGTGTTTCTGCATTAGATTTTAGGTATCCTGTGTGATGACATTTTCCCCCTCCATATATAGACCCTATAATTTACAATAGATAAATAAAACTTCATTCTACAATGCAGGTGAATTTCAGCTCACTTCTCACCTGCAAACTGTACTGTAATAGTTTGAGCCTTACTAGTAGGTAAAAAATTGTGGGCATCACTAATATGCATTAATTTTAAAGAATTTAATAAGAAATTTATTTTCAATATAGCAGCTACGCTGTAACGTAAAGGAGCTCTGTTTAATGCCAAGTGTCAGTTCCAAGACATTTTCTCTAGTTTTTCCACAGATCACTGCAACAATATACTTCCAACAGAAGTTTCTGAAAAGTTAAGAATGTGGTAAGCAGCCACTTAAAAACTCCTGAGTTCATGGAGTTGGTAAATAAAAGCAAGATAATTGTGAGAATATTGGCATATGCAGATAAACTTACTCTCTGCCTGACTTGGTTTAGGTGTGTCTTGTTGATAGGGCTGTAGCTTTTCTTGAGCAGGTACAGGTGAATTTGCAGGGCTAATCACCTCAATGGCATCTCCAGGAGCTTCATACCGGTGGGAGGATACTGAATATCAAGCAAAGGTTGTGGAATAAGGTGTAAATATCACAGAAGACTTTTGTTGCCTGTACATAGCAACACTAGTGCTCCCATTAAAATGACACCAGTGAAATGCAAGTCAAAACACTGTCTTTTTCTCATGATAACCATGGTGAAACAAATATTTCCATAAAGCAGTATTCCAACATAAACAAATCAATTTTAGGTTTCCTGACTTCTGATAATGTTAGTTTTATTATCCTGAATTTCATGTTGTAATGCAGAATCCGAACAAAGCGAACAACTCTGATTTTGCAAGAATCTTGAGTCACTATATGCAAAAACTGTATTTGTTTATGAAGTGTCTCTACTGTGCAGAACTGTGTATTTTATCATTAAACATCAGAATCATTTCACAGCTTAATATCTCCCTATAAGGCTAAGACAGACAGCAAAGTAGTAGATAGTTACTAAGATACGTACAACTACTGGAAGAATCTGAACTTTGAGAGCCCCTATCTCGTGCATCCTTGTCTGAAGCAATCTGTCGAGTGATGATCACATCTATGAAGTTAGCAGCAGTAATTGTGGTCTTTCCTCGAGTTCTCAGCTCTTCCTCGTACCTGGATTTAGGAGGAGGTCCTTTCTCTTTACCAGCCTCTGAATAGACTACTGATGAAGACTGTCCCTGGGACTTGCCACCAGAAAAATTTGCAGACGTATAGGGGCACTGGACAGGCCTCTTTTCTACCTCCAGTGTCTTCTGTTCCATCTGCTGCTGTTCAGTAACCACAGCTGACCGGCGTCCCATATTCTCTTCTATCCTGGTTCCTTCGTGCTTGTTCTCTTTTGCTTTGGCAACTTCCATCTGAGGAGCAGAGGCTGCAGCATCTACTAGTGCTGCAAGGGCATCAGCAGCAGTATTGTAACGGGAAGCTGGCAACCCTTGAGTAATAGAGGGAGCTCCAGGGGTGAGCTGCCTGTTGGCAAACATTGAATATTCTGAATTATATCACACAAAAAAAGAACTAGAGCCATACCACATGTACAAAGTGAAGCTTTTGTGACACTAATTTCTATCCAAACTGGATTGGGTGAAAATGCATTAGATCATTTCCAATAAATTCAAGAGCAATTAGATAGTAGTTATCCTCATCTTGTAGTATTTTCCTCAGGCTAAATGCATCTTTTAATAAGCTCAAATATTAGAACAGGTATCTCTGCAACAGTAACTTAAGAAACATACATGATACGTAGCTGAGCAGCAGGATCCAAAGGTGTGATTACACTTGTCCCATTCGTTCCTTGAAAAATACTAGGCCTTTGCTGCAGTATGTTTTCCTGGCTTCTAACTGAAGGAGACGGGGACCGAACATATCCATGACTGCCAGGTCTGCCAGGCTGCTCTGTACCTGCAAAACATCAAGTGGAGGGGAACAAACAAAAAGTACATATAGATCACTCTTATAACAATGCAGAACTATGTATCAATGCCATCTCCTCCACATCCTTTCCCAGTTGTCTCCACCACTCTAGACGTGACTGTATGTATTAAAGGTTTAAATGGTAGTTTTCTGTTTACA
This sequence comes from Mycteria americana, assembly GCF_035582795.1. Lineage (NCBI taxonomy): Eukaryota > Metazoa > Chordata > Aves > Ciconiiformes > Ciconiidae > Mycteria > Mycteria americana. The sequence goes on along the minus strand of NC_134379.1, from coordinate 5,198,714 downwards.
ATGCTCTAAATGACATGCAAGTTGTGCTTGCAATAACTGGTATTCACACTGTTCCCGAGGTACTACATTGCTGTGAGAGAAAGATCAAAAAGGCTGGTACTTGCTGAAGCTGCAATTACGACCAGAACTGCTAGATAATGGGAACCTGCCTTAAGTGCAGACTAAAACCAAACTGTTAATACATTGTTAATAAGCTGCATGTTGCTAACAGTGGCTATAGAAAGTGAGTAGTTACAGTCTACAAGACAACCGATCCAAATGTAGCAATGTGCACTCACCTGGTCGAAGATAAAGTTCAGCAGGGACTGAAGCTATTCTCTCCCTCTCTCGTTCGCGTTCTCTTTCCCGCTCTCGCTCACGTTCCCTCTCCCTTTCCCGTTCCTTCTCCCTCTCCCTTTCCCGTTCCCTTTCAGCATTTGCAGCTGCAGAAGCTGCCAGGTGTGTAGGGTGTCCTGGAAGGTCCGCAAAACAAAATGAAGTAACAAAAAGAGATACTCAAGTTAAGCATAATGTGACGTAAACACTTGCCAATATATTCTGCCATCCACTTACAGCAAAATTTTCCAAATACATTTTCATTCCACTCAAGATTATCCACTTATCTAGGAAGACAAAAGCTTAACATACAGTGACAGTGGAAGGCTTAACAGCTTTTTACTAAAGTGGTTTCTACACAGTTAGAAACTAGACAGCTTATAGACCCAAATGTCACCCTTTCAACACATGTAATATGAGGTTAGTGAAATCATAATCAAATGACTATAAAGACCTGACAGAATGAGGCAAATTCTGAATGTCAGCACTCCTTCAGCTGCTACTGTAACTACAAAGGATATCATTAAGAAAACCTTTGCTATCCAAGTGAGAAGTGCATGCAAAAAGCATCGCCTGAGAAAACATCAAAACATGACATTAATGAAAGCTAAATAAAGATGGTCAATTATCTCAGCATATCAGACGATTAGAACATCACCAAATCATAAGAGCTCTTACCTGGTGACAGAGAAGCAGGATTGTAAGGCCTGGGAGGGAATGTAAGCTGGGTACTGGGGATATAGGTGATTCTCTCCATGGGTGGTGTGCTTGTTCCTCCAGGATGAGGCACTAAGATAGTGGGAGCCATATTGTTCAGGTCAATAATTCCTGTTAGGAGATGACACACATAAGAACGGCCATTCAAGGACAGACCAATGGTCCACACATTATATATTCTGTTCATCGATAACTGTCAGCAGTGAATGTTTAGTGGAAAAAATATAAGAATAAGGCAAGTGCAGAACTATATTCCAGCTGGTTATACTCTCTTAGATCTGGCAATCAGCAATTTAGAAACATACTAAGTCAGAATTTGCATTTCTAGCACTCCCTTTAATTGCCCTTTGGAAAAATACACTTCACCTCTACTCAATACTCCCATCTTTTAGCAAAATTGTATTACCAACATCATTCTCTCCCTTTTCCAGACCCTTTATAGTCATAAAATGAAATGGAATGTTGAAATGCACAGGTCCCACTGGAACTCCAATATAACTTCCCCTACCACTTATCCTTTCTTTTCCAACCAATTAAAACACTACAAGATCTTATACCTTATCCTCAAGATAATTAATTCTACCAGCCTAATTCCCTCAGATTTGCTATCTTCCATTCTACCAATAACTATCAAAACCGATTTAATCGATAGACAGATTACCTTATCCAGTAACCAAGCTGGTAGATTGACTATTTCCTGTTAAGTTTGTAACTCCTGGGAGAATGCCATGTAACCCCAAGGATTCATAACTATTAATTTTATTATTTTGTTCTAAGACTTTGCTCAACATTTCAATGTGAAAGAGTTCTTCCAACTCATGTCCCATAAAGAAAATCTCCATCACAGAAATACAAATCTCTCCACAGTGAACAGAGTTGAAAAGAAGTTGCTTTGCTTTTTTGGAATGCCCTTATCTTCTAAAGCATTACTTCTGAGTTTTGATGATTTATTAGTTCCTACAGTTTCTTTGCCAAGGTTCTTGCTTATGGTGTATCTGAAGAAGTTACTAGTTCATTTGGCTTTATAAATTGTTCCTCAATTTTTTTTTTACCTTTATGGTCTTACATTTAACTTGTCAAGATTTCAATTTTCTTGTTTGAAGAGTTATACTTTTGCGAGATGTCTTTTTACTTTTAATAGCTCCTTCCTACTGCTGTTAAATGTCCAGATTGATTTAGGTTTTTCCCCACCCTGCAACACGTCACACACATTTGCTAACTCTCTAACATAACATCTTTAAACAATCACCATGTTTTTCACAAACCTTACCCTTTTAGCTGTTGCTTTTATTTTCATTTTGAAGAAGCCCTCATTTTGATATAATTCTCTTTTCTGAAGTTTGAAGATGAGTTAAATATGCTTCTGAATACCAATTTAAACTAGCACAAAACAGTCTAGCTTCTTACATGCTGCTAAGTCTTACAGCCTTCCCTTTAACGATATTGATTACATAGTTTTCCTTTATATCCACAAAAGCCAGTTAGATGTATGACAACTTGTTTGCAATAAAATCTATACATATGCACTTGTATGCACGCAGGCATGCATCCATCCATACAAACACATGTATTTATAAGCAGCAACAAAACAAACAAACCAATCAACCAAACCACTCTGCATATCCAACACACACTTTAAAGAACATCAGAAGAGACACAGGCATACCTCTTGCTCCTGCATATGGGAGAGCTAAAGTTTGCTCTCTAGGAGATAATCCTCTCGTTACATCAGGACGTAAATTGACTTGCATCTGCTGTGAGGTAATGTAGTCGTTTAGGATTGTCTGTCGTGTATTCTCCATTGCGTAAAGCTGATACTGACTTGGGTAGCCTGGGGTGGGTGAGAGCTGCCTTTGGAACAGGTAAGCAGCAGCAGCTGAGGGTGAAGGAGGGAAAAAAAAGAAGATTTAGAAGCACAATGGGTGATACTGAATGAAAGTTTCAGATGTTGATATAGCTTCAGTGAGAAGTGCTATCAACTCTCTCTAGCCAGTGCCAAATGAATTAGAACAGCATTTTTAATACTGATGTTTTATTGAATTTATGCACTGTATGCGGATAGAAAAAGGTAAATAATCCGGATTTGAGATATGCATTACAGAAGAGACTTGATTAAAAATATAAATCCTGAAGTTCTGAAGCTGTAAAGGGCTGAAATACCTAAAGAAGGTTAAAGTACCTCACAGATGTGGACTGACGGATAGGTCAAAAGGAAGTCTACTGTATTTAATATCACCAGAGGTAACCTGATAATACCTCAGTGAGACTGAATCAGAGTCCTGAACAGAGTGGTTCTGATTACCCTTCAATTCTATAGCATCTTCCACATCCATCTTTGCATAGCTTTCCTGAAAGCTTTTAATATATTTCACAAATATTTATCTAAAAATGCCTCTGAACTTTTTAACAAAACAGAAGCAACCTGGCAGCTTCTAAAAGAAAGCTACAGTATTATACAATAATATTTTAATAAGTTTCCTGGTTATGTATTAACCTCCCCACTAAACTGAAATCAAACAACAGTGTATATATATACAACCTCTTATAAATTTTATGTGGCCATTGATAATTGCCTTTTAAAGGTATCTTTTCTGTGCAAAGCATACGATATTTCTAAAAACAAAAAACCCAACACAAAAGTATTTACCAGGATCCAGAGCCCTGTGAAATGGCATAGCAGGATCTAAATGAGGAGGGAGATGACTCCTATAGACTTCAGGAGTTGCTCCTCTGTGATGAGGGTCAAAAGGACTGTGAGTCACTACAGGGTCAACCCCTGGGACTGGAGATTTTGCTGGCACGCTCTCCCTCTGTGTTGGAGTAAGCGTGTTTTTCCTTTCGTGATTTGCTGGCTTCCCAGAAGATATTCCAGCTAAAACCAATGAAAACCCCAAATTAATAAAATGCATATTTTTCAACAGAAAATTCAGCTGTAAGTATACACTGGCTCCCAAGGAACGTTCTAGAGGACCAACAGAGAATATTTTATAACACAAACTATTTCTGGTGAAAAATCTAAATCCTAAAACTAAGATTGCTTACACTTCACCATATTATCTTCCTCATCTAGATACCTCTATAATTCAGGAATAGCTTCTGCCCTTAAAACATTACCCTTGTAGGTAACACTGTCAATGTCATCCATAATCAAATGCAAATTGAGATTAAATTGCCTTCCCACCTCCATGTTACAATATGGCAGATTTTCATTTTCTTATTTCAATTAACAGCTTACAGCCTTCTAAAATTCCTTCTAGCCACCCTCCAAATTGAAAGAAGCCATTAGAATAATAATAAAAAAAAAGTAGAATGGATTACAGAAATCAGTTTAAAAGTAAGTTTAAAATTAAATTACTAAAACTTCTTGTCTTACTCTGGATAGGAATAACATACCCTCACTAACTCTATTCATCATAGGTGAACTCCTGGACATTGGACTCTGATAGTTCACAGGTGTCCTCCGAGCATTGGTATCATCATAAATCCCAGGGCTCAGCTGTGATTTGGGAGTTTCATGAAGAGTTGACCTGAGAACAGAGGGACCAGAGCTGACTACTGACGTGTGACGGGAACGTACTGCATCCCCGGTCTTCACATCTTCATATTTTCCTCGCTCCACCACCTTCACGTTTTCTGGCACCATTTCCAGCTGAGGCATTCCACGGGGTAGCTTGCTTGGTCCAGTGATTAAAGATTTTACATTGTGTTTGATGGCAGACTGGCCAGAGTTGCTTTCATATTTTATGGGTGTGCCCTGAAAAGGAGAAAGAGGTCAGGTGAGGTTATCCTGCCAATGTTTCACTTGTGCTAAAAAACTCACATTGCTGATATCTTAGTCCATTGCTTCTATCACAACAGCACAGAATACAACTGGATCTTAGTGACTGTTACTTGTCAGTTGTCTCACATTTGCTTGCAAGTGTGTTCCCTACAGGTGAAGTGTCAGGATTTTTCTAATACACAGAAAATATTTTTAAGCTTTGTAAGTTGGTAGCTTTCTTAAAACAAAACAACCCCCACACCATTTGTCATTATTCAAATATCCTGAATCGATTCACTACTGAGTCTGTGAGCAACTGTATGAGTCTATTAGTGCTTTTTGTACATACCTGAGATATGGAGCCTTCTATGATTGGCCTGGTCGTCTGCACCATTTCAGGAGTCTTGCGACTCTCCTGGCTTAATAGGTCCTGTCTTGGGATTTCATGGATGGAACGACCCATTTCTTTTATAGTAGTGACTCCATCATATGGTTTCCCCTTAGTAATGGCTCCTTCAAATGTCCTTATGGGAGGTGACTCTCTCTTAATCTGTTTAGGGTATTTCAAGCCTTCTTCAAAACTTTCAGCTGTTGCTCTTGGTGTGCCTTTTATAGGAAGAAAGAGTCACATTACTGGTATTAATAATTAATAACAACACTAGTATTAATAATTACTAAGTCTCTTCTTTCATAAACAGAGTACCTAACTACATGTCATAATACTGGAAACTTTGGTTTGCTATAGTCTACGATAATATATTCTGAAGACTAAAAAATCACCACAAAAATAATACTGAACAAATATTCAATATATTACTGAAAGCTTCCCAAGTTATTTCAGATGCTGAAATAAGGGAAATAGCACACATCTTCAGAGGTCTGGGGAATTGTTAGTGTTCATTAAAAAAAAAAAAGTGCTAATTACCAAGTATTCATATTAAAAAAAAAAGTCTTTTCCAAAAAGAAATAAAATGTTATGTTTACACACTAGCTTTGTATACAGCATATCAGAAAGCTGCTGATTTATGCTCTGAAAACATGGTTAATAAAATAAGCTCCACCTTTAACACAGCTACCATTGTTAATAACAGTTTTAAGGTTCAGAAATCCAGATTTTTGAGGATGTAATTAATGTTTGCCTTCTAAACTTGCAATACTTTACCTTGCATTATAGAGCCAGATAACACTGTTCTCTCTTTTAGTTCAGCATGTGGGCTACCCCTAGGCAGTGCACGGCATATTAAACCTAAAATTAAAATGAACATAATTTAGAGAATTAAACAAGTGTTCAAAAACCCCTCAAACAACAAAAACTGTCCTCCTCCTTACATACATTACAGATAGTATCTGTATCATGGTAGTGCCCAGAGGGCCTAGCCTCAATATGCTAGGCCTTGTATCAACATGTTATAAACACCATCCTGCCCTAAAAAAAAAAATCTTTCAGTTCAAGTATTCATACTATTACATTTTTGCAAGTTTTAACATATTTAGAAAACACAAGGTATTTTTTATAATTAAGTTTAACTCTTGTCCCAAAAGCAGTCACTGCTTCTCTTACGCTCCACTTCAGTTTCCTTACCTAGTAAAGAAAGGTGTTCATGATGGGAAGTGGAACAAAAACAAACAAACAAAAAAAAAACCCAAACAAAAAAACCCCCACAAAAATATACCTCAGCATCCTCCAAATTAATCAAAGTTCATATTGAATCATCTGGGAAGAGTTGAATTTACTGTTCCTACAGTAGGTATCTAAATCAAACCCCCAAAGACCTCATAATTTTCCACAGATTGAGGACAGAAAACGTGTCAGAGTGACGAGATACAGCATAAAAGTATCAGAGCAGCTGCTCATGTGCCAAAAGAGCCCAAAGACGAGACAAATCCATCAGCAACTTAAAGGCAACACTGAATTTCTACATACAGTCTAGAAACCTCTTATTCATATTGTTCAATCTCATGAAAATGCACACAAAATAGCCTTGAAGGGCTACCCAAAGATGGGACAAAATGTACTTAAGGAGTAAGGCGTGAAACATTTTCTTGCGTTTGTATTTTTAAAAAACAAACAGAAAAGTTATATAACGGCCTGACTTGACCTTTGCAGGCTTAGTTTGATTACAGTTTATTAAATCAAAATAAACTAGGGATGCCCTGAAGCAGTACACAGCAGCTGTGCAAGTCTTCTGCTTGGCATAATCGAAGAGGTTTATCGCAGGAATGCAAAAGGTCACGCCAATGTGTTACCACGTTACTATGCCGTGGCTGAGACCAGTATTTAACTGAACGGGCGTGTCCATGGAGTCCCTTCTAGTATGACTCAGTGTTGTTTCAGCTCTGCGACAACCCGCTGGGGCTGTGAAGAGTCAGTTACATGTGTCAGATCCAGGGAGAGGAGTAAGTGCTAGCTGAACTACCTGCAGTTATGGTAACACACCAGCAAAACAAAAAGGAAAACTAGTATCTACTCCAGTCGTATTTCCAGCATGCTTTAATTGTAGTGGTTAGTAGTGATTTAAAGACTTAAATCTAATTTCTCTTTTAGTCTGCTCCATAAAATAACTGTAAATACTCTTACATCAATGCAAAATTTTTGGATAGAACACAAAACACCTTGGAAGCAGCTGTTTTTACCTTCCAGAGGTGCAGACACTGGAGACTCCCGCATTGACATTCCTTGCTTTATATTTCCTTCCATTGTATCATAGCTTCTCTTTAAACCAATTTCATGAGCAGTTCTTGGACTCCTTGTTCCTTCACGAACATTTTTAATAGCTGGCAAAATATTCAAGAGCGTGGTTAGGAGAAAAAAAAAAGACACATGAGCATTACATTTAATGAGACCACAGGTCATTAATACTTTAACAACACAACTTCAATATAACATTGTAACATTAAATCTTGACCTTAAAAAGATCTTTTATGGTTTCTTAAAAAAATATATTTGTTCAAGCAGTTACTCATTGAACTTCAATTGAAATACTAATAAAAGTTAAATAATACATTTCTTTTGATTTTAATACAGATCATTTTAAACTTGGTTGTTTAACTTTTCAAAATAAAAATATTCCATGACAAATTGGAAATAAATGGCACAGAAATTAAATAGTTTAACTATATTTTAAATACATAGTACAGGAGACTCTTCAGAACACAGGCACAATTTCTGGATCGCTTTAATTCTCATACCCTCAAAAACACACGCAGGTTAATGCGTCTCCCAGATGGCACCCAGTGACTGAGGTTTATACCTATCCACTTGGAAGCAGATACACTTCAGCTATGGATTATAAAAGCAGAACCTGCTGCAGCCTTGACTTTGATCAAGTAGAATACACAAATACTCACTATCATAAGATAAAATATGCCCACTTTTGCCTTCATAAATAACATGGCCTTTGGCTGAAGCTTCCTCTCGGCACTTCTCTGGGCTGCTGTCTTCTGTAGCTAGCCGGGTGATAGTTCCCTTCAATAACGCATCAGCTGCTATGCCAGACTGGGACAGAGCTGGTGTACCCTGCATTTAAATCAAATATAACTCAGAACATGTGTATTTATTTAAGAGAATGGGGAGCGGGGGGGGAAGGGGGGGGGGGGGGGAATGGGGACACGACAAAAAAAAACAAACAAAAAACCCCCCACCAAAACCAAAACCCACAACATTTTCAGATCTAGAAAACCAATTACTTTATCAAGCAGTACGGCTTAAACTTCTGCCTCTATTATTAGACATTTAACCTAAGTATTAGTAAGATTATTTGTAGTCAATTCGCTACCTTATTAAACGACACACAGAAAGAAGAATAGGGAGTACAATATTACAAAAGTATTTCATGACCTAGAACATTTACCCTATAATACCATTTTGGGGGAAGATAACATATACTACATACTTAGTGGTGCCATTAGGTTTTATTTCTATCCAAAGTAATGAAACCTACCCTTCTCAGAGGAGAATTGTTACTATTGCTCTCTGTAACTAGAGATCCCAAATCAACCAAAACAGTAGCATTTAAAAAATGATGAGACAAAAGGGCTTAATTTACCTTTTTGGCTTTAAATAGCATCTGCACAAGACTGGTTACAGTTGATTTTAATATTTGAACTCAGGTGTGACGTTAGTTTCATGGAAGTTGCTAATAAGCCTTCAGTTAGGTACACCAAAGGCTCTGGTGGTTTTATTTAAAAAGTTTAAAGACTCATATACATGAAGATGAAATCATGGTAATGCTGACTTCAGCAATAGTGGGATTTGACCATCTGATTGTATTAAAATTTCTTTTTTCAAGGCAGTTCCTACTCTGGGACATTAATTTACTTTTTCAGACATGCAAATACATTCATGGTGATAGCTTAAATATACTGTTTTGCCACAGCCTTCTCAGTAAGGGGAAAAATACCTGAGTTATGGAGCCTCTCAAAGAAGGAATGGTCTCAACAGAAACTTTATTGGTTGGAGTTCCTCGTGTTATACTTCCTTCCTGTATTGTTGTGGTACCTGATTTGAAATAAGAGATCCTGATAAATAAGATAATAATAATAAAAAAAAGTAGCCACTCTATTTGAAATAATTAAAAACTCTAGTGAGAACTGTTAGTTTACACTAAAACGCAGGGAAAATTTCAGTTTAACACCATGCATTTGAGGCAGTTCGATTATTTCCTCTTTTAACATAGTCTTTTACAGCATTAATCCATGGTATTTAGTTTCTCTTCTTTTGATGTATTTGGATATTTCACATGTACGGCTCTGTGTATGCTCTAGTGAACAACTTAATTTTGAAATTGGCATGCCTTGAAACAAATGTTTTTAAAAGAGACACGCAGACAGGAGGAGCTAGCTACAAATACACATGCCTTGGAAAATAGGGAGCAGATTAATCATATAATACTTAAAAACAACACTTCAGCAGTTTGAGCTCTAGAAGTTAATTCTCTCAGTTTTCTCAGGCTCTGACAAAGTTTCTTAATCTGTATGACTTTCTTTACCTCGAACCACGCTTTCATGTTGTGCCCTGACCAGGAGTCCCTCAGGTTGGGAATTCTGACTTCTGGGAGAGAATTCTTCTTGTTTGATATAGGGCAGGGAAGCTATTCAGAAGAAGAAAAAGAATAAGTTCAGGGTTTTTTTCTTTAATTATGAGTCATTAAATAGTCTATGTAAAACACATGTCAGCTTTTCTTTTCTTACCAGATTTGGCTGACTCCTGCTGCCTTGGCAGCCCAAGAGATATAGAACCCACTGATGGCTTTGCGGTTTCTTGGGTGTAGGAAGCTTGACCATGGGATGTTAAGTAAGTGCCAGGTGTTCCCTAAAACAACAAATATATTATATGTTAATTCTTGTTTCTGGAACGAAGAGTCACATCTATGTTTAAAGGAGAATGCTAATACTACTACAATCTTATCTTAAAATGCTACAGCACACCACTGCAAAGCATCAAAGTGAAGAACACCAGGAGTGTAGTGTCACTGTTAGTTTGGAGACACAGTTCACCTAGGCTGGACATCCTCCACCATGCTACTAAATGTAAATAACTGTAACATGTTCTCTTTTCTAAGGCACCTGTAATTTCTGGACTTTTAGAGGTGGCATGTACAGGACTTAAGTGTTAATGCTGTGAACACATAACTGAGTACAAGATGTTGAAGGTTGGTGAAAGGGCAAAAAATTGATGTAAGCACAGATTTTCAAATAATAATTCTCTTACTTGTGAGATTGAGCCTCCCATGATGAAAGAAGGTTTTTCTGATGGCACACTTGTTTTGGAGGATGGAATGAGTGGTGGTGGTGGTCTGGTGGGTCTGGTTGTTGGAAGGCGGACTCCTTCAGGTATATTGGTTATTACTTGGTGAGGTGCTGGCTGGAGAACTTTGGGGAAAAATTGTACATTAAACATTACAGTCTGTTTCAGCTCTACTAGTTGTTAGAAAGGCAAGAAGAAGAGAAATAGCACAGTTCATCTGACAATTTCTGATGGGAATTGCCTCACAATACCCAAAAGCTATCTAGCTGTATTTAGAACTCTGAAATTCACTATGTCCAAGTGTATGTTATGCATAGAAACTGAATGGAGAATATCTAACCTTGCATCAAACTTAAAAAAAAAAAATGGCAAAAGCTGCACTGTAGAATTGCAGACTCTGAAAACTAAGCTTTTAAAAATAGCAGTCCAGGCTATATTCAAGTTTTTTGTTGTTTTCCTGTTTTTAAAGAAAGTTCTTATTCTTTAAATGGAATGCAGCTGAGTCAAGTATAATCTAAGCTTCCCTGATTTTGTCTTTTCTTAGCATGACATTATACTCTGAAGGGGAAAGCAATAATCCAAGTTTTAGAATTAAGATTTGTCAGTTATTTCACTGTTTTATAAAACATTCAGACTATAATATTAAGCTATTACAGTCAGAAACTAGTGCCAACGATAGTAGCAGCTTTCTCTTTTCCTCAACTCCCTCCTTCATAAGAAAGGCCACCTATGAATATGACGGTACTTGTATTAAGCTGAAAACCTGTTGATGACTTTGTCCCTATGCTGTTTTAACACTTTTCAGATCATCCTATTTGCTTAATAAAATACAAATACATGTTATGCAGCTGATGCAACAATAAAGAACAAAAATACAACCTCACTGGAGCTAGAAAAATACTGAGCACCTATTTACATGCACACACAGAAAATTTATTTTCTTCTTTTGTTAATTCACAAAATGGTTAGAGAATAATTTGATGCTACATCAAGTCACAGAAGTCCAGCTTCCAAAGGAAGACTACATATCGCTATGATATGTAACAAAATATTTACCTGGCGGGACACTATAGCGAGCTGCATTCATATCAGGCTGCGGAGAGGCTTTATTGACTTCTCTTGGAGATAGCCTGTATGGTGATGCTGACCTTGTTGCTGTATTTTGCACTTGTGCTTCCTGTTCTATTGCTCGCTTGACCTCAGCATAAGGCATATAGGCCACCGGTTTTCCTGTGAAGGTTAAAGTTATCAGAAAGAAAAGAACCCTGGATTAGAAATCAGAGTCAACAGGTCCAGTTTACAGCACAATTTTAACAAAGGGCCTGCTCCAATGTCAGATGTACTCATCAGGTACAAATGTTTCAATTAAAAAGTAGTATTAAGGTACAGCTTAATTTAATATGTTCTTATGTCTATACTTGTATATTCAATGCTTTGAAAAACTTTCTCATACTTTCTATATATGAAAAACAGTATCTGGATCCTTTAGGTCCTTTAAGTGAAAGCTCTACTACTGAAAAAGATCTAATTTAAAGAAGATTCCTTTCCAAATTCTGTGCATCAGCCAGGTTTACATGCAAGTTCAGCCAGACTTACATGCCAACCCCACCAGACAAAAAGTCTCCCTTCCTTGTTTGCTTGCCCAGAGAAGTTACAAATTAAATTTCAAATACCAATATTGCCCATCAATGGTGTTTAAAGGGAAAATACATTTTTATCGAATTTAGGAAAATAAAAATCCAGTACCAGAACTTCAGAAATTCCTTTTCTTTGGCAATGGACAATTTAAGTATTCAAAATTACAAGCCAGAACAAGTCTACTGCAGTTGTAAAGTTATATCTTTAACCTCCCTAGTCAAAGAAAGATGGCATTAATCATCCCATAATAGCTTTCTAAAGGATCTCAACTACTTTATTTCATGGTAAAGTATTGTTGAATTGGCTTATGACAACCTACACAACACGCCCTTTAGTTTGACAAGAACACTGCCACAACACAGGCAGTGTTCTGATGTATGCAATGCAAGGTTTTTAAACAGTCTGTGGGCTCTCCGCTGCATACAGCAGCTGGTAGACAAGTTTCATATGCACAGTGTATCTTAGGAAGTAGCTGTTGTAATGATCTGATGGCATGTCAGCCCCTTCTAGTTTTCAGATTAAGACGTCCAGGCTTGTAGAACCATTTACATTAACCACGTTATCCCTCCCTCTCTGTCTGCCTCAATAACCACCTTGATTTTTACTGGCAAAGACTTCACCCCAGAACTTTCCCACACTTCATAATACCATTCTGCCAATGCCAAGAGTTATTCAGGTAGCATTTCAGTTAAATAGTACTTTTAAGCAACCCCAGACTTTCCACCTAAAGAAGCAACTTCCAAAACCCACAATCTTATCCTCCCCTCCACAAACCTACCAGCTCCCTTCTCACTATTTTAACAGGCAAAAAATGGTTATGTTTCTTTCATTTTACTTAGGTAAAAGTAATTAAGGTGAAGCATTTTCATAGCATAATTTAAAACTGTTATGCATATTAAATACAGAATACTCTAGTTTCAAAGAACATGATAGTTTATGTTGCTAATACTGTGGAGACAATAGAAACAACGCACGAGAATATAAAATCTAAAAATGCAGAATTGTGCAACTGTGATGATATCTCTAATATTGTAACATTCAGCACATTAATCTCACTCGGTTTATTTCCCTGTTACAATGTACAGTTTGTGGACCTATTCCTTTTGTAGTAAAGAAAGTTAAGGTAAAAGTTACACACTTAGTACAGAACTGGGACTCCCATAGGATATGCTTTTCTTGCACAAAAAAAAGCAATCTTCTGCTAAGCTGTTTGTAATTTGCAAGCTGTTGACAGAATTAAAATAATTTCAGTTCAAAGAATGAAAATATAGCCAATATACACAGGAGGAAAGCATAAGATGAATGTCTAATGAAAGCTAATAAATGCATCCTTTGGCTCTTAAACAGCAATTTGGATGATGCAACATATACACCGTCCATCTTTTACCGTTGCTGGTTACAGGAAAGTGAACAGGCAAGTCCATATTTAGTCACCCTGACAGGTTCTGTGAGCAGTTTTAGCTTTGTTCTGTACGGAAGATCACACTGAGTGTCACATTCAGGAAACACAGGTCCAGACCCCAGAGTTCAGTTCAAACCCTGTCTCCAAGTATCCTCTATATATACACAAAAGCAACCAACCATCATATTCTCAAGAGAAAGAACCTTTCACACAGCCCTTCTGCAAATAGGCTAAAGCATGACAGTTCTACCATACTTTTGTGCCCTACTCCAGGGCTCAATATCCAGGTACGTACTCCAGTGCAGTAAAACATTCATCTTAATTGTGCTCATACTCCTGCAGCAACTCTCTCCCATCTTCACCTTAAGCTTCTGAAAAGGGCTCCCCCAGAACACGCAGTTATCTGGGTCCTCTCACCTGCACACTTAATCTTTCTGAATCTCTCTCTGTAGGAACAACTCCTTTTTGGATTTCACCCAAATGAAGCCAGTTTTTCTGTCTCATCTAAATGGGCTACAATGTAGTTCTCCCAATGCTATAACCGCAGCAGGATCTGTACAGTAGACGGGTTCCTTCAATCAAGTGCCATCAGAAAGCAATAATTACTTATCGGCACACTAAACTTTCATTCTTAAACAAGGCAGCAGTGTAACAGGCGGGCATAAAATGTAGGGTTATTTCCACGACAGATGTGAAAACGCCTACCTTCCCACTCAACATTAGGGCTCTTGGAAGTGCCACAAGGGCTTACAGCACTTCGATACTCCATATCCAGCTGCTCTTGCCTCTGGCGTTGCTCCTCCAGCAGCGCTGACTCATGCATTGCTTTAATGTGCCGTTGATACAGCGCGTAACCGCTCACTGGTGTTCCAACAGGAACAGTACAGGGACTGCAAGAAACCTACAAGGAGGGGAAGGTATTAACATCCAAGGCATTAGTACAGGTACTTACTAAAGTAACTATCTTGCTCAATGCCTCCACTGCAGCAGCTGTAGTCTATGTACGAGTTTCAAATGGTTCACACCTGTTTTTAAGCTATTACTTGTGTATTTGTTTGTACTTAACTTACTTAACCCCTCAAAAGTATTATGATAACAAAGCAAATGATACATTTCTTCATTTGTTTCATGATTTTTTGCCGCTTTAGTGTTGCGACTACTTTTAGGGACAACAGATGCTCCTTCAAACATCACTTAAACCAGCCCATACCATAGGTGGTATGACAGCAGCTCGATGGTGAAGTTGTTGCAGGTCCATCTGTCCTTGTTTTATTGTGGATGATACCAATATTGACCCAGCGGGATTTAACAGTGAGGGCTTTGACTCCCTGCTGAAGATACTGGAAAAAGAGATAGAAGGAAGAGAAGAATATCACCAAAAAGACCAGAATTAAACATCTTAAAAAGTTTACAGGCAAAAGTATGCCCCTCAACTTCAAAAAACCAACACATTTAACACACTGGACAAATAGCTGAAAAAATCATGTTGTGTTTTGTCCCACAGCACATCTGGTAGAATAGGCAACAGATGCTGCTGTATAATACAGAGAAATACCAAAAGAAGTGTTCAGAATCTCCAATACTAGAATGCTGTTTCTATATGCCCACTACTGCAAGAATGCAATCTTCTTTATAAATAACGCTTTGAAAAAAATAAGATAGGAAACACTTCAGTTAGGATATATTTAGTCCACAGGAAATAAACAAACAGTGGTATACAATAGACTACTTTCACGTGGAGGGCTAATATATTTGTGAAGTGGAAAGATGATGTCTGAAGAGGCAAGAGAGCGCAGAAACACCATCAACTGCACTCTTCCAAAGAGCACATGCAGAACAACGATACTGGATACTTTTGACATTTAACATCTATCCTTAGTACTGCGTGTATATTAAGACCACTGGCAGGGAGGGGGCATTGGCTCTGATGCTACGCTATGATTACATAGGAATTGCACCAGCAGAACACTAGAAAGACTTCAAATATGGTCAGGGGTGTCAGCCATCCCCCAAAAGATAAAATGGTTCCAATGACATGCAGCATTGTCCATTTAAAGCCCTATATACTCATTTGGATTATCCACAGTGTTTAGGGCCAAGTTCCCAGGAACTAGTATTTGCATGAGGACATTGTACACTGTGGAGAAAGAGGTCATTCATTTCTC
Organism: Mycteria americana; assembly: GCF_035582795.1. Lineage (NCBI taxonomy): Eukaryota > Metazoa > Chordata > Aves > Ciconiiformes > Ciconiidae > Mycteria > Mycteria americana. Next base: position 5,182,971 of record NC_134379.1, on the reverse strand, counting down.
AGGATGCTTGCCCATTAATTTATGGACACTGACCGGTAAGAGTGAGAAATACTTCCACTACTCTATTATTAATAGCCTTCAAGAGATTCAGTTCTACTGATTGATATAACGTGGTTCAATGACAGTAACTGGGCACAGGACTCTAGAGGTTATACAAGCAAATAAGTGTAAAATGTTAAAAGGTAACTAAAATATCAGTATTTTATGCCCCTAGATTATTATTTTTTTAAAAGCAAGTTTCATGTCCTACTAAATGATATATTCAGGCTGTTTTCTCTGTCAAATTCAAGGAGGTTTGGATGCATTCTACTAAACTGAGTTTATGAAAGCAAGAATCAATCAAAACAACTCCATCTCCAAATTTTTGGCTCTATATCCAAACAGTTTTTCACTAAAGGGAATGGAGAGCCCATGTACTATCCCACACCAACCAATCACACTATAAAAATATTCCGAATCTACTTCTGAACGTGTAAATTTGTTCGTAAGTATTGTGTAAAAGCAACAAACTAACAAAACCAAACCAAACCAAAGAACTTCAGTACAGATCCAGTTACACAATCACCATTGAGTTTCTCAGTGGACAGATGGGGGCATTTACAAAACTCCCCACATTACTTACTTAATTTTTTTAGTTGGTCACTGATTTTTAAATAGCTCTGTATCAGAAAATCCTGCAGCAGCAAGATCTTCCCCTCCCTACCAGAAGTACCACAGAACTACTTATCATGGAAACTCATGCCAGGAGCATCTTTAATCTCTTTTCTTGCTTTGACAAATTTTCATTGTTTCAGTAAGCTGCTGTCCTTTCCAGATAATTAACACAATTCCCATTCTCTGAGCAGATCCCAAATGGCTTGATTTCCCCCAGTCTCTAGCTTTCCAAGTAGTTGTGCTAGCTTGCTACCCCCCTAGTCAGTCTATCACCATGGAATTTTTGCCTTACCCTGCCTTAGAAGACCCTTCTTTTGGCTTTTCATCAAAATTTAAAATCAACATTTCCCTCTGTTGCACTTCCAGCAAAGACTCTTTAGAAATTCTTTCCTTAGTAGAAAGTCATAACAGAAATGTCACTACTGATGACAGTTTTTGGATCACTGTTAAGTAAAACCACTTTTTAAACAACTTCTTAAAGATGGCAATATTTAAATGCTAAACAATTAAACTCACCCTTGTCTGTCAGGTTCTCCATCAACTTCCTCATCAGCACTACAGGTGGCACTCGAATCATTATCTGAATGGGATTCTTGTCTTGCTGTATTAACTTGTTGTGACAGACTATAGTCCATTTCCTCTGGTTCTGACTTTTCCTTGGGTTTCTCCATATCTCTCTCTTTGGTATCACTCTCTATTTTCACTTGAATATTCTCTGGTAGCCTCATTTCAGTCTCTACAGGTTCTACTTTGGTATGCACTGGAAGAGTAATCACAGGCTTAGCTTCAACTGTATGGCTTCTACTGTCAACCTCCATAGGCTCTTCTGCCTCATTATTTATTTCTTCCTTAACCTGTGGCTCAGGGTTCTGACTTTCAGCTGTTGACACACTTTGGGCTGTTAAGGAGGGAGATGTGCTGGTTGCAGGTTTAATGGTAGATTCTTGTTCTGCTGTCACCTCAGTGGTTCCTTTTGAAGCAGCACTCTCAGATGGAGTTTCTTCACTTGGTTTAGCAGGTTCCGCTGGCGTTGGAGACGGAGCGCTTTCTGTATCAGAACTATTTTCAGCACCTAGGGGAAAAAAAGAGTTTTGGCATAAAGGTGCAAGGTTAATGAAATCTAACTAGGCTTCGATGAACTGCTTCTTCAGAATAATCAAATATATGTCTGCTGTCCCAAAACATAACAAGACAATTGCCCTGAAGAATTGACTCACGAAGGGAGAGCAGCCAAAAATCAGCAGATACAGGTTAAGAAGGGAGACTGGAATTACAGAAATAAGACTGCTTAGCTAGCTCTGATCTTGTAGAGAGCCAGCCACATAAACTCTTGTGCATATATCAGAGACTTGGTACTTCCATATATGATGCTGCTTTATTAAAAGATTAGTCAACATTCACAGTACCTAAGGCACAGCTTTAATGATTTAAATTAACATGTTTTAGAGGCACCACTGGCAGAAGTGACGAAACACCAATTTTACATGAAAATCAGTCACATTTTATAGACATTCTGACTTGCAATTTTTGCTGTAAGTTAACAGTTCTAGTTTAACTTCCTTTGTGAATCAGCATTATTTTCTTGAAAATGTCTTTGCTCTGTGAAAGGTGTAAACAGCATCGACAACTGGATACCAATTAAAGAAGGGTATTGATTCTTGCAGTAAAGAACCCTCCTCCTCTTTTTAGCCTAGTTCATGAACTCCATTATATTATAAATATCTTTTAGATAAATAAAAACGTTTATGAAAAACTATGGCAACATCTAGAACACAGATGTTACATTCAAGTCTTCTGATAAGAATCGTCATTCTGATAAGAACTACATCAATATTTTAAGAATGTTTGTTAAACAAATGGATGCAATAAGGATCCATCAATTCTAACCTATCCATCTGTAAAACAAGTAATTAATTTTGACTTATTATAGAAGTGGGCAATTTGCTGAATTACACACACACGCTGCAGCTTAAAACAAAACAAAAATCAACCAAAACCCAAAATTCCCAACACTTAGCCATATTCTCTGATTCATCGTTTATGAATTCTATTGCTTACAGCTTCACAAAAGGCTGGCCAAGACTGACTGATGTTGAGTGTCTATAATTATTAGCAGTTGCAACCAACACATTTAAAAAAACCTAACACTTAAATTTGCCTGTCTGAAGCTTTACTGAGACTATCAACTAGCAAAGGTTACATATCTTTGATTCAATTTGTTTCAACACTCACAATTTTTTGGCCAGGTGCTGTCAGTTTATCCTCTAGAAGACCATAGTCAAAGCATCTCAAAATACTAAGCAATAACATCTTAAGGCTGCTCAACACTAAAAATGCTTTTTCCCCTCCAGATACAACTAGTGAAGTGAGTTCCAATTGCTAAAATCTAACTGAAACATAGTATTTGAGCACTACATTGTGAAGTAGAACACAGCTTTCTGAGCATATAATTGGCACAAAACATATCCCTTTCTGTGCCAGAAAAGTTACCTTCACTGTCTTCTGGATTCTCTTCTTCATTAGATGCTTCGATATCTTCATCCTCCTGAGCTGACACAGTTGAAGCTACGCTCTCACACTGTGATACGTCTCGCTCCTCACGGGGCCTTCGCGAAGACTGATAAAGACATGACATTTACATTGTACCGAAAATTTGCAAGTATTATTTCCTTTTACATGCATTGTCATTTATCAATCTGAGGTTGAAATGAAAGACAGAGATTCTCTGTTTAGCGCAGATTCATTCACAAGGGCACACTCTTTCAAATTCAGGCCAGCTTTTGCTGATCCTGATGAAAAATAAGCTTGGGAACAAACCAGTATCTCAAGATATGTTTGGGGGACAACAGAACTACTGCAGCAAACACAGACACTGATGCTCTTCACTTCAGTGAGAGAACACTAGGATAACACCACAGTTTAGAGGATTCCAACACTCAGGATTCTACTTTAGATGCCCCAAAACTTTCAGTTTCTGGTTTTCTACCAATTCTCTTGCTCTGTTTTGTAAGGTTAGTGCTTATTGTGCTTTAAGGTAACTGTTCTACAGCGATGACCTGAACTTCTATAGCTGCTGGTGTACTGATAAGGAACATGGTTTTCAGAGCACTAAAGAATTCTTCAGGCTTGAGTGTTCTATCTGATAGAAATTTTTCTATTGCATTTTAAAGCAAGAACTGATTAGTATCACAGGTCAGTGATCATCAGCCGCCTTTTCTAGATTTACGTCACAACACAAAAACAAGTAGAAAAGGAAACAAGCGGTGATTGCAAAACAGTCTTAGTGAAGCGTGATGAATGCCTTCAGAAAGATGCCAAGCTTTCCCCTGCAAAACATGCAATGTCCACTGCACTTACCTTCTGTTTGTGCTGTTGGAGGAGGCTGTCTAGATTGTGTCTCCTTTTATAGTTGAAATAGAAGTTCTTACACTGAGCTTCACTTTTCGTCCCAACCATTTTGGCAATTGCTGCCCAGTTTCGTCCATGTTCCACTAGGCCTGTTCAAACATATAAGAACCAATATTTACTATGATAAATAATTCAGCTATCCAAACCCAAATAAATGGAACAACAATGCCTATGGGAAGGTATACAGAAGTACTGCTGTCCTTAAGAGAACTCTCACTATGACAATGTACTTGATAACTAACTTACGGGGAGAAAAAAAAGCTGTGTCAACTTGAATGTCTGCTTATGAAGCCTTCAAACGTAACTTTTTGCTGTTGCTAATACGTAACACTTCTGCTAAAGTATTGATTTTATGCATAAAATTTACAGGTAACAGTACCTGTCAAATGAACAGACAAGTTATAAACTACAATAGGAATTTTTGTAACTTATTAACACTTTACTTTGAAAATGTACATGTGACATACACACCTTCACATCTGTTTCACAGACTTCCATGGACCAAGCACAACATCAAACTGTTCTAAGTAGCCCAAATGAAAAAAGTCAACATGAGTCTCAAAAGCTGATTTTGTCTGTTAAAGATGTTTGCTTTTTGTTTTGGGTGTGGGTTTTTTTGTTTTGTTTTGGTTTGTTTGTTGGTTTTTAGAAAAAAACAACAGCAAATTTCAAATTATTCATTCAGCATAGTGTCCCAAAAAATCACAGCGCTCGTATTCAGTAATTTAGTAAATTATTGTAATTTTATAAATACAAGTATTCAGAAGTAAGTCAAAAGTTTTACAGGGTTTACCTTTCTTAGCAACTTCCATTTCTTCTTCTGTCCAGCGGGATGTCTCCACAGGCTCTGCAGAAGCTGAAAGAGAAACAAAGACACTGATCAGAGAAAAGACCAGGATTCACTATTATGGCATCAATCATGCCTCCCATAGTCAACTAATCTATTTACATTAAGGCTTGTTCAAGTTACTCGGGAAAGCTGCTCTTGTCAGTGGGAAGTAGTCAGTCTCCATTAAACCAAGTTAGAGATATAGTAGGAACCACCACAATCCCAGCAGAGCAAACTGTTCAAAACTATTCTGCCTACAAAACTATGATTAATTATCTGTCAAGGAAGACTTGTAAGTAAGTTAGATGTATTTATTACTAAAATTTTATGTATTTATCACTAAAATTGTATGTAAACTGTCAATAATTACCATCAACTACTAAAAGCAGCAATCTAACATGCTATAAAAGCTAGTTCCATCTTATTTCACTGCTGTGGAAAGGACTAAAATGGTTATTTATTGGTTAGTGGGTATCAAGAAATCTACTATTCTTATATTCACTGAGTCTCCTACTGGACAAACAGAGAAAAATAAAAGAAACCAAAAAAACAGTAAGCAAAACCAAGCAGGAAACTAAGTATGATTCCATGCAAAATACTTTTCATTCACTTCTCCGGATTTGATATCATTCTGTTCAAATTTCTGAATGGCATTAAGCTGCAACAGCCTCCATTTCCTTTTCGTAAAATCTTCCATTATGCATAGCATGCAACATGGACCCTTCAACAACTTCAATTAACAAACAATAAAAGTAGGACACTATAAAGTATCTGATCCACTGAAAAGCTATTTTGGATTTTGCAGAAAACCCTGCAAAAATGGCTTAAAAAAAAAAACCCAAAGCAAAAAACACTGTTGCCTTAGTCTAACTGCTGACAAAAAGCCACCACATCAACTGAGCAAGAATGTCTATCACAATCTCTGATGTTTACAGTTAAACAAGAACTAATTTGCCTGCTTACTCTGTTTTTTAGGATATGCAGAATACCTGAGCAACAAAAGAGTTGTTAGAAATTCTAGAATAGCAGCTGCCTGTAACTACCTAGTTGAAGAGCTAGGAGCAACAAACTTTGCCACAGCAGAGCACTGCAAGGAAAAAAAAAAAAACAACACACCAAAAACCCAAAAAAAACCAAAAACCTGTCCTGCCATCCTGGATAATTATTTACTAGCCACAAAGTATTCTGTTTGCTAGTATTTCTGCAGCACCACAAATTATGTCAGTCTTTTCAGAAATGCAGCCAGAGATAGCATAGTCTTTTCTAACCATACGTGCCAAGAAAGTAACATTTTATTTTAAAGTCTCTTGCCATCTAAAGCAGAAACAACAACAAAAACAACTTGCTAGGATCTATTTCAGATTATGAAACTCCCTAAAGTACTCAAATATCATGCCTACTTATTTAACAATAACCTTTGTAAGCTACAGCCTGCAAGTCAATCTGTGTCAAAGGCACTTGGATCTCTACAGATCCATCGTTAACCCTGCAAAGAGAGAAAATGTAGTTATCACAGAAAGGGTGAACTGCCTTTTTTTTTCCTGCCACGTGGCTCTAACAGAGTCATCTGATTACACATGTACTATTCAGGAAGTTACACTCGTGAAGTTTAACAGTATCACACCATCACAAAATTATAAGCAGGCCTAAGAATTAAGATGTAGTCGGGGGGGGGGGGGGGGGGGTGTGTGTGCACTGCGTGCACAGAAAACAACCTTATGTCCATGGAGCCTGACAAGCAGATGGGTCCCCAAGTGTCCTATAAATGCTACTCACAAGGTTCTGGCGGGGGTGGAAGAGGCGGTGGTGGCTCTTCAGTGGCTGCAGCTGCAGCAGCATTTGCTTGCGCAGCTTCATTTGTCATTGATCTGGTGATTCTGCCCTTACGACGACCTTGGCTATTGGCAGTTTTTCGGCCCCTAGGAGTGGCCTGCTCCCTTTCCTCTGTTTCCTCTGGTGCAACTTCAGTTTTGTCCTTTTCTTTGGTATTCTCTCTGGGAATAGTTAAAATATAGTTCAGTCACATTCAGATAGCCACGATAGGCAGATATTCCTGAATACGGGTGTAAAAGAACCAAACAAACCACAAACAAAACTCCACAAACCCAAAAGATGCCTTTAGTGAAAGTGAATTCACTTACTGTCTGCAATTTAGAGTTGCTAGAGAATAACACAGATACATGATATTATCAACTTCAAAGAAAATATGAACACTGTGATAGAACATATGAAAAAAACCCAAACCAACAAGATACGAAAACTATTACATGTGCAAAGAAATAATCCCATGGCTTTTTCCACCAGTCTGATTAGTTCAGCAAGACAGAGAAACTGGTACGTCCAAAAAAAAATGTTTAATGCACAAAACCTAACCTAAGTAGCAACAGTTTTCAGTCCAGATTTCACTGTCAGGCTAATGTGAATCCTGTTCTGATCTTTGCAAAAAACTGCAATCTAGAGTGAATTAATGTATTTTCAGTACATATACTTACTTAGATTCCTCCTTCTCATCCTTTTCCTCCTCATCTTTCTTTTCCTCCTCTTTTTTCTCTGCTTTTTCTGCTTTTTCCTCTTCTACCTTTTCTTCTACCTTTTCTTCTTGAGAAGGACGAGCAATTTGTTGCTGAAATGAAATGGGATTTACACATCATAACAACTCGATGACACAAAGGTGCAGCAACTTGTACTCAGAGCAGCAGAAACACTGATGCTGCCTTACCTCCCAGCTTGGTAATATTTTAAGTTACAGTCACTGCACACCAGTCAACATAACAGTAAAACGCCTCTGCCAAAAACTGTAACACCTATCTGCACCCTGAAATCATAATGAACATGATGTTCTAGGCATTATCTCCCAGACTTCAGGAGTCCCCTTTGCCACAGAATGTGCAGTTTCTATATATTAGCTGTACCTCAATACCTCTCAATTTATTTTCTCTTATGGTTCTTCTGGTCAGCTGCCCCATTCAGATATGGTATTTTGTCTTATAAATTCCATGGAGGTACAGGCTTCTTTTACAAAATGAGCAGAGAGGTGATAATGTACATGTACGTGTGTCAACAAATACATGTGCTGTTTATGCCACACTAAAAATGAACAGCTACGTTTTAGAAGTGCTTAGAGAGGTCTGACGAACATTCTTGCATAGTAATGGTGTTGCTCCTCTCAAATTTTATTTTTAACGTTGTCCATTTTAAAATAGTGAAACCTGATAGTTCACAACTTGGAAGCATAAGATCTTGTAGCATGAACATTATGACCAACTCTAAGCTATCTTCTCAAAACTGTCATTAGTAATTAAGAAATATAATTGTTCAAAAAATTGGGTCAGGAATTTTAGACTTGTGTTTCGAGTGAATTTATGGAAGGAAAATTATAGCCTAGAATTATTTATTTATTAAACTATAGTCTTCATTGAGATGATAGTTTTACAAGCACATAAGCACTAACAAATGACAAAGTAATTACCATTATATGTTACTATACTAAGGAAAACTGCACAAAACATTATTTACGCATTCTCTGTTAAGGGACTCTCGCTCCTTATCTTTCAAAGCAATCCAGATGACTACCATGTGCAAGGGTATCTCATTTTAGAAAGCACATAAATTTGATTTAAAATTTCCAGAAGATGCAATCTGCTTCAAACAGGAATTAATGGAAGAAATTTCCGTTACTTAATGTGATCACACAGAATTACTAGTATGGTCCCTTACAGCTGCTAAAAAAACAACCAAACAAACAAACACAAAAACCCCCCACAAACAACAACTAAAAAATGTAAGAAAAATTTGTGGCATTGTTTTTGCTATTTCTTATCACACAAAAAAACTACAGCAGCCTTGGCATTCCCTGTCTGACTTCGCTGTTAGAGGTGGCCTAACATTAGACAAGCCAAATATCCTGTGATGTTTTAAGAAAGCATTAGAAAAATGACACTGCTCATACAGAAAAAAAGCCCCAAGTACTAGGAAAGATCTATCAAATGTGGCTACAGAAAAGATTTCCTTAAGTTTTAGTGTTGTAACCCTCCCTAAATATATTTAGGAGCCTAAATATTGATTTTTGCCATCCACAATGATATATCTGCACGTGGCCAAAACATCTTGCTTTCCAACACTGCCAAACTTCTGTGTCCACAGCTTGCCTGCAAATTCCTTCCTCTCCAAGTTAAAATACCAAGGAGTAGCTGGCTGCCACAGAATAAATCATGTAACCCCCTCCCCAAGTTCCCAGAACCCTTACATGAAGCAAATGGTAAATAAATTAATTTTCCTGATGGGCCTCAAAAGCCAGCAACCCACATCAAGCATCTAGAGCTTAATCCATATTGCCCATTCACACTGAATAGTATCTGTAACAAGGTGATCTTCCAAGTGCCACAGAAAAATCCAAGCCTTCTGTACAAGGCACCATACAAGAAGAATGAGAAAAGAAAGCCTGAGGCTGCAGGTGAGATTATAGTGGGCAGGACTCCAGTTGAAGGCAAGGGGAGAGGGAGGAGGAAGAAAGAGCTCTCTTCCTCCTCTCTGAAAATACATACGTTTATTTAAAATGCATGATTACAGTTTAAATTCTGCCTTAAATATGTTCTCGTAAGAAACTACGTCATGTAAGAGAGGGTGGGGAGTTGGATATGGCCACACAGAGGGAACCACTCACAGGCGTTTACACTGAAGGGCCTCGAATGGGTTAAACAAACCACTTCCATCACCCATTCAGAAGAACTGCAATACCTACATGCTCTCCACTCAAATTTGGTGTGTGCAGAACCAACTTGTTCCTTACTGGCCATTAGACTCGGCAAGTCAACTTTAAAAAGTAAAATCCATGTAATATTTTTATAAAGCTACCTTTCAAATAAATACCCAAAGTACACTTGGCAGTTCGTGGAAAGACTACAAGACTACAAGAGAGAGATCTACAAGATTGCTGTTCTAGGACTTCATTAACTCAGATTTTACAGTCCTCAAAAATTCCCTGAAAAATTCCTCAAAATAGGCTTTTCTTTTTCACAGAGGAACCAACCTTCCCATAAGCGTAGCAGCAGGTGTCACTGTTTCACTAACAAAACTGAGGCTGGAAATAGTCACAAAAAGGACTTGTTTTTGACATTTTAATAAGGTGAACTGGAGCAGAAAACCCTAACGCTAACCACTATCATCTTGCTGCAAATTATTAGCATTTAAGATGCTGGCATTACTCGCTTATGCAAAAACTGCCTTCAGGCAAGATGTCAGAGTCATGCAAAGTAAATTATTTCCATCGTGCTACATAGATTGACCTCAAAAGCAAGGAGTTAAAAATTGCATTTTCAGAAGAAAATAAAAAGAAAAATAATAATAATTATTTAAAAAAACCCTGTATTTTACATCTATTTACAAAACAGTTACTGAAAATCCTCTGTTCTTTTTTCCTGGTTAACTTAACATCACACTTTGTAAATAACAGGATTCTCTATTTCACAGTGAATTTATTTAACATGCAGAATCAATAGGTCAAGTGCAGGTTAAACACAAACCTTAAAACAGTTGAAGCCTCAGTCAGCGACGTACCTGCACATTCATCTGTTGATTAAAACTTTTACTATCCAGGCAAGGGGATGGGCTTTAATTCAGGGTACGATTCAAAAGGACAAAAACCACACCAGCACCGACATCACACAGCTCTTTAGCAGAGGCTGCCTGACCCAGCAACGTGTTTATTCCAGGAAATTGTGTCATTCTGCCACTTAAGCTGCCTACAGCAGCATTGCCCATCTCACATACAACCTTCTAATCTCACCGGGGTCACCCAAGGTAATCCCCACCGAGCTCGGCTTGATTGGCCGTCACAGACATACAGCAAATTTCTGTCTAGTCAGATCACTGGACTGTACCACCTGCTGCAAAGGCACACGGCTTGATCCACAGACACGCGTTTCTGCTGACCAGGCAGCCAGACCACAGGAACACACCCCTTAATGACTACTGCTTTGCTACCAAATTTCAATGAAAAACTTTACTTGGAAAGAACCTCCTTTCAATGAGTTATTTAAGGAATTCTCTATAATCAATGCAAAAGCATCGTATAGCACACTTTCTTCCAACATGATGCTAAAAACTTGCTCTTCATTTGGAAAGTCACATTTGGTTTAAGACGCACTTGTTTAGTTGCCTCTGTAAGCATTCTGGAACAGTTTAGGTAGCATTTTATAAAAAGGCCTTTCTAGACCCATTTGAGGACAAAAATGTATCAGAATTCAATAAGCCTTACATCTCTTAACTTGACATGCCTTAATCCAGCCTCCAGATTCTCCAAAATAAAAGGTCCCACACTGAAACTTGAGTCAAGTTCATTCTCTGAAGGATTTCAACATCGTTACCATGATTAATTTCTCCATTGCAATATTCCATTTGCTCGCCTTCTAATTTACAAAAATATATGAACTATTAAGAGTTTAAGCTGAAGCACCTGTTATTGGCATAAGCACATCTTGGAGCACATCATAAATCTTACATGACTTGTGTTTGCCAATCAGCAAGGAAGTTTCAGGTTGCTACTCAGAGATATGAAAAATATCAGCTTCAAACAAAGCTGGGGTGTGGGAGGGAGGGGAGGGATGAATTCCGTTCTGCAACTGTAAGATAAAAATTCTGGCAAGCAAGGCAGTTCAACACTCAAGTTCTTTTTTTACTAGCTGTTATAGATGTTGGTAATTAATCATTAATAAAATTGAGAAATACAAATACAATTTTTGGTACCATGTAATTCCTTACTACAGGTTACTAAACATGCTAAATACTTCTGAATTTAAACTTCCAGAAATGGTAAAATTTCCCATTTAGAATGTTTAGAGTATTTCCTTGCGTTTGAAACTATAGCTCAACATTCTTCAGATCCATGAAGTCTGACACTTATCTGCATCCTTAACACAGAGCACACATTAAGCCTGCCTAGCAGTTGCCCAAAGTTTAGTGATCTGTTGTAGTACTTAATGTGGATCAACAACTAGCAATTAAGACCTACAACTGCTAAAATTCAAAGAGCAAGTAATTTGAGTTGAATGAACAACGACAGCAGCTTCAGCGTTCCAACTCACATATTTAGTTATTCACATATAAATCAGTGTTCAGAGGAGCAGTTACAAAGTCAGGCAGAGCACCTTGGGTTTCCTTTCATAGTGAACTTAGCTCACTATAAGTGACCTTAAACACTTGAGTAAGTGTACACATGTTAAGCCCTTGTATACAGGGCTGTAATTAAAGTCTTTCTAGTTTATATGCATTATCCAAAGAAAGCAAACAAGTTACGGATTGAGAAATCCATCCAAATTTTGAATTCTACCAGTTCCAATATTCTACAGTTTAACAATGTTGAAAGACATTTAAGTATACAGTTATGATCTTCTGAATCTCAAAACTTCCAGTTACATTGCATTACAGCTTGAGCCAGTTCTGTCTCCTCACCTCTTAGAACAGCTGCAGAAGAACAGCATACGGCAAAGATATTGCTCAACATGCGTATACTTACTATGATCACACCAATCTCATTTTATACTGGAATATGAAACTGAGCCACTTAAAACAGCAGCATTGTCTGTGTTTAGTGTCCACAGTGATTGTCCACATTTTGGACAATCTCGCTTATTTCCCTCTTGTTTGTATTTGCCATACATCCATACTTTAACTGGAATCTTTCACCATCACTAGCCACACAACAATACACTTTTCCTATTAGGCTTAGAAAGTCTAACAGAAGTTCTGGCAAAATATAGGATATTTCCAGTATTTTCTCCCGTCACAGCAGTTCACAATTAGTCTAAGTAGAAGCTCTAACTAAATCCTGTGCATAATGAAAACGACCTTATCCCAAGCAATCCATAATTCGTGGGGTACAGACAAGTAAGTCTTCTGTGACATGATCTCTTCTCTTAGAACACAAGACCATAATTTAAAAGGTTTAAGTACAACAGCAGCACCGTAGAAGCACAACACTATGACTGTTTCTAGTGAGCAGGATCAACTTATCAACTGAAGCTGTTTGCAGCAATTTTCTCTTATAGAAAAAATACATTTACTGGGACTCTCATAAAATTTACATTATTTGCAAAGAGGATTCACATATCCTGAAGTGTAATATTTACTTAATTTGCTGTTTTGCAGTTCAGTACAGATTTGTGCAGTCACAATACCTCAAAGTCTCAACAATTTTCTTTTTAGTATCGCCGCTGAGATATGACTAAATGCAATAACCCACAACTCTTCAGATTTTAAGGCCTGTGGATTTCTAAAACCCTGAATTTGAGAGGACCCCACCCCTCACCCCCACCAAGCTCCAGTTCCAACAAAGCATTTGTTGGGTATTTCCTCAGCACATTGTATCTATACCGGTTTCCAGCTGTTAAATTCATTTTAAGGATACAAACTCAAAATACCTCCAGGCTTGGTTGTTACATCTAGTACTCTGTTCATGTACTTTATTTCATATATGACCATCCTTCCTAACCTCGTCGCTGACATAGCTTTCATTCTATTTTCAGTACTTCCTAAATACCCAATAGATGCAAGGGGAAATCAGAATGGAAAGAGCAGGGAACATGTTCAGTGAAAAGACAGCACTGCTCCTGCTTTCTTTAAAAAAACCCCAAAGTCCAAAGTGTCTTAATTTTTTTTTTTGTTAGTTTTCCAATATCCACATTAAAGCTGGTAGCCTAGCAAACATATTTATATGCTTTTTGTACATAATATGCTGTTCCCTTCCCCTCCAAAGACTTCCACAACTTCCAAAAGAATACTTCCTGAATCAGCAGAATTTTTTATTTGCATGCATTAAATTGGTCTCTTTCTTCTTGCTATTAAGTTCCAGTTTGACTTTGAGCCTGACCACCAAATAAAGATCACTATTAATTCCTGCTTTTTGACAAACATTATGAAGTGATTATGTATTTTTCACTGCAAGTCACATGCTAAACCTAATTTCTGTTGGCTCTAACACAGGATTTAATGACGGATTCGACTTCAATGTCTATTGGCAGGGTCCTCAAATAAAATGAATTGTCATATTAAAAAAAAGTCACAAATGTGCAAAGGAAGAAGATATTCCACAGAATTAAAAACAAACTAACCAAGAACACCGCTGAGGTCAGGATTACTTAAATTTAAAAGGGGCAAAAACACATTAAAGTAAAAATATTTTTCCTTCTCCCCCCTGCCTCCCCCCCCCCAATATATTGCTATATTGGATAGTAAGACAGTTGTAAATATGAAACAATAAAATAACAATATCCAAGTGATTAATAAATTTAAGATACCTGGTTTCTTCCTCTGCGTTTACCGTAATTCCTTCGCACAAGGGCTTTATAATTTTCATTTTTCTTGGTCAAATAATAATATAGTACACAGTCGGGAACATTCTAAAGTGAAAGCAAAAAAAAAAATTAGGTTTTACTGCTATAAAAAACACGTTCTTAGTATTTAATTTCTCTCAACACTTAAAACTATTCAGGCCCTAGACTAAAATAAAACTCTATTAGATTTGTTTGCTCAGCAGGGAAGTGAATTCACACACAAATGTAACAATATAACGATGCATAAAATTAGTGTTAAACGCAAGACTTGTATTTATAATATCCCTCAGCTACTTTAGTTTGCATGATTTAATCTATACTAGACAATATGCAAGTTTGAAAGCTTCTATTTATCATAATAGCCATATGTCTTCAAGATTCTACTGCAAGTCTTAACAAATCCTAATTCTCCATTCTTACATCAGTTCTGCAAAATCAGTTCTAAAGACTAAAATTAGTTCTAAAGGCTAATTCAGCCAGCAGTAGGATCCCACTGACTTGAAAGGTGGTGGCAAGATTTCTTAGAGTTAGCACAGTGGCTCAGCAGAACCAATTATGTCCTTATGTAAACAGTGAGATAGTTAAAGAAGCTTACCTCCTTCAAAAAGAAAATAAGATCAAAACTAAATGAAGTGCCATTTTCTTTTATTGTTGTCAATAGTGTCATTTCACTAACTTTTGTTAGACGTTTGCATGCACTGATTGTGTTACTGATCAAGTATTATAAAATCCTGTCAAAGCAGTAACTTTTTTTGGACTTACAATTTTTTCCAGGAAAAGAAAGTGATGCTGGGATAAATGACTTACATTTGGAAAGTTAGGGATCCCACCCTAGGCTCTACTTATATTAAAAAAGGTCTTACCTTTCGTTCCAGGTAGGAAGCAATTAGACCAAAGTTCTTGGGATGTTGGACAAACCTTTTACAAATCAGAAATTATTTAAGTTTAACAACATAATTCACAATCAAATAAGCAAAGCAGTTTTCCAAACAATCTGTTCCATCAGCAGGCCTTTGATTTACACAACTGAAATTAGTCTAAAAAGCCCAGTTTTCAAATTGGGCAAACTTAGAACTAAGCACTTAAAATTACCTATCAGCTGATATAATGAGATCATACACCTACTCTTCCCATTTTAAATCTTATCAGGGAACTAAAGTATTTTTAAGAGAATTTCTTATCTAAGGACTAAATGCATGTGAGCCTACTCTGCTGAAAAATAAGTGGAGAAGTCTAAAACTTTTGCAATGTTTCATTCATCCAACTAAGAACATTATCAAATATTATTGCACAAAAGCTTCTGCATTCCCAATTTAACTGATGTTTACTGTGGGGTTAAGTATTTAACTGTCATTTGCAATGTAATAAAAATAAAAGATAAGAAAGCCCATTACTTTTCCTTAAAAATCTCTTTCTCATGGTCGGTCCAGACATTCATGAACTGTCTGTCTTTATAAACTTTCATGGGATCCTCCATCAGACCATTCATATTAATAAACTTCACTCGTCTTTGTTCTGCATCAAACATCATGGGAGGAATGACAGAGAGCTGACGCATTTGTTTTTCATTATTCTACAGGCAAAGAATAAAAGAAAAAGTAAAGAATACAAAAAGTTGCTACTAATGTTTACAGTTCTTGAATTACACAACTCTTTAAAGCTCCACCACAGTATACATTCACAGTTAGTTTGAAACTTCTTTTTGTCCACTTCTTAACTCTTCTACAAGTTGTTACTATCCCAATGAACATTTACACAGTCAGCTAAAGGAAATAGTGTTGCAAATGATGAAAAACTAAAACGGTGCAGGGTTTTAGAAAGGAAGAGTTTTCACATGTTTGTTAGAGCTGTAAAAAACTAGGTTGTAGCAAGCCTGCAATGAACACAGACACATGAGAAAAATGTAGGACAGATGCAATTAGGAAGCATAACCCTTACAAGAAAAGTATTTGTAAAACCTGTTTCAAGCCAAAGTTCACACAGACTCTCTCAAATCAGCCCCAAAAGGTTTCTCTTATCAAGAAACCAAACTCTCTGAAAGAGACCTTTCACTGCCAGTAAAAGGATATTGAGTCATTTGCTGTGCTTCTATAGCAAAGTCCAGACAATAGCCTCACCTCCTGCTCAGAAAGTCCATCAATGATTTCAGAAATCTCATGTTCACTTCTAGCAATAGTTGCTGAAAGTCCAGCCCCTCTTTGGCCAACTCTAGAGTTAGGGGAAAACAGAAGCAGTAAGGATAAAGTGGAAAACAGCTATATTTTCAGATTTTACCCACAACAATGATAACCTTCAAAATTCTTTAAAATACTGTTACCAGTCTCTCAAATTAGTTAGTTAGGACTGTTCTTTCTTAAGCAGCGTCAGAGTACAAACTCTGTTAACGTACTGCAATTTCAAACAACTGCTCATTTTTACAGGTGAATTTGCAAAGCTCAGCAGGAAGGACATGCTTAAGTCAACATCAAAAAAGGTGTTTTAGATACATTAATAGGCTTCTGCCGAGTATGAGAAATGTTCATCAGTGGCACAGAAATCATCACCTTAACTAGTACAACTGATACACTGTGAAAGACAGCTTTTTTGGTTTATTTTTTAAAAGAAAAAAAGCACATTACATTTGCCTTTCAGCAATTTGGTCAAGTTACTAATACAGCACAGACTCACTACAACAAAGGAAAATTTTTAACTTTTGAATTGTTGGGGAGAGCTGTAATTTGGAAGAATTTTTCAGCTAGTGATCTTTATACTCAAGAACATCATAATAATATATCACAGCATGTGGGTCAAGAAGCATTTCAGAGATAAAAATCACTGATAATTAGAGACACAAAACATCTTCATTTGCTTAAAGATTTTACCAAACTAATCAATTTGCACAAAATCTGACAAAAAACCTTAGTATTTACATGGCAATAGTATTACAAGCACAGCTATAGACAAAGATGCCATTACATTAGGGAACATAAATACAATGTAAAGAGACGGCCCCTTCCCAAGTAGAGTTTGCAATTACAAAGACATGATACATTCTCCAAGTTAAAGCTTCTTATAGATAGGAGTTCTGTTTCCATTCTAACAATTTACTTTCTTTCCTCATTTCTTGAGTTCACAAAGCCAGATCTTGCAGACTTCACGATATATTGCAAACTATCTGCTCTTCCTATGTTTTATGAAGTAAGGGGATTTAGACAGATGGTTAGAAGAGATAATGAGATGAAATCTTTATGGGGCTTGAACTCTCAAAGGTGTATTAAAATGATTTCAAACATTAGATAAACAGATCTGAACACAACTGAATCAAACTTGACCTAATTCTAATTTAAAGCACTACCTACAGTACTGTAGATAAAGTGAACTCTCTAATGAATTGCACTTCATTCCTTTTAAGACTCTTTGTACAGTTTCCATTTAACAAATGTCTGATAGATTAACATTAAATAACAGGGACTTAATTGTCATAGCTTGCATACTTCAAAAAGCAAAAATGTCTGGAATAAAATTACATGGCAAGTACAACAAAAGATCACTCAAATTGTTAATTAAAGAAGTCAAATGATTTGAGTGTGTAGGCTAATGACTATAGGGATCATGAAACAAAGGAATAACACAGACACCCAGTGACAGAAAAACACTAAGTATAAATTAGGGTGTAGGCCCAAAATGAACAGGCTCACATGAAGCTGACGCGACAATTATCTTAAGACCAACTCCACAAACCTCTTTGTGCACCTGAACAGCTTAACTCCTATAGTCTCACCAAGCACCACAAACTAACTAGCCTTTGCTAATGAGCCCCTTTTCTGTATTTCTTTTGGAAAATATGGGTTTTGATGGCAGATCTAAAAAGGGGGATAGGAAAGGAACAATTTGGACATCACCAAAGCAGCCCAAGAGGACATCAAACTGAAGAGGCTAGTGCCACTGACAAAGCTGATAGGGAGGGACAGGAAAGGGCGAGACGTAAGACAGTGGATATACAAGGACAGTCATTAAGATCCTTAGGATCTGAAGTGAAACTTGAGCTCAGTGCCATGAAACACCGTGAACAAATGAAAGAACACTTTACTTTATATTGTATGATACTCTAATATTCTTTTTTAAAGAATAAAGTGATGAACATAAAGCTTAACCATTAAGCTGAACCAATTTTATTATAAATAATTTTAAAACTTAAGTCCTAAGAAATATTTCATAGGAATATTTCAAATTTATGGTAATACCTTTGGAATCGTTCTTGCTGTTCTCTTTGCTTCCGGATTTCTGGAAATTGTTTTTCATAGTACTCTCTTGTTTTGCTCTCCTTAGCTTTCCTGCGTGGATTATTTTCTATCCTGTCAACCTTTTTCTCCCATGCCTCCATCAGCTGATCATAACGTTGACAGATTTTCTGTTCCTGTTAAATTCCAAAAGTAAACCTTGAACTAAACACAAATACACTAAGTGATGAGTACACACAACATGGGTGGGCTCCATATTTTTCCTGCTCTAGTGGTTTTCCATTTTGAAGATGACATATATCCAATTTTCAGCAGAGAGAAGGTGAGGAAGTGGATATAAAAATGTAGATTTTGAATATTACACACTATTTCTTTGCTTTACACACCACAATGGTATTTGGTAACTGTTATTTTTGCCTTCCAGAAATCTCACGTCTTCTGGTACCAGGCTTTTAATTAATGGAATTGGTTTAATTTTTAAATTTTTATTTATTTTAAAATTCTAATTAACAGAATGGGGCTGGAATAATTGCAATACGTCCTCAGGCTCAGCAATATGTATGGAGCTGCTCCTACATAAAAAAAACCCTAGGACTGTAAGAAGAAGAATATTTCATTACGTTTTCATGGTGGAATCTTCCAATTTGATGTATAATCTTCTGCTATTCTTAATAATAAAAATGATCTTTCAGACATCACCCAAAACAACCTTTTGACTTTGTATGCCACTTGCTCCAACAGCAAGCAAGAGAAAGCATTAAGTCAATTAATACTGGTATCCAACATACACAAGTTTGATTAAATATGCTGTCTGACTTAAAAAAAAAAAAAAAAATTAAAAAAAAAAAAATCAGAGATCTGCCCATTTTCTTTCAGGTACTATAGCTACTATACAGGAAAAGAAGTTCAGAGAGAGGCCAGGCATGACAGTTAAAGATTTTCACTGCGTCTCTTCCATTCATACTATTTAAGAAAAGAAAAGGAAAGAAAAAAAGCTTTTTCCTTATTGTACTTTAGATGGTTTTCAGTCAAATAATCAACAAACCACAGTTATAAAACCTGCAGTTTATTTTCCAATAAATCAACAGAATTTTAGCTTAAGATCTTATTTTTCTAATCAATGGGATTTACATGACACATTTGGGAATGCAAATCAAGGATCCAGACAGAAAACCAACCATGTGCTCTTTTTATAAAAGCATGATAGTATTACCCGTTGTTTTCTTGCATGATTTCTTCTTTTAAAGAATAGTATTAGCTTTTTCCTCATCACCTGGTTTCTGGAAAACAAAATTGGAAAAAAAAAAGTGAACTACGTAAGAATCAAGCACTTCAAAACTACTCAACAAAGCCCACATGGATTCTAGATGCCAGATCATTATTACGAAAACTATTTTCAGGGATAGAAATCAGAGGGAAAATTCCTGACGAAACAATCATCTAACTAATACTGTATTTTATCAGAGAGAAGATTCTTGAAGATGGCTGGAATAAGCAATTGAGACACAAAAGCTTCCAATTTCAAGCTAGGTGCTCTCGTTTGCCACAAGAGAGATAACATGCTAAAATGAGTAAATTTGGCTTAAGATATTATGCTTGGGGTGGGGGGGGAATCTTTGTAATTCAATCCTAAAGTTAAGAGTTTTACAATTTATTACTCAAAAAATTAACTATTTTGAAACTGCTATGCAGCTACCTTTGAAGGAGTGGAGCAAGAAGTACCTTTTTTTTTTTTTTTTTAAGAGAAATTTTTAAAGGATAGCCATCTGTAGATTTTTCTGTACTTAACAAAATATTATGAAATGGTAGTAAAAGTTATAGCACTTAGTAATATGCACATAACTCACTATGCATTTCTTCACATCTGAAAACGACTAATTCTTCTTTTGTAAAAACTGGTAGTACAGAAACTGGTTAATGAATAAATAAATCTTACGAAGACAGTAATGTTCTTCAACAAATTTGAACTGGAATAATCATGCCACAGCAGTAAAGTTTGTCTCAAAAACACCACTATTTGAGTTTCAAAGTGAGACGTGAAAGTAAATATTTTCTTCCCAGTTACCGTCCTGGAGAAGCCATGAAAAGGCCTTGGTCTTCATAGCTACAATAGAGTGGAATTTCCTCAAAGATGATTTGTAAGAACTATGCACTTTTATGGCAGTTAAAATTCAGCAATTATTTTCACCAAAGTCTAGTAGCAGTACATATTTTGAAAATACGCTGATTTTTGTTGCAACACAATGATCACTATTTTGGTATTTTATAACATTGCTACAGAGTGAAATCAATATTGGTTTGACATAGCCACGTAAAAAGTAGATCTTGTTCTACATTATGAATGACTTTCTGTAGAGAAACGAGTTCACCATTATCTTTCCAGAACTGAGACATTCAAAGTAATCAGATGCAACTTAATGAACATTTGAATTTGAGTACAAATAAGCTTAAACACATTTAAAAATTAATCTATTAAAACTTTATTTCCATTTATAGACAATATTTGCTTCAGTGAACTAAAAAAACCTAGCTCATACAAATTTGAGAAACAAGTTCTATATTAAAAAAGAAACAAAAAATTCTTTTCCCTCAAAATCCATGTTTCTTCTAGAAGAAGACAACAAGTTTGCTTCACTTACTTGGTTTGCCCTAAATAACAAGTGTAGCATGCAACAACTCTGCTTGCAGCCCATGATAGCAAATGAGTACATGGTTAAGTCAATAAATAAATAGATAATAATAATTAAAAAAAAAAAAATCAGGACGACTCCTACCATTTATTGACAACGATAACTTTTGAAACACTTCCTTGAACACTACGTTCAGGAAAAGTTTACTAGGCATATCTAGGTAAAATCTGGTATTTTAGGCTTTGAAAAATACAAGCGTTACCAACTTAAAAAAAGTTTTATGATTTGTTTTTAAGTTATGATGAAAAGTTATGTTTCCCTTTGCCTTCAGTACATATAACTCATTTCTTGTAGCACTGTTCTACAACAAAGAAATCAGAAAATTACATAAGCTGGAAGCTTTTAAATATGGTTAAAGTACACACATCCTATTTGGACATCACAGTGAATGTTTGAAAACGTGAAAATTTGAGTGAATGTTTGACTCTAGATCCCTTAAATGGCACAGTGAAAGATATTAAAGCACTTACGTTTTGATGTTTTCATGGTAGACCTTTGTGTCTGACGGTTGGTTGTAAAGTGGCTACAATTTTGGATTAGAAAGGTACGCTTAGTACTTTTCAATGCACGTAGTTGTAAAAGTATATGCAATATATTTAACAGTATTTTAATATTCTGCCAACATTGCACCCAATCTGAGATGCAGCAATCTGAAGGGACTAGAAGATACTCAACATAAAGCACAGATTTCATTACTTAAAATTAGATTATAACTACTTATATATATATAACAGTATTTCAATTTTTCCATATTTCAAACTGTCCTCTCAGACAGATGCAAATGTATTTTAAAAAATTACACTTATGCTGCTAATCAGTTCATTCAAGCCCCAATTCACCAGTGTATTTAAACACACACTTCTTTTATACGTAAACATAGAACTTTATCTGTTTACCACAACAGAATTACAGACATGAAAGCAACACTGGCAACACAGAAAATAGAACAAAATAAAAAAAAAAAAAAACAACCCACAAACACAACTTACCAGTTCAACTTTTGGACCAAGACCTTCAAAAATCTTGTGAGCTTCTTCTGCTTTTTTCTGCAAATAAGATTTTTTTGTATAGTCTAAGTAAATCATCTGAAGTTAGTGTCAAAAGTGTATCTGAACTCTTTCACTTATGTCAGCTGCTAAACCCCTGTGTGATCATATTGTATGCTTCTTAACCTACTTCTGCAATGTTGCCTCAGCAAATCAAGAAACCTGTACCGGAATTGTGCAGTTACTACTCTGCTCTTCATCTTCGGAAGCTGATGGAGCATAAAAGCAGAACCTGACCTTGCAGTTCAAAAAGAACATGCATTTAATAAATAACACAGCAAATAATTATTAAAAGGAAGAAAGGTGTCCAGTAAAACAAAGTATAGCTAGCTTTGAAAAATGGAGTTAAGAGACTACAATTCTGCAATTGCTAAGTCTGGGAGTGTGAATCAATGTGTACATACACACACACAGAAGCATGTCAAAGGTCTTCCTTCCCTCACACTAGGCGAAAACCCCAAAATAATTCTGACCCTAAAGGAGGAAGCACTGGATAAGACAGCTGACTTTCACAAATTCATTTCGAGCCTGTATGATCTTCCAAAGCCCTTTGTCAGCAGACAAGGCTATCTGAAATGACCAAACATACTAATTCAAATTTGCTTCTTTCCCCCCAATAGTTGTATGTGCTAGCCCTAAGACATCTGCAAAGAAAATTATAGGAGAAACTAATCCATAAAGCAGTTATTATTAGAAAGTGTTCTGCTAAGTTCTAACCTCTTTCCATGTAATTTCAATCTTGAGAAATTTTTCGGAACTCAAAGCTGTACAAAATAATTATATATCGAGGAAATACTATAGTATTACCGTGGTAGAATGGTTTTTCTGGTCTCAAAACATTCAAAACTGAATTCTAGCCCTACTACTTTAACCAAATTTTAGCCAACAGTAGTTAAACATTAAAAATAGTTATCCTAAACTGCATGGTTTGAAGATGAAAGCTGCCAAGCAGACTGTCCTCTTGTACAACTGTAGACAGAAAGATAGCAAACAAGTGCTATGTACACAAATGCTTAATACATCTTTAACAACCCTTTAAGTAAGACAGCGAGTATTGACACATGCTATTTGTATTAAGCCCCATCAATATTGTCATTCTGCAGTACATGTAATTCCTAACACAAGATCTCAAATCAAGCGCTAAATGGATTCACAAACGCATCAAGCTTGGTAATTCCCCTTGTATATAGAATACTATATGAAGAGCTACACAGACAGAAGCAGCTAATAGATGACTATACACTGACACATGTTACTCCATTTCAGGCAACATAAAAATGGGTTTGCCCATCTACTGGCACATACACAACTTGGGGAATGCAATAGCAAGTTCAAAATTCTGTTGTAAAACCCACCTGTAACCAGAGTTAGCAGAGAGAGTTGCACAGCAGCCCCCTAAGTTGTCTTCAAATTCACAGTTTTGCCTACTACCCAGCATGCAGCTCAGCTTGAGGAAGTCTTGTAAGGTGATTGTATGATTTTAATAATTTTTAATTACATTATAGTGTGAAAGAGATTTAAAACAGTAAAACTGGTTTGTAACCAGAAGTAAACATACTGCTGTACATTGGTTACGTCAGTTTTTATAACATAATAATTGCTCTAATGTCCTGTATTAAGTAAATACATCAAATTTCACAGACAACTGGGGGAAGGGGAGAACAGGCTGCATGGAACACTTGGGACACAGTTCTACTGTATAAAATCTAGTACTGTGTTGCAGTTTTTTACCATCTCAAATTTTCAAAAATAGTCTATTGTAATAGAAGTTAGCTGTTCCTCTAAACTACAAAATAAAACTCTCACAAAAGATCATAATACTTTTAAAACCAGCAGATATCCAACTTCCTAATCTCAAACTACCAGGGAAAAAAAAGGCAGGAAGCACTTTGCTACTGTCGGTGATATTACTGAGCTCCTGTACTTTTCTCACCACTTACACAACACAAGCTCACAATTCACCTATATACTACTTCTTCATATCTGTTCATTTATCCAAATCTTAAGTGCCAGAAGTCAGAGTTTAAAAAGAAGGCACAGAATCTTACAACGTATGCAGTTTTTCTCCTTCAGCTAATTTAAATGTTGGGTCTTCAGCCAAGCTTGTCAGTGTTTATGTGGGGAAAAGAGAATTCAAGACACATTTCTGAAGCTTCTTTTTTTTTTCTATCTATCTACATACATACAAACATCTATATATATATGTGTGTGTGTGTCTATATATATCTATCCATCTCAACACAAGGGTCTAGGGATGAGACCCATAAATATGTTTCCGTAGACTGCTTACAAGATAGAAGAAGGATCCTATGATCAAGAATAAAAATGTCATGCAAGTGTCTTTCATTTGAAGAAGTAAATGAATCTTAAAAGAGCAGTGGGTAAATCAATAAGATAGGACAAGCAAAAATTGCCCCACAGAAGTAAATTACGACAGAAAGAATTTTAGCACACTGGGTCAGATTCACAGCTACACTCAGTCAACTGAGAAGCATGCTTACCCGATTTTCATCGTAAATAATTTGGACAATACTGCGGTGTTTCTGTTCCACTGGAGGAGGGGAGACAGGCCTCTCTGGCTCTGGAGGCTTAGCAGCTTCTTCTTCAAGTTGTTGCTAAGAGACGAAAGAAAGAAAATCAGCCATCCGAACCATGTTACCCTTACCAGTAATTAGTCACCAGAGATAAAATATGCATCTGATCAACAGTTAGCACTGCCTGTTATTTCTCCTCTTAGTTGACAAGGAATGAATGAAATGGTTTTAATACCAACAGGAATGATAACAAGACTATTTTTTGTACTATTGGTAAACCAAATTACCTATTTACAAGACTCACCTGCATTGAATCAGACTTGTTTCAGCTTGACAGTTAAAACCAGCGTCACATTGTATTTTATCGCTATTTAACTTTAAACAAAAGTATTAGCTCTGGAGAACAGTTACACCAGAGGAAGTAATCATCCACAGAGCTGTCTTTCTACATTGTAGATATTTAAGTGTCATTATTACTACTATCTTTTTTTAAAAAAGGTAAAAAAGTCCTTCCAACAATCCACAGAGAACATCATTCTAAACGTACTTCACAGCAGAAATAAACCACTCCACATACACTGACATTCCAAGATTGTTAGAATTCCAAACAAGCAAAAATTTTCTGAGCTGCTGTGATTTGCTTTCATATCAAATAAATCTGATTCAGTGACATCCTCATTTTTTAATTGCAAATATCCTTCATCCATGCCTGCCACAAACATACAACAAAGAATTTCTGATGCCAGGGATCCCTCCTGTCTTACAACACTGGCTAGAATGTGCTACATTGCTGCACAAGAATTCAAAATCTAAAATTTTTGCAGATTGCCATAATAAACAGGCTCAATTATTGCAGGCAACAGCAACTTTGTAATTTTTTAGCATCAAATCATACTACAAACATGCACAAATGAACCTTCATAGATTATACGCACAGTACTTGCTGATTTTGTGGAAAAGTGAACAAACAAACAAAAAGATAAGCATCATTAACACACAGCCCGGTACTTAGTGACATCCTTTTTTGTTTTTCTGCTGAAGGTCACTTTACAGGTCATTAAAATTCAGATGTAATTACATGCTTCCAGACCATAAAAACATATCGCTCAAGAGCTGTCTACTTGTTATCCTGGACCTACAAGTTAACAAGCCCTATAGCATAACTCTCATTTCCTACAGAGTTCCCAGTAAAAAAAAACCTTAAAGCTGGCACTAATTCTATCTGGATCTTTGAAAGTCATAAAAGGAAAAGGAGACAAGGACTTTGTTTTTGCCAATGAATAACAGATGCCTAGATTGAAGGGTGGGTTTAGTTGGCCACAACAGCTACTGGGAAGGCAACAACTACTGCCAGCAAACATTTCCTTTGCTTCCAATGGCTGAAGTGCAGTTCTCTGATGCAAAGCATAACCAGGACTGTACTAAAACAAGTGATATTTCCTCCTTTATTTCTCTGCTCTCTGTGTTTACTCACAGCCCTCCTACTACACTTTCCCCCAAGGCTGACCTTAGCTCCAGATGTTAGGATCTCTTGCCCTTGTGAAAGCAGATGATCCAGGGACTTTTGTACAAGCTCTGGTTTTGGAGACGCATGCAAGGGATTCTCCCCTTGCACAGACTGTGAAGGAAGAAAGACGATAGCCTCCCCTCACCCAGCAGTGATCTTTAAAGCTGAAGTTACAGTCACAGTGCCCTTGTTTCACTAGTCATCTAACAAAAGTTTAAAATATAAAGCCATCTACTGTTGGTCTTCCTATGTGGTTTTCCCCTATTTTCAAAAATGTTTAAAACTACATGATATTCAATGTATTTAAACGTTCTAGCAAAATTGTATACATAACCTTTCCTTTTTAACTTGTTCATTTGGTTCATGTAACCAAAAAAATTCACCACCAACAACAATGAATGAAGTTTTTCCACACCTTTTTCACTGGCAGATAACAACAGTAGTGTCTGCTATGCTTACTTGCTTTTTCTTCAGTTTCAGGATTTGCTGTTCAACTTTCGCAATTTCACGATCTACACGGTCCATGCTCTGTATCAATTCTTCCTTTGACAGCTTTGAAGGTGAAGCATTTTGGTCCTCCCCACAAGGCTGACCAGAGATTGGAGAAGATGGTCCCTCATGCTTTCCTCCAAAAGCTGGGTCCTTTCATGGGGACAGGAGGTGGGGGGGAGATAGAAAGAAATCAGTCATATTGATAACATGCGAATGAGTGTTCATTAACCAAACTAGTATGCATGAATTAAAAAGACTTTCCAGTTATCTATATCTCTGTCGAGGAGCTAAGTTAAAGTTTAATTTTATTAATGCTCTAAATATTTTCAAATGGACAGCCCATTTATGATACTGTAATTCAAAGTCCGCCTTTAAAAAAACCAGCACACTTCAATATTTACCTTGAAACCAAAATAAGATCAAAAGCTCTCCCTTTTAAAAATATATCTTCATAAGTGTAAACATTATCTTTTATGTTTAAAGGAAGGGTTACTTGAGAGCCAATCCTCAATACTCTGCACATCTATGGATGAGGATATTCTTGAAGATAACCACGACCAGCCTGATAAAGTACATCTGGAGTTAGTCGTGGTTATAAATGTTAAGTTCTCTTGAATTTAACATGACTTAAAGAGAGGACAAGTCACTATTGATTTGGCTTTGATTTTTTTGTCTTTTTCTTTCTTCTTTTTTTTTTTTGTCTGTTTCCAAACAACCTATTTCAACATGCTTCATATTCTAACATCAGCACTGCTGTGCCTTGTCTTTGTTTATATCCTCAGACCATCATGCTCCATGACTACCTAGCTGGCAAATGCTAGCTCAGTTATACAACCCTCATTCAAGCCAATCTGACTGAAAGATGATGTGTCTGAATGCCACTTCTCCTCTAGATAATACTAGGCTGTATTTCTACATTGAGACAGTAGATTTCTATAGGTAGCACCTGGATAAAAATTCAGTTACATGCAAGCATGTTAACATAGCATGCCTTAGCTCGGTTTCTCCAGCCCCCTTTGATCTTATCTTTGCTATGCAACACAGCAAGTTACTAAGAAATCACATGCTATCATAATTTACTTGACTTCACAGACAGTTTATTCACATGATAAAAGGAAAGGTAGAGAGAAGGCAAGACAAGTAATCAGCTTCTAAAAAATCTGGTGCCTCTTAGCTTTTGAATCCATATGGTGAAATTTTTCTTTAAATGAGCTGAGTTTAAAAACTTGAGTGCTCACCTTCAGCAGTCACACCCACTTTGGTGTGTGAGCATGTGCTTGTGTGCGTGCATGAGAGAAGATATTAAATATTCACTTAAGAGACATTTGCCCGCTCTATACAAATTGCTCTAATCAATATTCAGTATCTACAATAGAAAATATCCACACCAAACTAGACTGCCCTAGATTTACCCAAAATGAGACAGTGGCAAGTATAATTAGTGTTATGTAAATAAGCAGATTCATTTCAAATACTTAAAAGGGAGAGGGGGCAGAGGGGAGTACTTTGACCATTCAGTACAAATATTCATTAGAGGAAACAAATGGACTTGCATGCATTTGCCAGCAGCTTTCAATTGAAAAGCAGAAATATTTCATGTGCTGTACTATAATAATTATGCAACTGAGATTTTAATGACGCAAGAGTGTAGTGGCAACTCAGAACTCCAGTCTATTTACTGTGTTATCACAGTATATTACAGTATATCACAGTAAATCCAGTATCACAGTATATCACAGTATAATCACAGTATATCCAAACCACAGTATATCACAGTAAATGCAGTCTATTTACTGTGTTATTTACAAGTTATCTTCTTGATCTTTTTATAAAAGAGTAACACTGACTCATGAGCACAGTTTGTGATAATGTGTAAAATTAAATTTCTGGGATTAAAGAATGAACCTAAACAAATAAAAAAAATTACCTAACAGAAAATAATTGATTAGCTCACCGCCACATAGGAAGTTACACCTTCAGCATCATAACAGAAAATGGCTTTACCTTCTTAATATCCGCAGATCTCAACCCTTCCTGCAGAGGATGTACTAAAGGCAAGACAGTAGCTGCACTGACACGCTGAAAATGGGAATCAGAGACTTGTTCAAGACGTGGTCGCTTAGACTCCAGTGAATCATGATCTGTCTGAGATGGACCTGGATGAAATTGTTGTTCATATCCAGTTCTCCTTTCCTGAGGCCTAATATACAGAAGAGATAAACTACTAAAATATACATTTTCCATACAAGAAAACTATTTGGTGTTCCTCAATCTTTTTCAAATATACAGCAGATGCAATTCAGTGAAGCTCCTTCTAAACAGTAAGGCAGACAAGTGTTTTTAAGCATGATCTTCAAAAACACAACAGTTAAAATCCATTGAAAAAGAGAAAGTTAACTTGAATCTTAAAAGACACTATTCAAATGCATGCCTATCATTACGAACTGTTAAAGAAACTTACCACTGCTACAATGATATTGTTCAAATCAAAGCTCTGATTCAAATTATAAACAAAAAACTCTATGAGATAAATATAGTACTATATTCCACTGAACACAGATGGCCACAACAGCTCCATTATTTCATTTTTGCAGTCAAACAATTTTTAAATATACACAGAATGCTTCAAATGAGCCATGAGTCTATTTAGAACTTGATCTCTACTAAAATGCTACTATATGACAGAAACAGTCATTGATTCAAACCATGAGTCATTTAAAACCTCCTCCTT
Organism: Mycteria americana; assembly: GCF_035582795.1. Classification (NCBI taxonomy): domain Eukaryota; kingdom Metazoa; phylum Chordata; class Aves; order Ciconiiformes; family Ciconiidae; genus Mycteria; species Mycteria americana. Next base: position 5,153,531 of record NC_134379.1, on the reverse strand, counting down.
CTCAGAAAAAAATGCAAAAGAACAGTATCGCTAGCTTCTTTACAATGCAATGCACAGGACATCCATAAAAGAACCTTATAAGCTTCAACATCTTCCTATGAAGTGCCACTGAAGAGATGACAGTAGTTTCCTGTACTTCGCCAGAAGTACTGAATAAGCTTTCACAAATTTACAAGTCGGGGGGGGGGGGGGGATGATTTACTTCTGCTATAAAATGAAGTTTTGAGAACTCTAAAAGCTACTATGATTCTCAGCACTAAAACAGAGCCTTACTGACATTTTGGTGACACAAGATGAATGACACAATATGCAAGCCCAAGATTTCACTATCATCAAGTTATTTCTGAGAATACTCTAATGAGATTTTAAGATAGACCAGTATTTACATAACATTCATCACTGGTATTTGTTCAGAACTAGATATCTCAGTTACAGCCAAAATAAACTGCTAGCAGTAATCCAGCATATGAAGTTGCTCCTAGCAGATATACTTACTAAGAGTCCAAAAAGGTTGTTAAAAGCAATAACACTTGCTTAAGACTGTACATCAGCATACTAATACGCTGAAGAATTGAGGTGCATAAATCATATAGTAACCTCTCCCCTAAGAAGCAGCATATTCTTGCTAATTTACTACAATCCAGTTAATCTTATTCTGATCCGTAGTGGGTTTTTAGTTTCTAAATTTGGTTTTCAAAGTACATCCAATATTCTTCAGGAATATAGTCAAATGAATGCTTAATATGGTCTGAAAACTTTCTTGAACCTATCAACCTTACAGTAATATTAAGGCATATTTGAGAATTCATCAATATCCACCATGAAGTAACCTATTTTACTGAGAAGCAAGATATTACCAATCTGAAACTAAATTACAACACATGATTCTGTAGTTGTCCACTACACTTGTCCTCAGGTAACCTACTGGACCCAGATCAGTTGCATCTACTTACAGAGACAGGAATGGTATACAAGACTGACAAAAAGGGTATGTAGAACAAATGATATGAAGCTGTCAAGTGTCTTGCCAAAAGTAGCATACACTCTGATTTAGTCCTCTGTGCCTAGAAGTCCATTTTGTGCCACATTTCAGTGTTTTACAATTCTTACAACTAAAATACCCAATTAGCTCTGTTGTTTCTTACTTGCCCAGCCACACAGATACCATCTGTTGAATAAGCAAGCCTAATCTAGGAAATACGGCAGGTAATATTCACACTGTAACAGCTCTTGCACTTGTCGCTTCTACTCGGCAAGATTAAATTATCCAAAGTTACAAACTTCACACACTTTTAACCTAAATGGCATTAAAAAGTTTGTAATATGCGCTTGGATTCTGGGAAGCTTACTGAGAGCGTTGTTAGGAGAGATGTGGGAAAAGCGAAGCAGACTGTCGCTTCCTGTCTGTGAAACAAATATATTAGTTAAGCCAAAGGGACTGAGGAATTACACAACAGCTACAACACTCAAACGCAGGCGACCGACACTGTTACAACAATGGAGCACCAATTAATAAAGTCAAGTACTTAGGCCAAAACTGTGAAACGAAAAAAACTTTCTATTCAAAAGTTAAAACTAACTTTACAGAAAGCACAGACTCATAGAAGATTCCTGTTCACATACTTCAAAAACAGCATTCTTACCTGTCAGAGCCTGGGTGAAATTCAGAAAGCAAGGAAGGCCTGCGCCGAAGTTGCTGCTGCTGCTGTTGCTGCTGCTGCAAGAGCTGGGTTGCCTGACTGACTTCCAGGTGAGACGAACGATAATCGGGAACTGCAAATTCCTAAATGAAACACACTTCTCATGTTAACAAGAACAAAGGTGCAGAAGACAGGATCAAAAGCATTTGGTGTCACGGAATGATCATTTCCAAAGTTATTAAATACAGACCAAGACCAGATCACCAAAGCCTTATTCCAGCTCAAAAAATAAAGTTTGTAAATGGCAGTTCTAAGTTTAAAATGAACTTTAAAGAGACTAAATACTTATGCTAAGAATTCCACCTAGCTTATCTGAGTTTTGTTAGAAGTTGTTAATGAGTCAGCAGCAGAAGAATATCCTTTAAAAAAAAAAAAAATTCCTTTAAAATCAATTTTGCACATCCAACTACAAAGTGGTAAACTGAGAATATATTTCAGCAACCCCAAAGTAATTCCTTCTGTTATCACCTCAAGACATTTTTATATCAGACACTATTAATTAGGACTAAGAGTCAGACAAGATGCATCTTCTGACTGATATAATTTATAATCCAAGTGAGGTACAAGACAATTTATTTGTATATATGGGGAATCGACCACTTGCTTTTACAAATTATATGCAGCTGGCACTAACTGAAGGGAAGCTCTACAAGACACACAACAGGTCATTACCCATAAGATTTAGTTTTTACAAATCATCTAAAAATAAATATGGAGCAAGCCAAAAAGCTCCAATTCTTGAATTTCCTTTTGCAAACATGCAAGTAGAACAAAACATCTAAAGTATCTGTAGCAGGAGGAGAATTTCATTAAAATGAGGGAAACCTGAGCTGTTCTAAAGCCAACAGCTAGTCCTGCACAGCCTACCATGCCATACAGAGCACAGGATGGCAGAATAAATGCTCGGCAGAAGTGTCCAAGCAGGAGACTCTTAGAAATCCATTACCCCAATTCTGGCTAGCAGAACACAATGAGCTGGAAGCACCAGTACAGCTGTCTCAAAAAAAAATTCAGAGTGTAACACAAGTTTTTACATTTCAGATTCACATTCTCCACCTTCTCACATTCTCACATTCTACACACAGATTTTGTCAAGAGCTACATTTAGCTTATAGATAACCTAGCCCAATACTCCTTACATAGGAGGAAAGATGACTATGGGTTCACCTCTTACACTCCTGGGCTTAATGGGAGATTAATTCCCCATAAAAATTTAGTACCCACAAATGCCCTAAGAGCCCAGTCTCTCAAAGGATTTGTTACACCCAGAACACTGCATTCATATTAAATGTATACTAACTGTAGATAGGTTATTTGCATATTCTTGGAAAATTACTGCTATCAATGCATACGGAATCAGACACACTTAGTTGGCCAAATTTAGTATGATGACTAAACACTAATAAATTAAAGCAAAACTACAACAACAGTTTATGAACACAATCCCTAGTGAATTTATTCAAGCTATGAGAAACCAATGATAAAACCAGGAAGTTTATATTCCCTGTGATAAAGATAAAGAATTATAAAACTCAGTTTTCTGTCAAAAAACAAGTAAAAAAACAGATACATATATAATCTTGAAGAAGCAAAATGCAGTGCTTTCAGGAAAAAAAAAGGAGGGGAAAACAAACCAAACCACCCCACAACTATTTACCTAAGCAACACTGGCAGCAGTTCTCCTCAGCAGGCAAAACACTTCCTTTGCCACTTTGAGCATTTCTTTATATTTGAATTTTCAACATTAAAAAAAGTAGAGGAAGTAAGAATCAAAAAGACTCAACCTACCGAGGAGACAAGATTCTCAATGGACAGTCTTTAAGACAGGTCAATTTCTAAAGAATTGTTCTGCCAGTTTGAACAGATTTACAAATGTTAAATCGGAAATATTAACAAGCTGTAGGGTTTTATTTAGGATACCTTCACAGTTTTATAGAGCATTTTTAATACTAGTCTACGTAAAAAGAAAGAAGGGGTAAAAAAGAAAAAAAAAAAACCAAACAAGCAAAAGCTTTAAAAAGCCAAAATTGCAGTCAATGGTAGTCAGGGATTTTAATAATTTCAGCTACAGCATTGCAAGAAGGCATAATTCAACAGGTAATTATATCCTTTCAAGGTAATACTTCAGAAGGAACCAAGGAGCAGTACACGGCTACAGATTATACTTCCCAGAAGTTACACATAGTCAGACCCTCATTCAAAGAGGCAATATACTTGAATTAAGTAGACCCATCAGCCTTAACGCAAGAGCTAAACTCCAAAGGCACAAACAACATTGCTATACAGATTTCCCCAGTCAGTTTTAACCGGGCATATTGGTCTGCAACTCCACTGTTTTCAAATGTGAATGACTTGTACTACATTGATTTAAAAAAGAAATCCTATTTGGCACAGCAAACACCCAAATTGTACTCTTGCTAAATTTGCAACCCTCGCGTCTCCTTACCTGCTGGTGTCGGGTGCTAGGGAAGGTGTACTGGACAGAGTGAGTAGGATAACGACTCTGTTCTGTGCTGAATGCTCCTTGGTTAGGAGGGTAGCCTGAACTTGACATTATCAGAGAAGAAGTCTTCACAAAGCTGTGAGATCAAGACCAGCAAGCAATCATGTTTCTAGGAAACCGCCTAAAGGAAAAAAGATCACTGATAAGCACTGAAGTACCAGATGTACTCACAATACATTACAGCCATAGTCACCTAAGCAAAACAACCATTACCAGTAAAAGCTTTTTCCTAATGTATTTATTTAATAGGTTACTCTAGTCTGAAACATGTTAACAGGTCTTAAATGGGCTCAAAATGAGACATGTCAGCATTGTCTACACAAAGATTCGAGGATTACATTGTCGGAATACATCATTTTACCAGTTGAATTAGAAGGATTTTAAAAGAAAAGTAGGTCACTTTAAATAGATGTTAAAGAGGTTATAGTAGTCTATAGATGGACTCTTTATTTACAGTAAATTTCTTTAGCACAATGTTAAGTTCACTTTCATTTCTTCTACAGAGTTTTTGGATTCTATGAACTGTTTCTTACTTTCAGATTCAGGTAGTCTTAGGGCTACTTTACTCAATGCCACCTACAGTTCATTAAACCACAGTGTATTAGTCAGGCCCTAAAACACTATTACCATCTAACAGCAGCTTTATAGAAGTAGCTAGTTAAAAAAGGCAGTCACAAAGAAAAAAAACACACTATTTCAATGGACAGCATAGTTTGTCTCATATGGGATGCCAGAAACTGAATATACTATGAAGCCTTAAAACAATCTGCTTAGTTGACATTCGATGACTACTTTGCCTCTATTGTATTCTCCAGCTACAGATTAACAGTGAACACTGAAATGCACACTGATCTGGGGAAGATTTTAAATGCTGAAAAAATCCAGACAAGTTCACTAACAAAGTCCGAGCATCCATGAAGCTGTGTATAGTTTCAGCTGCTGAAGATCAGACGACATTGAACACTGTGCTCACCAGTGCTTTGAGCAGGTAAATTATGGCTCTAACCAAAAGAGCAGGACATATTTTTTTTTTAAACACAAGATATTTCTCTCTGATAGTTCAAAAGTTGTAATCCTTGGAGCCTATGTATTAAATACAGAATTCTATCAGACCTGTAGCAAATTCTCAACCTCTGGTCCAGAGCCTAGCAGACATATCAGACCTTCAAATAAAGTAACTGTTGATCCCTGCCTAGATGGCTTCATTTCAAAGCACATTAATCTGCAGCCTTTCACAAACATCACATGTAAAGTTATACTTCTGAACTGCATTTTCCATTAACAGTCAATAGACAAAATCAGCTCAGGAAAGGATCAGACACAGCAAGCTATACAAACACCTCTTAAAGTTTATCTGACATATTTTATCATTCCTGTTCTGTTTGGTTTTTTTTCCCCACCTCTCCATCAAAAAAAGCAAGCTTTACAGGTTGGACTATCAGCATAATGAGACAAATTTAGATTTATCTCTTAAAGCTGATTTTCAGATATGAAAAATTAAAGAAAAAAAATACAGTTTCTCTTTCAAAGCAATACTACAGCTCACTAGTTGTGTGCTTTATAGTAGCTATCTATCTATTATAGTACCTGTAATTCATAGCCGAATGACAAGTTCTAACAGAAATCTTCACCATTAACATTTATTATACTTCATCATTCATACCACATTATTAGAGTACATCTTCACCAACTATGTGATGGTCTAATAGGTCTGAGTCATACATATTCCATTTAATCAAGACACAGTGTCAGAAAGCAAGCAGTTTTAGCTAATATACATTGTGATACCTAGTTGCAAGCTATACTACCCAAACACTCAAATGTATTCCTAAGTCGAAGCTACAGCAAAAAAACCTTTTGATTTTTCTCTCTCAACTTCCATGCAAGTCCATGTAAGACTATGGCATATAGTTAACTGTCAGCTCAATCAAACACTTACTAATGTGATAACTACTTCCATCACAGGCTGGTGAACATTTATTATTAAATGAACAACTGGCTCCATGGTATAAGGATGCTCAAACAATTTAAGGTAACAAAAGTACAAATCTTAGTTTGATGAATTGCTGATGCCCTTACTTGTGCTACCTCACCAGCTTCACATGCAATCTTCATAAATATGTGGAAGACGACTAATTGGATTTTATATATATGTACATCTGCTACACCTTAAAAACTTCAGTGAGGAATAAAGACAGTAATACTGGATCTGATCAAAGCTCCCTTAGCCCAATATGCTGTGACCGACAACGGCCAGCAGCAGGCATTTAGGGAGCACGTACCAGTACTTTCCCAACAAGATCTCCAGCCAGCCTTCTAGTGACTCCTGGAGACACAGCTTGTGGCTCAGGGATTCCTTGAGTCAGAGCCTTTCTGTTTAAGATTTCTTAACGGCTTTCTCTTCCATTGGTTTGTCCAGCTGTTTTCTGAACTACAATAAACTCTCAGCATTCACAACTGCTTGTTGCAAAAAATTCTACAGTTTAGTGGCACTTCACATGAGAAACCACCAGCTTTTGTTCACTCTGGACCTGCTACCTTCCTTTGATATCTCTAGTTTTCACACTGGAACAGACCAAACATCTCTTTCATATTCTTTTTTTCCCCATTGCACATGTGATTCTATGTAGACTTCTATCATATCCCTTCAGCCATATCTTTTCTATGTGGAAGAATCCTAGTCTACTTGGCTGTTCCTTGTCAACCACTTCCAAACCTTCTCTAGTTCTGTGATACCTATTCTGAGGCACAGGGAGCCAGAAACATACATCAGATTCTGGGAAAGCATCAATACTCATCCTGTTCTTATTCTCTTCCCTGACATGCTGACCACAGTCAGGTAGATCTGAAGAATCAGGGGATGCAGAGGGGATCAGGAAAGCAACCACTTGAAAATCACACACAAATACAGGCCAACTACCGCACGATTCAAGGTTCTTTCTAGTTTTTCCTCTGTCAAGTTACATCTTCTCCTTATTTTCTCAATATTCAGTCAAACCCGCAAGTTGATCATTAACCCAGGTGCTGAAAGTTCAATCCACACTCACTTTGTATGATGCTATAAAGGCTATTTCTCCATTCATAAGAACTTTAGTGTACAGATTTAGGTTTGTGTTAGGACTGTTGGTCTTGAAATCTTCATTGATATAAGAATCTTTCACAACCAACAGCAATGAGAGGTCCTGACCGTCTCTTCAGATTCTGTGCTAGACGTGGAAAGACGAGGGGGAGGAGGGGGGCACAGCGCACAAGCATGAACATCCTTCATCCATCCAGTAATGTTAACTCAAACACTGTATCTCATAACCTACAAGTTTTACATAATACATATGAAAATATTCAGTCTAATGGCCTTCCTGCTGAGGACTGCAAGTATGATCATGTTTGTAGCACCATAATAATAAAAAAAAAAAAAGTGAAAAAAAGAAAAGCTGCCAACAGAGGAAGGCAACAGAAACAGCATTAGAGGTTATAATTGTGTTCAATAAGAGAGATGGGAAGTGAAGGGGGGGGGGGGGGGGGGGGGGAGAAAAAAAATGAAGTTATCAACAGTGGGGGTGCATTCTTCTTCCTCCCGGAGGGAACAGACAGAACAGAAGGAAGAGATAAGGGTGGTAACAGTACAGGAAAATACATGGTTACATATTGGCAATTACAAGGTGGGGAGGGAATTAAAGGATAGGGATTCTGTGGAGGATCTCATTTCTTTCAAGGCAAAATCAACACTGTAGTACAACACCACATAAAATGACACTGAAGTACGATATTCCTTCCCTCTAAGCCTCCTTTTCTTGTTACAGACATTTATATGTGCCTGCACGCTCTCCTAACTTGACCTCTCTACATGCCCTGCAGACCCCATCTTATCTCCCAGTCTCCTATAGTATGAGCTTGTTTACACTCTCTGCCGGGGGCGGGGGGGGAGTTTTGCCAATATTTGCCTACAGAATTACCACCAATATTCTGCTCATCTCTCCCTGTCTTACTACCTTAATTCTGCAACTGTGGATGTAAGTATTTGACTTCAATTCTTATTTCTCTGCAGGCAACCTTATGACCTTTAATCTAAAAGCATCTGCCTCTCTCTTCAGCATCTGCTCACGTGTATCCAGCAGACACACATTATTCTTCATCAATCTATTTCTTGGTCAGCGAGGGCAATGCCAGCTTCCTGCTGTAACCTCTATGTAATGAAGTTCCATACATTCAGATTATGTTTAAATATGGCAGTCTTTTCACATAAAGTTGTAACTGTGCATGTAGAGTGTAAACAATCGGATCTGGGCTTTCCTCACGGCTATATCCTTCCATTAGTCATGACAAACTTTGTCTAGCTCCACTCAAATCCAATCAGAATCCTCCTTTAAAGCTCCTCGCTGTTAACTCTCTCTGCCACGCCAATCCTTCCACTGGTTCGCTCTTCTCTGCCAGAACAGAGGCTGCTCATCTTCATTTTCAGCACCCTTGACAAAGTACAATAGAAGAAATCAACTTCCAACTCTGCTCAGTCAATGACAGCAAGATCCTATTTTTCAGACAAGTATTTTCATACCTTTTCATGTTATTCTGCAAATTTCAGAGGTCTCTCATATAAACGTTTATAAGAACTGTTACAGACTTTGGAATTCTGCCTTAAATGTCTCACAAAGATAAAGTTAGGTTGTGAATACTTTCATACAGCTGCCAACCAGGCTGGCAAATTGTCTGTCTCTCTGAATACTGACAATTAGAAGGGGCAGAAAGAAATATTTCTTGTTTTGTACTTCAGAACCCAGTCCATTCTGCTATAGTGTCCCACTTCACAGATATTCCCAGACTCTGTGGTAAAACATAAGGCATGGGGAAACCCAGCAGTGTCAAATGGATAATATTAAAAAAAAAAAAAAAAAAAAAAAATTACAGGAGAAGTAGGAGCAAAGAGTCAAAAAAGAAACTGTTAAGTCTGAAGATGCCCAGCTGAGAAAAAGCAGTGACAAGAGTAACAGTTTCAGGAACTGTGAAGAGATACTCGGCCCTGTGTTAATTTGAGCTTCTCGGGCAAGCAAATGATTTCACAATGTTTATTTCTAAAGTATGACAATATTTTTCTCTTCGGCCAGCTCAAACTACTGAACAGATCCGATTCAGACTTCCCCTTAAAAGCTACTGTTCGCACTTACGTTTGTCATAGGTGGAGAATTTTAAGTAAGTTACAAATCATTAAGAACTGGATTATTATAATGGCAACAGTCATAGCATAATTTCAGATTTGGTTTCTATGAGGCAATACTAATTTGAACAATCTCTCTTGATCTCCAGATCTCAAAATGCTTCAGAAAGAAGCAGAAGTACATACTATCTTCAGTATACACATGGGAAAATGAGTCACAGAAAGGTTAAGAAACCTATCAAAGACTACCCAGGAAATAGTCAATGACTGAATCAGAAATAGGACTCAAGTCTTGCAGCACTTTAAGCAGGCAGAAGCTAGCACTGCCCGAGAAAAGCAGTTCTTCACTCAGGAAAATACAGCAGGTTAAAAACTGTGACTATTTTTAGCAGGCCAGTTCCCCAAAACCATTCAACGCATGGCCACACAAATGTTTACGCCAGCAGAAGGGAAGGGGTCAAGAGGCCAGAAGGACGGCAGAGTCACCTACTCGCTGTTTGTGGAACCACGGCCCCGCTTGCTGGAATAGCCTGTCTCCTCCTCTTACGTTCACCTTCACGGATAAAAGACCAGTCTCATGGGTAGACTCAGTTTTTCTTCACATATACGAAACAAGCTAACACTTTTGCATTTAGAGTAATTTTCATGCCATCTTGAAGTACTTAGCCAACATTTGCTAATTAAATTTCACATCCTTTTGGGAATTTTCCTCATCTTGTTTTTGAGCAAACTAAATGTGATATAAAGAGTGCAAAGAATTAGATTAAAGTCATATAAGGCTTAAACCAAGTTGAGGGATTTTGTTTTTAAATCAGCAGCCTTAGTAAATTGAGCTCTGATGTAACTAACCTATGGCAGAACAAGGAAGGCTCTGCCTTATCCAGGGTATCTACAATGAATCACAAAATTAATTCAGGGATATTTATTCGAAGTTTACTCTGGCGAGAAAATGATGAGTGAAGGGACTGTTTCAGCAATGGTTAGAAAGGCTTTATCCAAAGCATAACAATACTTGTGAATAATTCTTTCGGTGATTTCACTTTATAAAAAGGTAATGAAACAATCTCATGAAAAAAAAAAAAAAAAAACAAAAAAAAAAAAAAACAAAAAAAAACAGAACAGGCCATATTTGAGGACCAACCTATTAAACCACAGTAACTAGATTCCATGAATTACAGACCTGTGTCTATCTTCACAACACAACACTCCAACTCACATACAATAACACAAAACTACAAGTCGAAATTCACATAAGTAAGACCCTTCAAGTATATTGCTAGATTTGCAAAACGAATCTTCCTAGTAGTATTTTTATTTTGTCAGATAATCATAAATCTGTTCAAACACTCAAGCAAAAACATCAAATTTGCATTTTGGGGATATGCCACACACAAGAAAATACTAACATGTACATTTCTGACAGATTTCTACAAATAACTTAATGGGTCCAACCTCCATATAAAAAGTTATTTATTCAAATTAATAGACACAGTAAAAGGCTAAGTATTACTTACCATCTAAAACTCCAATGCTTAGAAAATTAACGTACCATTACAAGCTAGAACTGACTTAGCAGTCTAAACATCTTAACTAAAAAAGCACTAGACACCTCAAGAGCAGTTACTAGTCCTTCAGTCGCTGCCTTAATGTCCAATTATTAGCATAGTCATATGACAGTTATTCAGAAAAACAACGATGAAAAAATTTAGTGATAAAGAAGAGAAGTTTGGGTTCAAACTGATGTATGTTAACATTTCAAGTCTGATTATACAAAGTTCTGCAAAGTATTGTGGAATGGGATGGTAAGTGAGAAAATTAGCTACAGGATCATTAGATAGGACAATCCTAAAAGATACAGGGTTTTCATTCAAGAACCTACTAGAAGGTTGATGCCTGAGCAGATTTAAGATAATTTTGTGCTTTAAAACAAGAATTGAAGGGAGTGTATTCCAGCTACAATATCCAAGCTTACAGGTGTGCTTGTAGGTATGAAAATCTGTTGGGCATACCCCCCAAAAGATAAAAGATTCTTTGCATGCTACAGGCAAAAAAAAAGTTAATAGGTCAACACTGAAATTAAAGACAATTTAAGTAACGGCTATTTCAACACATTCCAGAATACTGTGCCTCCCGTTTTTGCAGAAGAGAGATCATCCTCAAAGCTCAGGACCTCTTCCACAGTTTCTTTAATCTTTTTCCCCTCAGTTTTATGTTGCAGAATACTCTTGTAGAGAAGCTTGTAGTAAAAGCATATGGGCATATGCTATTAGAAGGAATAGAAACAATGAACATATTCTCTCCAAGCTGAGAACAACTGACTGCTGAATTTTCCATGGCAATTCCGCATGTGCAAATGCCTTTTCTTCTTCTGTGACAGATTTTTTAAAATATACCATAAATTCCTGAGAACTTTAATCTCACATAGTTGCACTCTCTCTACTCATGAGGTTATTGACGTAAAAATTGCTATTTCTATCCCTGCTAGAAATACAGTGAAAAAAACCTAACATCTATAAGGCTGGGTTGTACAAGCAACACTAAATAACATTCTCTCCATTAATTATTAATGTCATATGAATGAAGCCATAAATACAGCAGTAGGGGTATTTGAAAAAAGATGCTAAGAAAAGCCCAAACAACTGAATTTGACCCTTCTCACACCCTGAAATTTCCACTAGCGTACAATATAGTCCTATTTCTGAATGTCCAAAGCATTAACTCACAATTATGCTATACAGTGTCTGACTCATATTCTACATGACATGGAAGCATGGTATACTTTAATTTATCCAATTACAGAAGTGACAGAAGTCAAGGAGCATTACAGCAGTCAATTCAAGATGTCACATTTACTCTATACTAGCATGACTTTTGCATCTGCATCAAGATAGCTAAAAAATTAAAATAGGATTTTATACTTCAAATTTTAATAGAAAAAAATTCTCCATTAAGAGACTATCAACTCCTTAAAGTACTTGAGTAATAGCTTTTGAAACATTAAATATTAAATAAGTATTAAAAGAGTACTTAAAAATTATTTTTGTTGCCATTCCAAAAGGTTAGTATTGGTTGCATACTTGCATATGCAATTTACAACCAAACTGTTGCCAAATCTCAGGATCGCATTGTTATACTTCATCTTTAAATAACAGTTTCTCTCTCTCCTGCTAGGTAACTACAAATACAAATAGAATTCATGCTCTACCAAAATGGGGTCGATCAAATTCAGCTGACAAGATACTCTTTTCCAGGAAATTCTATTTTAATCTCTCCTGTAATTTATGAGCTTAAAGAAAAGGTGCTAATACACGATATCAAGACCCAGGCTATACACAACTTTGCCATATTATACGGGGGATCATAACAGCACAAACTAAGACTGTGTTAACATCTTAGGAAGTTTCTAATCAGCTACCCACTTGCCTCACAAAAAAAATGGGGTGCTGAGTGCATACATTTCAAATAAGAGTACATATTTTCAGCATCCGCTCACCCATTAACGTGCTAACGCACCGGGGTACAGAGAATCCCTGAGGGAGGAAACCTCCTATTCTGACTTCTTCGAGGAACAGCACTTACTGATTGTAAAGGAGCCTATCCAGCTCTCTTCTGCCAAGGAGGGTCACAATAACACCAAAACTATCCAGAAGAGGTAGGAGGAAGTCCTCCCTTCAGAAATGGAAATGAAGGATGTAGACATTTCCTTGACTAAAAGTACCACTAAGCAATGATTTAAACCAAAGAAGGGTACAAACCTTACAAGGTTTTTTGGTTTTAAAAAGTAGACAGTTTGTAGTCTAAAGATATTTAAAACATATTTTGGTTTTCCTAGCAACACCAGATTCTCGTTCCTGGTTGTCCCAAGATAGCAAATAGCATGTGGTTAATGTACACCACAGAAAGTTTTCATGAGCCAAAGACCAGAAACCAAAGCTACAGAATTGAATGTCCAAAGCAAACCCTACAAAGTCCAAACAGTGCGCATATAAGGTCTCTCATTCACAAGGGTAGACAGCTTTTTTCTGAGATAACTGCAGCAGTCCCCAAACCCCAGACATCTACCTCACCCCTTTTGAAGGGCCCCATCCCTGCCACAGGGGTAATTCAACTGGTTATGAAACATCAACCGAAGCATTCAAACTTCACCCACAAAACCATAAGGTGAAATGGAAACCTACCCAAGCATCCTCCAATGTACCGGTTTGTAGCACGCAAGAGGTTCAAGAGATGCAACCCAAACAGCGGTGATAAGAACTACAACAACTTTCCTCAGCAAGTCATCCTCACTCATGAGTCAGTGCCCAGCAACTCACTGAGGTTTACTCAAATTCACCTATTTGCTCACATTTCACCTATGATTTAGAAATAACCATGATGATCTCAAACTTCATATATATCATACACTATGCATAAAATATTCTTTCAAAACAACAATTTTTGCTTCTCCATCTTGGGCTGAAAGCACAGGCACTTTAAAAACAGCTACTGCACATTAATTTATTCCTCCACTGTTAATGCATCTGCAGGTAAAACTCCTTTTGACATCATCTAACATGCAAGAAATTATGTGGTCACAGTTTTAAGTTTCCAGCCTCTCCGTGTAGTTCGTTCATTAACAAAAGCATATCTGTAGTGGTAGCTTTTTAAAGCAGCCTTGGTTTGGAAAAAGAAATATAACTTGATTAATCCATACTGACTAAACCCATAGCTCCACAAACTACGATGTATTAGAAGAGAAACAACATACTATAAAGAGAGATTCAGGACAAACCAAGTATCAGCCTCATCATTCTCCTCAGCTGACTGGATTCAGATAAAATCAAGCCTAGATTTTAACTAAAAATACAATAAGGTTAAAATAAGAAATTTTTTTTTTACTATACATCAGAGCAATGCCTAGGCCTATTCAGATACTCCACAGGAAATGCACCAGGGCCTTCTGGAAACAAAGTTTATTGTTACTACATTTATGATTAAGTTTGAGATGTTCTGCTTCACAGGGAATACAACAACATACATATAAAAATATAACTCCAATTGAGACTCAAACAACAGCCTCCAGGTCACAGAAAAAGGCAAAGAATGGGAGACATCTTGAACTATGAATAAGTAAACCTTTATATGTGAAAAAAAACCAAACAAACCAAACAACCAGAACTTCAAGATTCTACATATGCATAAGTCTGATCTTTGAGACCATAGTGAAACATCAGCACCTACAGAAATAATGACTATAATGGAACAGGTAAGTGACCACATTTATTAAGAAAGGTTTTGGGAATAACATTCCAAGAATGCTAAACCATTAAATTACACTGATTATATGGCAGAATCCCCACCTTTCAGACACTACTTCTCTGTCAATACAACATTTCAGGTAGCATAAAAACAGAAACAAGAGTTGAAGAATATGAACACAAGACAAAACTCTACAGTGGATAACCAAGTATATACAATTTTTTTGATTTAAACTAATTCTTTTTTTTTTTTTCCCCAAAACTACTATTAATGAGGTGAAGAGTACAGCTGAACTGTAATAATACACCTATCTAGTTCGCTGAACAGCACTTGAACTTGTAATGAACTTACATGGGCTTAACTTTCTAACATTGACAAACAGGACAGGAATCAGTAGGTTTCCTAGCTGATTTATATTCACGTTTGTTAGACATCTTCCTTGAAACGTTAATATATTTTAGTCTGTTTAGGGTCCTGCCCAGGAACCCCACCAGTAATGGCCCAGCAGACCTTGCACATGGAGCATGTGGCCTGTGCCCCGCAACCAGGGAACACTACTGTAGCTCTTTTCAACTCTCGACAGGACGAGCATGCCTCTGACTTCATGAAGACGACAGAGAGAACTAACCAAATGCACTTTCCCTGCAGCACAGCATAAGGCACAACTGAATGTGTGGCACGAGAGGAGCTATTAAAAGAGACATCATACTACTTTAAGCATATTTTATACTTTACCTCATCCTTTTTCATTTATAGGTGTTCCTTCCCTCGCCATCTTTGTGAATGTATTTTCATTTTCAGTTTTACCCAAGACTAGTCACTCGACATGCACAGAATTTTTAAGTCCTGGTCAACAGTTTGTCCAGGTAATCTGTCTGCATAAAAATTTCATTTCTGAATTTTCTACTGCTGAGAGTTATGAACAATAGGATTTTTCAGATATGGCTGAAGCATCTTTGTAGCAATACAGTGTCTTAACTTTGCAATACCCTTTGTAATCATAAGCAGGTGAAGTCACTGGCTTCAAAACCACATAGACCAACATCCTCCTTAAGCCTGAAGAAAAAAACTGCATATCAAATCAGTCTGGGAGTGGCAACATTACATGAGTGGTTTAGACATGAAGCTATTCAAGGACACAGAAATCTCTCTTAGGATACTGGGAGGAAATATAGCTCCAAGGTAAGACTGAGTTTTCTGTATGCACACCAACTCACTAAACTTAAGCTCCAGTAGGCCCAGGCTATGGTAGTCATTTAACAGATGGTGGATAAACACCGAACTAGCACAGAAGGGGAAGGGAACATCACAAAACATCATTACTAGATGGAGATTCATTGAAGGAGAGAGAAACTAAAATGGAAGATATATTCAGCATGTTCCTGGCTATTCGCATAATGTAGAAATAGAACAAAGTAAATATTTACAGACAGCAGTCCTGCATACGTCTGAATTTTATCTGGAGCATTTATAGTAGAGACACAAGGTAACACATTCAGTTAATAGCTTGTCATCTGAAACACTGATTCAGATTTGCCTAAAGAACATAAATGACTTGAAGAGTCCAAGACTGACATCCAGGAAATGTTTCTTTGCATTATGAAACCACTGTCTGGTTACTAGTCTGTTCTCAAGACTGTACTGTGTTGCAGTGCACCTGCATGAGGCATAGATGCCTTCCAGCTTCCACAATTGTTAAAATCTTAAATTTAAGTTGCTACACACACTAGAACTCCAAATAGTATTTTTGATCATGCAAGAAAACCTTCATTAAAACTGTTTTCTAGGCAAGCATAAAAGAAGAGGAATAAAACATTTCCCCAAAACTTTGGCTGAGAGCTTTGAAAGAGTAAGTTAAATGCCAATATTAAGAACATAATACATAAAAAAAGAAAATATTTTTCTCTAATACAGAAGACTTTTTCAGTTACTTTTATGCATTTAACAGTAGTTGAAGCACAGTCAGCTTCCCTTCCCTGCGAGCATCTCTCACTCATGCTGTAACTGAAAAATGAAATAACTTAGACACAGTTAGAGAACCACAAGAACTGTGGAAGGGGACTAGAGGGGGAAAATTGAAAGGAAGCTTTAGAGTCTGTCCCTACTTTTACCACAGTTTTTGAGAGTTTTCTAGATCCCTTTAGATCACAATGAAAAACACGTATGCCCAGAAAGAGCAACTAAAATGAGTGGTTGTAGGAAATAAAGTGTATTTAAAATAAATCACCAGCAGCACAACGTAGAAAAGTGAATACACTCCGATTTTGTGCATGTAATTTCACTCTGGTGAGTTACTTTTAATTGATTTGTACAATAGCTAACAAGCTAGAGAGAAGTAACACTTGTGGAAGCAAACACTTGTAATATCCTCTCCGCAGATTGAAAATTGCATATTATAACTCTTATAAGACTCCAAAATGCTGCTCTTTCCCATGTTTCAGTAACAAGTTTAGGTATTCTAGTGACCAGTATCAAACAGTATATTTCAAATAGGCAAATTATACTGCACAAAAAGCACAACAGGACTTTTTTCCTTAGCAGCCTATACTATATCACATAGAAAAGGGATGTCAAGAAAAAATTAACCATGCTTTCGCAAAAAGGGTCACTGTAGTTGGCTTGTTTCCTCTGAACTTTTGAATCCTTGGGATAAGCACGAAGGTCTTTCATCCCTCTGCACAAGACACTAGATTTCAGCTAACTAGAAATCCACTTCAAATATTACATACTTCCTATCCAAATGTCAAGGTTGTTTAGTTAATCAGGAACAACAACATTCTGCAGAATAAAATTCCAGTGTAAAATTGCAACAGATCTGCACAGTCCTTACATGCAGTGACACAACGCTATGTGTCCACTTATTCAGGCACTTAAGCTGTGCCCATGGCCACTCTACTTACCACAATAATGATGTTTTTTAGAATAGCACCAGTTTTTTCCCCTCAAATCATACTGTCTAGGATAAAAATCCCTACCTGAGCTCTAGCAGTTCATAACTATAGTGCTATACCTAAAAATACTGCATAATACAAGCATGTTGCCACAAAACCAAGTATTCAGAACTAGACATCCCCTTCTCATTGTAATAAGTTGCCTTTTTTTTTTTTTTTTTATTCTTAGGTTACACCAATATTTACAGCCATGAAAAGGGAAAACACTTGTTAAGACCATATCTGTAAAACAAGAATAAACAGGTTTTGGACAACAACAGATTGTTCATACTGCCTACTTACCTAGTTTGAGCCTGTCTAACAGTACATACATCCATCTAGAATCTTGTCTAACTGCAACCGACTCGATACTCACAGTTTTTTTAAGTACAGAAAAATCAGTAAGTACAAAGTTCTTTACCATCAAGTCAGAATAATTCTAGAAAAAGCCACTTCCATTGTGCCCTCCAGCAGCCCAGAGATGACAGAAGCTGGGGATGTTTACAGGTCCTATATGAATAATTCAGCGTCAGCATCAGCAACAGCTCCCGACCACTGACAACCTCAACGTGGGGCTGGAGCAGGCGGCCACGATGCACCTCCAACACGCGAGCTCTGAGAGCAGGACATCTTCAGGAACTAACGCACTCCTGGCCGAGCGTCCAAGTGGCCGATTTTGAAGAACTGGCCCTTTTTTTTTTTTTTTTTTTTTAACTTGCACTTCTCCTACCTACAGGGCAGGGATGAACACCCAACACACCGATGCTCTGGGATTTCTCCAAAAACTTCCCCGCAAGGCCCATCTCTCCAGCCACCCCCCGCCCCACCGGACCTTCCCGCACACAAACAGCGTAAATGGAGAAAAAACCCCGCAGGCACCGGGCACCCCCCGCCCCAGCCCACACCTGATCCGCCCACCTCCCCCACCCCCGGCGGCTCCCCTAAGGACCCCCCCCCCCCGGCTCCAGCGCCCTCCCCCCGGGGGCGAGAGCGGCTCTCTCCCCGGTGAAGAGGGAGGAGGAAGGGATGGCCGGGGCCCCCGCCTCTTCCCCCTCCTCCTCCTCCTCCTCCTCCTCACAGCGGAGGCACTAGGCCCCGCTGCCCCACCGGACCGCGCCGCCCCCCCGCGCCGCCCCACCGGGCCCCCTGCCCTTACCGACGGCGCGGCGCTGGGGCGGCCCGGACGGCAGGCTCTGGTGGGGCTGGACGGTCGCGGCGTCTCACCTCAACCTCAGCGCCACCGCCACCGCCATCTTGCCTCCCCTCCCCCGGCTCGGTGGGCTCCGCCCCCTCTCACCAGGTCCTGGCAGCTACTGAACAAGCGGCGGCGCCGCGGCTCGGTGGCTTCTACCGCCCGCGGGGGCTCGCCCCTTCCTCCCGCCATGCCGGTGTGGGGCGCTGCCCAGGCAGCACCAGCCCGCCAGAAGCCGTGGGCGGGCCCGGCGGTGAGAGGGCCGGCCGCTATGCTCCTTCCAGGACCCGCTGCCCGGTGCGGCGGGGAAGGGTTCCCTCCCCCTCGCCGCTGAGGGGGCTCGGGGGGGTGGGGGGGGGCGGCCGCCATGAGGCGAGCGCGGGGCGCGGCGGCGCTGAGGCGAGCGGGTCCCGTCACACCGGCAGCGGCTGCCGGTTGGCGCTGCTGCGGGGGCCCGGCCCGGCGGCTCTCCCGGAGATGCTACTGACCGGAGGGGTGGGAACGCGGGAGAGCCGCACCGCCTCACTTTCCCCCGCCGCATTACAGGCGAATCGATATAAATTTATAATAACTGATAACGGGCCTGGAGAGGGGCGCGGGGGGCACCCGCGGAGCCGGCAGGCCGCGGCCGCGCCGATGAATGGGGCCTCTGGAGCCGCGGGCGGCTCAGAGCCGGGGGGCGGGAACCCGTCCCGGGCCCCGAGCATCGCCCGAAGGGCGCCCGGCCCCCGCCGTGCCCTTCCCGCCCCCGGGCTGTGGCACCTCCGCCAGGGCCCCGTCAGACTCCCGCGCTGTCACTGACGTCGTGCCTCTGCCTCTAGCGACGAATGACTTCTGAAAAATGTGAGAGAGGTTTAAAATCTCAAATGTCTTTATTCCTCCCCCCCCGAATAAGGAGCATGTAGATTGCTCCCTTCTTTTTCAATGAGGTATTTCAAATCCGCATGGCGTTTTACGTGCAAATATGTGATTCCAGATGTGCTAAGATCACAAATGAACCTCTTACCAGGTTTACTATGGGGGAAAAAAAGAGATAACCATTAGGCAAGATTAAATTATCTCATTGTTGTTACAATTTCCATTAAAGACGAGAAGTCGTATCCCACATTTATGGGATGTTTGCCCACACGATTATTTATTCAGACTAATAAAGCAGGGGCTCACCCTGTGGCAAACAGGATTATTTATAACCCATGTATTGTCCTAAGTATGTAGTTATTGCAGTAGCTGAGTTCCACTCTGTTAAGTGCTGCGTTAAGGTGACACGACACATCTCCAGGCTAAAGCCTTTGCAGTCTTTAATCCCAACACGTGCCGATGACTGCCTCTATTCACTTGGAAGTTAAAAGTGTCTGAATAAAAGTCTGCAAAGACAAGCCAGGCATACATTTTGTGAGGTGTTAGCTGCTCTTCAGATACTGAATTCCTCTGAATTTCTTTCCTCATTTCATTCTTGAAACCTACCCAGCTAACATACTCCACCACTGCTGACTTAATACACTTGTCTTCCATATTGCCTGTTGTCTTGAAAAGCAAAGTTTCCAAGCCATCCTGCATCTGATCGCCTTTTTCATGTTTATTTTACTACTTCCTGTCTCCTTTTGCTCTGCAACCTTCTCCAATGGTTGACTTCACTTCTAAGAGGTACCCAAACGGTTTGTTTTTCCCTTGCAGCCACGCTTGGGATAGCCAGCAGATGTGCAGATAGCAGAACGTGTCTGAAGATAAGCTCCTCTTGCCCTGCTTTTGAGGTTTCCCTCAACCCGCCTCTCTTCCACAGTAGTACAGCGCAGGGATAAAAGGTACCACACGCAGAAAAGCTCAACTTTTGTCACTATTTGTTATTACTTCTTAACGTGCCAGCAGGGTCAGCTGCTGTGCTGTAGGGCCCGGGAAACGACGGCTCTCCCCACGGGAACGGCCCCCGTTCACACCCCGCCCGCGGGGCCCCGCTCCCCGCCTGGGACCCTGCCAAGCCTGGGCGAGGGCAGCGCGGCGGGAGGCCTCTCGGTGTGCCCCTCCTCCCGGGCAGCCCTGGAGAAGCGGAGCCGGGGCACGTTTCCGCGACAGCGGCCGAGCGGCCCCGCCCCGGGGCGGGGAAGAGAGGTGGGGGGACGGGACCCTTTCGTGCCCCGGAACCTTCCTGCCGCCCCTCCCGTTTCCTGCCGGAGCAGCGCGGAGGGGCGCGGCGCGGGTCGCTATGGCAGCGGGGCCGCGGGGCTGGGGGCTGGCGGCGCTGGCGCTGCTGCTCGCGCTGCTGCTCGGGCTGCTGCTCGGTGGCGCGCGCCGCCTGCGGCGCCGTTACGCGGCCGACGGAGCTCGCGCCTCTCTGAGAGGAAGGGCGGCGGCGCGGGCGGATGGCGTCCGCCTGTTGCTGGTGACAGCGCACCCTGATGACGAAGCGATGTTCTTCGCCCCCACGGTGCTCGGCTTGGGCAGGGCCGGCGCCCGCGCCGCGGTGCTGTGCTGCTCCGCAGGTGAGGGGGGACGCGCCGGGAACGGCGGGGCACCCGCCCCCGAGGTGCTACCGCGGCCGCCCCTAGAGGCCGGGCTTCCCGCCCGTCACGTCATGGGCAGGCTGCCATGATGTCTTCCCATCTGTGGCCTCTCGCTGTGACGTCAGCCCCGGGCTGTGACGACGTGTCAGTGCCTCGGAGCAGCGAGCGGTGGCTGTACCGCGCGGCGACCCCACTCAGCTGTGACGCGCGCGTGATGTCACCGTGATGCCACACATAATGTCATTGCCGCGCTGAACCTCGGGGCTCTCTCAGCCTGTGCTGCCACGACAGCGTGGCACCGCTGTGAAACACTCGTGCAGTGGAGGAGGTGCGGTGCCATCCACCTGCGGTTCGATGGCATGGTTCTGGGTCACGGCGCGCTGTCGTAACATCCCGCGCACCCCGGAGAGCTGCCGTGCGTGAGTGGCTTTGGTCAGAACGTTGCAGAGTTTCAGCAGCTGCGATCAGTAGCAAAATCTCCTTCTATATCTGAACCTTGCGCCGCGGTTTCACAATCCAGTCTCCTCAGTGTTGCAGCACTGAGGTACTTTCAAACTGTGCGGAAGCATCAGTAAGTTGTAAAATGGCGCTGTTTAGCACAGATTTTTGGCATCTCCTTGTAATTCTGCCGTCTTGGTAGAGGACTTGCTTGGCTGATCCAGTTTTAGTGTCATAACAATACATTCACTGTAACACATCTAAAAATAACAGTTGTGTAACAATCCAATCATGCAAAAATAGGCCTGAAGGGAACCTGAGGTCGTGTTGTCCATCAGTTGACCCGAAGGCAGCATCAGTGTGTCTTCATTTGCTGCAGACAAATGCCTGGTTTGTTCTTCAGAATCTCCAGGGAGGTTCCTCAGCCTGTGCGGTCTGCGCCAGTCAGTGCTGTATTAGATTTTCTTCAAATCACTTTTTCCTGAATCATTGGTGTAATTTAAGCTTTTTGTTTATTTTTCCTATCTGCCATGAACATGGAAATCAGAGTATCCCTTTGTAGAAGCCTCTTACATATTTTAAGACTTATCTGCCTCTTCCGTCTTATCTTCTCCAGACTAAACAGCCCTATTTCTTGCAATCTTTCCTCATAGATCATGTTTTCTAAACCTCTGATCATTCTCATCACTCTCCTTTGGACTCTTCCAGTTGGTTCACATCTTTTTTGAAGTGCAGTGATCAAAAACTGGAAGCAGTACTCCCACTGAGGCCCTTCTGGGGCTGAATAGAACAGAAAGATTCTTACAGGCTCCACTCTTTCCCAGGACAAGGATTTTTCACAGCACGTGACACTCTTGTCTTGTGTTCTTCTCGTGCTCTACTAAAGCTTGAGGTTTATTTTTCTTTCTGTGGAACTGATACCTAATCAGTTATTACATTGTTCCATTTTTTGTGCATAAGAAACAACCTCATTGTAATTGATCTTTCCGTCCATACTGCTATGCCAGCATTCATGAGCCTACAGTGAGAACTAAAGATATTTTTCTAATGTTTGTTGAGAGGAGTATTTTAGGCTACAAACATTTGCATCTTACGCTGACAGCGTAAGTAACATTTGGGAAAAGGGCCCTCTGGGTTTTTGAAAGCTCCAGCTAGTTCACTGGCAGCTTTTCTGTTCTTTCTTTTCAAAGCTTTCTGTCATAACAGACCGTCTAGGTGAGAAGATGGGGATAAAGCTATTGTTGAAGTCCAGTGGTATAATGGCTTTACTGATCACTCTATACCTCCCATTCAAGATTTAGTGCAGAGCTTTCAGTTGTCTTTGCTGAGGGACAAAGGTCTGTGGATCCCGTTTGCCCTTTTCACAGCTGTGGAGAGATTGCTGAAGTGCAACTCTGCCATTTCAGTGTTGGGGACTAATACACTCCTGCTATTAGAGAACTTTCCAAAGAAGTGTTGTGTTTCTGTTTATTTTGTTAAATTTTCTTTACTCCTGATTCAGTGACATGAAACATTCGGAGCGTTTGACACTGCCTTCTGTGCACTCTCTTGCATGTCTTTGTAACGGAACTAGCAGCCCATATAGGAGAGTACATTCCCCGAGTTAATGGATTTTTCAGTGCCTCTTATTAGTCTTTTGGGCAATTCAGATGGTTCATCCTCTCATTGTTTGTATGATTGATGATGACAAGTGAGTTGATCAAAGACTGCAAATTGTAACACTGAGACAAAATCATTATTTAGAAACTGTCGTACTTGCAGTTTTCAGATATCAATCAAAATGGCTTAGAAATGAATTAGCATTACAGCACTGTGAAACAAAAATCAGTCTTTTCCACACTGAATAATCTTCAGCTGAAATAATAATAACTCAGTATAAACGTGCTTTGCTCTCTGTAGTAGCTGACTCTATTGTGAGTGCTCCATGGATAAGGTCCAGCAGCATCAGCTATTCAGCTGGTTTTGCTCTCAATAGCTGCCCTTTTTTTCTTGTTAACATTTATATATTCCTGATGTCCTGACACATTTCTCAAGCTGTGGAACATGGATCTGTTCCTTTGAGTTCAGTAGAAGTTAGGTATTTCGAGAACAGTGATCCTATTTGGATAAAACATCACCTGCAGTCAGCTATTACACTGCATTGCAGCAAAAGAAAACACTAGTGTCATTAATGGCCTTGCAAAAATTCAGTCTCAAATAAGTCCCACTGAACTCATGTAATCCATCTAGTGAAGGTGTACACTTAAATTAATTTTGCTGAAGCTGGAACTTGCAATCTAAGCTGCAGACTACTGAGCTGATGTGTTCCTCGGCAAACCCACAGATAATCACTGCCATAGTCTCCTAAAACCATTCACTCGCAGTCTGCAAGAAGAGGGTGTTTTTTTCTAGTTACTCTTTCCCTCTTTGAAAATTTTACAAAGCTTGGTAGTGACGGCTTGGATTGCAACACTGCTTGAGAGAAATGCTAGATTTAGATGACTCACACCCACAACAATAAAAAGTTCTAGTGTAATTCAAGACAGCTGACTACAGACTTGAATCATACATTAATACTCAGCTGTACTTTTTTCATTAAAATTGGGTTGCAAGTACTGCCCTGCACAGGGCAACGTTCTGGAAGGGGCCATCGTGGCTCTGGCATGGACTTTGCATGGCTGATGCCAAGAAAAAATAAGGGAATGACAGGGCAAGATGAGAAGAAAATAATTCAGTGAAGAAGGAGGCAGTGTTTTAAGATAATGGATCCCATTTCCCTGCTAGTTGTTGGTCTCAGTCTGTTATAACTTTTCCCAAATGCCTTATCTAAATTAGGTTTTCTCTCTTCTTTTGGTTCTGTAAGTTCTTTGCAATCTTGCTGTATTAGTTTCTGCCCGAATTTCCTCTGTGAATGATGCAGACTTCTGAGAAATCTTTGTCTCAAAACAGATTGTTATGATGGAATTCCTAATTTCTTCGAATCCTTTTCGTTCCATCACTGTATTCTGTTGCAGTGTTAGTGTTAGTGTTATATGACAATTACTGCTCATTAGAAGTGGCCCAGAATATACTATAAACTTTAATCACTTAAAGAATACCCCATGGGACAGGCTTTTCCAAGTACTTTGGACTTGCTGTTAAGCTTGGCTCTGTGGGCCGATGCTGTTCAGAGTACCGGAGGGAGTTCAAGGCAGCATGTCTAGTAGTGAAGGAGGAGTGACTCTTTGGCCCTTCCTAAGGAGATTAATTATTACTGATTTGTTGTGAATACTTGTTTTTAAAAAAGTGGACTAAGATCCCACTAACCTCTTTCACAGAGACAACCTGGAAATTTGCCAGCGGTAGCAACTTCTAGTCACCTCACTGCAAAGGCAGTTTCTCCTGTGTTTATGAAAAGATCTTGCTCAGTTGTTTTGTAGTATATTGGTGACTTCCATTCAGAAAATGTGTAAGCAGTTAGTTCATGTATATGCATATTAGAAGACTCCTTGTTTTCCCCACAAAGCATGGTCAGCCTATGGAATTCACCAAAAGAGATACTAAATCTTGCTAAAAATTTACCAATGTTCAGAATTGGATTAGGCATATACATTAGGCATAAAACAAAAAGCTCAAAAAACCCCCTCAGAATAGCTAGAAATTGTGATGTTTCAAGGAATAAGACATTTGCTAGTCAAACAGGTGATTGGAAGCAGTTTCCCAAGCAGGTTATTCCAGAATTGTTGTTTGGAAGATCTGTGTCTTTGGCAGAAGCGTTTAACTTTGGCCACTCTTAGGATGAGGGTACTGGACTATTTGGACCACTGATCTGATTAGACATGGCAATTTCTGATGTCCTTGCCAAATAAGCTCATGAACGGCTGCAAGCCACGCTCAGTGCATAAACATGAGGAATGTAGTCAAGCATTTTACCCTGAGCTAAGCCGGGTGTTGCTCAGGTAAAAGCTATGGAGATTGTCCTCTGCAATGTATCTGTTCCTCAGATGATCCCCTTTTATTTAGTGTGTCATGCTCACGCTTAATGCTTTGAGAAAGAAAAGAGGAATTCATTCCAAGCTAACCTAAACTAAGTTAGACAGTGTTGCTGTGTTTGCTATTTTCAGGAAATTATTACAATCAAGGAGAGATTCGTAAGAAAGAACTGGAACAGAGTTGTTTTCTTCTGGGGATTCCTGCTTCCGATGTAACAGTCGTTGATCACAGGTAACTGGTTTTCATTTATAGCATAATTTTATTGCAGTTTTTAAATAGGGGGTGAAGTTCACTTTAAAGTTCAGTGAAAGCATACTGTGTCATTCTAAAAAGTCTTGAGGAATCTCAAAAAAATATATTTTTTAGATATCTTTAGGTATTTTTGTTAACTCTTAACATAAATCTAATTAACGCAGAAGACAATTCAAGTGTATAATGGGGATCGTAATCCCTAAATTAAGCTCTGTTGATACAGCATTTAGAATAATCATAACCATACTTGTTGGGGTCTGGCACAATGTGTTTGGGCAGCATGATCACATTTTGTTACACTTGTTGCAGTGTTATACAATTACAAATTCTCTGAATTGCATGTGGCAGGTTTGTCTGTAGGCTAGTCTTTACAGGGTTAGTGTGGAATTCTGTTATATTTATAATCTGGTTTAGTCCTGGCTAAAGAGAAAAGTGAATTGCAGTATTAAAGACAGTCCATAATAACATGACAGTAAGATTCTTTCAAATTAAGCCATGATTTCTGTTTTTCTAAGGTGTGATGTTGTTTTCTTTAGTTGTGTATAGATACAAGGGTAGGTGATAAAGCTGACACTTCTTTGTTTTGGGATTAAGTCGGGAACTCTCTTCTGGGAAGGTGATTTAACACTTTGAGTCCATGAAACTCAGAACTAACATTGTAAAGGCCTCTTAAATTGCCCAATCACTGTCTATGTAGGGTTGATAGGAGCTGAACTAGATATTAATTGCTGGGAAACATGGTACAAGTGGTTGTTTCAATTGTAAACAACTATCATACAATCCATAAAGAATATTTTTGTTTATGAAGAAATAACTTTAATAGCAACATATTGATTTAAAGCCACGCCAACTAGAAAAGTCAGAGTTGAAAAAAATCTGGCTCCACGCAGGCCCTTTTCCCATGAACATATTTTCCCTTAAGCTAAGGCAACAGAAACCACAGTCCAGAATATGAATCTTCTTGAGTTCTTTGCTTTTTTTAGCTTTAGGTTTCTCTCCAAGTTTTCAGCTTACTTAGGAAAACAGCATAGGAGTTGTTTTTCCTTTGGAATGAAAAGAGATGTTTCTGTTCGCTTCTCATGAACTGGTTTTGGATAACTTCAAGTTTTGTAGTACAATCATATGACAATGCCCAGAACATTTTGGGGAGGGATAAGGAAAAAAGCTGCTAAGCTTTGCTAAGCATAAAGTCTGCTCAATGAACCATCTTTTGAAATTATCACAGAGCCCAGAAGCCTACTGGCCTTTCATCCTCTAACACAATGTGAGGTTGGTTAGTATGTGATGCAAGTTTCCCGATACTGCTCAGTCATGCCCCAGCGTACACAATCTGGAGGACTGCTTTTTGCAAGTAGTACTTTGGTTTGCTCTGTAGGACGGTGAGGGCTATTTCAGACAAGTAGCTTGGATCGTGCCTCTTTATTACTTTCATTACTAGTATTACACATATTTATGTAAGTAATGACTGATACATTATTTCCCCCAGTGCCTGAAAAGACAGATCCATCTCATCGCCCAGAGCTTCTGGGCATGGACTAGAATGTACAACATTGTTCTAAGAAACAGGTTTAGATTTGAGGTCTTTATCTCTGAGGTTAGATTGCTGTGAGATAACTATCAAATTGTCTAACTTTGTTGTGCATTCAGTGAACTGAAGAGAAGTTCTTGCTGAATATTGCTCAGAGCTTGTTTACACAGTGAAGTTAAGTGTGTTTACAGTGCATTATTTACTCTGCAATAACTCACCATGTGGATGCTCTTTATGAAAAACATCTGTGGATCAGGTGTTAGCAAAATGGTAGAGGATCAGGAATAATTTCTAGATGACACTGAATTTTTAGAGTAGCTAATTTTTAGAGTACTATTTTTCAGTGGTTTAGACAAAGCACTGGGGCGTAGGGTTCTTGAAATTTACTCAAAGTTCCTGGATTCCTTAAGGTCAGTAGCTTTCCTATGCCTCTGTTAAGACTTCTGTAATTTACAGATTGTACAAAAATATTTGCCAGTATGGCATGATGTGAAACTTGCTAGATTAATACGTTATCTACTGCTAGATTTCCATGTAAATTCATGTCTATGCAATACAGTTCAGGAGGCTGTTCCTCTTTAGCATTTTGTCTTCCGTAGGCACTGTTTAAGATCAGAGCCCTTTGGCTTTTTTTGTTCCCTTCCTAACTCTTCAGAAGATAATTTGCCATCAATGTAAAGCGCTAGCACATTGCTTAAGGACTGCAGCTGGCATGCTGCCCATCTAACATTTCTTATACAAACACTGGATGCTTTGCGTTATCCAAGCTGCAGACTTGTATTTTGGTAAGGAAAGCCCAAAGGATTGCTAGGTCTGGATCTGCTCCAGCCATTGTAATGTGGAGCTGAGTCATGCTGCTTCCTCTTTCTTTGCATGATCTACAAGTGAGTGAGTAGAATTTTCAAGACGTAAAAGGGGAAATACATCTGAAAAGTAAGGTGATTGACTTGCTGTGTAATCTCACTTGGCCAGGCAGGTATAAAATCAACGTGACATTTTTGAATTGTGTGTGGACTTGTAAAGAGATAGCTTCAGTCAGTTAGCCTATGATGAAATCTGCGTTAAAGACCAATTCCTTCTTAAGCAGTTCC
Source organism: Mycteria americana (assembly GCF_035582795.1). NCBI lineage: Eukaryota > Metazoa > Chordata > Aves > Ciconiiformes > Ciconiidae > Mycteria > Mycteria americana. The sequence continues at coordinate 5,125,061 of NC_134379.1, read as the reverse complement.
TTGTCTTAAACAATGACTCTCTCAAGTATAGCCAGGATTCCTAGGGCAGGACTAGTTCAGTCTCTATCAGACAATGGCTTTGCACTGATTCTTCAGCTGGTGTTTGATGTTGTTACTGTGTTTGTTACCTCAGTTAAAGACAACTCAAATCTTCTGCACAAATATGGTCCCAAACTGTATCCACACTTCAGCCCTAGAGATTGGAGGTCCACATGAATCTTCCACAGAAAAGTTCTTTGCTGTGGAGGGCATGTCCAGGAGTGGAAAGGGGCATGCATTACCCTGCAGCACCCAGTTACTGTAGGTGAGCAGATGGGCATGCAGACAGCCTTTTCCAGACTAGTTTAGATTACAGCACTGGACTCTTCCTACTTGTGAACAGTACAGGTCAGGCACCAGATTTGCAGAGGTGTCCCCTGAGCGGTCATGTGATTATCATAGCTCCAACACTACACCAACTGAACAGCTGCTTTTAAGAGAGAAAAATTTTGCAGTCTGCTTTTGTAACCATTCCCACACTAGGCTTAATACTTGGAGCAGCCCAGCTCAGAACTAGGATTTGTATTGTTCAAAGTTAATTTCTGTACTGTCGCAATTATTCCTGCTGCTGTGTGAGGGAGGAGTAGCAAGAGAGTGGGGTCTGAAACTCATGTAAGATAAAAGTCACTTCATTAATTATATAAATGGTAATGTGAACTCTCTACTTTTGGTAGATTTTTATCATCTTATGTGCTGCAACAATGGACTTTTTGTAGCTGTAAAGATGAGAGATAATTTGTTTTATCTACTGTGCCATGATACCAGCTTAATTTTCACAAAGACTGGTATAGTTCTACAGATCTACAGTGAATGTAAAACGAGCATAGCTAAAATATGATTGGTATAGATACCTTTAATGCAAACACAGACTAACTCAACTGACAAATCTGCTACAATGATATGTCTAAAATAGTAGGTAAATGAGATGCTGGACATTTCTGTGGTGGCAGAAGGGTCTAATTTATAAAGTGTTTGGTTGTGCTGCAAACAAAAAGGGACATCCATTTTCACCAAAAGTTCTGTTGTTCTTTAGGTATGCATTAGACTTTGCCGGATTTAGCTTAAAGTTTAAATTGCTCTGGTAACGTATGGGCAAATGATCCACTCAAAAGACGTGAGTACTTGCAGAGCAGGGGGGAACTCCCTCCATCTTGAGAAGAACAAGTCTGAGTAACTGATTTGCACTTGACATGTGGCAAAGACAAGGTTCAGCTTAGCAAGAGGAGATCTTGTAAAAAGTGAGTCCTGCACTATCATAAAACACAGAGGTGGTTTCTCTTCCATTCTCTTTAGACTATGCAGAAAAGAATGCTTTAGTAGCAATGTGAAGAGAAAAAATATTCAGTTAAGAGCTGCTTTGGGTGCTGTTCTTTGATGTGGCACTGCTACATGTTTTCTTGGTTGTTGCTCTGTCTGGTCTTCTGAACATAGTGAGATGAAGATGCTCTGGTCTCCAAAAACAGTTATCAGGTCACAAGTCATTGCCGTGGTTTTGGACTTGTAAGTGTACTTTGTTGGGAATTTACTTATAGCTGAGAAAGCAATCTGTAACTAATTAATCCTTAGAATACATGCTCCTGAGCTAGAAAGCTCTCTCTCTTGGTATATGAAAAACCAGGAGTCAGTATCTAATTGATCTAATATTAAGAGTCAGTTAAGCTCCCATTAATGTTGGGCACATCTGCCAAGGCTGTGGCTGTCTAATAGTCTGTAACATTACACGTAAAGAGGAGGTGTTTTCTGAGCTGTTTTCGCTTTCTGAAGAGAACAAGCAAAAAGGAAGCCCAAATTACTCTTTTTTTCTAATATCTGTTTTGGGTTCATGGAAAGATAAGTGTTAGGCATTTTACTGCAGCTTCTGAAGCTTTTGTGCACAGTTGTACTGGACAGAAAGTAAAACTGACGATTTGCATCTTTAATATGACAGAAAATATTTGGCCTAAGTTTGCACTGCAAAGAAAATAATAGCCAAGATTTGTGTAAACTAGAAAACTTTCCATTCACAGTACAAAGGCTTACTGCAAGTAGTGTTACATCTGTTTCCAAGTTTCCATGGAAATTGCACTCCATTTGCTTTTTTATTATTATTATTTCACTTAAATCCAAAAGGGCTCTGATTAGACAATGCACAGGAGAGAGGACATCTGCCCATGCAGAATCACAGGCTATCTGCAAGTTTTTTATGAGGCTGCAGAGAGGCTCAAATTATTTTTTTTCTTTTTTTTTTGTATAATAATTCTTTACTGTTGGGCTTGTTTTTCCCTGCTACAAGGTAAATAGGCTTTATTGCACTTCCTCATGTTTAACTTCTAACGAACTTCCTTCCATGAGCTCCCCATGTCAGAGAAGTGAGTCTGTAAGGTCATGGGAAAAATATATCCTTAAATAAATAGTGTGTGTGTCTGATTGTGATGATCAGAAAGATATAAAAACACTCAGACCCTTCTGAGAATGAAATATGTAAGTGGAAATTTGAACCTTTCTATTACAATTTAGGAACATATATACAGACAGTTAAGAAGTATATCCCATTGATCCAGTTCGGTTTTACTGTACTTAAGTGGTTTGTTGATGGCTTTATTGATTCGAATACAGGGTGCTAAGCTATATGAATGAAGATGCAAGCTATATAGTGAGAATATGTACTGCAGTTAAGAAAGCTTACCTGAAAACTGAGGGCACTAGGAAAAGTGCAGAGATAAAATGCTGGCCTCAGTAAAGTCTGGTGGCAAAGCTATCAGTGATTTCATACCAGTTTCTGACTCATTCATTTGCAGACCTGTGTTGTCTTGCTGAATGGGATTTAAAAAAAAATGTATTTATCTTACTTTTGTGTTTCTGATCAGAAAGGTGGTATTATTCCCAATGTTTCTCCTTTCCCTGTTCCTATAATTCATATTTTGGGATCAGTATTTAATAGTTTTAATTCTGCTGCAATAATTGTGGTAATTAGTTACATTTTGTCTTCCTAAGTTCCTTGTGGTACTATAGTTTGACATTTTATTTTATTGCTAATTCTAAAGAGCTGATCTATGTGCTGAGTAAAATTGCTGCCATGCTTTATTCTAGAAGAGCTGCGTATTTCAGTAATGAGTGAAGGGATTCTCTTCATCTTACTTATCCCAGCAATGCTGTAATGGCCTTTATTTTTTGCAGAATTTTCTTTAATTAAGAATGACATCTGTGGGACCAGAAAATCTTAAATGCAAATTGGTTGCACATTCAGTGTGTATTACAGGGAAATCTACATACATCTTTTGAATCAGTCAAACATACTCATAATCATCCTGAATACTAACATGCTTTACCACTACAAGAAGGCATGAAGCCTTTGTCAGTCAGGTGGGTATCTTGATGTTTATGTAATCACTGTAACCAAATTTCACTCCTGTTTAGTATAATTCTTGAAATTTAAATTGTTTTCTTTCTGAGAAGACAATAAAATATTTGGCCACCTATTTTTCTTTACATTTCTAAATAAACAGATAATTTTTCCAAAACGTTTACCACATGGCAGCTCATGCTGATTTTTTAGGACATCAGAACACTTTATAAAAAGGCTTGTATCAAAGTCTGCCTTCCAGCTTCTGCTTTTGTGTGTTGCTCTATGCAATAATTTAAGAGGAAATTCTTCTGGGGATTGGGATGTCTCTCTGCCCTCCAGGAAAGCTGCTTTCTGAAACAACAGCTTGTATTGCAGTAAGTTAGGTTTAGCTATTTTGTCCTAAGTTAGATATTTTCCTCAAGAAGGAAATCTGCCCTTTTGCTTCCCTGGGGCTTCTGTGAACCAGGTCCTTTCTCAGCTTTCTAGCATAATTAACTTCCTTGCTGTACAAAAAGGGGGAAGGGTCTGTGGTGAAAGGGAAAATGATCCTTTCAGTGCTAAAGGGGCATGTCCCCCAGATTACCTCTGTAGAGCAATGAGCAATGGTCCTTTTCAAAACATTCAAGGATTCTCCTTCAGATGTCAAGAGAGACCTGTCAAACCACGTCAGTGAAGTCACAGCAGGGTTTGATTAAGAGCAAGAGTCTGGCCAGAGAAGCCAAGGGCTCTGAATAAATGCAAGGGGAAGTGAAGGAGTACTGCTAAAGGACAAAATGTCGTTATGGAAATCAAATCAAAATATAAGCACTGAGATTTATACTTTTAATACTGAAGATTATTTTAGCAGAATAAAAAGCATGAAAGACTGATCTCAAAACATGAAATATGAGACTAGGGATCCCAGCCATCCCCCAAAGCTGATGCAAGTTTGATTCAACTTAAAAAACATCAGCACTGGTAAGCTGATAGGAAAGAAATAAGGCTGTGCATAATAGCTGTGTTTCAGGAGTCTGGGAAAACTGACTAGGGCTCAAGACAGGGAAATGCACTAGAACTGGGACATCCACTAGAAGTCCTATTTTTTTTGTTCTTTCTTAGTTCATAGCTTCAGCAATGCGTTTTACTATTTTTTTATTAACGGCTTTGAAAAGTCCCCCACGTACGTTAAAGACAGGCATCTTCTCTGGAGCAAAGAAAGCTTCAGTGACCCATCCTGAATTTGTGGGTGGTTCATGTCCCAGCTGTGCCGTCTCCTGGTAACACAGATATGCTGACTGGAGCGATTCTGTAACTAGACCGCACTTGTACCGCACTGCACTTGTGTCCATGCAGAAGGAAGTGTCTTTGGGTTTGCTGGTTTCCAGTATAAAATTCAGGGTTTCATATGAAAATATTTTGGGTGGACTTTCTTCATGATGCTAGTAAGCTACCAACATAGAAAGATAACAGTCTTTCTATACATTAATACAATTAAATACGATTTAATACGATTAAACCTATTTTCAAGTTATACCCAAGAGTCCCCTTTTAAACATGACAAATTATAGTAACCTATTTATTTTGCCAGTTACACAGTGGAACAACACAGTGTGTTTTGCCAACAGACACCCTGAGGAACTAATGGAGAATGACAGGCGTTTCTCCTTCGACCCTGGAAGGTTCCCTGCTTTGATAGCCCAGCAACATCTCTGTTGGTCACTCATTTTAACCTGCAGCTGCAAATGCCTTGCTGTTAGTTATAGGCAGACTGGGGTCTTTTATCAGTGAAGAGAAAATGGTCAACTCTTTTCCTTAAAGAGTAATAATTATACCAAATAGTCACAGTAAGTTAACCAAAGAGGAGGAACAAACAGAAAAAAATCTAGCATGGATTCAGCTTAAGCTTTTGAATCTCTGCATTCCTCCCAGCTTACTCAGGGAAAATATATTCCTGTTTCTACTGGGAACACTCTTAAAAGCCTTCTCACAATAATGGATTGGGCGTTAACGCCTTGTTCACAAGAACTGTGTGGTTTCTTTGTGTGTTCTCATAATCTTATTTTAATTGTAGCTACAGTACAAAATGTTGAGTGCCTCAGTTAAAATAAAGCTGTGAGATCTGAGGCTATGACATGCTTTGGAAACATCATCCAGTTGCATCTGCAATGGACTTGCATTTTCTGCATGTCAGGTAATTACTGTGCTGGAAAAAAGAGGAAGGGGATTTGCAGCCTCTCTTGGTCAAAATCCCCTTTGGGATTCAGTCTAGAGAAGTGCAGTTACATCCATTTCTGCTTTTCCTAAAGGTCAGGATCCTAGGTGTACTAGGTAGCTCCTGCAGTTAGTGTGTATCTGTACTCACCCTTTAGTTGGAAGTAATTGCAGTAACTTCCCTGAGGTTGCCTCAGTCTCTGGGAGATGAGAAGTTTCAGTGTGTCCAGGGGCCTCATGACATTCAGTTGTTGGTTTATGCCTGTTCCCTTCATCTAACTTTGCTAGTTCGGACAGTCACTAGAAAATTTATGGAATAATCAATATCTGAGTCTTGGGAGCAAGGCTTTTATTAGGCTCATTAAGGACAGAATGTTTCCAATTACAAGGCATAGTGTCAAAGGCTGTCGGATCACTTTAAATGCCACGATATGCTGTCTCGCTGAATGCCAGCGATATAATTCTCATTTCTTGAGTTCGTTTTCAAAATTTCCGTTGAAGTCAGAAGGCATCTCCTATGCTGGCAGCTAGTAAGAGAACATAGGAAGCAGTGCATACAGTGCCTGAGGGATGAGTGGGAAGCAACCCCTTCTATGGCAGACTCAAAGGGTTGAGTTGATGAGCTGCAGAAGTAGGGTGTCCTTGAGGCCTTTGGGACAGGACCATGGGGTGAAGGAAATTCCTGAGAATTTCGCCTCCCCCTAAAAATAATTGCAGGGCATTCAGTGGGGGCCTTTCTGTTTTTTCTATATAAGAAGACAGTGTATGGATAGAAAAAAAAATTTGCTTTGTGAATGTCACTCCTGAGTAATAAAAGGAGATTAGTTACTTTCATGTTGATTGAAGTATTTTATTTTTCGTAGGAACAGCAATGTTTGGACTGCAGACACTGTAAAGACTCAATGGAATTTTTGTGAGGATATAGACTTAACAAATCCTGTGGTTTTATACAACATGTTTTGGGTCTACATCAACCCAATTCTTCCACATAGGTGGTAGAACTGGTGGTAGAACTGAATCTTGGACATCTTAATTTCTTTCTTTCCTCAGAGCCACCTTCTGGTCCCATCAAAATCAGTGGGTGTTGGCCATTGACTTCAGTGGGACCAGAAATTGTCATTGAAACAGTAAACAAGAGAAGACAAAGTCTTGTTTAAAAAAATGTTAGTATGGGGAAAGTTGGAAAAGCAACCGTACAATGGATGTTGTGTAAAATGTGTTTTCTCTTAATGACCTTCCAGTTCAGATTGGCTCTGTTTACATACAAATCAAAAGCTGGTTTGTCTAACTGCCAGCACAGCAAAACTCAGTCTGAGATCTGAATATCCAGCTGTGCCTTTTGCCTCCGACATCCTCCCAGTAATAAAAGTTGTGTGGCTGGGATTTGGCTAGAATTGCAGATGTGTGAGCCAGAATTGAATTCAGCCTGCTCTTCCTCTGCAAGACAATAGAAGTTAAAACTTGTTTGTGTCAATAAAATAAGCATATACAACTCATAATCCCTCAGGGACCAGATATGATGAATAAGATGCCTTTTTTCCATCATCACATTTCTAACGCTGACCAATGTTAGTAATAAGTCTGTGAGAACTCAGACTTTTGTCTTCCTCATTTCAAAGTTGGAGCAGAAGCTTTTATGGAGTTTATCTGTGAAGATGCAGCATCCAGAGAATAGACATAATTATGACAACCTTTGCAGAGCTATCTACTCCAGGTTCTTTGTTCTTCACTTTCAAACTCTCTGAAGGGTACACTATGTTAAGCACTGTCTTTGCTCTGTAAGCCTGTACTCTCTTAACAGCTTCCCTGCAGACTGACAAAGTGACAGAGACAGTAACTTCTTCACAGGTAAAATGGTACTGGTAGCATGCCTAATAGTTATCACTTTTCTGTTTCAATCTTTTCTCCAATGGTATGTTAGTAAACTAGGCTGCTTTGTGTAGTGGAGGCTCTCAAACTTTGCCTTGCAGAGGTTTCTATTTGGTAGCTTGTCAGGAACTTGGGTGCTGTACCTTGTGAGACAGATGCTAGTGGAGCGTGTAGCGATGGAGAGGTTTCAGGTCCTGGGGTACTGTCTGGATGTAGGCAAAGCTGTCTCAGTTCGTAAGGGAGCAGTGCATGATGAAACTGTATGTACTGCAGCATCTTCTTTCTTCTAATGACGGTGAAAGCTCTGGCTGCAGTATAGAGCTCTGTTAGCAATGTCACTTGCAGGTTGCACTTTGGCCACCTCATTGTAAAAGACTGCTTGTAAAGCTATATAGCAGTTAGGCATGGCATTTGCTACCTCCACTTTTTCCATTAATAAAACCCTATTTGACAGATGATTGAAAGCTCCTTCAGTTGACAGTATCGGTGTGGACCAGCAAAGGTGTTCCCAGCAGTCTAGAATCTGAGGCTTCCCAAATGCTTCTAGCTGACTGCAGTGGGGTGCTGTTCTGCAGCAGCATGATGCAGGGCTGCCTTTTGAAGCATCCTACAGCAAGAGAATTCCCATTTGTATTTTCCTCGCTGAGTTTGTTGTGACATGCCCTGTTATTTTTGCATTCTGTGTCCATTCTGAAGTTCCCCCAGGCATCCCTTCAAATGAAACATTGCATCACTGAGGAAGTGAAGCCATTAAAAGTGAATGCTTTCACCAAACACTTGGAGCAAATACAATCAGCTCTCATCTACCAGAAATGGACTTGAAAGTTGACATTGCAAAATTTGGGAAGAACAATAGTCCTTTCTTGAGTGGTTTGATGCAGTGTTTCAAAAAGCTGAGCTGTGCTGTTTTTTTGCCTCATCATGAATGAAGGTTTTATATTTGCATAGAGCAAATATAGAAGGGTTACCAAGCAAAGTAGTTAGAACATGGAGCTTCACACTTCAAAATCCTTTTGAAGGAAGAGAAATTTTATGTTCTCAGCTGAACTCTGCTAAGGTCTCTGACCTTCTCTGTGTTTTACTTTCACCTTCTAATAATCCTGCCTTTTTGCAGAGCTGTGGGGATGGACCAATTACTGTTTACATACTATTCTCGTGGTGTGAAATGCTGTATAAGTGTTAAGGATCATTATTAAAGTTTTCCTTGCTAGTGAAAGGGTTAATTTCTTTCTCCAAAGAAGGAGATCTGATTTAGGTTTGGCACAGGAGGAGGGAAGACAGAGGATTTTGTTCTGCAGGAAACTAGGTCAGCAGGTTTTTATTATCGTGCTCGACAGCCCAATGTGGTTTGCATTTAGGAATGAACTTGGTTGACATTGTGTATGGTCGATTTCCTCTTCCCAGAAAGCAGGCCTCAGACATCGCTCCATACATTATGGCTTTCCCAAATTGAATGCAAGAGAATATTTAGCTGAAGAAGCTCAGGCAGTTGCGAGTTTGTTAGATACGTTTTTAGAGCTGTCTGTCAGGAGTGCCTCAGGAACACAGAATGAAGTCCAAGATATTTTGGAGAGGAGGAACAATAGGTCTGGAATCTTTTCAGTCACTGCAGTGCATCAGCATCACAGAGATCTTCATTGTTTTACACCCCATCTACTGATGATTGTTCTTATAGCCTGTAGCATTGTTTGGTTTTTGTTTGGATGTGGTCAGGTTCTGGTCTTGGTCCTGCCAAAGCAAATTTGGAGTAATTCCCCTGCTTTCTCTGAAGCTACTGCCGTGTGTGGCTGAGATCACAGTGTGGTCCTGCAGATAACCTTTAGATGGGGAGTTTTCCATTATAACTTTTGGACCATCATGACTGATAAAAGATTTGAATAATCCAGAATCTTTTTCACATCTTCCAGCTTTCTTGACCATATACCCTGGAGCATATTCTTTTCCTGGGCAACTGAGAATAGATGTCTGTGTTCTTTACCTCTGCCTATTGAAGACCAAATTGTGGCAGACATCACACATGTTGGAGAATTCAGGCTGCCTTTCTTTACAGATTATTTTGACTTTACTGAATAATGAAAATCCAAATATTTATAACTTAAAAAAAAAATCTACTTTGTTTTGATTGTAGGGATCAAGTAAGGGTGATGAAGCTTAGAAAGGCTATTGGTAACGTCTAGGAAAATTTCTGAGTAATAGGATTTAAGGCTGAGCATCTATTTCCAGTTTTATACTCTTGTTGTTTTATGGACTTTAATGTGAGTTAATGACTCTTCAGCATAATAAAACCATCTAATTCTGTCCTGTTCTAGTCTTTATTCAGTTCTGGCATCGAGAAACCCAGACATTTTTGCAAACCAAGTTTGGCTTTTAAAGCTGAACAAGGAAAATACAGGCAATACTGAGAAGAACACAGTGGTAGGTTGCCAGCAATTCCTGGAAATAATGGAGTTTCACAACTGTTCCCTGCAGATTGGACATTTAGGGAGGAAAAATATCGTTGTGGCTTACATGGACAGAATAATGAAAATGCAAAGTCTGTTGAGAAAGTTTATTATGGTAAAATTCAAATGCCATTCTAGGGTTTAAACCAAAGAGCAGCATATCAAATGCCTCAAAATGATGACAGCATAGAAATAATACAGGTCAGAAAATTGCATACGGTCTCTCCTGAACTTGCTTTTAATGTTGTGTTAGGCTATATATTTTAGTTGTCCAATGCCTTTGAATTTTTAAACAGTCTCAGCTGCAATAACTGTGCTCATATAATCATCTTTTGAAATATGAACATGTTAAACAGGGATGAAGAAAGTTGGTATTTCTGTAATACTCTTGTGCTCTTACACTGTTGGCATCTGTGACTGAGAGCCAAGAAAACGACAGTGCATGTCAGAATGAGAGGCATAGAGACGACTTGTAGCAGGCAGACACGTACACACAATAAACATCCAAGCTGAGGCAGCAGTTTGAAAATTGCCTTCTACATAACAAAAACAGAAGGGGTTGTAGGAGAATCTCCATCCCCATTCAGGGATGACAAATTATTTCATTCAAATTCGTAGCGACTCAGGTAATGGCACTATGTTGCTGAAAGACTTGGGTTGTATTCCTTACTCCCTAAATTGAACTAAGTTGAATTAAACTCTTAGCTCAAGAAATGAGGAATGGAAGAGACTCTCTCTCTCTCCTGTAGTGGCTCTCCAGAATGTATATTATATCTCTTGAGGCTGTCAGCCATGTGAAGCTTTTGGGATGTGACTTCTAGGATAAAATAAGTTCGGTCATTCTTGCTGTCAATAAAAAGGGTAAAATCCTACTTTTTTATAAAGGCTTTTTCTTCCCCAAAAGAGTCCAGAAAACATGACAAATTATTAGCATATCAGAGCTGTCACTGAAAATACAGTAGCTTCTGGGTTGAAATAGCAACTGTTAATAGGACTCAGTAATGCCACGTGTATGAAAAATGTCTGCTGCTGTATATTTGTGCTCTTTCAGATGAATGGACTTGAGAGTTTCCAGACTGAAAATGAGGTTGATAATGCAGAAGAGCCATGCATGTATGTCAGTGAATGAACAGATGCTTGCAGAAGGCTGTGGGATAAACAGATGCCGAGTAATGCTGGTGTACGAAATAAGCCATTTGTGCCCATTTGGGAGCTCTGCTGCATTTAGGATGAAGCCTGTAGGATGCAGCCTGCAAATTTAAGTAGGTTATGATGTTCTCCCCTATGGCTGGGGTTAGAGGCCAGTCCAGTTAACTGCAGAGTAGTCACTTTGTGGAACAAACATGAAGGCATTAAATTAAAATCGTCTTTCTGAGAGCAATGGCTTCATATGGGTGCATTTCTTGTTTTTAAATGTAACCCTATCTTTACCAATTAAAGTAGCTATTTAATGGTTAGAATATGATCTCTGAGCTATAAGCACAAACCCTGTTTATTCCTTCTGTGGGATAAAATATATTTAGTCTTGCTTTATTTGTAGTTCTTATTCCTTCTTAGTGTTTTAACCAGTAATTAACCCTATCTGTTGATAGTTGTTGACAGCTGGGAACAGGCTGACAAGAATGGTGCTTTTTATTCTGCAGTAAGGAGGGAACCATGCCGGGTAGCTATCCTGTGTCTGTTTCCCAAAGCCAGGTAGCCATCTCTTGGGGCAACGCCTGTACCAGGAGAGAGGGAACAGCAATCTTCTCAAACATGGCTGCTCACTGCCGATCTTTTCTGAGTTGGTTGGTTGATTAATTTTATTGACAACTTCTTGCAGGCAAAAGGTGCCAGACTGAAAGCACTGGTAAACAGTAGACATAGGTCCCACGCAATATTACTCACCACAGAATAACTCTACACACCAGTGCATGTTAGTACACTTTGTTGTTGCTTCAAATTGATTGCTTGTATCTGCAGGAAGATTACTGTCCAATGTGATACAACTTTTGGCCTCTTTTCTTGGATGCCAATAAGAAGATTAATTAGAACAGGGCTAAAAATGTATTAGTATATAAGGGAGATACACTTTTTCCTGTGCTGCCTCGTCCCTTATTCCTTCCCAATCCTTTATGCATTGTGCTCAAAGAGATACTGTAGAGCAGAGTTGAAGACCCTCTGTACAGAGTCCTCATACAGCTTCCGCTACGTTTAGTGCTCTCGGTATCTACAAGGAGGTAAGGAAGGACTTTTTGTCTCCATCCTCATATATCCTTATTCCAGGAGAACGGATATGCTCTTGCAAGAGCAATCTGGAGCAGTGCTCTGCCAGCACAGGATGTTTGATACACAATGCATTCAATACCCCCTCCTACAGCAGCTCATTCTGTTGATACTTGCAGTATCCTTCCACAGTACCCTTGCTGGGGCCTTCACACAGCTCACAAGTGATCTCTGGCTCCACGGCAGCTATAATACTTGAGTAATCTCCAGCCAGTCTTGGCGGTTGGACTTTCCCAGTGACCTGTATTAACCAGAAGTGTCTTGGGAGGTTTCCCAGTTCCACCATTCTGCTTTTGGTGTTTACAGCTACAGTAACTCCTGACATTTATACCCAGCTTGTGCTCTGATTGCTGCAGCTTGGTGCCTGTTTGCACATGGGGCCTTCTGATAAGGGAGGCATTTGACCTTTCTATTCTTAACCCATTAACATTTAGAAGAGCTGCTCTCCTCACCTCTAGAGGCTGTGTTCCTCCCCCTCCCCCCAATATCCCTGTTCCTGCCAGATAAGATTACGCATGGGTTATATATTGATCTAAAAGCAGAGTGCCAAATGCAGCCCACACCAGTTCAAGGGCAAATACTGAATCCATATGAGTGAGTTCACATGCTTCGGTTCAGTAGTGGAAAGATAACGACCAATGCCTCTTTTTGCCCTCTCAGCAGAACCTGAGGGCAAAGGCAAGGGTATCAGTTCTTTATTGTACCAGTAAAATGAACATCATGGCTACAGTAGGTACCAGTCCAATTTGCTGATGCTGCATCTTTGTGCTGTTTCCTCTTCTTCATCTGCACTTAAACTGATGAAGGGGTTGAAGCGATTATTACACACTCATTTGCTTGAGGCTGTGTATTCAGTAACCTGAATGTGGAAATGAGAGCTAAGATTCCTTTGTTTTAAGCCAAGCTAGCTCAACGAATACTGCACTGTGGCACTTGAACAAATCTCTTCACCTGTGCGTATGTATTTCTCAGTTTTTGAAAGTGGGAACCTATTAGCAACCTAGTGAATTATAAATACTGAAAACTATTATGGGAAAGTGGCTATATCGACAAATGTATATAGCCATTTACAGTCAAATACAAAGTCAGTCATTCTTTGTTAAAAATTAGTCATTGAAATATCTCCAGATGAAACTCTTGGGCACACTTACAAGCTGACTGTATGAAGTGACACTAAGAAGCTCTTAGGGCATAACTGCAGATAGCCAGTTAAACATCAGCTCCCAGTGCCATAGCTATCACACAGGTTGTGAATGGGACTATGTGAGCAAGGGAATAACAGATAGGAGTAAGGAGATGTTATTGCCTCTTCACATATCGTTCGGGAGTCTCTTGTTCTAGTTCAGTATCTAGTTCTACTTCAGTTAGAAAGTCTCTTGTTCTAGTTCAGTTAGAAAGGCAAAAGCCCAGGTAGAACTCAATCTGGTCACTGTTGTAAGAGATAATAAAAAATGTTTTTACAAATACGTTAACAACAAAAAGAGAGCTTAGGAGAATCTCCCTCCTTTATTGGATGCAGGGGGGGAACATTGCCACCAAGGATGAGAAAAAGGCTGAGGTACTTAATGCCTTCTTTGCCTCGGTCTTTAATAGTCAGACCAGTTATCCCCTGGTATTCAGCCCCCTGAGCTGGAAGACAGGGACAGAGAGCAGAATAAACCCCCCATAATCAAGGAGGAAGCAGTTAACGACCTGCTATGCCACCTGGACACTCACAAGTCTATGGGGCCAGATGAGATCCACCCGAGAGTACTGAGGGAGCTGGCAGAGGAGCTTGCCAAGCCACTCTCCATCATTTGTCAGCAGTCCTGGCTAACAGGGGAGATCCCACACAACTGGAGGCTTGCCAATGTGATGCCCATCTACAAGAAGGGCTGGAAGGAGGATCTGGGGAACTACAGGTCTGTCAGCCTGACCTCAGTACTGGGGAAAATTATGGAGCAGTTCATCTTGAGTGTGCTCAACAGGCATGTGCAGGCCAACCAGGGGATCAGGCCCAGCCAGCATGGGTTCATGAAAAGCAGGTCCTGCTTGACCAACCTGATCTCCTTCTACAACCAGGTGACCTGCCTAGTGGATGAGGGAAAGGCTGTAGGTGTTATCTACCTGGACTTTAGTAAAGCCTTTGACACTGTCTCCCACAGCATTCTCCTAGAGAAGCTGGCAGCTCATGGCTTAGGCGGGTGTACTCTTCACTGGGTAAAAAACTGGCTGGATGGCCGAGCCCAGAGAGTTGTGGTGAATGGAGTTAAATCCAGTCGGCGGCCAGTCACAAGCGGTGTTCTCTAGGGCTCAGTTTTGGGGCCAGTCTTGTTTAATATCTTTATCAATGATCTGGATGAGGGGATTGAGTGCACCCTCAGTAAGTTTGCAGATGACACCAAATTGGGTGAGAGTGTTGATCTGCCTGAGGGTAGGAGAGCTCTGCAGAGGGATCTGGACAGGCTGGATCGATGGGCCGAGGTCAATTGTATGAGGTTCAACAATGCCAAGTGCCGGGTCCTGCGCTTCGGTCACAACAACCCCATGCAACACTACAGGCTTGGGGAACAATGGCTGGAAAGCTGCCCGGTGGAAAAGGACCTGGGGGTGCTGGTTCACAGCCAGCTGAACATGAGCTGGCAGTGTGCTCAGGTAGCCAAGAAAGCCAACAGCATCCTGGCTTGTACCAGGAATAGTGTGGCCAGCAGGAGTAGGGAAGTGATCGTGCCTCTGTACTCGGCACTGGTGAGGCCGCACCTCGAATACTGTGTTCAGTTTTGGGCCACTCGGTACAAGAAGGACATTGAGGTGCTGGAGTGTGTCCAGAGAAGGGCGATGAAGCTGGTGAAGGATCTGGAGAACAAGTTTTATGAGGAGCGGCTGAGGGAACTGGTGGTGTTTAATCTGGAGAAAAGGAGGCTGAGGGGAGACCTTGTCGCTCTCTACAACTACCTGAAAGGAGGTTGTAGTGAGGTGGGTGTTGGTCTCTTCTCCCAAGTAACTAGCAATAGGACGAGAGGAAATGGCCTCAAGTTGCATCAGGAGAGGTTTAGATTGGATATTAGGAAAAATGTCTTTACTGAAAGGGTGGTCAAGCATTGGAACAGGCTGCCCAGAGAGGTGGTGGAGTCACCATCCCTGGAGGAGTACAAAAACGTGTGGACGTGGCACTTCGGGACATGGTTTAGTAGGCATGGAGGTGTTGGGTTGACGGTTGGACTAGATGACCCTAGAGGTCTTTTCCAACCTTAATGATTCTATGATTCTATGATCCTGGTATAAAGTCTACATTTCCAAAAGGATGTCGATGTTTGGAAAATACTTGGGAAACAGTCACCAGAATGATGAAAGATGTGGAAAACAGGCCTAATAATGGATGTTTAAGATGCTTGAGTTATTTGCTTTATCCATGAGATCACTTGATAGTGATACAGGAGGATCGACATGGGGAAGAGATTTGTTGGATGAGGTCTGTTGAGATGTTACATAGCATGTTGTATGAGAATAATGACCACAGTGGTCCCTGCTGGCTTTAAAAATCTATGACGATGATAACTACAATCAACCATAACAATTAATTAGCTGGCAAGCCTGATTTTCCACTGCAAAACCAAAAGCCACTGGAGCAGGATGGATAAAAAATTATTGCAATTATTAATATTTTATTATGTTAAATTAAATGGTTTAAAATAAAACATTGTGATTTAATGTGCATTTATGACCATCTGTACTGAGAACTAAGCTTCAAGTAGTCTAATAAGATAACTTACATGAAATTAGAGACAGACAGTATGCTTTTTCCTGCCAATGTTTAAGAGAAAGTAAAACCACTGAGTTGATGTAGGCCTCTGACTAAGCACTAGACTTTTTTAGAGTGAACGACGACTCCATTTTAGTTGTCTTATCCTACCTAATTCAGAAATTAGGTAATTCAGAGTTGAGAAGCTCATTCAAAACTGAAGGAGGAAAGCTTTTTTTCATCTTGTGGTCTGTGAATAAAAATAGATGTGAAAGTCTGTTCTACTAATTGCTTAGATGCCTGAAGAGCATGTGTGATCCAAAACCAACTGCTTTATCTTCTTAACTACAGTTAATATTGTCTTTGTTTACTAGATCTGTTAGCTTTTAATAGTATGTTTTGGTAAGCTTTTCCATATATTTCTAGATATTCTAATATAATTTACCCAGTTGTTAGAAAACCATCATAAAATATTGCTTTAATGACTGAACTCCAGCTTCCATCTCAACTCAAAATTGCACAAACCATGAATAAAAATTCATTTAGTGGGGAAAAATACATCACTCCCTGCTTGTTAATACAATAAACTGTAAAAATTAAATTCTATGCTTAGCTATAGAGTTGTTTAGAAATAATTAAATCACTTATTTAAAATGGGTAGGTTGAAATCAACCTGTCCTGCACTGCAGGCAGAGGTAGGTAGGAATTTTGCTGTTTATGTACTGCTGGATTGATCCCAGCATTTGTGAATTTCCTTGGAAGTGAAAAGTAGCACATCATCGCAGGGATCGTTGCTGCCCTTACCACGTCGGTGTTTGAGTTTGCCTGTAAGGCAGTCACTGTTGTAATGTCAGAAACAATCACTGGCCATTTGAGCAGCCTAATTGAGAGAGACAAGGCATAGGAACGGAAATGCTCTCTGCCAGTGCTTCTAGAGATCCTGATTTACGTGGCTGGTTTTCTTTTTTTTCTTTTTTCTTGGGTTTTTTTTTCCTCTCTTCAAATGTTCCATGAAGTAAATTTTTTATCAGTGACTCAGAGCAAAAGAAAATTTCAGATTTTTGTGATAAGATATCAGATGTCTGGGCAAGCCTTCAACTTAAAATGTTTTTTTGGCTTATCCAGTGTAGTGTACATGCTGAGATATGAGTGTGTGAGCCTCTAGTAATGATTAAAACACCAAAAGCATGGACATAGGAAGTGATAAAGTATTATGTAGGAGAAGATTCATCATTTTTGTGACTTTGTTTAAAGAAAGCCCAGATGTTGGAGTAGATATCTACTGAATCAATCATTTTCTAAGCCACGGATGACCAGAAAATTAATTAAAAAGAAAAAAAAGAACGATTAGAGAAGTAAACCTGCAGAACTTAATGTTTAAACAATGTAGCCCAGACTAGTTTGGCCTTAAAGTGATCTGCATTAACAGTAATTTATTTGGGAATGTTTAACCCACAGGATGTAAATTCAAGAGATAGTCTTGTTCAGTGGTTACAAAGACTGGGAGACAGGATTGCTCCAGTTTGCTTCTGCTGCTGAGTGTGTCAGGAGAGACAAGTTCCTAAGCAGAGCTCCAGTAAGGAACAGAATTTTTGTCATTGACTGCGGCGGTGCCAGGATTTTCTGTCCTCTCCACGTCACATTATCCCCATAACTATGCCCATAATGTCTGTTACACCTCAAAGGGAGGACAAGGTGGCTGCTGGGTCACATGTTTAGAGAAGACTTGGAGATCTTTCAATGAAAGATGTGATGGAGTGGCATATTTTTTTAAAGCATTCTCTATTCATCTCTTATTCAGCAGAGACAGTGAGAAATTCTGAAAGGATTGTCCTCCCTGAGATGAGAAGGAGGGGTATGTGCTTTGCTGTGCAGGGATATTGCCGTGCAGGGATAACTCATGAGGGTCCCCAGAGCCATACTGCTGCGTTAGCGCAGCCCTGTGCCCAGATGAATTAGCCCTGCCTCTCAGCTGGATGGATGAGGGTGAGAGCCGCTCTGTGCTGATGCAGCAAGACTGCTTTTCTTGCAAGAGCTAATTATGCCATTAGTGTGCAGATCTCTGCACCTCCCTTCTTTGCGAGCTTTTTATGTATTCTGTGTGGTCTTGTGTGTCTGAAGCAAGGCAGGCTCAGAAGATGTTAATTTAGATATACTTCTGCTAGCAACAGGTGACAACAGAAATAAAATACTTAAGAATACTTAGACTTGCAAAACAGCACCAGGGTCAAGGTGCTTTCTAACAGCTCAATAGAAACTCCTTTAATAATACCTTATAAACTTTCCTGGTTGCCTAGCCTATTTACAGTCCTTGTCCTTACCCCTAATCCATTTCAGAAGATGTGTTTCCATTTTGATTCAGAGATTGCCCGGCAGGACATTTGTCTTAGCACACAGGGACAGCTGTATCGATAGTCTCTACAGCCTCAGGGCGTTATAGGCTCTCTGTAATCAGATGAGACCTGTACATGCTTCAGTGCCTTAGCAGTGAACTGAAACAACCTTTGTCTGTTTGGGATGATAAAGGAAGTGACCATGTTTAGAAATTTGGCAGTCATTTTGTGAGATCCTCTAAAGGATATATAAACTGCAAAACCAAATGAAGGTCCAGGAGACTGTTTTACTGTAGCAGTTCATCAGGCAGCATGAAAAAAGTCTGGTGTTGGAGACATACATACAAGAAGTGCTGATGATTTGAAGTTAACTTGTAAAAAAATGTTGAGTAATTTTTATATACTGTCTATCCCCTAGATCCCTATCGAGTGTTATGGTTTTACAGCTGTACCTATCTATTTTCTGAAATGTTTCTTTTTCTTCCTTTGTGCTGTGTGACAGAGGTAAATATGCAACTCTTTCTATTTGAGGAATCCTAGGAGTTACTTGTAACAATAGTACATAAAAGTTAGACAGAAATGGGAGTTTTAAACTGCTAGCACACCATTTAAAATGCAGTTTGCATAGCAATAGCAATGACCAAATCCCTGTTGAATACTAGCCAAGAGTATCTATTGGTGTGTTTTATTCATGCAGTGTGATAGTGCAGTTAATTCAAGTCTATATTGATTCTATTTATTTCAATTTAGAAAACATCTCCACTGAGCATTCAGTGTAATTATTATAAGGACAAAGAGCAACATTTAGGACTGACAGGCACGCATATAAATACAAATCTTTTGCAAAACATTGTCATACTGCTTCTCCTAGGAGAACAAGTCAGACTTAAACAGAAGCAGATTCTGCTGTCAAGGTTCTTGCTGAAAATGCCCTTCCTCCAGCTCCCTTATGATTACATCAGGGGACCATTTGTTTTAGTGTCTCAGATGATCTCCACAGCTGCATTATTGTACAGAGAGAGAAAAAGACAGGCTTTAAGGTAAACAGGTTTAAACACACTTAATAGGTAAAACATGCACTTTACATTGTACCTTGTCACTAACAGACTGTCAGGAGAGATCCTAGGGTATTGACACAGTGTAAATAGGTGTTTATAACCTGACTGCTTCTTGTGAACCATAGGGAGTGCATAGGTAATAAATACAAACAGATCTGTGGTACACAGGACATAGTAAATGGCTGTAAATTACTTGGTTGTCACAGGTATCTACACAGTCAGAACTGTTTGAACGCTTAGGCAGGCCAAAGGTTGTGAACGTGAGACACACAAGTTTGAGAAAGTCCATTTAGTGAAGGAACTAGCTCTGCCACTTGTTGCAATTGTTTCCTTCTGCTTATGATGATTAAGTCACACTGCTCTGGTCAACCCAGGTCAACCACAATGTTACCAAGACAACTAAGTAAATCAGTCACTGTCCTTGAGTATTGCCTGCCACAACCCAGAGTGTTGCCAGCGTTTGAATATGGCAGTGTGAAATGGCTCACAGTTCCTTACTCCAGCTTTGGCTGGATGTTGGAAAGGTGATGTGATGGAACAGAACCTCAGTTCCTTGTACAAACAAGCTCTTGATACAGCTGAAGTGCTGTTCAGGTCTCCTCAGCAGCAACAACCAAGATGGATCAGATAGATACTCAAAACTGGACTGGATGGGACCACACAAAGATTCCAAACAGCACAATATGTGCTTGGCCATAATCTCTCTAACATGCCAGAAAAAGAAAGCACTAGTAAGGGGCTACAGGTACTACCTACTTCTTTAATCAGTTTCAGGAGGGTGTTAGGGCTGCAGGTAGGTAAAAGAAGGCTGGTGGGGGAAAAAAGTCTAATCATATAAATCCCTGTAGTACATTTCCTCTTAGATGATCTGTGCTCTGTAATTATATTGCCGAAGAAGCCTTTCTTCTTTTGAGTTCACGTGAAAGCTAAATGGTTTTATTCCCTTTGGCCTTAGTTCAATCAGTTTACATGAAATTAGAAAGTTTTTCATTTCCAATATAAGCTTGAATTAGAAGTTGGTGGATGCAGTACTTCAGATTAGAGCAAACTGTTAAAAAGAATACATTCCTTAAAGCGACAGTTGCTAGGTTGGGATTACATTTAACGTAACCCCACCACCAAACAGGAATTTTGTTTAAGAGAACCCAACCCACCAACAAAGAGTGCCAGCAATCCAGAATTTCCAACATATAACAACTATGAATAGAACAAGCTACTCTGTTAGGAGGTAAGTAATGCTGACAAATTGTTAAAAAATATATAGGTATTTTCATTATAATGAGTAAAACAGTGTAAAAGATACTCAATATGTCAAAGTAGTGGGATGGGATTTACTAGTTTGCTCACGGAGTTTACTGTTGCTCTTGATGGAGACACTGAAGCCAATTTAGAGCACTTTAGATCATTTGTTCTGTAGGAAACTTAGCTGTTTTGATGATGCAACATCAACTTTTTAAAAAGGAGAAAACAGAACTTGCTGAAGCAAATAGGAAGCGTATGTTTTCATTTGTCACAGTCACCTATTTTCCTAATGTACACTAGATTTTGCAAATTTGGATGGTGTTTTATGACCCATAATCTCACTTTTATTGCACGAGAGATCGGGAACAAGGGAAATGAATGCTTTGCTGGACATCGTTGAGCATCTTTTGCCTCCTGTAGCTTCTTCAATAAGTTTTGGTTAAAAGGAAAAAAATATTTTTACTGCAGTGCAGGAAACGGAAACAGTTTTTTAGAAACTGAAATGGGATTTGGGATGAATATTTTGTTATCTGATCCTTCTGTACCAACTGAAGCATTAAATGAAAACAGTTTGATTACAGTTCCATGCCAAGTCATGCCCTCTCTTCTAACAAGTCACATATTAACTCTCTAATTGTACCTGCATACTCCTTACACAGTAATTTCAATGCCCTCTCATTTCAGCGTTGCAATCTATTTCTCTGCAATTACTATTTGCATTGAAATAATTCAATTCATTACATAGCCTTCCCTCCATGCGCATGTTCTACATTCTTTATAGTTTTTGTGACTGTAAGCTTAACAAATCTTGTCTGAGTTATGTGTCATTTTCTCTTCTTTAATAGTTAATATTTAACTGAATTTTGTTAAGTGTGTAAGTGTTCAGTCTGTTTTCAGATGAAGGATGAATGCTTTCCTGTAAATCAGTTTTTAAGTCTTCTGAGCACTGAAAAGCCTGGCAAACAATGCTTGAAAGAAGCAAATTTTGTGCTTATTTTGGGGTACAAAATGGCGGGGGATAAAAGGGTGCAATTCACAATTTAAGTTGGATGTATTCTTCATTAAGTCCATTCTACTTCAAGTCATTACATAGCTTCAGCAAGACTTAAACCCTTCCTTTTGGAAGGAAGGGTCACATCTGTAATAAATTATGGTCTCTCTTATTTAAACAGTAGCATTGTTATAAATATTTTCTTCCTGTATTTCTTTTTCATAAGCCAAATACTCAGCATTTCTCTTATTCTCCTAAGTAGCCACATGACGGGCTGCCAAGGCTGGTTTATCATTTGCCTTGGAAAAGACATCATATAATATTGCAAGATAAAACACTGGCAGGCGGAGGTTTGATCTGTGGGGAAAAGAGGTAAGGGGGTTGCAGAATTTGTGCTAATAGATTGAGGCTTGAATGGGAGTACTACATGCAGAGCTCATACACAAATACCAGAGAATCCAGCCTGTCTTACCAGTAAGGGGCAGAGAACAGTTTATTGCAATGATCCTGTTTTTGCAAAAATGAGACCTGAGTCACTGATTTCATTTGAACTTTTTCAGTGCTTAGATTTTTAGCCACACCTAACAAATTTCCTTTCAATGGTTTTTATAAAACATTTATATTTGGATGTAGGTATAAATGTGGATGAACATCTAGCTGTCAAAGGGAGTTCTGATATCAAGGCATACCTGCTTTTCAGTGCTGTATCTGCAGGGACCATTCTTGTTACAATTAACTTGTCATCATAGCAAAGAGATCCATACAACCTCTTACTGGGAATAACAAGGTTTTACTGGACAATGCAGTATTTCAGGGCAAGACAGGAGTTTATGTAGACTGCTCCTAAGTAACAAGTACATAAGGAAAAGCAGCCAAAAATATTGCTAGAAACAGTCACCCGGGGCTGTGTCATACCAATGCAGTCCAGAGCACAATTAGGTGATGCAGAGGTCAACTGACCATGGACAGGTTTCGGGGGGTACTTTTAAGCAGCTCCTATGATGTTGGTGTAATGGTGGATAATTTTCAACTGTTAATGTGTTTTCTGCTCAGTCCAAGTACCTAGGAATATATGAGACTCTGCAGAGCACCTATAAGAGGCCTGTTGAAAAATGGATTGTTATTTGCTCCAGGCAATAAAATGTATTCCTGGAGTGAGTGTGGGTGATGCCACACTGGGCTGCGGCCGTGCTGCAAGCCAGGAGCTCACATGCTCCATTCTAGGCTCTGCCCCTGACTCAGCTCTGTTGCCTTGGGCTCTCTAGGGAGAGCTAACTGAGCTCTTAATTCTCTCATTATAAAATGTGGAGGTTATTACTTGCTTACTTCCCCATACCAGCCTCACAGGGGGGTCAGTTAATGAGCATCTGTTAATGTGTGGAAATAAATGGTGTAAAAGTGCTGAAGTAGTAGTAGTAGTCCTGCTCATACAGTGATGGCATGGCTGCAGGTTGGTAATCTGCAGCTTTTTCTTACAGGATTGTGCTGTAAGGTTATAATAACCATTTTAGCAAGGTGCCTGTAGAGCACAGCTTCCATGTCTCCAAGGCACTCCCTGTGCCCCCGGTACTTGTAAGGTGCTCCAGAGCCCAGGACTGGGACTCCGTGCCAGCGCAGTTCTGTGCCATTGGAGGAGTTTCGTGCACCCCCATGTAACCCAGGTACATGCAATTCATAGCATGCAGTGCTTGATGAGGGTGTTACGTTCCCAGCTCCAGTTCATTATCCCCACTCATCTGCCACTCATTAAGAAAAAAAAGATACTGTTCCCTTCTTTAAAGCTTATTGGTAACCTTACCGCCCCCCCCCCCCCCCCCCCCCAATGTTTTAATCCCACTCAGTTTCCTGCAGTGGTGTCGGGAGGGTGAAGCACCACTCACACTGCGCAGAGTGGCCTTTCTCCTGGGCCATTGCAGGCAGCTGCTGGAGCGTGAAGCTCCCGCTCGCAAGAGTTAATTGTTTCCAGCCTTCGCCAGTCTTGGCCTGGTCCTAGAAATCCGGCTGGATGCTGGCTGCTGCCAGGAGCCTCCCTCTCGCCCATCATGTGAGTAGTGTAAACAGGCTGGCAGCGCTGCCGGGCGAGTGGGAGGCTCGCTAGTGGGCCAAAGTTCAGCGGCTGCATCACAGCCCCGCAGCAGCGCCGGCTGAGCAGGCAGCGGCGGGGTTACTGCCGATCACCCCAGCTGTTGCTATAGCAAAACCATTGCATAACGCTCGCATTAAATCAGAGCGTGGAGGAGAGGAAGGCTAAACGATAAAGGTCGTGGTGTTATTGTACTCGTTTTGTTCATTGTTGCTGAGTCTCGCTTAGCTGTTGCAAACTGAGTTCCAAGCATAGTTCCTGGCTGGGCTGCTATGGAAGCCTGTTTGGGTTTTTACAAGCTGCAGAGAGAGAGTGGGGCCTGGCCTAGAGCTTGCTCATGTGATCATGTAATTGGGGCATTCACATGAATGGGGCTGGCAAGACAGTGCCTGCAAGAGGATTATTTGCATGAGTAGAAACTTTGCACGTCAGTAAAATCTGTGGGATCAAGCTCGCAGTTAAGATGGGTGTTTAACTTCTTGATACAAGCTGTCTTATAAAAGGAAGTGATTTGATGGTAGTAATAAAATTTGCACACAGCTAGAGAGCTGAGGGCATCAGAACCTCAGTGTTATAAAGGGTGGGTACACCATGACTTCAAGAAGTAATGCTCCCGTATCATTGCATAGATCAAATGGATTGCAGGAGATGGTTGGTTGTGGGAGGCTGAGGAGTCAGGAAACCTCTTTTTGCATGGAATTGGTACAGGGAAGCTGGAATGTTGTGACATGGGAAGCTGCATTTGGAATCAGGCCATCATCCTCTGGAGATCTCTGCTGAAGTTGAATCTGCATTTACAGAAGTTTTGGCATGAGAAATAAATGTCCACGAAGTGACTATTCTGTGCTTTCTCTTCCTAGATGATTAATTAAAATGGCTGAGGGATTGATTTGGCTACAAGCTTTCTCCTGAGGTTTCTGACTGCAGTTTATTTGTTATGTGGAATAGACCAAGGTCTGTCTCTTTGGTAGGAGTGGTTACGCTTTTGGCTCTCTTTCTCTTTGAGGGTCTGGCCCATGCCATTAAGTCAATGGCAAAGTTCTGTATGACTTACCTGGGTCAGAATCAGAACTGCAGTTTTTGCCTATACAGTATGGTGTATTTATCATTCCAAGAGCAAAGAGATTTAAAATCGAGGTTGTGGTGAAGTGACGCTAGATTTATTTGGCATATACAGGTTGTGATATTTCAGTCATTCGCCTCTGAAGGATTTTGCTGGCTGCTGTGAGAGACTTTCTGTTCCTTCCCCTTGGGTTTGTACCCATTCCACTGTGGAATCCTAGGCCTGTTATGATGTGTGTCGGGAACTTCATGTGCCAGTACTGTAGTAAAAGCCTAGCTAGGATTCCCTTTCCCTTCCTGCATTCCACTTCCACCTGTCCACTTACTGCTCTTCTGCCAGGAGAGTGAAACCTCCTGCCCAGCAGTTTGAAACTGGAAGTCTGTCCTTCTTGAACCAGTGGTGCCAGGACTCCTGTTAGTTGGACATGGCTTCTTGGTGCATGGGTTGATGTACCCTGTCCCAAGCTCTGCCCTGCTGTGCCATTCTTTTTTTCAAAGCATTTTACAAAACAAAAGAAATGTCTAAGGGAGGAGTGAAGTCCTGTGGTCTGCTCCTCAGAGTCCTGTTTTTGCTGGTGATTTGTAATTTGGTTTTAAAACATAAGTTTTGATTGTGGGATTGCTGGGCTTTTTGTTCTCACTCAGGACAACTTAGACTGTCAGGCCCCAGGTGAATTCCTAGGCACTATGGCAAAGCCAGTAATAATAATGCGGAAGCGAGCACTGCAATGAGCTATTCTGAGAACTGCCTGATCATTTCATATAGGCCTAATGATGCTCATTCCTTATAGTACAGATGTTGCTTCTGGAGAAATGAGGTCTGTGTTTTTCCCCTATTATTGTCAGAAATATCAGAGTGGCCAGAAGTGTTAGGTATTGAGCCCATCCTGAAGTGTTAGGTATTGAGCCCAAGGAGCTAGGTGTTAGTAGGGGCGAGTCCACCTTTTTTGGTTTCATGTCAGTTTATCCCTCCTCTGGGAGCTGACAAAGACAAGAGCAGATTGTTCTAGGAATGTGGAGCAAAATTCCCAAAGGCCACCAACTGCTATAGTCTGTGTGCACTGTTCAAGCTTTCCACTGAGCATTTCCATCAAACATCTTCTTGGCCTTAGGAAGGTGTTGAACTGAAGTGCTGCTATATATATACCTTTGCCCAGCAATTGTGCTCTAAGATCCCAGACAGTTGCGTGTTTGAAGATGTTTCTCCTATTAGAGGTCTACAGATGAGATTGCCAGATGTTGCTAATAGATCTGTTATTTGTCAGTCATTTGGGGCAAATACTAGAAATGCACTTTGCCAACAGATGCTCAGAAAAGGTTGGTGAATTCCTGTTTTCCTGAACTAGGTAGGGACTTTAATGGTCTACTTTCCTGCATACCTCTCCAAGATGTGAGTGGAATTGACTTCATTTCACACTGCAGTATTGTCTACTGCCCAAACCACATTTCAGTGGGCCAGAGGAGGAACTGCTGACTCATAATTCAGCATGGCAGCCCCAAATCCCATGAGACTACTAAGTCTGGCCTCTGGCTGATGTTTTCAGTGAACTCTGTTAATGGCCCCCAACAGATCACACAGAAGTCCAGCTTCTATAAAATGAAAGGGAGGCTTCTTGCCCAGTACTTGGCAAGTCACTACTGGCAGTCTGTAGTGCTGGAAACTGCTGGTTGTGCTAGAAACAGGCTAAATGGTGGCTGGCTGAAAATGTATCACTGATGTGGGATCTGTGGGCCCCACTCAGTTGATGGGCACATAGTATATTCTGGTCACATAATTGCTGTCAGGGACAAAGGGCTGTAACTGGCCTTGCCTTGGCATGTAGTGTATGCGCAAAAGGAATGCAACTCAAACATGAATGAAAGTTGGGAATAAAAAGTAGCATAAAACACAGCACCCAGCTTGAGGGTGAAAGGTAAGGGGGGGAACTGCTTTATTTTTTAAAGAATTGTCTTTAGGAACTTGAACTTAATTGTTTTGTTACTACCAGTCTCACCAGCGATCCAGATACACTCCATGGCACTGCATGGTTCTTGGAAACAACTTGTTGCAGACTTCTGCTTAAGTTGAAGCTAGGACTTCTCAGCGTAGGTTGGAGTGAATGAACTAGAGGCCCCTCCTTCCTCTGGCAGCTGAATTCAAAGCTGTGCATGACAGCAAGGTATTCGGTGCTCATTGCCTTGTGTGATTGATCAATCAGTGATGATGATTAGGTTCTGATGTGTTCTTCACACTAGTTCCTGAGCATGTTCCAGCAGCACAGTAGTAACATGAGTGTCACACATGGAGTGTGACACTTGCATGTGAGACTCCCAGGTCTTTTTTTCTCCTCT
The DNA here is from genome assembly GCF_035582795.1 of Mycteria americana. Taxonomy (NCBI): domain Eukaryota; kingdom Metazoa; phylum Chordata; class Aves; order Ciconiiformes; family Ciconiidae; genus Mycteria; species Mycteria americana. Next base: position 5,098,111 of record NC_134379.1, on the reverse strand, counting down.
TGCAAAGTCATGTTTGCAGAACAGTGTTGGGGCAGTGCTGTGTACTAAGTGCATGTCAGCCATGGATGTGATTTGCTGTGTGAGACCAAGGATCAGACAAGGAGTTGTAGACATGCACCGGAAATCTTGTTCTGTACCAGTGTGACCCTCCTAGAAATCATGTTCCTTAGCTGCAGTATTGCATGGTGACACCTTGCCACTACGTGACCAAAGCAAGGTGCCCAGTAGGCGACACACCCAAACCCCTGTCATGTGGTTTGGCAAACAGGGTCTCCATTGTTAGGATAACTTTTGGCCCAGATGTCTCAGCTTTCTTATGTGCTCTGGAGAGTCTGGGGAATATTAAACTTTAAATATTGCTGTGTTTCTGCTAAAAAGGATATGTTCCAAGGAGTATTCCTGGTATTTGCAGCTGAAAGCAAAGCGGTTTGTGATGACACTTGATTTGGGAGTCCATTCACTGTTTGGCACCAGCCCTTAAGGAAGTCCTAACTGCTTGAGAAGACATTATCCTTGTTGCAGAGTTCCTCTGCACCACAGAGGCAGAGCTGTTCACTGTATCCATAATTTTGGAGCTTCATGCAGTCTTTTATATGTTTTGGGCCAAGCCTTCAAGTCTGGACTAAGATGTTGAACTTGATTCCATACTCCGTGGGAAGACAATGCAGGAAGTAAAGGACAGGTTTGGGGGGTTCCCAGTACCCAGGATTGCCAAGACATGTGTTTTAGATTTCGATCTAGAAATCAGAGAACAGACATAACACTTTTCTTAGAAGGATCTCAAACTTCTTTACATAGGTGTGAACATATAATTATTTCCATTTCGCAGGCGTGAAGAGAGGAAGATAGGAAAGTTGTGACTAAATCAGCGATCAATTCAGAATTAGTTGAGCTGAATTTTGTTTCTTGTCTTACACAGCAGGGCCTGATGCCCTCTCCAAACGAGTTTTTAAAAGTTACTTTTTAAAACTAGCTTTAGCCATGGTAGTTTCTATGCATTTCTGTTCTTGAAAGGCACCATCAATTGTTTTTGTTTAAAGACACTGAATATGAACTTGTTCCTACAGAGCTTTGTGCTGTAATTTATCAACAAGGCGCTGAGGCACAGACGTCAAATGAATACCAGATTTCAAATTATGATAAGCAATTGTGTCATCTCTGTGAATAGACATTAAACTCTGCTGAGAAATCATCAATAATTCATTAAAAAAAAAAAAAGAGTACAGGGACATTTGGATAGGTCTTTGCAAACAAGCAGTCCTGTGTTCTGTAATAATTCCTGTGAATTTAAACCCAAAGGATGCTTATTTCTCAAACAGAAACAAACGATCATGCCCAAGTCAAAAAGTTTGTTCCCTAGAGATCTAATTACCATTTACCTTTGGGGAGTTATGGAGGTACTTGCAATATTATCTGTCAGAGGTGCACTGTGTTTTTTACATAGCTCAGTGGAGAAGCATGCACAGCTTGCCTGGACTTTTGAGCAAGCCTAGCAGAGTGCTCACTGTCTTTGTGTTCTTTCCCTTTACGTGTGACTTCTGCCTGGTATGGCCACACTAGTGATGTCAGCACTTAACCTGGCATGTAAACTTATTTAATTTACCTTTGAAATTTGTATAAAGTAGGTCCAAACTTACACATTACAGAAGTTAAGGATGGGAGAAAAGGATTATGTCCATTCTGCTTTTTTTTCTTTTGTGAAATATTTGAAGTGTATTTTATTTTTAATATTCCAGTCGCTGACATTTTCACTTCTTTACCCTCTACTTACACCAAAACCTAAGATTCTTATTTCCAATCTTAAAATACAAATCTTGAAATAATTTGGGTTTCTTTACTATGAGAAGGGAGAGGAAGCTGCTGGTGTAAAAATTTCAGCTTGAGCTTCTCTGTCATAAGTGGCTTTTCATTTGACAGTTAGCATCCTGGTTTAGTCCATTCCTCTCCTAAATTGTAGAATGTTACATTCCAATAAGAACACAGCATCTCTTCTCTGTATAACATGATGTTGCAAGAAGCTGATCGTTTGTCGAAGTGGGCTCTTTTCAATTGAATCAGAGATGTACATGCAGCCTAACTGCAATATTTCCCTCCTGTCTGTAACTGGCCTTTATAGGAAGATAGATTTATAAATAGTTATTAATGTAAGGATTTAGAGGCTCTGCTTCAAGATCTAGGGCTAGCCTGTCTTAACTTATCTTAGCATAATCTCAAAAATAAAAATTCTCTGCTCTAGAGAGCATGAAACAATTTCTGTTTACACAGTTTTTTCAATTACTTTGATGCTATGATATAAAGGTCACTGATTGCCTCCAGTCATCACATGGCTTTTTCACTAATTGTGCACTCACGTCATTTTGTTCTGTGGGATCTTTTGCTTTTTGATCCCGTTTCAATTGCCCAGATGTTCATTTCATACAGTTAACTTTATACAAAGGGCATCCTTTGTTCCAACAAACACATTGCGGTCATTGTACTCGGCTGGGAACCTAGTGCACAGCAGTTCACCTGTTTCCTATGTAATCCACCATCAATCTACCAACCTTTGTGCTGATTTAATGTAAAATCATTCATTGGGGAGAGGAGGGATAAGGAGGAGAAATTATGCAAAAATGTTTCCTGGTCCCTAGCCTTGGATTGATTAAGGTCATGCTGCACGATAAAAAGGCAATAAGGAGTGGGAAAGCTCTTTCATCTTGGCCCTTTTGGTGTGTAGTGGAATGGAAAATCATGTTAGTACCTTGGAAGTTTTGCTCTGGTGTCTCAGAATATACTAATGGAGACCTAAGCATCTTCCAGAAGGAACCCAGTTCCATTCCTCTCCCTTCCCTATTGCCACCTATAAAGGCTTCATGTCAAGGCCGAGGGGGTGCTTGCCAGTCCCCGTCAGGGTAACTGTCGTATAGTGAGAGGCACTGCTTTATAATGCACCCAGGGGCCTGAGGATTGCCCGATTCAACAGATTTCAGGAGGGACAGGTCTCAAGATTATTCTGCCAGTGTCCCATATAGGACAGCCCATTTGCTGTTTGTTAAGCCACGTGGACATTGCATAGACTAACTGTTTAGTTTAACTTAACCTTTAGAGCAGTCATGAGAGCTTAGTTCATGAGCAGAACAAGTTCCATGGAAGGCTTTGAAAGAAGATTGTATGTATAAATGCACTGGCTGTTGCTAAAAGGTCTGTAGAAGATAAGCAGTGGAAAATTGGACAGAGTTTGCAGCAGTATATCATGTAAGAAGGGTGTAACTTGGCAATATATATCTGTGAAGGTTTTTAAATCTCTGTCTGGGCCAAAAGAGACCTTCCAAATGACAGGAATCTAGCCATCTTGAGCCCAAACGTTCCTAGAAAGATGACCCTACAAAATTGTCCGGGCTACTGGCAGGGATAGCATTACTGGCAACATGCACAGTGTTTTAATGGCTGAGGCATAAGAGGAGCTATGCTCCACAGCCCACAGCAGGCAAGAGGAGGAGGCCTGGAGAGGAGCTGGCATCAGGCAGTGATTTTTAACATTTCTTTCATTCAGCCAGCTGGGCAAGATCTGCACAAGGTTGCTTTTTGGTTTAACGTGCTGATGTGACTTGCAGTGGCCCCCTTGTAGCTCTCCAGTGCCTGGGCCAGGACATGCAGGACATCCACCGTATTCTTCCTACACAAACCTTGGGAAGGGGAACTGCAGATGCCAGTGTCTGCTCTGTCGGCTCAGCTTGGCAAGGAGGAAAGCAAGGAGATGAGAAGGACAAAACCAGGGGTCCGTCCAGTTCTCACTGCCAACAGTGGATGGTTAAACAGAAAGGTATCAGGTTTTGTTTTCAGAAAATGATGTTTCCCATGACTGGTCCTGCTGAAATCAGTAAGCAGAGACAGACACTACTCCATACTGCAGCAACTGCAGCACCATAATTCTCTCTCTCTTCAGTCTATAGATCCCTTGGCACAGCTGTAAATTCCCTGTACAGTGCACAGCATGGCTTTCACTGAAAATAGCTGGGAAAACAACATTTCTGGAGCCTTATTCCATTAAAAATATTTTTTTTGCTTCTTCTATGCAACTTCCTATTTTTCCTTGGTCAACAAGGGCTGCATCCAAGCAGCCACCTGCATTCAGTATCAGTCATGTGGAATGCCCATAAACATCACTTCCAGACTGTAATAGTTTGGTGGAAATGAGGCCAAGTTACCAAACCCCTCTCCCCTTCCCACCAGCACCCTCCAGCAGTGTGACCTGGGAGGCCTCTCCAGTGCAGGATTCATATCTTGATCTGTCGCAGTGACCGACAGCAGCAACAAGGAGCTCTCTGGGGCAGAGGACAGGGAGGGCGGGTGTGGGGAACCGTGTCTCCTGGGACAAGCTCCAGTCTGCTCCAGGGAATGTGCTAATTTTCACTCCTTTATAGTCCTTTATCTCAGCCCTTCGACCTTGAGCTTAGAGGCATTATCTGCCTTAGCCAGAAAGGCAGTGTGGAGTTAACTATTTAAATGCTGAATGTTTCTGATACTAAATCCTGAAGGTAAAAACACAATGAATGCAATTTATTTCAATAGTGTGGCAAGTCAGTGGACTTTTCAGGTTTGGTGAGGACTGATTTATTATATTAGGAAAAATATTTTGCACTGAATAGGTGATTTTGTGAACTACAGCAGTTTTCAAAGTTTGTATGCCCCTACAAAGTTCCTAGGGCATGTAGAGACCTCCTGTAAGGATGTATCTTGTGTGCATTGCTATACGGTGTATGTGAACTTGGTTTTCTTAGTCACCTTTTCATCCTTACCTGGGCCCAGTTATTGATATCCAGAGCACAGGCAGAAAGTTATTGGTCTGATGCTTTCGATGGGGTCCGTACTATCGTGGTAACACTTAAATTTTCGACTTTACAAAGTATTATACAAACGCTTACCAAAAAAAAAAAAAAAAGGGCTGGAGCAATCTAGATTAATGTATTGCCTGTTCTGCTACTGGCTTCTCTGGGTGACTTTGGGCATGTTATTTAACCTGTATGTCACTTTTCGTGTTTGCAGAATGAGCTAAGAATACTTCAGTGGGCCATCGTGGCTATTAATGAGTTATGAATGTGCTTATGTACATGTGTGTCTTGTTTGGCAAGATCAGCTTCTCTGTCTTTGGTGCCTGCAAATATTATGCAAGAAAAATAATTCCTTTTCCTTACTGGGAGTGAGTGGTCCCTCCATGTGCAGCAGTAAGTGGGTAGAAGCAGAATTTTTTGCAGAATATTCCTGCTTAATCAGTTCAGTGTTCATGGAGTTAATTTGCTCATGCCTTCAGATTGTTTTGTTTCCAGGGATTCTAAACCGTTGCCTCCAGCTGTTCATTTCCATTGAACGAGGGTGATCTTTATCTGTCTAAACTAGTTAAAACCTGCTCCACTACCCAGCAGCCTTTTTGGAGACAGCCCAATAAAGCTGAGTGCAGCGGCTATGACACCAAAGCCTCCTGGACATCATAAATTCCAAGCCCTACTATTTTTTCTGACCTCTCACTGTTGGAGCACCCCTCCTGTTTTAATGGGACTCTTCACTTCCTCCACAGCTCCATTTAACCCCTGTCCAAAAAGAGGAATGATATTTGCATTGTAAGTAGACAGTGAAGAGTCCGTTTTAGACTAATTTACTACTTTAATATTATCAGATTAAGCCTCGACATAACCTCAAAGGTACCATTTGAACAACTGAAGCACTGTTAGACTTGCACTTAGACTCTGCTCAGTGTGCATGTTGCTTGGGATGTTTTAGTTGAAGCATATTTTTAAAATGTGCTCCATTTGAAGCTTGCTGTGACACGGTGGGACTTGTAATACCTTCGGGGTCAACAAGGCCACTTCCTCTTCAAACATGAGATGTGAAAGTTTTTGTCTTGAGCAGATGAGATACAGGTTTGTTAAGCTGATGACACAACCACCAGATGTACCAAAGAATCTTTCCTATGATGGAATTCAAATGCCGTGTGTATATCAGGCAAAGATGCTGTCTATACAAGAGGGAACTGCTAACGACAACAAAAATTTCTGTTGTTGGAAATACTGCTACAGGCATCATAGCTAGAATGTGTACACTAATGTAGAAATGCCTTTCCTTGTTGCTGGGGTTTCTAACAGCACATTAATTTGGCCCTGTGCTGAACAGGAGTACATAACACAACGGGTAAAATGCTAATGGTCAGTTTGTACTTTAGCTCTTCTTTCTACTACTACTACTACTGCTAACAGCAGTGGGAAAATTTGCGGCCAGAAGACCTCTCATGAAGACCCAGGCTGAGCTTTACTTTGGAACGTGCCAAGGAGACATTTTCCTGTTTGTTGCAGATGTTATCGTCCTTGCTGTCTGGGGAGTCAGCAAGGCGCGAAGAGTATTGGGAAGTAGCGCCCCTGCTCTCTGCAGCAAACAGCTGGATCAGTTCAGATCCAAACCCGTGTGTCTGTGTGAGAAGGCTATGTAGTCACTTCTCTGCTAAACCACCTCACAGCAATTATCAGACTATCAGAAGACGGAAAAAGTCTGAGAAAAAGAGCAGTTTAACATGTCATTATTGGTCTTCAGCAGCTGTGTGTTATCCTGCTGTTACTAATAACCTTTTTAACTTTGCAAGCAATGTTTTCTTGGCACCATTCAGACATAATGACTGGGGGGTCAAATTCAGCTCTCAGTTGTGTAAGTATGGAATAATTCTCTTGGCTGCCTGGTGTTATTTTGCATTTGGCTCATGGTCCCTGCCCCTAGGAGCCTGCAATCTAAAATACCCAGGCAGAGTATTCAGTCACCGTATGCTTTGCATACCCAGTTGATACGCAAAGCATAAAATAAACAGATGAAGAACTACTATCAAATCCATGCAATATAATTATGGTACTGTTGTCCTCTGGTTGAGGTTAATGGGTTATTCCTGTATAAATGAGAGAAGGATTTTGCTTGTTACTTTTCATATGTAATTCACCAGTAGATTACGATTGGAAAGTCTTTCAGGAAAATGTGTTTTAAAAGGGGTTTTAAATAAAAAGAGAAAGAAATTTGATTGGGATGAATAGAGAACAAGAATCACTGAGCAAAGTAGATGTTGCTTAAAGTAAAGCAGCCAGGAAGTCTACCTTAATGGTAAGAAGAAAGGGAGACCTTGGCAAATCTATGAGGAGGGTGCTGGAACTGCTGTTTCCCTTTCAACCCTCCAATATACAAGCTTGTAAGACTCTTAAGTAACGTTCAGTGGTTTTATATGGTAAATAAATTTATCTTGATTTCATCCGCTGATAAGAGGATCTCTCTCTTCTAGCACCGTCTTTATAAAGTTCTCAGCAGTAAAGTGGCTAATTGCGCTTCTCATTTTTAGGGATCTTCCGGATAATCCTGCTGTTGAATGGGACACACAGCTCCTCGCCGCCTTTGTGTTAAAGCATATAGAAGCCAAAAACATCAACCTGGTAATGTGAAACTTTCTACAGCATAGGCAATTTCCACATTACTTTTGTGCTAGTGTTCTAGGCTTTCTCCTTCCTTCTGAAAGCTTTCTTTGAAGTCTTTAAAGTTAGGATTTTGCTTCTGGAGTCTTTATGAAATAGCCTAGGAGAGGGAGAAAGTATACTTACACATTTTGAAATACTTGCTTTATAATGTTTATCCATTTCTCTAGCTAGACCTTATGAAGCCTCTTTTGGGTTGTAGTGCCACCAACTTTCACTGAAGTAAAAGCTTCAAACTGGTTAAAAACTGCAAACTCTGTTGGAACTAGTAAGTTTCACTGTAGTAGATCTTGGGGTTCATTAATTGTAGAAGACCCTCTGAATAAGCCCAGCTGAATTTCAGGTCTGAAATGATACCTGAAAGCAATTCTGCATTTTGTAGTTTAAGACTTTTTATGACTATTTGTACAGCTCCTATGTCTTGACAATTAAGACATGGTCATTCTGATCCTCTTTCAAAACCTTCAAACAACTGGTAGAAGTTCAGAATAAATAGAATTGCTCCACTGAAAAATATGGAAAAGGATGATGGTGTCGTTTGGATGTGTCTTTTCTCTCTGGAGACCTTTCTTTGCTTCCCCCAGTGAGAAATGAACAGTGGAGAAATTTTGCTTTACTAACTCCTCAAATGTTTTCTATGTTTTAAAGCAACCATTTTGCCCCTGTTGCTAGGTTTCATTGATGAAGAGAGCCCATCTGGGATTTAGGCTTACGTTTAGGCTTAGCTTTGGCAGGCATGTGTTAGGCAGTACATTGGCAGTAATGTGTTAGAGAGCTAGATTAGCAGGGTTATAGGTTGGGATTGAAGAATATTAAACTAGGGAGATTCCTAGCACTGGTATACTTTGGGGTCTTTTTCCCCACGGAACAGGAATAAGGGCCTAAGCATGGAAGAGGTTGTGTTCTGTTCTTTTCTGTTGAACCTTGCTGTGATCAGGCATGTCACTGTCACACATTGATTAGCAGCAAAATCACAAAACTCTTAAAGCCTTTCAATAATTCACAAAACAAGAAACCACATCTCCTGTAGCATGAAGGCCCCATGAGCACAAAAACCAGCATCATGCATCCAACTTTGTATTGATTCTGAGGCTAATTTTCCCTGAAATTCATTCCTGTGCACAAAGACAAATGCAGTTTTCCTGGACTCCTTCTGTGCCTTTTGGCCCTATGAATAGATAGGTTTTAATCTAATCTGAAAGCTCCTAACACAAGAGGATTTGTATTGCATGTTTGTGACTCTCACGGGCACTAGGACAAGTGCACCAGAATCCCAGCAGAAATTCTGAAAAGACTAGAACTTCTTCTAGATGGTTAGAAAGGGTTAGATCTTTGCCTCAGAGGAAATTAAACTCAAGCTGTTTGTGCTGGGGGAGGCAGGAGTCTGCCACTAACATAGGGTGAGCTGAAAAATCAAGTGTGGGGTTTTCAAAGCAAGACACATGCACAATCACTAGTACTCTCCCTGCTGTGCTGCGGCTGTTGGGTGTAGCTGTAGTAACGAGCAACACTGCGGCAGGGCCCACTGCGTTCCCCTCAGCACTTCCCTGAGCAGCAGTGAGGGCAAATTACTGTAGCAGAACGTGTCAGCAGTACCAAAGGCCACTGAAGCAGCTTCCCGGGGATAGTGGTAATGAACTGCTCTGAAAATTTACATTATTTTAAGTGTCCCAAGTAATCACACAGGTATCAGATGTTTGCTATAATACCTTTCATTTAGGAGCAAACCTAGCTTGCCAACAAGGGCAAGGCAAGTGCCTAATTACCTTTGTCCAACAGTCTATTAAAACTTCAAAGCTTGCTATCTGTTAGCCGCTCTTAGAGCATCTCTGCTGTCCTGAGACAATGGCCTTGTCTTGAAAGGTAAACTGAGTCTATTTTTCAGTAATGTTGAAATTGATAGAATTGGCTTAACATGTTAAAAGAGCATTGTCAAAGCATAAGCTAACAGGGTTTCAAACACAACAAGCTAACTCAGTGGAGTTAACATGATTGGAAGACATGTATTGGTTTAGCTATCCCAGTGGGAAAACTTTCCTCAGTTCTCCCCATAGTCATAGCATAGACAATGGTATCTTTTATTTACAGAACATACGTGTCATCTGGCAGTGGAGAAGCAGGCTGCAATTCCAACATGTCTGAAAGGAAAGATTGCAAGGCAAGGAGTTACACCATGTTATATGTAGTTTTGTTCCATTGCATACTACTCATTTCCTCAATTGCCCTGGAAGTCCATGAGTAACTCAATCTATTTGAGAGCTACAGGGACATATTTCATCCAAGCTCTATATTAAATAGTGCAGACACAGAAATTAACAGTTGGTGTACTCAAAGCCAAAACTAATTTATAGACTTTGGAAATTATTTCCTGCCTGCTGGATTTATAAGCAAAAGCCAGTGTTGCTGGGAGAGGCAGCCAAGGCTAGTCTGTCTCGATCCAGATTAGAAAGTATTCAGTGTGTAAAAAATAAATTACATAGTATTGGGTGAGCCCCAAGCAGGCCCTAGATTATGAAATCCTGTTCTTCAGGATCTCAGGTCTGGTGATAGCAGAGCTTGGATTAGGAGGTGACATTCAGACCGTGTTTGGGGCAGATGCAGTGCCAAGACCAGAATTCAGCAATACCATGTTCTTACAAGCTGCTTTCCGCTATGGATTGATGGAAACGTCATCTGTACAACTGTTGGTGGAAGAGTCCCATTGTCTTGGGTCAGCTCCAAATCAGCCTAGAAAGCCAGATCCTTCTACAAATGGCATTCAGGTTGGAGCTTATATTTGAGAGGGTGAGTTCCGCTCACATGTTTTGTATCTTGGTCTCCTAAAACTCTCCTAAAATTCAAGAGCATTTGAATGTGTGATATTTGTAGAGGATTTTAAATGCTTTTGCAGAACACCAGATTTGCAGTGCAGCATGTGGAGTTTGCTAGAGGAGGCAACAGAGCTAGGACAGACTTTGTCATCCCTTTCCCTCCCTTCCTCACCTATGTTGCAGTCTCCTCAGGTGTGCTTTGGGGTACATGAGTGGGAGGCCCCCAGGACCTTTCATTCTAAGAGCTGGTGCATGACTTACACACTTGCAGCTCAAACCCAGTGGACACTGGGATGCTGATCATTATTAGATTTTTCCTTTTTCATCCAGTTGTCCATTCTTTTTAATCTTTGGCTTCTCTGATTTAGTAGAAACAAGAGACATCTCCAAACACAGAAGAGACTCAAAGGGAGTTTGAATGTCACTGGCCTCTGCAGGTGTAAGTGGGGCCTATGAAGTGATGCTCAGAGGAAGGCTAGAAATGGAGTTGCTTGCTATGGCATTTTATGGTATGGCCCTTCTTAAAAAGGAAAGAGACCTTTCTATCCCCACCAGTCTACTTGAGCAGATGTGTGCTCTGTTTGAAGCGGTGGATGACGCCAGAAAGAGCGAGGGAGACCCACAGCTTTGAGCGCTTTTTTCCTCCGATGCACATGGTGTGTAGAGGGAGCATGGACTCCAGCCCTCTCAGGAGTTTTCTCTTCTGCTAGTAATTGAGTAATTTCCTCTGTGCTCTCCCCCCTCCGGAAGGGATTTCTGGACCTGTTTGTCTTGGCTGTTGCTCTGGCTTCCACTAGTGAAAGCTCCATTTCCTGAATACCAAGGTCACCCAGAAGAAAACCCAGCAACACCAACCGCAGCGGCTCCCATTTCAGAACAGGTGTGGGGAGGGAACTCCCTCTTGCCCTAAAGATTTCATTGAGCAATAATTTCCACATCAAGTATATTTCCTATCCCAGCCTTTTGCTCCCCAAACTGGCTAAGCCTGTTTTTAACACAGACAGTTTCAAGATGTTCAGGTCTTCTCATCCTGCCCTGGTTGTTTGCTTGATTTCATCATCAGCCTGGTTCAGGTTATGTGCTAGAAGCAAGCACACTGGCTAGCTGCACCATGTGGAAGAAGCAAATGCTCCCGTGTGAAAATATCTTCAGCATGTGAGAAAGAAATTCAGATTTGCTATCAATGAAATGAATCCCTGAAGCCAGAGGAATATATTTACATGTGATTGCTGCCTGCGCTAAGTCACGAGCACCACAGTGATGCTGTGGAATCAGTGCCCTGTTTAGGCAGCAGACCTAGAAGCTACATACTGGAAAGGTGGGACATCACTACTGTGTCAGAGCCAGCCTGTGTGCTGGGAGGGATCTCTAAAGGTGAAGGGCCAATATTTCAAAGGTGACCTCTTTGCAGATAAAGTGAATGCCACCATGGCCAGGTCAATGTGCAGGTACCTTGGGAATTGTACTTACAAATTTATATATTTGAAGAGACAGACAATTCAGGTGCAAATGTCCTAACAGTAAATTAGACAACATCAATTGAAAATTAACTCCATGCAATCTCTTTAGCTAGTTCAGATGTTATGTAAGCCCAGCAGCACTAAGAACAGCAGCTCCTATTTCAAAATAGATGTGGAGAAGAAAAACCTCCAAAGGTGTTTCTGAACAGATAATTTCCATGTCAAGAATATTTCCCAACCCAGCCTTGTGCTCCCACCGTTGGCCCGAGACAGTTTTGTCAAAATAATGATTAGCTTATTTAGTCTGCTCACTATAGTCTCTTATCTCAGTCTTCTGGTTTGTTCTATTGTACCCTCCATAGAAGGGAAAAATGTGTGTTTTGGCTTGCCTGGGGTTTTTAGCTTGGTTTCCTAAGGAAACAAGAATAATGCAATTGTATTTATATGTGTGTGCACATGCACGTTTCAAAAGACTCCAGAGCCCATTGGCTAATTTCAACCACATTTGACAGCAGGGTAGTAGTCTTAAAAATGTATGTTTGTACAGGTTACATGAAAATAAATGATCAGGCAGAAGAGACAAACCCTCTCTCTGTCCCCCTTTAGTGAAAAGGTTTAGTGCAAGTCCAGCCCTTAGCAGACTCACACTATTATTCACCTGCATAGGAATTTATTCTGCCTGCAGTGAATGGGGTACGTTGTCATCTTAGGAAAGTGCCACTCTAGGTAGGAGTGACTTCAGAGCATGTTTTTTCTTATCTGTAAAATACAGGGTGCTATGCTGGTTCCCTGAGCTGTACAGAATGTAATAAAGTCTTTCCCAGATGAGCTACTCAGAAAGCTGATATCCTTAGGGAGGGCTTTGCACCATGCCAGGCCATGCAGTCCCTGCAGAGTCTCTCAGGTAATGCTGATGTACAGCAAAAGCAGCCATAGCCGAAGACATAATTTTTCTCCTTATAAAATAAGGGTTGACCAGAAAATGCTCCTTTGTACCTCAACAAAACCAAGTTGGGTCCTGCCACTTCCTGCCATCAATGAATAACCCCGCTGCTTGGTGGCAGCATTATTACAGCCACTGGGCAAAGTGGAAAGTCTAACTGTGGACTTGCACTGGGTGGATGGGTTTATAAGCAGGCTTGTCTGGAGTTTGTGGGTTTTGAAGTATTTCTTATCACTGTCTTTGTGTTTCCTCTCCCTCTTTACACAATATCTCCTGTGTTTGAGAGGGCCTCTCCTGTTGGAGGGTGGAGTAGCAAGTTGCAGGACGGGCAGGGCGGCTTTTGATGTTCCCTTGATCTTTAACCCAGTACTTCAGGTCCTGCGTATAAAATAGATTTTGAAAAGGGAGCTGTGGTGAGTAAGCAAGGCAGTAGCATTTCCTTCCCTGAAGAGAGAACAAGCTGGCAAGGAAGCAGACATTGATTGAAATGTAGGGAGGTTATGATTTCTTCCTGGTCATAGAGAAGGGAGCTGTGGAGAGCTCTGCAGCCTGGCCTCTCCCAGAGCAAAAACCTAACTTTAGACTGTCCAAGGACTGCCACTTTCACCATCTGGAAAGCCTACCAGCACACATTTCCTGTCTGCTCTACACTTTGTGCTGCCAGTTTGTCTTCTAGGTTGGAAGCAGGAGCCTTTAAGTACCCACTTCACAGTACTGTGCAAGTGTGAGCCCTTAGGGTGGATGCTTCATCCCTGACACATTATTGGTAGGTCTGAGGGCAGGGAGCCAAGGGTATTCTGTGCTTTGGACGGTGACTTGTTAGTGCTGCGTTCACACATTATTTCTGCATTATGAAGTTCCCATTTCTCCCTGCAGAGAAGCAATAAACAATATGATCTTCTCATTCAGCAAAAAGCCTGACTTGCTTATACAAAAAATGCAGTCAGCTGATTCTTTAAAAAGGCTTGTTCTCATATCAGGTTATTTTATCACTATGTTATCCTGTGATGAAGCCTCGTTAGAATCAGGACAGTAGTACATGATCGTGTTGCTCTTGTTAAAGCAATATGTCCTGATTCACAAACTATAGTTTCACCCTGTAATCCACAGGCATTCTAGTATGTTCTCAAATCCAGGAGAGAGTGATTCATGGAGCTCGACCTCTTGGTCAGGAACAAGTTTGCAAAAGATCACTCTGGAAGTAACCTTTTGGCCCGGTAATAAGTAACAAGTGCATCCTGCCAGTGGGAACGTGGTATTTGTCATCTTTCTGTTCAAGCTGTTAGACGGTGTAGTCATCTAGTTCCAGAGTGTCTTGTTTGTTTACTTGTATTTCTGTAGCATGTGTTCACACACAAGGCCTCATTGTGCAACACAAAAACAACTCTTTAGATACAACGGGCTGGGACAGTGCTGTGTTAGATGTTGAAGTTGGTAACTGCACAGTCTTCTTCAAAATGATTGTTGTTTTATTGCAGGTGGTAACCTTTGATGCAGGAGGAGTGAGTGGTCATGCTAACCACATTTCTCTTTACACTGCTTTAAGGTACAGTGTTCTGCACACTTCATTGAATGCCTCACTATAGTGTTACAGAGTGAATGTGGTGTTTGTCTATAAGCAGAAAACTAACAGCTAGAGCCAAGAGTAGTATTAACTTCACTGATATAACGGAGTGCCAGACTGTGGGACACAATATTGTTTGCAGAAACTCTTACAGCTCTGTAAATGACCTACAGCATCCTTTATTATTCTGTCTGCTGGTGCTTTGCCAGTCTCCCTTTCACTGGGCCCTCTTTGCTCTTCCTGCCCTTGATCCCACTAAAATATGCCACAGATCACTTTGCACTTCTGCTTTGAGGAGAGTGTGTGAATAGCTGATGCCTGAGCTGGTGGTAGTTGGATTTTTGAAAGTTCTGCACCATTGTTCCAGAGGATGTTGCCATCCTGTCTGGGTACCTCTCTGACCCAAGGACATTGCTTTTTTGCTGGAGCTGTCCCTATTTACCACTCTTCCTAAGTCAACTCATTCCTTCACCACTTTATTCTTTACATTCTGAGAACCTCTGTCTCTGTGCTGTGATGTGGGAAGGTTGCTAGACAAAAACCCCTTGTATTAAAATCACCCAAATTTTGCTGGCAAGACAGCTACTGTAAGTTGTTTTAACCCTCTGCTCATTCAGACCTCATTGTGTCCTAGAGAGATCTCCCCCAGAGCTGCCCCTGCCTTTCCCAGGCATGAGAAGAACTCTTTGCAAGTATATCTTGTATTTTTAGCACCCATTTGTTTTCTGAATCATCTGTGCAATTCAAATAATGCTCTGGCTCTCCTTGCTAACAACATCACAGTGATTTGCCTTTCTCACTTGCCTAGAGAAAGCTGCAGTGCCACAGAACCCGTACTGTGACCTACAGAGCTCCTCTGGGAAGATGCTGAAAGTCTTTGATGCTGTCTGATGGCTGGAATTCAGTGTTAGAGGGGATCATGGCTTTTCCCAGCAACTTCTGAAATATCCTAGCAGAAGGAAAGGGGGTGGAGTTAAAGCAAACTGTGTGTTTGTTTGGGCTAAGCGGGGAGATGCTTTCCAGCACAGTGTTATTTGAGGAGTGAGTGAGGAACAGAGGTTGATGACCGATGCTCACGCCATTGGCACTGAGGGATGAGACAGCTTCCAGCTGCCTGGACCTCTATTTGCTCAGTCAACTGCTGTACGGCCTGCCAATAGGAACGGAGGGCAGATTGTTAGGTGTCTCCCTACATCCTGAAGAGATACAAGAAAAACAAGCTAGCAGCTGAATTGTGTATGAGGAAGTTAAGGAAAACTCTCCATTTTCATCCCACCTCTACTGTTGTCTCACTTTGTGGCTGTGCAGAAATCACTTTCCCACCTTCGTGCTTTAGGTTTCCTGTGTGTGCAGTGGGGATGTTAACCCTCTTCTTTTTTCAGAGTATGTTACTAGCAAGTATTCATTATCTGCAAGCCCCTTGAACTCAGACCTTTGCATTAGTCCTTAGCCTACAGCAGAACGTTGTCCTGGGCTGATGAGATACATGCTGATAGGGACACCAGAGTATAAGCAGCTCTCATTAACTAAGGGCTGGTTTGTGTCTTGTCTCTCTTCCAGTCCTGAATCAGCAGAAATAAGCATGGTGGCCCAGTCATCTGCATGTGGCAGGAGTGATTCTGTGGCCACTGAAAGGTTAAGTTTATTTTTAGTGGCTTGCTTGCCCTCATTATTTTTCAGTTTGTGTCATGGAGGAAGTAGAGCGTGACTGTATCACTCCTGATTTTCAGTGCCCTGATGAGTTCTCACATATTGGCTAGTACAGGCAGCGCTGGGAGCATATGCTGAGGTGTCTCACATACCTCCCTGCCAGCAGGGCTTTGCAAAGCAGCGGTTGCTGCCCCTGGGGCCCCAGTGCTGCATGGCAAGAAAAAGGCAAATGAACTCTCCCCTCCAGGTATCATGTGCAATGTATTTATTAACCATCTTTAAACAAGGTCTGCAGGGTTCTGCCTCCACTGTGGCTGTAAGTGGAAAGGATGAAGCAGAGGACTAGTGCAGTGATCCTCAGCTCTTTTGGTTGCTCCCTGTCTGTTGGAGATAGACTTGTACCCACTACCCAAAAGGTTACTTTCTGCAAGAGCAGGGGTAGAACAGGCTGTGTGACCCCTCCCACAACTCCTTGCTTCAGGAGGTGCAAATTATTGAACAGCTTCAAGGAACAAAACAGTTCAGGAAATGGCCATAGCTGAGCAGATGCTCTATATTATCTGCTAGGGGCATAAATATTCTTTCTAGTGTCTGGAACAGAGATTATGTTCAAAGGAGCAGAAACTATTCAGAAGAAATGTGCCCTTCCCCTTGCAGCAACCTTCCTCCTGACAGCTTGCAGGGAGTCCAGCTGCTGCTATGTGTCTAAGCTTCAGATCTGGGAGGAACTGTGAAATGCCAAGGTTTGAGGGTGGATTTGTTCTTCTGCAAGGGAAAAATAAGAAAAAACAGGATGGGAGAGGAACACAAATTGCTATTTGATTTCTGTCTCCCCTGAGAGTATTTCAGTTCTAGCTTCCAGACGGAAAAAAAACCCCAACCAAAACCAAGAAAATCCCACTATAGCAAAGAAGGGAGAATTTGAAGCAATCCTCTGTAGCTCTGCTTCTTTCCCCATCACCTTGATTTGGCAACATCATTGTCCCTTATCCCCCAGAACAGGAGCTTTCCCTGTGGCCAAGAGAGGCCGGATCCTGTACACGTGTCCACAAGGAAGAGCAGGTCTTGAGTGACATCAAGGTCACTTTACTCCCCTCTCAGCATTTGGCCAGTCACTAGGCACTATGGTAATAAGCATGGTAAATACTACGTGACTGAAATATTTGAGAATCTCTCTTTCCTGCACTTTGAAATGACAGTGTTTGCACTGAGATCACATGTAATATCGAGGTGGTTTAGTTTTGCCTGAGTCATTCTGCATTTTGATTTTAAACAAGCCCTCTTGCCCACTAGCCTAGCAAATGGGGGGCTGTTGGTTTTGTTGTTTGCTTGCTTGCTTAGAATGGAGAGGAATGGTCTTTATGAGTGGGAGGAAGGACTATACCACTTCTTTTCTTCAGTGAGCTATCAAATCCATTTCATCCCAGCTAGAACAGAAAAGAATAGTCCTTGTCTGCTTAGGGCAGAGCAAACTGAGTGGAAAATAGGAGCTGCTATATTTAACCACTGTGCATTATGTTGTTATAGCAACTGCATCCATAAAACTTATATCAATGATGCCATATAAAAAGCTACATCAAAGAATCATTAGCTGAGCCTATTCTCGTCAATTCCATTTGGAAAAACACCTCTCAGTCCTGCAGGATGTTTCTTAACACTCGCCAACTCAGTGGTAGGTTGTAAATGAGACTGTGCAGAGGTGATATTTGGGAGCTTAGTGCTTTATCACTCTTGAGTTGATTATGATGCAGCTTGAGTGCCACCAATGCCTTGTTGCACTTACACGTCACAGCCTGACTATTGAATGCCCCATTTATGTATGCCATGGGACATAGCATTGTGCAGAAGGGTTGCACTAAGACTCCTCGAAAGAGGAGGATTGATTAAATGCCAGTTTCAAATAAGTATATCAAAACAATTAACAGTGCATTGTCCAGCCAAATCCCACAGACTCGGTGGGTGCAGTTCTCAAAAGCCACCAACTGCATTACATCCCTACAAAGCACAGTTCTGCTGGTATTGAATTTCCAAGGCCAGGTTTTTAAGGGCATGTTGAGCAGGAAGCAAGCTGTTTCTTGGGTGATTAACTTGATGATAATGAATGGTATCCCATCTACCATTTTTATTTGATGCTTTTTTACAGTGTGGGGCTAGAATGGGACTCTGATCTCTCACTCCTTTTAAGCAGCTGTAGCCCTTGCATTTCAAATGAGTGGCATCTCATTTATGTTTTTAAAGCAGGGCGCTGTTTTGTATTTCCCTTGCCTTTTCCCAGAAAATCCTTTTTTCAAAACTGGTTATAATTTGCTCTGTCTTGGAAAAGGATTTCCTGTGTCACTGATGTGTTTGGGATTGTTTAGCCCCTGCTGGAGTTCTGTGTTCCCTGCAAAATAAAGAAGGGTGTTGAAGAAATAACAGGTTCCAGTATCTTGTGTTTCAGCCTGGCCTTTCACAGTCCAGCTCACTTCTGGTGTTTTGTTTTACTGATCTTAAATGTCCCAGGGGGAACTTATGAGTGGTGGCTGTGATTGCACCCAGACTGCCCCCATAAGGCAGAATTGTTCTCCTCTGTTTACCCTTTGAGACTCTGTCCCTTCCCCTCAGAGGACTCTGCCCCATGCCTGGCATATATCCCATAGCTGGGTATGTTGTCCTAGATTTTATCTCATTCAGGAGGAGCCCCTGCTCCCTCCTTCCTTAAATTGACTAAGTTTATTCATCCCAGTGCCCTTCCATGATACTGTTGAGAGCTGTTAGGATAAAGTTGAGCTCAGGGCACCAGCATCGCAGGGATCCCCCCCCAAAGAAGTTTTTTTCCAAAGAAACAGCCTCAAGGAATGTCCTTCCCAGCATCACTAGGCTGCTAGCAGCATGAGTGAAGCAGTGACACTGCACATTCTTCTCCCAGACAGTGCAGGGACCAAAGCACAGAGCCACAGAGCAGCTCTGCCAGCTGGAAGATCTCTGAATCACCACCTTTTTTTGACTGGCAGAACCATCTTTTGCCACTGCAGTATGTGTGAGTATGGAGTGCCTGAATAGTGTTTTACAAACTGCATGTTGCTATATGGTGTAATTCAGGGTGCATGGAAATGGAGCCAGAAAGTCCAGTTAGGGAGGGAAGAGGCGTTCCAGATAGCAAACATTCAACATCTGGCAAGTATATCCTTCTAATGTTTCTGTGATTCCTAGGAGACTGGCTGTTCTTCCTCCTTCACATCTGTTTCATCAGTTTAATTGGGCAGATTAGTGGTTGGGATCCTAAATGGAGCCCCAACGCATCTTTAAGATATCCATTCTTTGCCATGCTCTTGAAAACTGTATTTCCCCAGTGCCCTACAGCAGCCAGCGCAGTCAGTTCAGTGAAGGGTTTTGCCTTTGGCATGGGAGACTATTGGGAGAGTGAAGTCATTGATATCAATGAACTCTCATTAAACAGAACATCACCAAAACTGTAATCCACCCACCAAGGCATCAGTCCTGCTTCTGCCCCAGAGGAGTTCTGTGTTCCCCAAGACCGAGGTTTCAGCTCCATCTTGACTTGTTTCTTCTTGCCATCACGGGGAGGTATCAGGAGTCAGTGCCTCTTAGGAGCTAGCCCACTCACTTTGCTGGCATATTTCCTAGAGGATGACTGAATAAAGACAGGGAATTTGGGAGCTAGCTCAGTCCTGCAGTTTGCAGGATGGGGGTTGCTGGACTGTTTCAGTTTTTCTGCTGAGCAGATGTAGCTCATAGCTACAGACAGCAATAGCTTTCAAAGCAGCTGGTCCTTGAGGGAGGAGCCGGTGCTGAGTCCTTGCAGTGCAGAAATGGTGGGTGCCTTCATATGTCTCACAGCCTTTTGAATCTTCATTGCAGAGGGTCTCACTTGCCTTCACATGTGGATCTGAACCTACCACAGGCATAATAAAGAGGGTGCAGTGAGAGGTGCCCTGTAATCAGCTGGCCCCTGGCACTGGGTGGGTGGGTGGGAACAAGCCACCTTAGATCACTTTATGTTTAAAAATAAAAAGAATTTATAAAAAGTCTCTCTGGAAAAAAAAACACATGGAAAGAGCTCCTGAAAAAGAGCCTGTTTGTGTTTGACTTTTTGAGATTTGATGCCAAACTCTTTCATTTCACCCAAACCACAGCAAGTCCAATCTATAAAACAACATTCCCAAAATGGCAACAACAGAGAGCTGCAACCTCTCCCCTACTTGGAAGTGTCCCACGGAGACAGCTCCAGCAGGGTGGAGATGGGAGCGAGAAAAATTATTTGGGAGAGGATTGGCTAGTTTTATGAACATGTGCAGGAGGTAGAGTTTTGTGTTTGTTTCTCTCTCTCTCTGCAACCACACTTCATTGCCATCTCTTGCCTGAGAAATACAAATGAGCAAGGCTGCAATTCCTCTGTAGCATTACAGCTGGGTGGAGCCCATTCCCATAGCTCTGCACTGAGCCTTGCTGAGTACTGAAGCATTTGGCTCAGGCCAAAAAGGATGAGGAGAGAATCAGTTTGTGCTTGTTCTTCCAGATCAGTGTCAGGTCTGCCTGGCAGCAGCCTTGAGGACCTTTCAGTAAGCAAATACAGTTTGTGTCTCCCTGAACCTTTATACAAGCACAAACCCCTTGATTTGCTGCTGGATCAAACTTTCCTTCCCTGCTGAAGATGCTCTCTGCTCCTGCTGAAACGTTTCCATATGAACTGGATCTCTCCTTGCTTCTGTTTCTAGTGGCCAGGAATGGTTATTATTAGTTCACCCTTGGAGCAGCTCTTCACATCCTTTAATTTGCTGTCAGTTAGTGCTTTGAAGGTCCCTCTATGGCAGAGCAGCACACCCAGAACAGACACTAGGACTTCGGACAGTTAACCAGATTTCACAACCACTCACTCCTTTATCTCTCCAAGCTTGTTTTAAGAAGTTCCCACCCTGCTAGCTTTACCAAGTGCTGAATCACTTCTTTGGGTGGCCAAATTCTAGTTGTGGGGGAAGAAACCTCTGGCAGAAGAGCAGAGCAGACATTAACAAAGATACATAGACCTTCCTCCCCCTCCACCGCCCCCGAAAAGCTGCTGGTAATGTTTACAAGGCAACATTTAACAATCTTTGTCAGAACAGAAGGACTTGAGTAGTGGGGTAGAAAGTGGCCAAGTTAGTATTACAAGGCCATTGTTTAGTAGAAAATGGTATTGCTTGCCGATCTTTGGCTCTGGAGGAGATCAGTGGCAGGACAGTCTATTTAAGGCATATGTCTTCTGATTGCTGTTTGAGTTCTGCCATGACCTGCATTTCTGGCTTGACTTTTCCTTTGAATTGCTTTGGGTATTCATTACTCCGTGCTTCCTATTTTGTCTACGCCTGTGTAGCTAATCCTTTTCCTTGAACTTAACCAATAGCCAGAGATAATCCTAGTTTGAAAGTGACTGGAGAAACATAACAGTTTACATATAATGTATGTTTTAACCTGGTTGATTTACACATGAACTGTCACATTGTCCTTCGTTAAATACACCACTATAAGATGATAACAATCTCTTTAAATATTACACAGGGTTAAATAACTTTTCTTTTTTTATTTCCTTTCTCCTTTTGGCAAATGTTCCATTGTTTGGATTTTTTTTTTCTTACGGAAGAGCAAGCCTGGGTGTGGGACAGCTCTGAGTGCCATCTGCTGGAGACCTGCTTCCTCCCATCCCTGCGATGGGCCAAATCTGGAGGCGATGCAAATGGTGATGTGAGCATAAGCACTCTGAAGCCATGAACCACAAGCTAGAGCAGGAAAAACAAGAGAATTAAAAAGGAATTGAAGCTAATACCCTCTGATGCCTTCACCGTATCAGGATTGTTTGCTTACATTTCTTGATGGAAATACCATCACTGTCCACGTCTCCTGCGCTGCTCCCTTCATTCTGTTTCCAAGGGATGGATTTCTGCTACAGAGACCTCCCAGGGCAAAGTCATGAAGGGATCAAAGTCTTAATGAGCAAAAAGTCAGAGCAGCTTCTCAGATGTCCCAGTGCCAGCATAGGTTAGAAAGAAAGAAGCTGGTCCCCAAACAGGAGCTGCTGCTGAGGCATTGTCCCTGGTCAGCAGACACAAGGCTTTAAAGAGCCAGTGCTCTCAGAGGTGAACAGCCTTTGGCAGCCTCTTGCAGTTTCCCTTAGTGCAACATGAGAAGTTTGAGAGCAAGTTGGATTTATGGAGCTTATTCGCGCTTGTGTCCCAGCAGCCAGGATGAGGAAAGTCATGGCAGAATTGTGTGGAGGATGAGGCTTACCACTGCCTGACGTGCATCCAGTGTCGGCTCCTGAACTTTCTTATAAGATTAGCTATTGTAAATGTGTGTGTGTGTATTAAGAGAAAAGGGTTGATTTAGCATGCAGAGTTTATACCTGTAAAATCAGGATTTGAATAACTTCATTGAGCGTTTACCCCCATGTACCTCTTCATTCACAGGTACCTGCATTCAGAGCGGAAGCTCCCTGAAGGTATGTCACATTACGCATCCATGACCCCGTAGGCATTAGGCAATCTTACATGAATGTTCTGTCCAGGGTTTCATCTGCCTAACTCACCTCTATTTGCAATGCAGATGAAACCAGCAGCTGAACTCTTCTTTGCCCTTTTATCTCCCTGCAGTTTTTTACCAGCTCAGGCTTCTCTACAGTCACTTTTCTGTCCTTTGGGGTTGTCCTGTCTCGGTGGTGTCATTCAGTGTCTGGCCTATGCCTCTTGCTGTCTTGCGTGAATTTGAGTGCTATTTCCAGGTCTCTCAGCTCAGTCCCAGAGTTTTTGGTCACATCTTACTTATAAGCCTTTTTTTTTTTTTTTTTTTTTTTTTTGTGACAAGGGCCTCAGAAACCATTACCAGCTTAGCCAAAAATGGTTGCGTGTACCAGGCTAAGCTTCCATCAAAATGTGGTCAGTACAGGAAAGGTATTTGAAATCTGCACTGGCACGACAAATTGTTGGAGTGGTTTCTTTCACCTGTAAATGAGCATGTATCTCTGAGAAACTCTCTGTACAAGTAGGGGAAAGAAAGAAGCAAAGTACAGAAGCAGGTTGCTCCTGACCCCCTTTTCTAGCTCCTGTCCCAGAGTAGGTCTGCAGCCCTTATCTCTAGCAAACAGTGCCTGACTCAGGGACAAATTTGTGGAACTAGTTTAAGCACAAAGCTGTCAGCTGTTTGGACAGAGCATAGGAAGGTGGCTCAACCAGGCCCACCCAGTCAACCTCCTGCTCCGTCAGCAGTCATCTGGACTGTGCTTCTTTAATGCTAATTCCCGAATCATTGTAGGATTTGAATGTGTCACAGCAAATCAGTTTTAATTCCCTACTAGCAGCAAGTTGTAGACCAAGATCTGATGGAGAGAGCATGAGTCAAGATGGCAGAATGCCCTTTAACTGAGTTCTGACTCTAGTCTCTTCAGTTCCCCCATCTATGAAAGAGGAGTATTAATGCCAGCTTCCTTTCTAGGACCTTTTCTTTGTTCAGCTTTGGGATGCAGCAAAGAGCTCTGTGTGTGCTGTGTGCAGTACAGAGAAAGAACAAGGAACTGCAGTGGTAGATGTCACTGCTACATGCCAGGCCTTATCTAGACTGAACCCCCTTCATGTGCTCTGCATGCAGGTTTGTTAGATACACTACACTCCTGAATATGGGTTGTGCCTCAAATCGGTTCAGGTTTAAAACAGACCCATGTAGAGACAACATTTCCATTTCTCTAGCAGCATCAAGAGACTCCTGAAGCTATGCGAAAGCCTTGCTGCTCTGATTACATCACATCTGACATGACCTACAAACACCAAAGGAACGGGGAGCTCCCATGCTGCTGCTTACGCTAATCCTTTCCAAATATAGTTCCAGTCTCATTGAAATTCCCAGTATTTATAATTTGATCTGGCAGGCGTGCAGGGCTGTGCATCAGAGGGGCTTAATGAAACAAGAGTGATGCTGGGATTGAGGCTGTCTGGATAGAGCTGAAAGGCATGTTTAGGCCATGGAAATGTGCCACTCTCCTGTTGGTAAGAGGGAACTATTTGTGGGTGAACCTGTATAAGCCCATGTGATCAGGGAATACGCACAAAATCGCTCTGCAAACGCAAAAGCCAGCTAAGCCTTGCACTGCCTCAGTGATATGCAAATGAGCACCCTAAATATCCTGCTTTGCTTTCTAATGCCTTTAGCCAGCATAAATACAACAGGCTTTTTATAATCTGTAATCAAGTTCTCCAGCCCAGGCACAAGCACATAGGCTAGCTTCAAGAAGCCGAGACAGCTGCTGGATATGCATCCACCCCTACTAATGGCCCCATCCAGCTATAACCAGCGCTCTTCCAAAAGAATTGGTGCGCTAACGTCTGTCAGGAGCAGTGCGAGCCTTTAGCACGCATAGATCTGCTAATAATCTTCTCATTCTAGGCATACTCGCTGCATAAGTGATTTGGAAGTAGAAAGCCAAGCCGAACAGGCTGCAGGCTTCATGCACTTCTATTCTAGGCCTAATCCACTAGCTATATTGATCTTGCCCTTTCTGCCAACCTAGAGGGGTTGTATTACACTGTTAATCCCATCCTGCCCAGGTCACAGTCACAACAGGCTCTGAAAAGCTTCACCTGCTGGTGTCACAGGAGTAGACTCATCAATGGCAGCACTTCTCTTACCCTGCTTGGCAGGGAGCAGCCTGTTTCTCCGAACCCTCTTCCATCTCTCCCTGGACTGTACATTCCTTCCCTGTTTCATTTCGTCTCACGTTCCCCTGTGGAGCAGCCTTTGCTGTCAGCATGTGGAGATCCTTGTCATATCACTAACACAGACTCTTACAGTGCCCTTCATTTTGTGAGGCTTGAATGCCATTGCTTTGCCTGATCTGACCGATGGGGGCCCAGGAGGTCAGACCGATCAATACTGAAATCACTTGCAGTTGTTTTGAGCCCTTATTGCTGAGCTTTGGGGAACAAAAGGGTGTAATTGCTGCATGAATTAATATTTCTTAGGGAAAAAATTATGACGAAAGGGAGAGCACATTTTGTTAACAGAGCAGCCCAGGCTTTAGAGATCGGTGGTGGCTAACCCTACACCAGGCATCTCTTCCCATCATTGCAAGTAGGAATTCATGTGGTATTGCCAGGGTCCATTAACAACCACCCCAGAAAGGAAAGACCCATTGCCCCATGTTTGCTCTAGCCCTGTCCTCCTCAGTAAGCACTGAAAAGCAAACAGGTGGCCAGTGGGAATGCTGACTACAAGAGCAAGGGGATCCGTATCTATTCCTTTCCTCTGCTGTGCCACAGTGCAGCACCGTACTAATCCTTTTCTCCAAAACTACCCACCAACAGATGGGGCCTGCTGAGCAGCCCAGAGGATCTCTGCAAAGAAGGGGGTGAAGAGCGGTTCCCCTACTCATGGCACATCACAAGTTTGCTTCCAAGTTTGCTACTTGGAAAGAAGAAATGTCTTTAGTGCAAGTAAAAGAACTGTCAGGGAACTTCCATATGCAACTGCAACACTTGTGACTGCAGAGCATCCTTTGCAACAGCAAGCTGAAACCTCACGGCAGCTAAGCAGCAACTGCTCTGTCACTTGTCAAGGTGGACCATGAGTGGGAGGGGGACTCGGGCTTGCAGTCAGGAAGTGGCACAGGCCATGCTGGTCACACAGCTGCCTACATTCCCGCACGTCCAAGGGACTTGCTGCAGGGAGCTTGGACTTGATTCAGTCCTTCCAGATCGCATTGCACAGCTGCTGCTCTGCAGGGACAGGCACGATGACCTTGCAAGGGTTGAATGGCTGAGGCTGCAGTAGGACGGGAGTAGGGACATGGTACAGCACTGACATAGTTAAGACAAGACAGGAGGGCCTTCAAGGCAGAGGGGTGCCAAAAGGGATCCTAACCTGGACAGCCTGGGCGAGGCACTGCCGGCAGGGAAGCGGGCTGTGGGTCGCGGCTGCCTCCGCAGCTGGCGGACACCGCCATCTCCCGGCAGCTCCTGGCAGGCCGGGACGGCTGCACATGTCCGTGAGCTTCGGGAGGGCTTTTCCTCCGGTTCCTGGCACAGCACAGACTTATGTCAGCGTTTGTCTGGATGGAAGTGCCGGTGATTTCCCTTGAGGCCTCTAACCCTGCCCATTGCTGCCCACAGCAGGAGAATATAATTCCTTTGAATGGTCTGTCCACCTCGCTGGGGAGTCATGTCCCAGGATCAGTGCAGAAAGAGAACTGGGAGGGGATCATGGTCCTGGAGCCCTCTGTAATACTGAAATAAAGAGTTACCAGTTTTGAGAGTGGAAGAGGCTACAGAAAAGTTGGAACAAACTGTACATCCTTCTTTTGAAGGAGAGAGAAGAAAGAAAGGAATTGAAAGATCCTGGAGATGTGCTGGAGGGAGCCCGTCAGGGCTGCCATGTCCTGCCATTGCAGGCTTTGGCTGGAATAAAAGCAAGACCTTTCTTTGCAGTGAAATGAGTTAGTGTCACTGGGAAGAGGCAAGGGACACAAATCACTGTGAGGGGATTTGTGGAGGATCATCCCATGCATGCTGTTTGTTCCTGGGTTCAGTGTGTCACAGACCCCTGGCTGGGGAAGGAACAGTGCTGATGGGGTATCTTTGGGTACCGGTGCTCTACCTTGGAGACTTTTGGGGGCCTCTCCCTTGTGTCTCCAGGAAATCAATTCACCATAAAAGCAGCAAGTTTTGCTTTCCTATCTCATACTTGATAGAGGCTAGACTGAAGGATCTACCAAATGTCCAAAGTAGGGAAGTTAGCAGCAGGTTGACTGTTCAGATCCTTGTGGAATGAGATTCCTTAGCAGATCTGCACAGCAGGCTCCTAGCAGAAGCACCATCAGCTCTCTCACAGAAACCCACCTCATATAGTTACTCTTTTCAGAAAAGATGTTTGCTTCTGCCCCTGTCCTGGAGAGTCTTTCCCTTAGGACACAAGTCCTGCCCACATTTTAGAGCCAAGAGGTATTTGAGCACCACCAGTTCACTTTGTGCTCCACTACCTAACAGCTTAAGCAGTATTAGGCATATGAGCACAGGCTTCACACACTAAAATGGTCCATTAGGCAGCCTTTGTAGCAATTCAGCATTGTTCTTTGTCTCCTTTGTATAATTTCACTGTTTAAGGGCACACTGAAGAAAATCTCATTGCAGAGCTAATTGTGTATCTGACCACCTGTGTAAACTGTGACTTTGGTCTCTTCCATCAAACTTTAATACAATGTCTGAAGTGTGGAGCATAATCACAGCAGCTTCCAACCCCTAAGAAATCCCAAAGCAGCTCCCTTGAGAGCTACAGGCTCTTAATGGGACCAGCAGTAGCTCTGAGCTCATCAGTGAAGACAATTTAGCCATGGTAAAAAAAATAGCAATTAACTTTTGAGTTCAAGGGGCTCTTTAAAACAGAAAAAAAATTCCACACCAGTAGAATCTTTATACATGTTACCTTCATCTGCTTCATCATAAACATCTGAGCGATGAATTCTGCAACTCTGTTAAAGTGTAACTGCCTGTCTGAGTTAACATTTGATACAGCCATTCCTGAATCTTGTAAATCTTTTTTCTGTAGCTAAGAATTGGAGCAGAAAGAGGAAATTTCATTTTTGTAGCTGAACCAGAGACTGCTGTTTTAAATTTCCCTTATATGATACACTGCCAGCATTCAGAGAGCCATCCTGTGCTTTTTCCTTTGAAAAACTAACTACATAGGAATAATTTAAATTATAAGAAAAAAAAAACCCAAACCCCCTGGTATTCAGAGCTAGCTTTGCTTTCCACAGACCACATACAGAACAAGAACCAGTACAAATGGTCATAGACATCCACTGGCCACAAAGCGATCGTGGTGGAAGCATAAGTAGAAGTTGCTCCCCTTTGGAACAAAAAGGATCCCCATGGCCAGCAATACAGGGGAGCCTGCAAAGACCTGCTGAGCCTGGAGAGATGGGCACTTTACAAATATTTATCCTCTTTCTCTATCTAGGGTGCCGTGTGCTTGTGCTTGAATCAGTAAATCTCTTCCGGAAGTACATCTCCATGCTGGATGTGCCTATTTCCTGCCTCCTGCCCAGAGATGCGCTCTTCATACTCACAGAGGAGGAGACTGAACAAGCCAGGGTAAGATGCATGGTACCTGCTTAACCTGTTTGAATAGCTCATCATCATTGTGAACACTTTAGTCAGAAGTGTCATATTGACAGTGAACTTCATAAATAATTATATACATGGATTATAAATGTCACTAATGAACAATCTTCAGTGATTTGTAAAACATGAATGGACAAGACAGGTTGCTTCATGTGCTGTGTGGATAGCAGGACAGGGCTGAGCAGATTTGTAGCTCAGAGATCTTCAGTAGTCACAGTGCACTGTGTTTTACACTGTGTCTGGGATGTAGGATGTATTTCAAAGGAGACTGGATCCAACATAATATTCTGAACATGTGAGTGGCCTGTCAAAGAATGGCATGACTGCATGCCAGGAACAGTGTCATTGGATCATAGCTCTAACTAAAGATGGACACAGCTTGTGAACTTGTGGTCCAAAGCTCTTTACTAGTTCCCTTTTCTACTGTGTATTTTTTTAACTATTTTACTGCATGAGATCTCACACCTTTAGTCCACAGTTCCCTATATCAGAATCCAATTAGCTCCCCTTCCATAGGATGTAAATATTTGCCCAGCAAACAGTCCTGTTAATCCACAAATTACATACACAGAACTTTCCTGCTTTTGAGGCTGCTAAAAGATAGAGTTACATATGGAAACTGCTCTGATAAAGGTGGCATTATTCTCTTGTGTTTTGTGTTTCTGAAATCTGGCCTTTCTAAGCTGGTGCACTATAAATAGATTAAGTTTCAGCTGGCAATGTATGATCGGAAGCAGCATGCAAAGTGTTCTCAGATGCACACCTATCAGGTTTCTGCTTCCCCAGCATGTGAACACCCAGGCATGAGATCACACAGGGAGGAGGAGTTATTATGTGACAAAGAAACTGTCACAGCACCAGTCGGCAGCTGATAATGTCCTCTCTAGCAGGACCCCTCTGAACATTAGGCAGCTGTTGTGGTTTAGCCCCAGTCGGCAATTAAGTACCACACAGCCGCTCCCTCACCCTCCCGACTGGTGGGATGGGGGAGAGAATTGGAAGAGCAAAAGTAAGAAAATTTGTGGGTTGAGATAAGAACAGTTTAATAATTGGAACAAAAATAATAATAATAATAAATTGTAATGAGAAGGAAAACAACAAGAAAGCAAGAGAGGAACAAAACCCAAGGAAAAAAAAAAAACCACAACAGTGATACGACCACTCACCACCCGCCAACCAATGCCCAGCCCGTCCCCGAGCAGTGACCGCTACCCCCCGGCCAACTCCCCCCAGTTTCTATACTGCGCATGATGTCATATGGTATGGAAACAGCCCTTTGGTCAGTTTGGATCATCTATCCTGGCTGTGCTTCCTCCCAGCTTCTTGTGCACCTGGCAGAGCATGGGAAGCTGAAAAGTCCTTGACCAGCGTAAACACCACTTAGCAACAGCCAAAACATCAGTGTGTTATCAGTATTATTCTCACGCTAAAATCCAAAACACAGCACTATACCAGCTACTAGGAAGAAAATTCTATCCCAGCCGAAACCAGGACAGCAGCACAGCCACGTAGGGGCGGACAGGCCTCTCCCTGCCCTTGGGCCCCACAGAGTAGGCAGCCTTCTACCTCTCACTACTTCTTCCCTGCTCACTGAAAATAGGCTGCCCTATAAACTGGCAGTGAACCTCACAGGAGGCCTAGGAAACTGCACTCACATTAGGTCTGGAAGATTCTTGTAATGCTTTCTCAACTATTTTTCCTTCTAGAGAGCCATGCGGTGTCATCGCAGCCAGCTCCTCTGGTTTCGTCACATCTATATGCTTTTCTCACGTTATATGGTGATCAATTCACTCCGCCTTCTGTAAGAGACGCCACTTACAACTTCAGGAGTAAAAGAATGAGCGAAAAAAAGACTGTGTCAGGCCAAGGACTAAAGAAAACTCACCTGTTACATGCTCAAGAGGACAGGATTCTCTTTGCGTAGCATCCTTTCAGACTACAAAAAACAGGCTGTATGAACTTGCTTCTGAATATCTTGTTGCCTGATACATTGAGATGAACAGGGTTTAACAACCACTCTATTTTCTCACTGTAGAAGCTTAAATACAAGAAATTTGGATTAACCCAATTAGGAGTAAAATGCAGGAGTATTCTGCATTGGAGAAGATATGGCACAAACTATTTTTCCCCAAGAGGATATAGCTGTGAGGACTGCTTGACAACTATATTTTGGTGCTTTTGTAAAATCCAAATATCAGGAGTGACTTTTCAAAGATCATGCTATTCCCAGAGATAAAACCAGAACCACAAGACCTGTGTTATTCAGTCAGAACTTTAAAAAGCCAAAGCTTATGAATAAAACATCAGAAATCATAGATTTCTCTAATTGCACTGATCTTTGCTGCTACTGCTGCTTCTTTCATACACATTGTGTTGCAGGCTCCACCTTTGCAGAGTGTCCTTCACGAAACATGAATGTTTCTTCTTGCTTCAGAACACGGGGCTTGAGATCAACTCACAAGAGTCTCAACAGGACATAAGAATGAGGTGCAAGAGACCCAGACTGTAACTAGGTCTTTTATAGAACACATGCGGAGATAAAAATTGCAAGAGATGTTTCAAAAGCTGCTCCACTTATGTAAATGAAAAGTGCAAGAGTTAAAGATCCTCTCCCTTTACATTTAGAGGTAAGTGAAGCAGCTTTCAGTGGTTTCATTTCTTAGTCTATACAGAGATTTTACTAGTGATTTGGGTTTCTGTGGGGTCATGGTGGAACAAAGTCAGCAATACTCAACATTTCTGTAGGCCTTTGCACTCGCCAATGGGGGCTCACATCTGCAGGAGCCATCTTTCCTGGATCTACAAAGCTAGTCATTGCATAGTCAAGATCAGAGCCCAAATTGCCTGATTTGTTGCCGCGAGCACATCCTCCTCCTGAAGACAACAAACGAGTTCCTTGCTGTACTGAAGTACGTGCCCATTGTTCTAAGAGTATGACAGTGTTGAACTCTGTTCCCTGGCCATGAGTCAGTGCCTAAGCATATGCCTACTCGGCCTTAAGACCATGAACAAGTCCAGGTTTAATCAAAACAGTACTTAATCACATGAATAACTTCAGTGGCCTCTCTCGCATACAGCTAAGCACCTGTGTAAATGCTTTACTGAACTTGAGCCTGATAAGCTTTCAAATTCCCCTTAAATCCATGGTCAATTCATTGAAGTCAATGGAGAAAAAACAGTGTAAGTTAGTATTACGTCCTAAGCAAGAGATTATCTTATATAGGGCATTTTTATAAGCCAGACTTGAAACACAGGAAACACCCATACAAGCAAAGATTAGATTTTTTTTTTGTACTTTGCTCTGTTTATTGTGATTTAAACTTTAGCACAGCTAAGGGCAAAGTACCAAAATAGCAGCCCTGGGGTGGTTTATGGAACAGAGGTAGTTTGAAAACTGAAAGTCACAAACAGGCAGAAAGATTGGGACAGCATAGAAAGATTTATTTAAGAAACAGAGAACAGATAACAATAATGTAGAGATTGATTTTGCCAACCCTCACCCAGGAAAGCCCAGACGACAGTTCCATGGCAGGCAGTGCTCAAAGTTCAGCTGCTGGAAGGGTATGTCAGGGTTTTGACATGTCTCTGATGGTCTTATGTTCCTTCACTGCCTTCTCCCATTCCTTGCCATTGATATCCTCTGTGACAATGGTCTGCACGGTGCCATCATCCAGACAATGGGGAGCTATTCCTGAAGAAAGACAGAGTACACAGAAACCTGCTTTTCATAGCTAAAGTATGGGAGATGCCTGCACCACTCTGTGGATGGGGCATCTCAGGGAATGGTAAATGCTCAGTCCAGCTATCGCTGTAAGGCTGAGGAGTCTAGGTGAGAAACCTGTCATGGGCAGAAGCCCCCAAGTCATAGGTAAGACTGTTTCTTATGGAGGAGCTACAGGTTCAGACTGCAGTTCCAGATGTTTAGCACTTTAGGAACAAACTCTTAAGACACATGCTGCTCGCTGCTGTCATGTTAGTAGCCAATGGAGTCTTTATCCAAGGTTTGCTTGGTGGTTAGCTTTGGTTACCACAGTTTACTCTTTCTACCTACCATAACCATCTGGATTAGAACGAGGAGTATAAAAGCTCTGCACACCGCAGGTCTTGCAGAATGTGTGCTGGGCACAATGTGTGTTGAAGGTGTATGTTGTCAAATTATCAGCACCCTAAGCAAATGAAAAGCAATGTAAGTTTTCCACATAAATAGATGTATTAATTACTTTCTATGGGCCTGTAGCTAAGAAATGTAAAATTTAAAATACCACCTTCATGGATCTACTTGAGATACAGAGTTCTGCATTCATACTCCTTTTCTGAACCCCCGTGCTTTGTATATACATGCGTCCATTGCAGTCAAGCCTGAGAACTGCAAGAGCTCTAACGTTAGCTCACTAAATAAGATACACTAACACACCCACACCAGACTGCATATTTCCCCCAGCCAGCCATAGACAAACTTAGGACAGAAAACTGGCTGCCACTTGCATCTTTGAGGATAACACTGGATTATACTGCTCGTGTTCACGGCCATACTCTTACTCTACCTTCAGCAGCTTGAAACGCGACGCTGGGACAATGAAGTGTCTGTTCTGTTTCTTTGTGCAAATGCTGCAACTGTAAAAGAAAAAGCAGACCTTTCTAGAAGCAGCGGACAAGCTGTTAGTACAGCAATCAGATCTAGCATGGACCTCTTGACAACAGAAATTCCACTGACAGCTAAAACAGTTAGCATCACAGAGATAAGCGACAAAAAGTGGACTCACGGTATCAGTAGTGTTTGGCTAAGCACACCCATGGAACAGACTGACCCTATAGACGTACACAGATAAGGTATTTTCCTACACCAAACATCATATGCCATTTTTTTCTTCACATATACAACTCTCAACAGACATAGCAAGGACAAACTCTAGCCCCAAGAAATCCATTTAATCTTTCAGTCTAAATCTTTTTAGACTTTACCAATTTTGCCAACATTAATTACCTTGCAAACAAGAAAGTAAGATTCAGAAGTTTACCCATGAGCTAGAAGCGAACTAGTTGCAGGCAAAGGGGGATCGCTATTGAAATCAGACACTGTTGTAGTCTGAAGCACATGTGGTCAGAGATGTAATGTTCACTTGAGAAGACCAAGTTAAAAAAGGATTGATGTGCTTTGAGCACACTGCACTCAGAGGAAACAAAAAGCAGATGGCTGAGCGCCTGTACTCATTAGATCTCTCCTGACACATTCTGCATGAGCATGGATGTGAAACCTGAAGTCCTGCCCAAAGAAGCAGCATCTGAAATCACCAGCACTGATCCCATATTGAATCAGGACATAATTAGGAGTATACCCTATGGAAACAGCTCAGGGGATGTTCTGCAGTTGTGTCGTCTTCTTTTAGCTCTAAGGTATTGATTGGAAAAGCATACGAGCTTTTATTCATCTATGAGAATAGGGAACAAAAAAACCCCCACTCACTTGCAGTTAAAAACATGCAGATCTGCTGAAGCCCAGACCTCAAAGCGGACAGCTCCGCAGTGACAGCCTCCTGTGTGTTTGACCAAACCTCTGTATTCACTGGAGAGAGAAACAACAGAGAGGTTTTGTGATCATACTTTTTTTTTGGCCAAGAAAACAGTAAGGCTATATACTACATTATTCAATTCTGCTTTGAGCAATTGCAGAACACCAGAAAATGTATCCACTCAAATGTATTTTAATAAAATGTGCCAGAGTGAGATAGAGAATGGCTTTTGTCCTCTGCAGCAATTGCTTTTCTGGTTTAATTAAAATGGTGAAAAGGAAAGAAGAGCAACAGCTCAAGTAAAGTACACTCCGCATGCAATACAAAACATATGCTCCCCTGTACAGTCCAGGTCAAAATGCTGACCCAGGCTACAGCATTATCCGTGCACAAGAGTACATAGAAATGAGTGGTATTATCACAAGACAACTGGGAACTGAATTTTTCCACAATTTTCCCACAACTGCTCCAGCACTAGTAATATTCCTCCATTTCAAAGCCGGGAAAAGCAGAGATAAGTGGATTCTACATAATATTTGAAATGCATTTTATTTTGTATTGTAATTGCAGAGGAACTTCATAAAGGAATTTCTGAGCTTGTGCTTTGCCCTCTCCCCTAGGACGCCTCCATAGCAGCTGGGCAGAATCACCATGCTAGGTCAAACGCAAAATGCAAAGGAAAAACCTCTTCCTTCCAGATTTTCACTCCCACGGACAGTTACTGATTACAGTCCAGGGATGATGTGCTGTGCTCTGGAAAGAACGAGCACAGGAAATGGGTGGAGATTTAGAAGCCGAGCCTCGCAGATCCCGCGCGGTGCCCCCAAGGGCAATTTTGATGGGAGAGCCCTAAAACACAGGAAGCTTTAGCATAAAGAGCCACTTTCTCCGTGGTGCTTGCGGGCCCCCCCCCCCGCCCCTTCTCTGCAGCTCTCCAGAAGTCCGTGTTTACTGCTGTGCAGATGCTGCCGAGAGGACGGTGATCTAACGGGGGAAGGAGCCGCCGGGCAGGGTGGCTCAGCCTGGAAGCTGCGGGAAGAGCCGCCCCGGCCCCGTACTCACTAGGCGTCCAGCAGCAGCCGCGCCGCCTCCTCGCAGCTCAGCCGGTGCCGCTCCTGGAAGGCGGCCCAGCGCCCGCTCTGCGCCCCCAAATCGAAGGCGCCGGGGCCGGGGGGCTGCGCCTGCGCCCCCGGCCCGGCCGGGGGTCCGCCCGCCTTCTTGCCTCGCCCCCGGCGGCTCCCGCCCGCGGGGGAACTGGCGGCCGCGCTGCCCCGCCGGGACCGCCGCGCGCTGCCCGCCGTGGCTCGCCCCATGCGCCGCCGAGCGTTGCTGCGCCGCGCCCGCCAGGGGGCGCCGCAGTGCCGCGGCGCCGCGCAGCGGGACGGGGGGTGTCCCGGGGGGCGGCCCGGGCCCCTCTGCAAGAGCCGGGCCGCAGAGGACGCTGCGCCGTCGGCATCGGCCCCCTCTGGCAGAGGTAACGGGGGGCGGGAGGGGTACCCTGAGCGAGCGAAACTGGAAACCACGGAAAATGCACGCCCCGCGCTGTTAGCCGGCTTGCCCCGAAGGAAAGCAGGCTCGCCTCTTCCTTCTAAAATCCCTTGTAAGGGTGGAAATGCCAGTTGTCCGCAAGCATTAGCATAAGGTTCTTCCTTAAATTATAAGCATATGATGCCTCGCGGATTCAAGGACGTCAAGGTGCTATGCAGACCTGAGGTGCTGTTAAAAGTATATTGTTTCACAGCTCTGCTATGCATCCCTCATTTAGAAACAAGGCTGCTGTTTAACGATACCGCAGCGTATCAGGATGCACCTTCAGGAGTGTGTTTAGTCCTTCCCGAGGTTTGAAATCATTACGGCAGCCTTGCAGAGAAATGGGTTCTAACGCGATTCCCACTAGACAACTTTTCACAAATTCTGTCACCAAAGTCTTAAAAAGGAAAACAATAGAGATAGTACATACTTTTTAAAAAAAAAAAAAGCTTAGAAAAATGTGAAAGCACCCCTCTACTGGTAAGTATCTTAGAAAAGGTTATTCTTGAACATCTGAAAGACAATGCTGTTTCTCAAGTAAAACTATTCAACACAGGGGAGAAGTACAAAACTTGTAGGTGTCCAAGTCACCTTTGGTTGGGGGGGGTGGGTGGAAATCACTCCAAGGATGAATCTTTGTGCCCAGTGTTGCAGGACTGGAAATTTGTTTGAGTTATAATCAAGAATTTGTATTTTCAACAGGACAAGATGTAAACAAGTGAGCTGACAGTGTGTTGTGGGGTAGAAGAGGCACTAAAGGGTCATGTCTCGGCCAGGAATACAGCAAAGCAACTGGACAATGATGAAACAGCTATCAGCACTCTCTGGTCTGGAAAATAGCTTTAAAAACACGTGACTACAGTGTGTAGGCTGCCTCCTGAGATGACACATATCAGGACTCGCATAACAATCCTGTGGCTCAGCACCTCTCTTCTCTGATGGTAGGAAAGGACACTGAGTTACAATTTCCTGTTACTCCTCATGTGAACCTCTGTACTGGTTACTCATCCTAATGGAACCATTTTAATATACCATATGTGACAAATTCTGGCCCACACCAGCACGTTCATCTGTGGCTCCTGATCTGAGCCACTCCCAGACCTTTAGTCACACTAGATTTCATGTTAGTCACCTTGTATTTTGGGAGGAAAAATCACTGAGGTGAAACTGGAGACCACAAACTGAAACTGAGCCTGTGCAGTTTGCAGCACAGATTCATTTGCCTTCCTTGCGAGGTACGGCCAGCAGCAGCTGCAAGTTTCAGCCTACATGGTCTGTCCTTTCCTAAAAACACTTAACTGCACTAAACAGAAAGCCAGAACATATCTTAAGAGCTTGTTAGTGATCAGTTCACACAAATTACCTCCTCTCTGCAAGACAGGAGACACTAGCACTCGCACACTCTCAAAAAGCAGTTCCAGTGATAAAAGTGGAGTATGCAGTCCATGTAATATCTGCAAATCTATCACTCTCTGTGCCCCGCCACAATTAGTTTAGCATATTTTAAATGTAGAAGGCGTTTTGAGAAGCTAAATTCTGTTCCCCTATGACATTTCAGGATAAAGAACTGGAAGACAAAAATGGAAGAACAAAATGCAGTTTTGTTTCAGAAGGCTATAGTAAAGAAATTCTTCCTCCTTTTTCATTTGTTTCATATTTTATTACAAAGGACTCTTGAAGCTCAAAACTGGGTCTCACGTAAGTAATCAGTTCAAGAGCTTTATAATGGATCTCTGGCTGATGATGTATTTCACTGGTATTCTGATTTGCAAGCCCTAAATTTCAGTGGTTGCATACTGTATTGTCAGTGTACCTGGGCAGCAGGCGTTTCCCTGTGCCCAAAGAGTTAACAGCTTTCACTGGTACATTACTTCCAAATCTGATGCAATGTTTGCAAAACTTCAGTAGAAGCCAATAGCTTGATGAAGACCGCTTTTGCTCTTAAGCTTCTGAGACAAAATGGAGAAGGAAGAATTATTCAGAAAGATGACAGGATGGACAAGAGGAAAAGTCCAGTAAATCACTGTTTGTTCTCTTTAGGTGTCTTGTGGTATTCAAAGCTCAACAGCTGACGTGTTTGAATATTAAAGTACAAAGGTGTTTTTCTGTGCCATCTCAGCTCTGCTTGTATAACAATGACTCAGCTCTGCAGACGTGGCTTGCAGCCCACATTGAGATTCTGTCCGTAAGGGCATTTTCGTCGCACAAGCAGTACTGAAAGCAACTACATGTTTGTGGGTTAAAGATAATTAGGAATTGTGGATGCTTTTCTTCTAATAAGCAGGGAACTAGAAGTAGTGTATAGCTAACACCACACTTAAAAGAACTGAGGTAGTTTAAACTACATAGTTTGTGCAGGGGAAAAAAATGTCAGCGCTTGGATTTTAGTCTTACTATTGTGGAAGGGGAAGCATTCTGGACATTCTCCTCACCATCGAGGGATCCAAGCTGGATCTGAAAACAAAATACAGGAGGTCTCACCTCTGGGCCAATAGATGAAGGCTGTTCAGAATGGCCTTGACAGTATTTGTTTTTGTTCACTGTTAGAGAGGTTCTACTGAAACATATCAATAATGATTAACAGTGTTTTAGGACTTCTTTCTTCCATCTTTCTATTTTTCAAGGTGCTTCTTTGCTATCCTGCTGAAAAACCTCACCCCAGAAACCACATGCTACATCAGCTCAGACACAGCAGAGAGAATGTGAACAAAGAGAGCTCCTTCACTGCAGTGCAGCTTGGATCGGATCCAAAAGACTCACAGGCAGGAGGCAGATTGAAAAAATGCAGACAAGTAATTTTCAGAATAGACCTAGTTATTAATTGTTGCTTTCGCTGGCATAACATGCAGACACAAACCTGTGATTTTAGGCTGATGGCGTCTTTATAAAATGCCCTTTAGAAGTCTCCTTACATCAGAAGCACAGTGAATTCCCACATGTTCCTCTGGGTCATTTAGACCTACAGAGAAAGAGGTGCCCAAGCTTGTTTATTGTGGCAGCACAGATCTTTAAGCTGTATGTATGGGACACGTATCCCATGTGTCCTGCGAAGTCAAAATATGCTTTAAACAAACAGGGAGACAGAGGAGTATTGCTCATTTTCCACTTTTTACTACAAATCTGGATATCTATTTGTTTTTCTTAAGCTTTCAGCTCCTGAAGTTGGTAGCTTATTAAAAACGTTGTTTATTTAAGGTATTTTTAGCATAAGGCTTAAAAAACAAAACTCAGATAGTTGTCTTTTTTTGGTAATCTATTACAGTCAATCTCACAGTACTTTGAATTGTGACTCACTGTTTTTGTAACCCTTGAGCTTGGCAGTACAAGGACAAGCAGTAACATGCCACAGCTCTGTTTGTCTTGTGGCTGGAACTTCAGCAAAGACCAGCCCTTATTGCAGCGTTACAGGTTTGGGGAGAAAATATTTATCTCCACAACTGTAAATAGGTAAATGTAATTATCACAGACAGTGAGAAAGACCTGAAGTGCTATGAGTAATATTATGAGATAGAAATATACATTGTTTTTTCCCTGTGGCAAGTAGCCCTGTTTTTATCTGAACAAAGGACCAGTACTGAACTTGCTACACATACTCAAATCGCCTGACTGGC
Source organism: Mycteria americana (assembly GCF_035582795.1). Taxonomy (NCBI): domain Eukaryota; kingdom Metazoa; phylum Chordata; class Aves; order Ciconiiformes; family Ciconiidae; genus Mycteria; species Mycteria americana. Next base: position 5,059,418 of record NC_134379.1, on the reverse strand, counting down.
TGGCTCTCACAGTTTAAACCCTTGTAACTAAAGATAAACAGATTGCTTCATTTGACATTGTTCATGTAGAAATGATATGCTGTTGCTAGGACATTAGTGTACATAAAAAACAGACCCAGCTTGTGTTCTAGAATGTAGATTCGTTGGAAACATTTCTTTGACTCCAGATTCTTCTCTTCTGAAAGTAGGTTGCTTTGTACTCCTGCCCAATGACCTACTTTTGAAACCACTTGGAAAGAAATACGTGTTCTCAACTGCAGGCCCCATGCCCTGGCAAAGGCTGGAACCACCTGCGCAGTCAGGCCAGTCACAAGGTACAGATTTCTGTTTCTTCAGCTTTGCATTTATTTATATACAGTTCACAGTCAGCTGCTTGATGATTCTTATTCACCAAGAGCTACTGGAGAAAGAGTGGCATGTATGTTAAATACATGTGTTTTGTACAACCACAACAGTTACCGCACCATTTAAGAATAAACAAATCTCCTTTGTCTGTATCGAATTCAGGTAGTAAAATATTTTCTAAAGAAATTCTAAGGTAAAGCTGAAATTCAGTAAAATGAAGTTACAAGGCCATCACCTCCAGCTTGGGAGATTGTTCTGTACACATAATGTGTGAAAATGAGGCAGAATCTGGCCCGCAATATACAAACACTGCATTCTAACTTTAAAAAGAAGTACCTTTCAACTTGATAATAATTATCATTGAAGTAGTATAAAGAATGTATGGAGATATGAAGTGCATAACACTCAGGGCATGAATTTACCACACAGAAAGAGCCAAGGGACAGGAAAAGAGGTATTTAAGAAGCTGTCTGCATTCAGCCCACCCCCCCCACCCCAAAAAAACAAAAGAGGTGGGCTCTGTACAGGCATGTAGATGGCTATCGCAGATTAATAGTTAAGAGAATTAAATGAATCCAATCAGCAGAGGCTGCAAAATGCTAATGGTAGCCTGTGTAGAGTACCTTGCCTGCAGGCTATGGAGATTAGTTTAATTCTGCTAGGCCCTGGAGTCGTGTGCACAAAGCCTAACTCTTTTGTTTATCTCTTTTGACAGAGGGATAACTGAGGAAAATAATTAGGCTTTTTGCATGGAATTGATTAATTTAATCCATAACCGTTTTTCAAATCGAGTCTGCATTCGATGTCAGCACGTTGTTGCCTGTGCTTGCTTTGGGTAACATCATTTCCCTGAAGAATTAATTTTTCAGGAGCCATTATTAACAAGGTATTTAAAGAACTACCTCTGGTAGTTGGGACTCTGTTCTGATCTGTTGATTTGAATACTTAAACAGAAACCGAACAACAATAGTGAAAGCAGGATTTAGCCATACTTAGAAAAAACCAAGGGAGGGCTCCTGTGTGTGTTTTCTGGTTTACACAGAAAGGAAAAAAAATGACAGAAATTTCTCCTTCTCCATCTAGAGAGACATTAAAAAACAATGACATGCACACTAAAATCCTTAATGCAAGTCTGATGTGCTCAAACACAGGCCAGTCTTTAGATTAGCTTGTGCTTAATCTCCAATTTAAGAGATGTGGACTTTCACATTTGTAAAAACTAGTTACTTGTGGCCCTCCTCTCAGGACTCCATTATATTGTTTGGCTGGGGGACGCGGTTCCTGGAGCAGCGCCTGGGATATACAGCATACACAGGCCAGCCTTGGAGCAAACATTTAGTCACCCTGGCACCACACAAATAAAACGAACCTACTGGAAACACTGAGCAAAACCGGCAGCATAAAGAAAACAAATGTGATATTGCCTAAATCTGCCTTTTGTCCTAAATTTATGTAGCTGAATAAGATTTCCAAGGTTGCTTATTGCCATGGAGCCGTCTCTGAACTTTCCAGTTACCATTTTCCTCTCTTCCTGTTTCTACATTGTGAATAATTATTGTTGGGATGATTTATTTCCTTTTTACTGTAAACCAGGAGGGGCTAGCAGACACAAGCCCTGTTACGAGAAAGGAAAACAATAGGGTTTTGTTGTTGTTGGGGTTTTTTGGTGGTTGTCTTTTTTTTTTAAGGGGGAAATAGAGTAGCTCTGTACTGAATCCTGCCGTTCACATGCACGCCTATGCTTTGTGAGTGGAGGTGGAGCACGTTCATCTGGCTTCACTGAAGGACCTAGCAGCAGATAAAACACTAACTTTCTGGATTTTGTGTACTCCAGATATAATATGATGTAAAATGAGTTAAGAGCCAGCCTAAAAGGTATAATGAAGCTTAATTAACATGAAGCACATTTCCACATGTTCAGTTCAGTGAAGGAAGTTCCTCCATAACCTGATCAAAGCTTCCTGTTCTGAAAGCAAGTAAACAGCCATTTGAATTTCAAATGTCAGCATTTCATCACTGGGGTTGTTTTGCAACCTCACATTAAAGAATTAAGTTGTCAGCTGGCTGAAATTGGTTCAAAGGGCTGCTCAGGAAATGGGCCGCATGACAAGGGGCACGCTCAACATGTAGCAAGCGTGACGCACCAGGAGTCACCAGCACTTGCCAAATTTCTAAGTAACATCTTTTTCCAGCTTTGCTAACTCACTTCTGCTCTTCCTGGCTTTTCCTCACAGCCACAGACGACAGTGCTAGCCCTACAGCCTATTCCAGGCCATAAATGCTTCACGCCACCCCAGGGAAGGGGGTCAGTCAGATGCACTGGTATCTCTGTGGGTCAACAAAAAGCTGGCACCACGGGTAACCCATCTTTCTCCGGGGCACTTTTTCCCCAGTCCGTGCCAGGCTCTTCCCTAGGCATTGCCTGGGGCTGAGACAGGGGGAGAGCGAAAAGAAGCGCCCCAGTAGCAACCCCATCGCATCCCCATCTCCACAGGGTTCCAGGCGCTTCTCCCTCCCCAGCCCCCTCCCACCGCCCCGTCCAGCAGCGCTATCCCGCATGCGCACAGCCCCCTCCTCGCCGAAATCTGCCTCCGCAAGGCGGCTCCACCCTAGCAACAGCGCTGACCTCACCGCGCACCAATCAGCGCCGAGCAGCACCCGAATCTTCCAGAGCTTTCCCTACGGCCGCCCCCCCCCCCCCTCCTCTAGCCTCCCCCCCGGATCAACCAATCAACACCCACCCTTCTCACCGCTGCACCAATCAATGCCAAACTTCCCGTTCTTTTTTGCCTAACCGCTTCACCGCCCTTCTAGATCCATCCGCGCCCTCAGAAATTTCCAGATTTTTAGGGGTCTGAGGTCCCACACTGAGACTCTAGGACCCCTTTGCTCCCTGGAAGAGAGACTGGATAGGGAGGAAGGCAAGTATTTTTCACAACAGTGGTCTTTCACTTGGGACTACTTTGGGAGGCGGATGGACACGTCAGTGTAAGGGGGAGGGGCCTGTCTGGCAGGAACCGCATAAATACGGGTGGGTCTGCGTCACACCGTAGAGTACAGCGGGAGTGGAGCAGAACGGGCTTCTTGACGAGCAGTGGTCAGGGCCGGAGACGTGAGTTGAGCGGTGGGAGAGTTTGGGGGGGTTGGAAGGGGGAGAACAGGATGATTTTCTGGGCAGGGGGTATAAGGCGGGGGGTGGGTGCTTGTCTGGCAGTGCTTTTTGGTGGGAGGGGAAGGAATTGAGCAGAGTCTCGTCTTAGTCTGAACCATGTCGCTGAGAACTGGGGGCGGGAGAATAAAATGGTTTCCTTACGAGAAGGAGGTAGCGTTACGGTGAAAATGGCGGAGGCTGTGCTTGTCCCCGGAAGCAGGGTGCTGAGTCACTGCCTCGGGGGGGGGGGGGGCAGCACGGGGCTGCTGTCGCAGTTGGCCACCGCGAGGTCCCGCGGTGCGGGAGGCTGTGGGGTGCGTCCCACCCCCGCATTGCTGCGGGGGGGCGAGGGGGATCTAGGAGCTGACTGGTGAGAGGCGATGTAAGGAGCCTGTTATAGGGTAGAGCGTACTGAGTCCTAAAAAGAGGTTTAACTAGTCAAGAGTGAAGTGTTGGTGATTGCTGCAGAAAATGTTAACAAAAAAGGAAAGAAACAATCCCAACTGGTGTTTATATAGTATGAAATCACAGCAGTAATCTTTCTATTTAGAAATTATTAAAGATTGTGCTTTGTTAAGTAGCTAAAGCTTCTGTGTGTTTTCTAGTTCAACATGCAGATCTTTGTGAAGACCCTGACTGGCAAGACCATAACCCTTGAGGTTGAGCCCAGTGACACCATTGAGAACGTGAAGGCCAAGATCCAGGACAAGGAAGGCATTCCCCCCGATCAGCAGAGGCTGATCTTTGCTGGCAAGCAGCTGGAAGATGGTCGTACCCTGTCTGACTACAACATCCAGAAGGAGTCAACCCTGCATCTCGTGCTGCGCCTGAGAGGTGGCATGCAGATCTTTGTGAAGACCTTGACTGGCAAGACAATCACGCTTGAGGTTGAGCCCAGTGACACCATTGAGAATGTGAAGGCCAAGATCCAGGACAAGGAAGGCATTCCCCCCGATCAGCAGAGGCTGATCTTTGCTGGCAAGCAGCTGGAAGATGGTCGCACCCTGTCTGACTACAACATCCAGAAGGAGTCCACTCTGCATCTTGTGCTGCGCCTGAGAGGTGGCATGCAGATCTTTGTGAAGACCCTGACTGGCAAGACAATCACGCTTGAGGTTGAGCCCAGTGACACTATTGAGAATGTGAAGGTCAAGATCCAGGACAAGGAAGGCATTCCCCCTGATCAGCAGAGGCTGATCTTTGCTGGCAAGCAGCTGGAAGATGGTCGCACCCTGTCTGACTATAACATCCAGAAGGAGTCCACCCTCCATCTTGTGTTGCGCCTGAGAGGTGGCATGCAGATCTTTGTGAAGACCCTGACTGGCAAGACCATAACCCTTGAGGTTGAGCCCAGTGACACTATTGAGAATGTGAAGGCCAAGATCCAGGACAAGGAAGGCATTCCCCCTGATCAGCAGAGGCTGATCTTTGCTGGCAAGCAGCTGGAAGATGGTCGTACCCTGTCTGACTACAACATCCAGAAGGAGTCCACCCTGCATCTTGTGCTGCGCCTGAGAGGTGGCATGCAGATCTTTGTGAAGACCCTGACTGGCAAGACAATCACGCTTGAGGTTGAGCCCAGTGACACCATTGAGAATGTGAAGGCCAAGATCCAGGACAAGGAAGGCATTCCCCCTGATCAGCAGAGGCTGATCTTTGCTGGCAAGCAGCTGGAAGATGGTCGTACCCTGTCTGACTACAACATCCAGAAGGAGTCAACCCTGCATCTTGTGCTGCGCCTGAGGGGTGGCTGTTAAATTATTGTGCATCTTGCTTGACAACAAGATTGCCAATAGTACCTGTGTTTGCACTGTAGTTCTTTAATGTCTTAAGTTAAATGCAAGGTTAATGCAAGCTTAAGTAGCTGCTGAACAACTGTCTGTTGAAATGCTAATAAAATTTTCTGTTGCACATTACAACTTGTAGTCTGTGTCAGTTCTAAGCTAGTAAAACTGGTGTATTTAAGTGACGTGCTTACTTTCAGCTTTGTTCCTTGGCAGTTTAAGCCTCTTTGCATGTATAATGAGGACCTTGTGGATGAAACAGATCTGGATTAAAGTCTTAATTTAAGCACTAATACCATGTAATTTCTTCTTCCTAGAGTTTAACACAACTCTATTCCAGGAAGTACAAGTTCTGTTAAAGACCCCACAAACCAAATAAAGGTGGTCTGTCAACACAGTGGGGTGGGTTTTGCTGCAACTTGTAAACTTGTAGTGTGTTTAAATTGCCTCTGCTAGTCCTGAGGTGAGTGTGAACAGTTCCATTGCATGGCAGTGCCATGGAGTGACTGGAGCTTCAGTATGCTTGATGGGGGCTGTGTGAGTGAACATGAGTACTTCTGCACTTTTTAAGTGGAAAGACTAATGTCTGTTCCAGTGAGAGCCTGTTCAAAGTAAATTTTCCAGAAGTGGACTTGAGGTGTTCCTCTGGTTGGCTGAAGGACATGGAACACATGATCTGGGGAAGGATGGACTGCAGTGAGAATTACTGCTGGTGCAGGGGCATGCGGTGGGCGGGGGGGAAGGCTGCCTTAATACATGGGCTGTAGTGAAAACTGCTTTTGTAAATACTGAGTGGCAATATGTGACTGAGGAGTATAACAATTTTCTGGTTTGATTTAAGTGCAAGTTTTTTACCCAACACCAGAAGCTAGGGAGTTCCCACTAAAGTCTGGGTGGTTTTGTTTTTTTTTTTTTTTAATGGTGTGGGTTAAGGAAACTCACCCAAATGGGGGCTGGGAGACCTGCAGTGGGGGTTAGAATGGTTTAGTTCAACTGTGTAGAGGTGGGTCTTTAAAGGTGGATGCAATTGTGTGTGCCCTCTTACAGAAACTTAACCAGGTTGTAAGGATCATGGCTGTCTGTCTTTATGTGTTGAATTCTGACAGCTGCTTAACTTGAAATGGGAGTCTTGGCATCCATATGCTGTGTGCACAGTGTTTCTATGTTGGTGCACTTTGCTTTTTACTGATAATCCTGTATTATGCACCATCTTGATCAACTTTTTTTTTGTCTGCTGTAGTGTTGCTGTGAAGGTTTGTTCCTCTTGAGTTTCAGCTTTCCATTTAACATTGTCTGTGGTAAGTCATGCACTTGTATTAGCAGTGCATTCTTAGCATGGATTGGCGTGCAATCATGGCCAAAATGTTACACTACTGTTTTCATAGAAAACTGCACATTGTAACGAAGTTGTGTGGTTTTGATGGTTATAACCACGATAGTTTTTTTTTTTCAGCAGCAGGGCTTGCTTCTCTGACTGCTACACATAGCTGTGCTAGCAGAAGTCTAAAGTTCTGTGAACAATGCTTTTTCTACCACAAGAGATATTCCCTCAGATTACTTGAGGTTTCCTGCAGTTGCTGCTTTTTTGCCTTTCCTTGATTTTATGCTTTTTGCAGTTTAGCCACTTAGCCACTTTGCAGTTTTGCTTTTTCCAGTTTAGCCCCGTAGGCAGGTTGCCCAGAGAGGTGGTGGAGACTCCTTCCTTGGAGATACTCCAAAGCCATCTGGACATGGTTGTGGGCAGCCAGCTCTGGGTGGCCCTGGTTGAGTAGGGGGGCTGGATGAGATGACCTCCAGAGGTGCCTTCCAACCTCAACCATTCTCTGGTTCTGTCACTTCTGGCTGGGTGTCTCATAGCCTGCTGTCTGCTCCGTAGTGTATAAACTCCCTGAGCAACTGATAGTCCAGAGGAGATCTGGCACTGAATAAATTTACATTACTTCTCTTTTTCTGCTGCTGGTTTGCTCCGTGGTTAAACTAGCTGCTTTATCTTCCCTAGCTCATAATTCAGAGATGTCCCTTCTCAAGTTCTTTCAATAATTAAGCTATGCTGTATGGTAACAGTTAGAGATGCTCACTGGTCAGATAATACAGGCTGCAGGGGCAGTTTGTTTTAGATACAAGTCTGTAAATGGCAGGTAGCCTTTCTCCAGAGTCAGTCGCTGAAGGAGAACCATTGCAGAAGTGTTGCTCAAATACGGTGTGGTGCCCAGACTCACTAGGCAATGTTCGGTGCAGCTGGCTTTGTGCAGAACTATCTTTGGGGTTCAGCCTGCTCTGCGAGAACGGGGACCCTGGGAACGTGAGGTGTAGCTGTCTGAGTGGGTCTGCGCCAGCTTCCTGGTGCGTGCTCACTCCAGCTTTGTACAGCTGGAGCCAAACCTGTGCTGAACCATTGCCTCTGCTGGTCCTTCTGGTGTCCCTGTTTGTGGATGGTCAGTAAGCGGAGCCATGTGTGGAGCCTGCTTCCCTCTGACCTTGCACCTGAGGTGGCAGACGCAGTGGCAAGAGGGGGAAATGTTCAGGCATTTTATCATTGTGGGGAGCAGCTCAGGCCTCGCTTAGGCAGCCTGAGCTGATTGTGTGAAACTGAATGTGTCCGTGTGCTGTTTTCCCCAGCCCTGTAGGAAGATTTCCTTAGGTGAGGCTTGTGCTGAAAGTTAACTAGCTCTGCGTTTGGCTTACTAGAAATGGCGCAGGACAGCACGTCCTTAAAGCCAGCGTACAAGGAGTGAAATCCCCAGATGCTGTCGTGTTGCAGCGCTACCCTGGGTGAAGTGTGGAGCCGGACTCTCAGATGGCTCGCTGCGAGGACGCAGGGGCACGTGGGCTGGACTTCTGCTTCTCTTGTAGGACCTGCGTTATCGAGGCTTCTGATCCCCCAGCTAATGGAGAGGTGGTAGTCGCTAGCTGGAAGAGGTGACTGCAAGGGATTTCTTCATTAATAAAGATAAATCTTTGCAATTTATCTTAAATGATGTGAAGTAGGGCAATGTATATAAATTATAAGGAAATGTAAATACGAGTTTGCATAACATGCGTTGTTCACACTGAACGAGTTATGAACAAAAGACTGAGGTATCAGGCAATATGAATGATTGATGTTGTTAAGATACAATGTTTTTCTTAGTGTGGTGGTAACTCAATTCAATCTGCTTCGAGCCAACTATTCATAACTAAAATAGGAATTTAATCGGCTTTAGCCAGAATCTATATGCTATTAAAATGGAATAATCCTAATGCTCCCATATAGACAGCAGATTCTGATAACATCTTTTAATACTGCTACAACCTGAGCTTTGTGGCTGGCCCTTGTGCTTTTTCTTGCAGCTTCAGTTAATTTCTAGTTTGTTCTCTCTTTAAAAAAACCCTAAAATTTCAAGATTTCAGGATTTTTGTCTTTTGTGCTTTTAAAAGAATACTTGCATCTGTTTTAAGAAGGCAAATGAGATAACCCTCTTATACTGCGTTTTGGATACGTTTAGTGTTTTGCTGTGGTAGCAACTGCCCCAAAACTTAATCACATAGGGAAAGTTGAGGGTTAAGGCAGAGAAACATTGGGAATACCTCAGTATTTTTGCAGTCTTGTCTGCAGTTCCGAAGGCATTGCATGGTAGCTGTGTTCAAAGATCCTTGGCTGTCCAATTTTATATTTATGGAGCATTGCTGTACCAGCCTTATTTGGAACTTGAGTTTTTAAATTAGACATGTTTCTGTTAACTGTTGGCTACAAACAGTAAATGAAGGACTATAATTCTCACAGGTGTGTGCTTGCAACTCCTTTTTGCTGTTTTTGAAGAATTTCCTATAGAGGCCGTTTTCATAAGCAGCAGGAATTCAGGTTTGCTTAGTGGCCGCTGGATGTCACTGTTTCTCCAGAAAAGTGTTCTTTTGTAACATTACCCTTGGATTTCGTATTTTGCTGCTACTTGATTGTCAGTGGGGCATTCCTTCAGGCTGTAATCCTACAGAAAGGCATACATCAAGTAGAAAGATACTTCCATTTAAGGAATAAGAGAAGTGGATGGTCCCTTCAAAGGCCTGAGAAGTTATAGATAGGAGTCTTTAAATATTATGATGTTAGTCTGGTAGTTACAGAAATACCATCATGTAAATTAATTGAGTCCCCAGGGCTATTGGACAAGTTCTGACAAGGAATTATATTTAAGAATATATGTATATTAGATTGGGTACTGGTTGGTGTCTCTAGAGGTATAGGATGCCATCTGTGTAACTATAACAAATGAAGCTGCTAAAATTCATCCCTTCAGTGTGGGTTTTACATAAGTTGCATGAAAAAAAAGTCTGGCCTTGCAAAAATACTTGATATTTTCCCAAGTGTGAAAGTACACCTTTAAAAGAAACAGTTTTCTCTTTTAGCTATGTGGCCTTCGTGAGGTTTGAATGAAATGCTGGTCTACCTGTTGTTCTGGAGAACATGTTAATGGTCTGCCCTTGCATGCTGTTATTACAGGCTTCCCTCCTCCTGTGAAGATGATTTTGACCTGCTACCTGTTAGAGCGGCTACAGATCACTGCAGATTACAGACACATGTAAGTGACTTTGATCTTCTATTTACAGCATACAGAAAACGTGATATTAATCATAAGAATATTTCATTTTTCAGTGTTTGGTAAAAGTGGGCACTTAGGTGAACAGAGAATACCTATTTTAGGAAATGTGCTTGTTTCCATCTTTTCAGAAAGCTGTCTTCCTCATGCTTCCTTTTGTCTTCTGTTTCAGCAGGTTCTGGTCATTGCTTTTGCTGCCATGAATGATTGTGCTTCTTCGTATATAATCTATAATTATATAATAATTATGAAAATATTTTATAATATTATGAAATGAAAATTATTTATTTGACTTAAAATGTCACTTAGTAGTTAAGAGTTTGACTTATCTTTTCCCAGATTTAAGGTTTCCACAGAATGTGTCTCTCCTGTCAGGAGAAACTTAGTGCCATCAGACACATTTTCATCAGCAAAATAATCACTGAGCAATTGCAAGATTCCTCCTTGTTCTCCCAAATAAAAGCCTCAAAAGGCAAGAGGATCACATGTTGCTTTTGAAAACTCAGGCTGGCAGATAGGTGAAATTAAATTGCTGCTTCTATTCTCCCTGCATGCTGCTTTGGATGGCTTTCTCCTGATTCCTAACAGCTATCAGGATTTTAAATTTTGGTGGCAAGATGCTTGTTAAGCATCATAACCAACTCAGCTGGCTAGTGCACAGCAGTGACGTAATCCCATTGCTCACCTCGGAACGCTGTTACTAGCAAGTGCACGCTTGGGCAGATCTTGTATTCTTCTTCTGCCTTGCTTCTCCCTTCTGTGAAATGGAAGTGCAAGCGTTTACCCTGGTGTACTTTCTGGGAAAGCATGTGCGCATGTGTGTATGCATACCAATGTTTCTGTGTTCCCCCAGCAGCTCCATGTTTCTGTTTTGCTGTGATGACCTCTCAGCTGGCAGTGATTCCTTTCCCAGCAAGCTGCACATTCTCCTTCCTCTGTGTAAGCTATTAAAACCAGATGCACATAAAGGACTCTGTTATGATGCACTTTTGTGGGCTGATTTCATTCCTTGGCTAGAATGGTGGGCTGACTCCCATGAAAGATGGGGGAAAAGCCCAAGAGGGTTTAAACCCGTAAGTCTGAGCTACGCTCCCGGGCCTCAATCTGTGTCTGTTGATATCACAGTCAATTAAGTGTAACACGGCTAAAGGAAACTGAATTAAATCAGTGCAAGGCTGGAATGAGGGAGAGGAGAGATGAGATCTGGTCTTGCATTTATCTACTATGTTTGTTCTTTGTAGGCTATTCTGTGGGTCCTAATAAGTCATTAAGCCTGGAAAGAATAAGTAGCTTTGCGTTGTTCCTGGATCAGCTTAATTTTGAAACAGGAATCTGAGAAATAAGCTTGCAATCTCATGCAAAACCATGAAAGAGGAAAAGGCACCCTGCCATTTAATGGGTGTATTTATAGGAAGGTCATCTCGCAGCCTGCATCTGACTCAAAGTAGGAGCCATCTGGGGATGTTTCTATGGGTGATGGCTGCATTCCAGGAAGCCCCACATCATCCTGCAGCCCTGTCAGGTGAGGATTGCTTTAGGCGGCAACATCGTGCTGGGGAAGGCCATGGAGACTCTGGGTGCTGAACGTCATCCTGCATTGATGCTGTGGGAAATAATGATCATGCAGCCTTCTCAGGCCTCAGTTCTGCTAGGAGTGGGAGAGAAAAAACTAAGACACTTGGTGTGGGCTGATGTCCTCTGTTTCCCAGGGGTCTTGTTTTGGGCGTGACAAGTGAAGGGGTATTAGTGGGTGTCCATGGTCTCAACTACAGTCAGTTGTAGGGATGGTCAGTCTGTGCTCTCAGGACCTCCAAGCCTCTCTAAGACTTGCACTTCTTTGGAGAACAAGCCTGTTAAGAAATGGGCACTAGTGGCAAATTAAGTAACCAGTGGTCTAAATGTTTTGGAACTGGGGCTGCTTTGTGCAGTTTCCTGTGCTTGTGATAAGCAGCAGCTGACACTGTGTGCTTTGTAGGGTAATGTTCTGGCTAGTTTATTGTGTCATACAGTTTGCACTGCCTCGTAGGGGTGCCTGGGGTGTGTGAAGTGTGAGGAGAACTGGCTTCCCACAGAAACAGTTGACCTCAGATGTTTCAATGCATACTTGCTTGTCCTGGGGCTAACTGAGGGAGCCTTGTGACAAACCTCGCAACTAAACCACAGGCTGTAGCACTGTCAGGGTCAAATCAGCTGCCTCCCTTGAGATCTGAGTGGGCTGTTGTTGAAAGCCATGAGATGTTGCCTCTATATGTGCAGGCAGGGGTTAAGCATTATGAATTTGCAATAGCCAGCCAGCTTTCCCATATAAGAGCACTGCACTCATTGGCTCTCTCTTTTGCTGAGAAATCTATCTAGTCATTTCCTGTGCAAGCCCTTCTTCACTTTGCAAAAAGCTATACAGTTGAGTAAATTACAGTAATCCGTGGTTATTCCTTCTCACAGGCAGCCTGGATTCTCTCATGGACCACCACCAACTAGGAGTTCAACGTTGTGCCATTAATAGAGTGCTAATATGAGTGCGGTCTTCTCTACAGAAGAAGAGGACTGTCACCCATGGATGTAAATAATTCAGGGTCTGCTTTCATGCTTATTAACGCTTGCTGGCATTTGACTTGATTTCTGCTGAGAGGTTATTTACCCTCTGAAGGATCCGTTGGGACTCCTTGTCAGATCAGTTCTTGGGTGGAGCTTGCAGCAACTTGAGGTAAGTGCTGTGCTCTTCCTCTTTTGACAGCAGGGCTTTTTTGTGCTGCGCTACTCAAAATGGCTTGGTAAAGTCGCAGAAAGAAAGAACTCGGCTCTTGAGTAGAGAAGTGAAAGTTCAGCTGGCAAACAGAGAGTGCTCGCTCTGTTTCCTAGGGACGCACAAAGCGGATGTATCTGTTATAGGGTCTTTTTTTTTAGGACCATTTTGCTCTTGCTTTTAAACCAGACAGTCTGTCTGTACAAGACTGACAATAAATAACTCTCTGAGCGCTGTGGAGAGATGGAAACTGCAGCTGAGAAATGATTTTGGGGAAAGGAAGACAGAAAAGCACAAGCAAACTATTATGGAAGTACAAATAGCCCTCTAAAGGATCGGCAAATGTACCAGTAAGTGTTTTGGGGGAGGAAATAAGTCTGAAATGGGATTATAGGGTGTATGCCTGTGTGTGCAGAGGAATGTTTGTCATTAGAGTGCAGTCTAAACTGAATGGCTGAATTATCATGATGGTTTGAATTGAAATCAGCCCTTGGATTTCTTGCTGTGAGCTGCATAAAGATGTTTTGTGGCTGTTTTCTGCCTAGAACTATGTTTCTCCACATCCTAATCTAAGCCAGAATGCTTATGCTGTGTCAATTTACCTCTTTGCTGGTACAGGCTATGGAGTCTGGCTGTAGTCCCAGCAAGAGAGATTTCTCTTCAGAGAAAACCTGTTAACCATTTGGAGGGAATACATGTGAATTAAACGGAGTTACTAAAAAAAGCTCTGCTTCAGGTTGGTAATTATGGATGTTTCCTTGCTGCCTCACAAACTGTGCGTGAATCTGCAGTCATATGCTCACTACAGATAGGTTTGCATTGTGTGTGAATCTGAGACATATCCAGATACTTATGAAGAGATGTCTCAAAAGAGTAAAAAAGGAGTACAGGATGTATTAGATAAGTGGGCTGGCTGGGTGCTCTGATGAATGCTGATGCTCTCTGTACAGCTGGGAGAGCTATGCTGTGTTCAGGCTCTGAGGGCTGTGAGTGTCTACATGGCAGCTGGGGTGTGTGTTTGCCTGTGCTGTGGAGCTGGAAATTCAAAGCCTGTGCCTGCATGGATAGCCAACAGCTCCAAACACTGGGGAGATCCCACTCATTTTGTCCCGGGATGAAATGCGAGAATGCATGAGTGGAACATAATTTGTGCATATGTTTTCCCTGTAGAAATAGTCATTCTTAGCAACAGAGAACATGAACGAACTTATCACTCTGTTCCAAAGAAGGCCTACAGTTAATCTTATCTTTTTGGCCACTTGGTGACTAGCCTGTGTTGGCTGCACTGAGACAAGAACAATGATCGTAGTCTCCTAAAGATCCACTTTCCTTGCCTTTTATGTAAGGACCCTGTGCTGCTGCCAACAGGTGAGGTCATCTCGCAAAGGGGGTTCAGATGTTCTGCAGACAAGTTGCCTGTATTTCATGAACTGCTTTCGAACTTCTCCAGTGGTACCCTATTTAAGGCCTTGATCCTTTATTCAGATACTCCCACTGTGCAGAGTTTTACTGAATCTCTCAAGGGACCCATAGTCAACTGTAGGAACGCTGGAGCTGGAAACATGCTTTCCTCTACGTGTGTGCCGTGCTGTACATATCCTAGGTTCGTGAACAAATTGTGTTAATTCTTCCTCTCCCTTGCAGGGTTAGTCTCCCAGTAGGGAACGTCTTTGATCTGCAAGACCATCTCTACTAGAAATGGATAACTTTACAAATGGGCAGCCAGGCCCAGGTCAGAGGAACAGGTTGATAGGATTGCTAGAAACAGATGACAGTATCCAGGATGATAAACCTGCATCTAGTAAAAAAGAAGAAAGATCAGGGCTACATGGAAAGAAAGGAGAGCCACAGCCCTTGGAGACACCTTATCAGAAGGAGAGCAGTGACTTTGCTCCTAAAGTCAAGATTAATCTGAACTATCGGCCAGGACTTGTCAGCAAGTGAGTAACTTGGATATTTGACGAGGGTGGGATCCCTGTTGATCTGTACCGATCCCTGCTGGTAGGGGCCAGGAGACTTCACCAAAGTCTGAACTAAAAGTGACAATACAGGAATATTACAGGAATCTGTTGGGATGTAATTAAGGGCAGAAAGGGGACATATTAGCCCTTTCCTTCTGCGCTTGGAAGGTATGTGTATGCTGTGTTGTGGTGTATTTTGGGTATATCTGAACTAGCACCAAATAAGCCAAGTTGTGTGTAAGAGCAGCTTAGCATGGAGCCCTATACAACCGAACTGTTCTTGCCAGGGAGGGATGTAAACTAGCTCACGGAGTGCTTCACACCATGTGATGGGACTGATTCTGGTCCTGCAGCTATCTTGGGCTTCTCTGTCTTTGTGCTCTGGATGCCTTCCAGGGTTGCACATCAGAGTGGATCTGGGAAGAGCTCCAGCTGATGGAAAGAGCAGCCACTTAATAGAGACAGTTATTTTCCAGAATTCTCTTTTTCCCTTGACTCAAAAATAAAATACTTGTTTTTTCTCACAAACTTTTCTGCCTCCTTCCTTTCTTACACCGTCCCACTAGAACTTATTGCACAGTCTTGTCTTCCACTCTCCAGAACTTCTTAATGCTTTACATTTTTTCCGTAGCCAAAAGGACCCCAATCGCTTTGACAGAGACAGGCTCTTCAGCGCAGTCTCAAGGGGCAGTCCCGAAGCACTGGATGGTTTACTTGAGTACTTAAGGAGGACCTCCAAATTTCTCACCAATTCTGAATACACAGGTAGATTCCTGCTCAGTGCTCCATAAACAGGGTTAGCAGAGGCAGCACTTGTTAATGTAGGAGGGAAGCAGGGGAACCTGCTCATGGTTCTTTGCTTTCTCCAGCCATCTGTTCATTCTTTTATTTTCCTAATATCCACCTGAGGATGGAGAATGCCATTAATTATATATATCCTAAGGCTTTTGCCTCTACTGCAGACTAAAAATACTGAGAAAGGCCTTTAAAATAATTATTGTATTTGGTCCTACGGTGATAATTAAGTTCTGAATCAAGTAATACAGATGTGTGCAAAGTACATGCGCGACCCATTCAATACTCTTTTTCTACTAGATGCAAAGACTGGGAAGACCTGCTTAATGAAAGCCCTGTTGAACTTAAAAAATGGAAAGAATGACACAATCCCACTTTTGCTGGAAATAGACCAAAAGACACAGAATCCCAGGCCACTTGTCAATGTGGCGTGCTCTGATTGTTACTACAGAGGTAAGGTTTCTGTTCTGATGCTGTGTCAGAGCTGCCTCCCTGTTAGACAGGTGAGATGTGCAGATACAAGGAAAAAGAGGGGAACTGGAGCTTATGCAGCACTGCAGTTCCAGAGTTCTGGTGCAGTTACAGTAACAGCCTACTCGCCCTTTAGTTCTGATTTCTGATTCTGGTCTGCGTCCTCTTCAGCCCTGAATTATACACTTCACTTCTGCAACTTTGTTCTCAGTCTATAAAACAGACATTATAGATGTTTAATAACCCAGGAATATGAGAGGATTTGCTTTGGAAAGCTTAAAAAGCATGTCTAAAAGTGAAAAAGTAGTAGTATATTGCTATTAAAGAATGAGTTCTGCTGGTTGGATTATCCTTTTAATAGCAGGCATGCAGCATCATCATGTACATGTATAGTTGTCTTTATCCTCTCATAGCTGCTTGGGATCTTAGTGCCAGGCAGGGGTAATTGCCTGGTCTTGTGTTGAATTTCTGATAGTCTTGGGGCTTGCCTTCTGACTCAGTGTTTGCAACGTGCTTTTCCAACGAACACTGTTGAAAGTCATCAGTTGCTACCCACCCCTTGCCCAGCACTGAGACTGCAGGATTGCTATGCAGAACATACAGTGATTGTTGGAATGGCGCTTTGCTGAAGAGTCCTTTGCCTGTTCCCTCCGATAGTGGCACCAAGTGATAGGTTTTGCCTGTTTCCTTAGGCCAGACAGCACTCCATATTGCCATAGAGAAAAGGAGCCTAGATTTAGTGAAACTTCTAGTAGAGAATGGAGCTGATGTCCATGCCAGAGCCCATGGTGAATTCTTCAAGAAGAAGAAAGAAGGAGTTTACTTCTATTTTGGTGAGTCAGTGTGGAACACGTTCCTTTGCTTTTTTTATTGCCTTACTATATGCGATGCCGCTAATTCTCAGTTGGGTTTGCCCTTCTGTGTGTGGGTTGCCATCTCCACTGTCCTGTAATCAAGCTCTTGACTTATTTGAATGGCAGGATCCTTTCACAGACTGAGGTGTCCAATGAGCATTTGCCATCATCTTTGGTTTTATGTATTTAATCCCATCTGAGGGGCTTCAGACAGAGACAAATACTTGGTTAGTTTAGCCAAGTTAGGGGTCTGGGAAAGTGTTTCAGCTGCCCTCAGAAATAGAGAGTAATTGTTTACTGCAAAACCCTTTCTGAATCTAGAGATGCTGAGAAAGAGCTTGTTCTGTGTTCCAATGGTAAAACTATAGGTTAAGTATATTTTCCTAGAATTGCTTTTTTTTTTCCTTTAATTTTTTTTCACCCCTTTCTGCTTTCCCTCCAAATACTGTCCTAATCTCTTCAGGTGAACTTCCCCTCTCCTTGGCTGCTTGTACCAACCAGCTTGAGGTGGTGGAATATCTTCTAAACAATCCCCACCAGAAAGCCAGGCTCCAGGAGCAGGATACACAGGGCAACACAGTCCTTCATGCCCTGGTGATGATTGCAGATGACACTAAGGAGAACACCAAGTTTGTGAGCGCAACATACGTTGAGATCTTGAAGGCAGGTGTGAAGGTTGACCCAACGTGGAAACTGGAGGAGATAGTGAATTATGATGGATTAAATCCTCTGCAGCTTGCTGCCAAGACAGGCAAAGTGGAGGTAAAGACAACTACAGGGAATCCCTGGGATTGCTGAGAAACAAGGAAGACTGCAGCATACATCCTCAGCATAGCAGTGGGGTTTGATGTAGGAGCATCTTGCACCCAACCCGTAGTAATGCTGCTGACAGTGGCAGTGCCACAGGAGACAATAAAGGCCTCCTCCAGGTCACTCCAGTTAGTGTCCTACAGAGTCTCAGCTGGCTGCTGCTGCTCTCTGTCCCAGCCGAGACAGCTGGTCTGGACTGAAATTGGTTCTACTCCTCGAAGACCTGATACAAATTGTAGTTAGATTGCCTGCTTTTAGCCAGATAGTCTGGTGTTTGGGTATATCAAAGTGTATAATGCAGAAAGCCAGGTGTCCTGTATTTGAAGGGGGTGTCCTTGTGTCATCCTACACCCTCATTACATGCACATTTTCCTGGAACATGTCCTGTTTCTCTTCAGATCTTCAAGCACATCATCCAAAGAGAGATCAAAGACCCAATGTACAGGCACCTGTCACGCAAGTTCACTGAATGGACCTATGGACCTATCCATGTGTGTCTCTATGACTTGTCCTCTATAGACAGCTTTGAGGAGAACTCTGTGCTGGAGATTCTGGCATACAGCAGTGACACACCGGTGAGTGTTTTTACTAAAAGTCAAAGAGAGCAACGTTTTTTCTGCCTATCTATAGTGTTGCTGTATAATTATGTAAATCATTTCAAGTTAATGTGGTGTTTCACATGATCATTTTTCTGGAAAAGAAACACATAATGGAAGTATTTGCGTATTGTATTATTTATAGTCTGCTTGGTATGCCTCTGATAATCTATAATATGAGAGAAATTTTTGATCCTTTGGTTGTCCTAAGCCTGGGTGTGTCAAAATACCTTGATGAAGACAAGCAGAAGTAACTTCTTATGGGACAGTTGATTTCTTTCATACTGAAAGGCCTGACTGAATAAACCTCTAGTGATACCCTAGTCGGAGCCACTGAGCTCCAACCCTGAAAAAGACAATCCTCTGGTGAATTTGCATTCCTGTTGACACATGGGTACATTTCTGTTGTTTGTTTTTCCATAGAATCGGTACAAGATGGTGGTTTTGGAGCCACTGAACAAACTGCTTCAGCAAAAATGGGAAACGTTTGCTTCCAAGAGATTCTACTTCAGTTTTGTTTCATACTTGTCGTTCATGATCATCTTTACAGCCATCGCGTACTATCAACCCTCACGGGTAAAGGTAGGCCCAATCTTCTTTTATCTGGAAAGGCCTGAATGGATGGAGCTGAGTTTAAAAGGTGTGGGGTGGTTATCATCATTACCTCTGCCTGTCTTCAGTGTTTTGGTTTTTTTTTGTTTTTATATTGCAGCCTTCATTTCCAGTGGAGTTCACAGCTGGAGGCTTCCTGTGGGTCTCTGGACTGATCATTATCTTGCTAGGAGGCATTTATCTAATTTTTGCTCAGGTATGGGGATCTCTCGTCTAGTTACATTGTGAGAAAGAAAAAAAGGAAAGCATTACTGACATTGAGGCAACAGATTCGGTTCTCCTGACGCCAGGATGTGCATGAGTGGATGGCAAGAGGGAATCCTGCTCTGAGACACTTAAGGTGTCAGTGCGATCTAGCAGTGACGGGTGGCACAAGCCAGGTTGCTGGGCAAGAGGAAGAACAGTAAATAATTGAGAGTGTTCTGTGATTTATGGTACTAAAATGCATCTTTGGCGTTTAATGCAGTCTATTAATAAAGACATTGAGCTATGATTCAGCCCTTGTTTATCCTTGCCCTTTATAAATAAGGCCTTTTTTAATCTTGGAAGGATGACTAGCTGAAATTTGGGATCTCAAAAATGAAAGCATGAACAGGAACTTACAGAGCAAACCTGTCTCCTGAGGGATAGGCTATACCGGGCAGGAATCACTCTCTCCATGCCCTGTTGTTTTGATGAATGGCTACCATTGATTTTTCTCTATTAGAGTCTGTACTTGCGGAGGAGACGCCAGTCCCTGAAGACTATGTGTTCTGACAGCTGCATTGAGATCTTGATGTATGTCTCTTGAGGTTTTTTGCACAATGAAAGCACGGGTGAAATTTGGTTCTCTGCTGTGTGCGGCTAAGTTGCCCTAACATTACTAGAGAGACGGTGAGCAGGAAAGATTGATTCTCTGCCACTGTCTCCTGCTTGCTTCTCCTACCTGCTGCATCTTGTCATAACCCTTTGTTGTAATGGACTTTGCTGGGTAGGGTCTGTCCTTGGATTTGTAGCTGAACACAGCAAAGGTCAGACCCTCAATTATTGCACAGTTAAGAACATATATTTGTTAGAAAAAGAGCTCAAGTTTTTGATCATACAGTCACTATGGCTCAGATTTGGTTGAAAGGAAAATAACTCCTCAGTTTTCTGAGGAGAAATGTGTATAGATGCAGATGTGTGCATGTATGTGTGCATGTGTTCCTAAGTGTTAAAATTCTTTTCCATTTAATACCAGTTGTGAGTTACATCAAGCAGGGCAGAACTTCCATACTGTGAGATTAACCAGTTCATAACAAAACTGCAACAATTTGTGGGTCTGGTTATAACAGGATTTGCTTATATAAACTATGTGTCTGATTAACTGCCACTTTATATGCTCAGTGTAACCTCGTAAAATTTGTTTGCTTTTCCTTGCAAAACAGAACAGATCTGCAAATGGGCCTCTTTGTTGAGGTAGGTCACTGTGTCACTCACTCTGCTTCTCTCCAGCTTCATCCAGGCTTTCTCATTGCTGCTGTCAGCAGTCCTGTATGGTGCAAGTTCAGAAAACTATGTGGCAGTGATGGTGTTCTCCCTGCTTTTGGGATGGGTGAACATGCTGTATTACACTCGGGGCTTTCAACGCACTGGGATCTACAGTGTCATGATACAGAAGGTCAGTACTAGGAAAAAACTTTGTATGAAAAGCTTTTGGGTGTGAGGAGCTAAGAGAAGTCCTGCAATTACTTTTCTTGTCTCAGGATCATGAAAACCATAAATGGAATTGATGTACTGACTATGGAAGTAAAGAAACTGCAGAAGGCAATTAGATCAATGTCTTCAAGGAAGTACAATTGCAGCAAACCCCACTAGGTTGTCGCCTTTGAATATAGCAAGTGAGAGTAGCTGACGCTTACCTGTTTGTCATAAAATGACTCAAAACTAGCAGGCAAAACCAGTGCAAGTTCTGTGGAACTGTTATGCTTGGGCTGAGAAGTGTTTCCAGGTCCATAAAGGAGTCTGGGACTAGAAAGGCAAGACAAAGCAGGTGAAATGAGGTGCCAGGGAAGAATTCTGATCACCACTTGTGTGAAACCCAGTGAAGAAAAGAAAGAGGTGTGTGTTCAAACAATTTGGAAACAGCCATACTGGGGAACTGACATGATATTTATTTGTTTCAAAGAACCTATTCATACAAACACAACAACAAAGAAGTTCACCTATTACTCTCAGATTAAGCTACGAATGATGTTACTTACCCGAGAAAGTAATTTAACATGTATTAGTAGTTTCTTAAACTGGATAAAAGCATTTTCTAACTTGCTTTCAGTATTGTTACTGGGGGTTGGTTTATGATGTGTGAGAACAGGAGACCATCCTGGTGATTTCATGTGAGATAAAGAATGGCACTTCTTCCTGATTTGTGTTTCAGACTATCCTGAGAGATCTGCTGCGCTTCCTCTTGGTTTATATGATCTTCCTCTTTGGCTTTGCTGCAGGTAAGGACTTACTCAGCATTATGTTATAGGCTGGGCTGCAAGAAGTAAACTTTTCTGAGGAGGATTCAAATTCTGTTTTTCTCATAGCTCTGGTTACGCTGATGGGGGATGCTCCTTTGGTCTCTCAAAACAAGTCTCTTGCTCAGATGGAGAGCGCTGGGAGCCATGCTATGTACGGTGGGCTGCTTAGTGTCTCCCTGGAGCTCTTCAAGATCACCATTGGGATGGGCGACCTGGAGTTCCAGGAACATGCCAGATTCAGATACTTCGTCATGCTCCTGCTGCTTCTCTTTGTGATCCTCACCTACATTCTTTTGCTCAACATGCTGATTGCGCTCATGAGCGAGACTGTCACGGATATTTCTAGTTATAGCAAAAGCGTCTGGAAGCTGCAGGTGAGACATGGTGCTGCTCAGCAGTTATGTTGTGGCCCAAACTCCAACTTGAGTCTCATAACATCAGAGATGACAGTGCCTGTCTTTGTCCTAAGCCTCAGCTATAAACTTCTCTTTTACATAAATTTGCCACTCTGGGGGTAAATCCTAACATCATTTTTAGACGTATTTAAAACTCATGCCGTTTGCATGGCTACCAGCCAGTCCCCATCCACGTGCATAAGTAACTTGAGAGAATAAGTAACTGACTGGTACTATTAAGCTAAGGAGCCCTTTGGGATTGAGTTCCAAAGTGATTTTCTAAGTCAAAGTAGTTGCTGATTGGGGAAGATTTAATCAAAAAGAGGGGCTGGGCTCTGTGCCCTGTTTTCTCTCTAACATGGACTTCTTCTTTCAGAGGGCTATTGCTATTCTAGAAATAGAGAAGGCCTGGCTATGGCGCCAAGGTGGTAAGAGGAGATCTGGCTGCTTCGTGTCAGTGGGCCTCAATAAAAAAGATGAAAGATGGTGTTTCAGGTAAGACAGATGTACCATTACCTCTTACACTCCAGCCTAATAACGGGTTCCCATGATCCATAAGCTGGTAGCCCTGAACTGCCGCAGGGAATTTCAGCACTGACTCAACGGAGTGACTCAACCACGTGTTCCTGGGTACACGCAGATCGGTTGGTGATTGCAATGCTGGAAGGTTGAGAGCTAGTTGAGCCACCAGCATTGTCACCAAGACATGCTGTCACCAAAAGATGTCCTGTTTAACCCACATCTGTGCCAGTGGTTATGGTGGCAGGGTGTCTGCAAAGTTGCTTTCTTTGCTGCTGCCAGTATAGCTGTGCCCAGAGCAGGCTGTGGTGGGAGGGATGCAGACTGGTGGCCCCTTCGCTCAGGAACATGCAACTTGAGTGCAACACGAGGGGGCAGCACTCTTCCTCGCATGTAGGGGCTGGGAGAGCGGGTGAACCTTCCTCCACCCCGCGATCGGAACTGCAGGCAGCACTTCTGTACCTCCAGGGTGTTGTAGGCTATTGAGCATGTGTAGAAAGTGGAATCTTCTTCTTTGTATTAAGTATGTTCCTTGGGAGGAACTGCAGTATTTTAAAACAAACAACATAGACCAGCATACAATATGGAGGGGAAAATATTTACCTCGTGGACCTTAGACTACAGCAAAAAAAAAAAAAAAAAAAAAGCGCTCCGTAGGGTGTTGTTGCTACAGCCAAACCATTAGGATTGTGTTGGCAGGATGAGCTGGGTTGGGATGCTGCAGGACAATGAGATATGGACTGAAATGCTGTGCTCTGTGCGTCAGTGTCTGTTGCATTTTGTCTCTCTAGAGTAGAGGAAATTAAATGGACGAATTGGGCAAAGGAGGTGGGAGTTCTTAAGGAAGACCCTGGAAACACCAGTGATTCAGAAATAAATCCAGAAGGTAAATTAAATCATGAAGAAAGGTCTTCAATATCCTTTAGCTTCCTGCTCAGCAGCTGCTCTTGGCATGTTGTTATGTCTTTGGTAACAGAAATTTTAGGCAGGCCAGCTTGCTCGTGAAATTGCTTCCACACAGCATCCCTCAATAGTAGCAGCATCACTTTTGAGCTGAGAAAATAAAGAATTAGAGTAGGTATGAACCTGGTCAGAGTTTGGGAACAAATAATGAGAATGAAGGAGATGCCATTCCTACTTAACTCTTGTAGAAATGGGCAGGAAACACTGCTGAGAAAAGCAAGGGCTGTTCTTCCCTTTAACTCAGTAGCCCAAATGCATGGTGCTTTTTCTAGGAAAGGTAAAATTTAGGCTCACTCATACTGCAAGTGTTAAAATCACAGGGCTTTAATAGCACAAATCAGGGCATTAACACTGGCAACTTTGTCAAATTCTGCCTAAGTTAATTATGTTTGCTTCCCTTGTTAAACCTGGGAAGCAACTCTGTGTGGAAGATGGAGAGCTGTTACTTTCTCTAGAAATGTTTTATTCAGCCTGGCAGAGCTTGGGCAGAAGCTCCACCAGATTTAAACATGTCCCCCTGCTCTTCCAGCATAGGTTCTTCCTATATGCCAGATTTCTGGGAGGTTGCAACACTTAAAATACTATCTGTTGTATGTTGGGTTTTCCCTAAACCTGTGGTCTTCTAAAAACTGGATCCCTTTGTCAGCGTCCTGCTGACAAAGGGCTGCTGTTTTTATGTCTCCTGCTATAGAGACAAGATCATGGAAACGGATGCCACAGAAACAACTGAGATCAGCTGTTTCAGAGGAGCAGTCGCTATTGCAGCCCCAGCTATCAGCAACTGAGATGATGCCTCTAGAGGGACAAACCAGAAATCTTTAACAGGTTTTCTGGATTGCAACCTTGCTTCCAACTTCAAAGGAGTAGTTCTTCCTATAGCGGCTGGAAGAATTGAAGGCATTATCAGTATTAAAGTGCATTTTATCCAAGACTGTGGTTCAGCCTGTGGCTTTAAATATTTTCATGCACTTTAATCATTAATTTCCTCTGAAGAAACTATTTTTACTCAACTTTCTCTGCCTGACACTTTCTTACTACTAAGTCTAAAGGTGCAAGAGCAAGATCATAAGGGCAGTGGGGAGTGGTTTTTGGGAAGGCAGTGCTTTCTGAGCTGTATTGAAATAATGCTGTTTGCCGTAGAGAAGCAAAGGATGGAGTGACCTATCCAAGAATGGGTTGACTGATATTTTTTTGGCACAAGAGACTGTACTGAAGTGCTTTGGAATAAAGAGTGTTGGAGAGGCATAAAAAGTTGCTAAGGATGGAGTTGGCTTCTGTGCAAAACACTGTTGGTGTGAGACATGAGTGGACAAATACTCAGTCTTCAGTCATCAAGAGCCATACTGAGTCTTTGTGCCAGTACCTGCAGTGCTTGGTGTTTAGCCCACATCAGAATTCCCATTTTACAGTATTATAATGAAATTGTTTGCATGATGTGTGCATTTGCTTAAGAGCACAAAAGTGATGTGGATTTTCTGGACCTGTAACTTCACCTGGTGAACTTCTGAAACATCCGTCTTTCACAGGTTGCTTTGTGTCTGTAGAAAACAGCAGCAGAGTCCTGCACATGGCTTCTGAGAGACAGATGGGCCAAAATGCATCGTGCGGTTAATATTTCCTGTCAGTCTTAGTGGGCGTCCTGTCTTGCTGTAAATGATTACAAGGACCTTATTGCTTTTTGTAGCGAGCACACTGCCTCAGGCAGGATGGGAAACGTACTTTAAACTCTGTGGAAAAGAGATAAAAATGAGCTGTCTCACTTTCAGCCTATATTTAAAAATAGTAACATGTATTTCTGTCAACTATCAATATAGCAAGTTTACTTAATAGAAAATGTTCATCTTTGGATGTATTTTCAGAGCTTCAGGCTCTCTCAAAAAGGAAGAGATGTGATCAGTGTGGACTATGAGGCCTTATCAGATTCCTGATTGCCTTTCATCCAGCACTGTGCTGAGCTCACTGCCGTGCGAGTGAACTCTTGGTTTTCACGACCTCATGTCAGTTTATGCAGCCACATCTGAAGCTGTAACAGTCGATGTTGCATTGGATGCATCTTTCATAGAGGGAATGGCTGGTGATAACCCTGAAAAAGCTGCAGACTACAAATGTTGGCAGCACCTTTCATTCAGTAGGAAAAACTATACACCTCAAGATCTCCTGTCTCTCATTTCTACTCCTAGCAAGTGAAGCTAGGAGGTTTGATGTTGGAGACAACCATCTTAATCCTGTTGCTTACTACATGCCCAGGACTGGCAGCAAAAGCATTGCTTTTTGAACTTACTCCCTGTCCCTTCAGATGGGTTCTTCCCCTGTGCTGGGCAATTCCCTCTGCAGCTTCACTGCATCGGGTCTCTGAATTGTAACTAACTTTTCTCACTCCAGCTTCTGCTGTTTTCTTGCTTTGTGAAGCCTTCAGCTGCTTTTTCCATCTATGGCTTTGTCCTAAGTGTTCCCAAGCTTTGGCAAGGTGCTCATAGTGCACAAAAGGATCATCTGGCATATGGTAATCTATTGCTGTGCTTGGTGCTTTGCTGTGGTAGGGAAACTTGGAGATTATCAAGAAATGCAGAATCTGATCTGCCATCCCTACCTGGAGTCTTAATAAACAACAAAAGTGAAATCTTGCTTATTGGTAGTGTTTTTGATAGCTGTGGGTTGCGACAGCTTGCTTTCAAGATAACCTGCCTCTTCAGCCATTCCTTGACCCTGCTTCTCTTTAAATCCCTTTCTTAAGCTTGCAGTGTTAGTTTATCTTTTGATCTGCATCAAAAATGTTATTAAACATCTAGTGTCTGCTGTGAAACAGGGCCGTGGCATTCCTTGTGCTTCAGAGTCACGCCACAGACCACCAGTCCTAGCCCCCTCAAGCTCATGAATGAAGGATGACAGACAGCAGACAGGGACAGGCACAGGCAGCAAACAGATATGTCAGGTTGGTCAGAAGATTTAGCGGTGCCCAGGCTGTTGTACAGTTCTTTGATGTGCTATGGAAAAAAGGACATTTTTGAGGAGTTACAACCTCTCTGCAGTGAGAAGTGAGTCAGCACTCATGAGATGAATATCAGTAACCTCCCAGTTTTCTGTATTCTTAATGCACAAGGCTCCTCTTTGGTTTCAGCATGTGAACCACTTCCCGTTTTGGTCACGTTACAAACAGAAAGGCTGTCTGGGGTTTATTTTGTGGGATGTCTGCAGTTCCTTGCAAGAGGAAGGACTTACAAGCTGGTTCATAGCTTTGAAGGCCGAACCGGATTTTGGGATCCACTCTTAATAGATCATAATGTTTTGTCAGGAAACACTTCAGTCAGTCATTTACACAAGAAATTATCAACAGATGAAGTGCCCTCTCCCTCCTACCTCTTGTGACAGGTAAACCCACCTGCCTGTGAACCCATCCCTATACAAACGGGGAGGCTTTGCAGGGCTGTCATCTGAGAAAACAGAAACCTTTCACAAACGTCAGTGAAGGAATAGCTGCGGTTTCTCTCCTCTGTCTACTCCGTATGTATGAGCCATGGAGACTCTGAAGGCCCAGCCATGCCATGAAGAAAAGACACCAGCAGCTCTCATTACTTTCCATGCAGTATTATGGATGCTCAAACCCTCCCCTGTATGATTTGGTCAAAGTTGCTTGGTTCCTGGCAGGGTTGGGAGATGAATGCAGACCTTGTTGCTTCCAAACTCCTCCTCCTCCTCTACTTGAGCACTTTGCCTGGTCATTGCTCCCTGTGGTCTCTCTACTAGGCTCCAAATGCTTCCCACTGCACAGTGATCTATCTTGCTGCTTATCTGTGTAATTTTCATAAAAGAAACTTCATGTCTGGTTTGTATGGTTCCCAATTCCCCATAAGGCCATTTTCCTCAGGGATATAGGCGGAAGCAAGACTGACTTGTTCCTCAAATGCTTTGGACATTTTATTTTATTGTTGGGGTTTTTTTCCCTGTTTTTTTCAAAGCATGCTCTGAAGCTGAAGCCAGTGTGAAGAGGTATATCTGTGTCTCGGTTGATTCCCTCTCTCTTCATCTCTTTGTGACCCCGCTTGCAACTGAGCATACTTCTGTTGCCTCTGTAGCTAGCAAAAGGAGTCTTTGAAATGTGACAAGCAAAAGGGCTCAGACAAAGAACAGATGCTTTATGTAAGTCTACATAGGCTGCAGAGAGCTATTTCTGAAGCGATGCAGCTGGCAGATTTCTCAGCTGGACTGTTCCTGTGGCTAGCTATCAGTTTTGTTCTTCTTTGCTGTATTTAAGAAATTTCACTTGTTGCTCTGGGACTAAAACAAAAATAAAATTGGAGGGGAAAAAAGGAAATTTTAAAAGAAAACTGTTCCACTTGCAACCTCACATCTGCTTCAGCAGCACGAATAAAAGTGGGGCCAGACAGGACCAGGCAAAACCTCAGAAAGGCGTGACTGTGGCTGCCTCATGGCTGGCACCTAACTGTTACTAAAATCTGAGTGCAAGGAGTGTTTTCTTCAGTTCCTGTTTTGACATAATATTTTTTCAGTTTGGATTTGTGAAATGTGGAGTGCTACAGCATTTCTGGACTGTGAGGATGGTTGTCAAATGTTGACACAGGGAGTCCTTAGAGGAAGAGAGTTGTAGGTTAGCTAGAAAGTGTCTGTATGATTTGTTGCACTCCTCTCTGAGAACGCTTGGAAAATTCACGCTTTCTGGGCAAAGAGAACCACACCTCTGGAATGGCTTTCTCCCTCCCTCCCCCCCTGCCCGAAGGATTTGCTATGCAGTTAACTCTTCTGATTGCTCAGCATTTGCTATTTCAGCTCATTTAGCACTTGAAATAACAACACACTGCATCCAAGTAATACTTGCTACACAGTACTCTGATAGTATGAACTACTTGGGAGTAATTCCGTGCTAGTCTGGTCCAGACTAGGGTCGACAGTACAGAGAAACAAGGGAACAAACAATAGAAACCAAAGAACTGTTGGTAGAGGGGAGAAAAGATGTGGAGAATCCCTTAACGTACCCTGGGCATCCTGCCATAAAACGTCAATGTTTCTGACACCAATAATATACAAAATAAAAGGGGAATAGCAAGTGCTCTGTGTCTGTGAGGGGGGGGAACCTCTGCATTAAAAAAATGACTATGAGGGATATCTGAGAGCTGACATCTCAAATCCGTGCTGTGAGTTCACTCGAGTCAATCTGCACATTTTGATGTGATGTGGTATGTCCACATAGCAAGCACCAAAGGCCAAGGTGGACAGTACAAACGTAGACCCTAGGGGCTTTTCCAGACAGATCCTGCTGTTCTAGGTACACTAAAGATGCTGATGGACAGAAATGGAGACACTGCTAAAAATTACCTTTCAGTAACATAAGTTTACCTTTTAGTAGGTCTTTGCATCTGCATTTTTATTAAAACGTCACTAGTATACGCCTTGAAACCTCAGTTAGGAAATCCACAACGGAGTCACTTTGTCTCAGCAAGCACAATGAGACATGCAGATCTGGAGAATCATCAGAGCAAGAGAGCAGCTTTTGCCTGGTATCTCCAGTCCTCCTCCTCCTTCACCTTAAAGCTGGGAACAATGAGATTGCTCCTGTATCTATTCTTCCTAATGAGTGAGTCTTATCTCTGTATTTATTTTACATATATTAGAAAATAAAAGTCTTAGTCCAGAAACAAAGTAATTTCTGGAGACTCAGACTGGTTCCTTCATGTGAGCCAATAAAGTGATTCTTGTGTAGAAAGTTCAGGATGTTTGGACTTGTATGGAAAGTCCTTAGTTTGCGATGCGTTCTTCTACTGTTTCAGAGAAATTCATACATTCAGGTGGAGAGAGTTTTATAGTTCATCCTTAGTGGGAGAAAAGTGGCTGCCGGGTGAAATTATACTCTCAAAAACAAAGCTAACAAGCTATGTTTGGCCTTTTATAGTTTTTTGTTTGTCTGTTTGCTCGTAGTGAAGTAGGTGAGAGAAGAATGTAGGTGAGATTTTTTTTATGTTCTTCCCTTTCTAGCATCATTTAGATACACCTTGGATTCAGCAGTATGTGCTTTCAGAGATATATTTCCCACAAGTTTTTTGCTTGTCGACCTCCTTAACAAGAGCTCTAGAACATGTAGGATTTTTTTAAAAGAAAATTCAGAAGACTTTTATTTGGGAATAACTTTGTGTAAAGTAAAGCATAGGTATGGATTAGAAGGAATGTTTCCTGAGTCGGAGTCTGTATCCAGTCGTTCTGTCCTGTAGCCTCATTGGGACAGTTCTGTCATGAATTTGTCTGTTAGCTGCCCAGAAAGAGTAACACCCTTGCACTGCTATGCCATTAGCTCAAGCAATGGACAACTGCACTGGGGATGTTACTGGCCCCTCTTCCAGCAACTCCACAAATAAATGCTAGTTTGATTCCGTATAGTAGAATTTCTGTTTGCCTGGTTCCCTTTTCAAAAGACTCAATACTGTAGATACCTACTCCATCTGTACAGAAAGAATATTATTCTTTAAGTATTCATTTCATGCCCTCACAGACTTCCTGACAAGCTTTATGCTTCCAGTGTGTTTGGGAAAAAATTGTTATTAATTTTATTCTTTTAATAAGATGCCCATCAAAGTTCTCTGTAGTTTGCTTTGCTGTGATTTTAGATTTAACATCAAGATTTATGGTCTACTGTTTTTCTTCTTTGGGTTTGACTTCTACATGTTGTATGATGATGTATTATTTCTGCTAATATCTTTGTTCTCATGTGTCTCATTACACTAGATAACTCCCAGCTTTGTAAACATAAATCCTTAACAGATATGCCCACAGAAGTTACTGATATTTTCTTCAAATCTTGACCTTTCTTGATTTGGCTTATGCAAAATTAAGGTGGAATTGTTGGTGGAGGCTTCTATCCTTGTGTGCTTCTGTCAATCTTTTCTATTGCTCTTCTCTAGCAACCTTTTTTTTTTTTTTTTGCATTAGTGGGTTTTACTGATAAAAGTGACAGTGCAGTAGCTGTCTGACCTGGTGGGTCTCAGTTACGTTCTGAGAATGAATCTGACAGATCTGTGCTGAGCATCTAAACTCTACAGATAATTTGACTGTATAGTTGGCTAATCGGCAACACACGCTTCTTTTTTTTTCCCCTCAGTTTAGAGTACAGTGCACTTAATTTCAATAACTAAAGGGCTAAAACCCCCTGAGTCATCTGTGTTGGAAATCCCTGTGAGCAGGGAGTCAGGAGTAAAAAGTTCAAATAACTTGGCTTGGCAGGATGGCAGCAGCAGGACTGAGCGCAGAGTCGAGGAGCCTCTGGTTCCCAGGCCAAATGCCATACGGGCACAGGAATATTCACAAGAGTGAGGTTAGCTCCCTGGCCATCGTTTTTTCTCTTTGTTGCCTGCTTGAGAATTGTCTCTTATTTCAAAGACAGTTGAACTTTCTAGGGAGCTTGTTCCAGCATATCTGGAATTCTGGTTTTGTTTTAAAGGAAGTTTGCTGGAAGCCTTTGTAAATGCGTGGCAGTTAGGCTGATTCTTACAGCGGAAACATACACAGATGCCTGGGAGCATCTCTGAGTTAATTTAGGCATTTTAACTAGTAAAGTGGGATTTGCAAAGCGAGGTGGTAGTTCAGGATGGTCTGCCTACGCTCTGAAAGGGATGCATGCCATGTGCCTGAAGTATGGGACATTTCAGGAAGCGGAAGCAAAGACTAAAATTTCACACTATTTGCACGTTTCATGTCATTGCTCTGATTGCAGTATTTCACTACTTCTTTCACCTGTGCTTTCATAGCCAGGCTGGGAAATTACATGGAATTGATTGCATAAGCTCAGATTCAGCTCTGAGTAAAATTAGAATCACGAAAGACTCTAGATGGACAAAAGTATAGAATTTGACCTCTTGTTAGTACATCACAGGTTATATCCAGAATGCTAGACTGTATGTTTAAAGGCAGACTCAACCTACAGCTTGGAGTCTGGGCATTCAAAGCAAGGATTTTAGGCTGGAGTAATTTGTAAAATTCAGATTTTGTACTTTTCTTCTGTTCTAGTTTCAAACAGGGACAGAGTTTGTGATTGGAGTCACTTGGGCTTTTTCCTGAGATTAGTGTGAAGTTTTCACAGTTGTGGGATTGACAGAGATTTGGTGATACAGTACAGCTCAGTGCTTGAATTTACAGCATTTATCATAGTAGCTTGCCTTTCATGTATCCTACTTTGTGACATTTTCAGTCTGTCACTTAGAGTCAAGTATATTTATTTTCCCAGCTTGTGCATTTACTGAAGTGTTAACACGCTTACAGAAATCAAGAGCTGACGTGGGAACAGCAATAAGGGTTGGCTTGCCACAGAGTCCTACAGCTAAAACAACAACATCAACCCCTTTTTTTGTGGGCTGCCTTGCAAGAAGGAAGTGCATTCATAAAAAAAAAAAAAAAAAAAAAGGTTACCTTTAGGATGCCAATTCAGTTACAGCTCTGTGAATAATGGGTAGAAGTTTTTCCTTTTTTTGATGGCTGTTTTATATCTATTTTGGGAAGTTACTGGACTTTTAGCAGAGCTGCATCCTCAGCAAAGTATCCATCACATTTGGCACCAATTTGCTCCCTTGCTGCCAAGCTTCAAGCTTCTTGTTCAAGCTTATGTCCCATAAAATCTATGTTCTCCTCTTCGTACCAGGTTTATGACAATGCTGTTCTTGTGGGGAACAATCCCTGCTGCTACCTAAACTGCTTATTCTTTAATCTAATGGGTTTCAGTGTCCTGGTCTGTTGAATATCAGCTTTACAAGAAGTGAATCCACTGGTGCCACCCTGAAGTGGCACGCCACTTGCCCAAGCCCTGGAGTTTTGCTTCCTCTCCTGCCTAAATGCAGGCTTGTGAGCTTCAGCTAGCAGGAATGTTTTGTGATATCCAAGATGGACTTTCATAACAAAACAACAGGACTTGCGTTACTTTATTTTTCACTTGGCTGGGCAAGAAAATCCTTTGTTAATCTAAATCAATGAAACCTCCATAGCTTGGTGTCTCCCTCCCGCCAGCTGCCTCTGCTGTCGTGGTGCGCAGGGTTCAGGGACAGCTGGCTCAAGAGCCTGTTGACTATGACTCTATAGATCACTGTCTGCGCTTATTTATTTATTTGTTTTCAGTGGTCAAGCCCTTGAGGAGCTTTAATGTTGACACTGGCAAGACATGGATCACACCACACACAGCCTCTTTGTTGTGGCCCACGGTTCTTCAGCACTCGGACGGGAACACAACCATGTAAAGAAAAATTTCTTAATATTAATATTTCTTAAAATTTCTTAACTTTTCTTAAGAAAGAAAAATGTACCGAGACTTCTCAGGTCTTTGTGAGTCAGTGTGGCCTGAGGTCACGTAGCTTCTCACTTTCTACAACTGTTAGCACAGGTTCCTCTGCCTGGGACCCAGAATTGTTCCTCAGTTCTTAGAGGCTGATGAGCAGTGTTAGACCTTCATCGGTGTGAGGTGTACATTGTCAGCCTATGAGTCTTCACAATGCTTGTCCCCTCACCCACAGCCAAGTCGTGGCCCTGTACAGAAAGGATGTCTGCTCATTAACCAAATGGCAGAAGCAAGCAGCTGGGTTTTTGCAGTACTTCCTGGCATACTGCATTATTTCTGGGGCTGCAGCAGTCACAGCACCCACCAGCTGTCAAGAGTTATGTTGTGAGCTTGGTCTGAAGACATAAAGAGCTGGAAACTGCTCTATTTTGACTATTGGGTCTGTAGGGGAAGAGAAATGGATGGCTAGGCTGGTGAACAGAAGCCAACCACAAGTGGTTGCTATAGAGATAACCTATATTATGCTGAGCAGATTGCTCAGGCTGTGTAGCAGACAGCATATTTTAAGTTTTGGAGTAAAGAAACTTTTCCACCCCCTGAGCAGAAATTGGCTGACTCAAAGAGCAGTCTCCATTTCATACAGCAGTGCTGCCATTTCCTAGTATGGTGGTTGGACTTTCCCGCTGCACCTCCGGCCTCCCTTTAGCTCCAGTATTTTATGGGCAAGTCACTTCGAGACCTCTTCCTTGGTCTGGGGTAGCTCTCTTGATTTCATAGTTCAGATAATGGGAAGGATGATTATTTTCTGATAAAATGTGTTTTCTTCTTAGTGGCTGATTCAGCTCAAAACCATGCTGGTGTCCAGTTAAGAGATAACTGGTGTCAGAATAACGGGGTGGCCACCGTGGCACACACTGCACTGCCAAAGGACTGTGCCTGATTGTGCCACCTTCCCTCTTTTCCACCTTTTTTCTCATTCTACAGGATTTTGGCTACTTCCTCAGCAGACAAGGGGCTGGGCAGGCTGAGGAAGTGCACTGTTTTGCAGGAGGAGATCCAGTGCCAAGAGATACCTCTGCGAGGTACAGTCCCACTTCCCTTTCCCAACACTTGCTTTGCCATGGGTGCAAGGCAGTGCAGAGGCTGGGTGTTTCAGAGAGAATTAGGCACGCTGCTGGGTCCCGTAGATCAGCACTTCATAGAGAGAAATGCAAACCCACGGTCCCAATGGTTGGGAGTGATGTGTCTGGAGGCTGCAAGACCTCTTCTGCCACAGCTTAAGCCTTCACCTAAACTCTGTTGAAATACAAGGCAAAGTGTTTTGTTTCCAACATATTCATTACTGCTACAGTTGCTGGTAACATTAATTCTGAGTCCTCCTTCTAGGAGAGCTGATATAGCTGACCTCAGTAGTTGTAGCCTTTCTCTGTATTTATTCTGTTTGCCCAAGGCTGACAAGTACCATATCCATTTCAGTTCTGTTCTTCTTCATTCATTCATTCAGTCATTCATTCAATTTCAGGAAAGATTAAAGGCTCCAAAAACATCCAGGATGGTGGCATAGCTATTGACAGGAATTCAGATTGGATCCTGGTAAGGGACTGAAAATATCCATGGCTGGGAACAACTGTATTTTTCCAAAATGCTGTGTATTTTTGCTGGGAAATGCAAATGAGCAGACATAACAGAAGGATGAAGGCTAAAAGCTCTTGGCTGGGTACTGGCTGGTTGGAAAGCCAGCTGGTGCATTGCCAGCCAGGAGGGAAAACTGAGAAGGGCCCTTCTCATCGGCTGAGGACTGCAGTGGACCTTGTACTTCACTGCAGCCACCCCCTCTCATAGGAAAAGGGAGGATTGGCAGAGGAGGCTTAGGAGAGCCACCGGTTTGGAGGCTAACACCTCAATCTGGTGAGCCCCCCAGCCCCACTCTTTGCCTCAGCTCAGGGCTGAAGTCCTGGGTAACCTGATGTGGCAGGGTTCATATCAGGGAAGATGCTTTTTTACCCTCCTAGGAGGCTTTCAGTGCTGTGCAAGGGATGCTGAATGTTTGCCAGATGGCCTCTTCAGTCATCCTCTGTGTACGGCTTTGCTCATCAGTCATTAGCCTTCCCTGCCACCCCCATAGGCTTGCCTGCAGAAGAAGCACCGCCGAGCCTTCACCACTACCGAGGACATGAATGGAGTCTGTACTCTGCTCACCACCGACTTGCGCAGCACAGCCTTCCTCAACCTCACCAAGATGGGTACAGCAGCAAAGCCAGTACTGTGCCTTTGCAGAGGGACGGAAACAACAGCACCAGGCTCTGCTCTAACAGCAGGGGCCTTCTGAGTTCCTAGCCAGCAAGGTCTATGGTCCGCTGGGAGAGACTAAAAACTGAATTTTAACAGTATTATAGTGACTTCAACAGGGTTACAAGGTTCAGCCTTGAAGACTAGCACACAGCAGCAGGGATTTGCTGTTGTGGTGTCCCATGCATCCAAAAGATCCAGCTCTTAAGCCAGAATTTCGAAAAGCATCAGCATTCTTAGTGGATGGATGTGACAAAAAATCCACTGGGGTTTTTAAAGGTGCCTGGGCACTCAAGGCTATTCCTTCCAACTTAACTGGGCTATTGGGCATTTAATCAAGGGAGCAGAGAGCTGGTCTGATTGTCCTGTCTTGCTCTGCTTCTTGCTGTCACTGCAAAGAAGCTGAGAAGTTCAAATTAGACACCTAGGTGGTCTTGTTCCATCTTCAGTTGTCTAACTGCTATTAACAATCTAATCCTCAGGTCTTCTGCAAATTTGGGAACCTGGGTGGAAACAGATCCTGAGTTTAAGGTGTGTTAATTAGAAGAGTATTTTCAAAAGGTAGAGTGTATGTTTTTTCTTGCTTTTTAAATTCTTTAGTTGAGACCAAACTAAACACCATTCAGAGTAAAAACAGCAGAGACAAGATTACCGACACCAGCAGCTCTGTCAGCACCGACCACATCAGCAGTGCTTGCGGTGAGCTCTTTGGCAGCGCAGAGAACAACCACATGTGCAAAGGTAGGTACTGGACAAGGACAAGCATTGCTTGCTTCTGTATTAGCTGAGTTCGAAACAGCTTGCATTCATCTGGTGGGAGAGAGCTGGGGAGGGAAAAGGTTGAGGTTTTGAAGGTTATTTGTAATAGCAAATTTAAATCATTATTACAGTCATCATTAACTGAGATTTTTAAAAACTAAAACCTGTCACTACAGCGTAGGCCACATCACCAGCTAGACCTGCTTTCGGAATGGCTGGATGGTGCTGTAGTCAAATTTTTGGTTGTTTTAATAATATGTCAATGTTCTTGAACCCTTGCTAATGTTAGGCTGCTTAGATATCCCTTCAAACGCCCTCTTATATTTAACTGCATTGACAGAACTGGGAACAGAGATTGCTGTCATTCTGGGTGGATCAGAGAACACCAAGCCAGATGATTTCCAAAATGCCAAGATATCTGTCCTCAATATGATGAAGTCAATGTGGCAGAAATGCTCGAAGGTGTGTGAACCTCCTCAGAGTCTGATAATCTGATAGGCAGGATGGATCAGAGCTCTAATGAAGAATGGAAAGTCTCCTGGTTCTCATAATTATTGCTTTTTAAACTTCACAGTGATGCTGGTAATAATTCTACATATTCTAATGCAAGAGTTAAATGTGAGTGAGCCAAGGAGGAGGAGCAGCTGAAGAGGGAAATGGAAGAGCTAGGAGTGGGTTTTCATGGCAGAAGCATGCTTAGATGATTTACCAGACAAATCTCTAAGGGCACCTTGTAACAGTAACACAAAAATAAGGAGTGAGCGTTATAAGACATTACTTTAAATGATTTAAGTAAATCTGGGGACAATGTGAGGCTGAGCCATGTGGTCATGAAAGGTCTAGCCAGATAGATAAATACTGGAAATTCAGACAGAGAATCATTGTCTTGAGCCAAAAAAAATGAAGTCAGTTCCTGGAGCTGATCCAGAAGGGATGACCAGAATACAAATGTGTGATGGAGACAGAGGGATGAAGACAGTTGATCTACCTGTTACTTGCAATATATGCTTTCTGTGTCTGTGCAGTAAAGTTTGGGACTAAACTTGGCCCTCTGAGGGACTTGGGGATCCTGCCTTAGATCTTGTCTAACCAGCTCTGACTTTGGCATCTGCTTTCTCCAGATCAGGTTTGCTGTGGTGCAGTATGGAGCACAGATCCAAACTGAACTGAGCCTGCAAGAAAGCTGCAACAGACTAACTGCTTTCTTCAAGGTCCGAAACATCAAGCAGCAGAGCTCACGGACTGACATTGCAGCCACACTGCAGCATGTGTTGTGAGTTCACGTGTCTCAAGAAGCTCCAGGAACACGCAAGGGATTCCTTGTGTTTCATGTGAATCAATCCAGCCTCCTGTGCCTTCTCTCTACTCTTCTTTATCTCACACCCGTGAAGCTCTCACCTTTCCAGTCCTTCTCTTAGTGACAGGCTCTGCCAGCTGAGGCCTGTGAATGAGCCTGTGTGGGGGACCATCAGGTACACAAGGCGAAATTGCCAGGAAGCAAAGTGTGAAATCCTTCCTGGCTGACATAGGCGCCTCAGAATGAAGATGCAGTCGCCTGGGTCTTGCTTTGAGCATGTGTTCGTTTGTAAACCCCAGGCCTTTCCCATCTTTTTCACTGGTCTGCTGCATCTCTGGGAGTCATGCTTTTTCCCTCTTGACTCCATTTTCTTCTCAGTAGCATGACTCTAACAATACTGACCTGCACTGTAAAAATGCCCCATATGCTGCTTGTGAAAGTGCTTGTGAAGTCGGAGCTACCAGTTGCGGACAGCCAGCATCCCTGGAAAGCACAAATCCTTGTGCCTGTGAATGTGCGTGTTTGCTTTGCACGTCTGTACTCTTGTGGGCTGAGAGCTCAGTGAACAGCAGCACCCTGCTGCCAACACTGACATTTTTGGCTCTGCACATGTGGCTTGTCCCATGAAATGCCTCGAGGCTTCTGTTTCCACAGGGATAAAGTCTTTGATGAAAGCCGTGACTCCAGCCAGACTGGTGACAAGATAATCATTGTCTTGGCATCTGGGCAAGTGTTTCTGGAAAACCATAGATTGAGAAATGTGATGAACTCCCTGGAAATGGCTATGGTCAAACTCTATGCTCCTGGGGTGAGTGGGAAACAACATCAAAGCCACGCTTTTTTGCATCAAAGCACATATATAGGGGAGTGATGTTTCTGTCCATCCCGTGTGTCTGCTCTTATGCTTTAGTGGTGGGTGGAAGAAAAAGTAGTCATGCATTAGACATGCAGGATGTCCAATCTGAGATGCCCTGGTTCCCTTGTTTCCCTCTGGCCTCTGTTGTCTTGATGCCAGAGAGCTTATTTTGGATGAGGTTAAGGAATATGTCCTAGAAACAAAGATGCCTAAGTTGTATATGTCTTGTGGCTCTGGAGCTTTTATTAGCTCCCTGCCCCCCCCCCCCCCCCCCCCCCCCCCAATAAGGGCTTTCTATGGAATCTAGGATCAGGGTTGCTTTACGAAGCTTTCGGAAAACTCCATCTCTTTTCAGGGCTTTCAAGTTTTTAATGGCAATTTTGGAATCTCTTTGTTTTTTTGTCTGTGTATGGAACATATTCAGTCTCCGCATCTAATGGCTTTTCTCCCTAGATTGGGGAGTTCACTAGCAACCAGTGGGTCCCAGAAGAGTTGCGGAAAGTTGTCAGTGACTGGTTCGTGCAGTCCACGTATGAAGATTTTGACAGTTTCCTTTCAGAGTTGGAGAGAGAGACTCTGAGTGATTCAGGTAGAAGAAATCCCACTCCTGACACATCTGTCTTCTCTCTACCCACCATCACAGATCCACTCTCTAAGTTAGTTTCATTGCTCAAGGAATGTAAATACATCTCCAGATCTTACCTGTTCTCATAGTCACTTGCCCAGCAACAGCAAAACAAATAAAAGTGATTTGTTACACTAGTAACAGTCCTCCTCAGCCAGCCAACTGGGAGGACAAGAGATCATATTCTGTATCTGTGACCTGCAGCCATAACATCAGTACGGAAATAGGCGCTTTACAATACACCCATTCACCGCACGTGTTGTGATACTTACACTTCTGGGTGTGCTCAGAGCAGTTTATTTCTGTTGAACTGTAGCTGTAGTTTTAAGATGCAGTCCTGATCCCCACAGCCTTCAAAACTCACAAATATTTCCATAGCACCTGTAGTCTTGTGCCTGAAAGCAATATTGACTGCAGGGACGAGGAGGAGTTCAGCTGCCAGGCAGCAAGGCACAGGAACACTGTGTAGACAATAATGCAAGGTTTTTGTTCACCTTTTGCTTTCTCTTCCACTGCCCTGTCATCTTTGCTCAAACTTGTTTCCTGTTTCAGCTGAAAATATTCCAACTGAAGCACCAGAGCACAGAAACACTAATGACAATGGTGACAGCAAGCTCCCTTCCCAGATGGAGGAGGACGAGGAGGAGGAGGAAAATGACTTGCGTATGTGGTGAAGTATCTTTTAACAGAATCATGCCATGGACTGACAAAGTCTGGGGTGTTGCTGTACCGTGAGCTGCCAGACCTGAGCTGTAGCTTATGCTGAAATAACAGCTGAGCAGTCTTGGTGCAGTTCAGTTGCTTGTTCGAGTGAGGTTACTTGTGCATTGATTGATAACATTGGATAAAGAACTTGGTCTGGATCAAGACCACTAATTGCCTTCTCCTCATTCCTTTACTTTCCATATCCTGGGCAGCATCTGGAACAGAGATTGCTTTTATTCTGGATGGATCAGGGAGCATTGAGCCAGCGGATTTTGAAAGAGCAAAAGCATTCATCCACAAGATGATGAAAACACTGTATGAGAAGTGCTTTGAGGTACTCTCTACTCTCTTTCTTTAGCAGGATAAAGAATGTGCTGTGCTTTATTTAAGCTGCCTCTTCACCAGAATTTGGGACTATGCAGGTTTGTTTCCATTAGGATGGAAAAGCACTTCCAGAACTTGCGTGTATTCTCGACATAATTTTGCTTACATCTTATCAGTACATTCCCAGTCTTGATCCCAAGAACACTGTAGATATAAAAAGTCTGATTTGTATGCTCAGAAATCCCTAGCTCTGCTATGCTGCCATGCTTGGAGCCCAGCGAGCACCATCTCTGCTTTCTTGTAAGGTGACAGTCATGACTTTCTTCTGGTTTCCTGTCTCTATTCCTGTATTGTAACATCTGTACCTGCAATCACAGAAGCACTAATTAGGCTGCCTCTTCAGCCATGCACCTTACCAGTCTCATTAGCTCCAGTCATGTATTCTGCATGAAGGTACTCTACTGCTTCCTCCGCTGAGGCTGAGAAGTGTGATCCACCCTCTCAAATGTTTCAAGCGTCAGCATATTTTAACTTGTTATTTGCATAGTGGAAAGAAGAAACATTATGTTAGGTGTTGTGCAAATACAAAATGAAGAAATGGTCCATTCTCCAGACTGTTTTTGATAATCAGATCATCATGGAATAGGAATACTCCAAGGAAAGACAATGTGCAGCAGGGAGCAATGAAGGAACAATTCAGTAATATCACCGATAATCCCCTCTGCAACCTGCACATGGGCCAAACACAGCAGGAAAATGCAAGGACTTAAAAACAAATCAGTGTTTCCCCAAACAATTTTTCTCTCTGTACTGATAGTGCTTTCATTTTCCTCAGCTATAATATACTTACAACAATCTCTGTGTCTGCACTAGACATGTTTAAAAGCCACTTTCTCCTGAAAAAAAATCTTCCTTTCTGCATACTCTGGCTAATGTTTCTGTTGGGATTTCTGGGCTAGTTGTTGCGGAGAACCCTCTTCCTCTGAATGAACAGTTGTCACAAGCAGGTGCTTATCTGCTGCTTCCTTCCAGTGCAATTTTGCAGTGGTACAATATGGGTTTGAAATCAGAACTGAGTTCGACCTGCGAGAAAACTGGGATCCTCGTGCCACCCTCCAGAAAGTACTTGATATTGTGCAGGTGTGCAATGTGACAAAAACAGCATCTGCCATGCAGCATGTCCTGTAAGTAACAAAGAAAAGAGTACAAGAAATGAAGGGGATTAATTTCTGGGGCATTTAATGAGTAAGGGAGAGGGACTTCTATGGACATTCAGGTCCTGAAAGCAGTCATTTATCTGGCAACGGTTGAATGGCAGGCAGCAGTTCCTGTGCCATGTTTTAGAGGGTTATAAAAGCCAGCTGTCAGTGCGTAATTCTTGGTGTGGGGGCACTCGGGAAGCAATAGAAAGGGAGACAGCACCTGCTATTTTTAAGATGTGTTGAATATTAAAGAAATTCCCTTGCCTCCTTGCTGTGACTGTTAGTTGCAAGTGCATAATTCAACAAGACTCTTCCTTCTATCTCAAGGAGGGAAGCTTCAACTCAAGGCTCTTCCCTCTATCCCAAGGAGGGAAGCTTCAACTTTCATCCCAAGTTCTTTGTTTTGATGTTTTACCAGGGATTCTATCTTCACTGAAAGTCACGGGTCTCACAAGGACGCAGCCAAAGTCATGATTGTGCTTACAGATGGGGAAATACTCCTGGATGAAATGAACTTGACGACAGTGATAAATTCACCCAAAATGGCAGGAATTGAGCGCTATGCCATTGGGGTAAGTTGGGAATGTACTTGGATCGTATCTTCCTTCCATGTCTTGATAGCACTGAGGGCAGAGAAAAGGAGAAACTGATCCATGCATGGTTCCAGTAAATAAGGGAAGAGGCATGTATAAAATAAGGAGGTGGA
Organism: Mycteria americana; assembly: GCF_035582795.1. Taxonomy (NCBI): domain Eukaryota; kingdom Metazoa; phylum Chordata; class Aves; order Ciconiiformes; family Ciconiidae; genus Mycteria; species Mycteria americana. The sequence continues at coordinate 5,018,337 of NC_134379.1, read as the reverse complement.
AGATAAAGCTATGGTATGAACTGATACTATAATCTCTGTAGTGTCAATTATAATGCCCATGTTCATTCCTTCCTACACCTACGACATTCAGTGCCCTGTATCCACTTACTCTCAGACTTTTCAGAATAGAGTCGTGCTTTCAGTACATCAGACCATCTCGTTCTTCCCTGTACAAAGTTTAGAAAAATCTTTCTAGAATTACTGAATCTGGAGAAGTACTTAACCTTAGTCAAGTCTAGCTCCACAAAGTGTGATTTATGTTTCCCTATCCAGGTTATTCTGGAAAATTATTTTTACCACAAACTGTTGAATGAAGTAGGTGGGGAAAAGGAGACTCTAAAGGCTGCTTCTTTTGATTGATTTGCATCTCTTCTGCAGGTGGGAGGTGCCTTCGAAAAACCAAAGGCCCTAAATGAATTGCGGCTAATTGCGTCTGGTCCAGGTGACACTAATGTATTTCAGGTGACCAATTATTCAGCATTAGATGGGCTGCTTTCAACCCTGCAGCAGAGTATTATTGGTATAGAAGGTAAATAGCAACCTTTCTATTTCGTTAGTACCTTTTGAGAAATAAGGAGAAAGTAGCTTACCCTGTTTCTATGGCATCCTCAGGTACGCAGGGTGATGCTCTGGAATATGAGCTTGCACAAGCTGGTTTCAGTGTGCAGATCTTGGATAAGGTAAGTGTTCTGCATTTAACCCTGCTAAATGGTTGTATGCTGTGCTGCTGCTTCAATACTTGTAAGGATTCAGGAGGTCTCCCACAAGAAATTATAGTGATACAAAAGTGTGAGACCCATGTAGTCAAATCTCCTTTGCAAGCTACTGCTTGCTTTGAATGTGTCAGATAAGCAAAAATATCACTTTTATATAGTCATTCAGTAGTGAATTTTATTTTAGGATGGGATTTACCTCCTGTGACCCCTGTTCTAACCACTGGATCCTTTTTATTCTACTGGGCAAAAGAGCTATCTCCAGTTGACAGCTTTGATTTTGCTGGCATTCGTGTCTCCAATGCACAAGTCAGGGGCTCCATCGTGTTGCAAATAAAATAATTCTGCTCTTTTGGAATCCTCTGGCTTAAAACCTTGGTCCATCCAGGACAAGAATGATCTCTCTCCTTGTCAGGAGGGGGAAATAGTGGATGCTGAGGAGGCTAATGAACATTCAGCAGCCTTGGCTGCAAGGACAACACTGATCTGGTTTTGCAAAAAACCTCACGTAGTAAGCTGGGAGATGTGCAGCTGCTTCTCTGATGCTGGGCAGTCACCTGGTCTTTCTTCAATATCTGGCAGGAGCTGGTAGAACTGCCCAAGCTACAGGGTCCAGGAAAGAGTGCAGGAGTTGTGAGCTAGAAAATATTGCTCCTTACTAAACTGCTTTGCAGAGTGCTAGAGGCAATTGCCCTGTGTTCACCTCTTCTAATTTGCAGTATGTTACTTCTGCAGCAAGTCTTAATGTTTGGTGCGGTGGGGGCCTTCGACTGGTCTGGTGGAATTCTGCTGTATGATCTGGCAACCAAGACCGCTGTTTTCCTGAATGAATCTAAAGAAGAAGCCAAAAAAGCAAAATACAGTTACCTAGGTAATCAGCTTACCCCTCTCTGAGATCAAATGACAACCTGACTGCAGTTTTGCTTAGTTTGTTTGTGTTTAATGCAGTATGGTGGTACTGACAGCATTTACCTGAAGAAGGCCACCTCCTGCAGCATCTTACATGATTTTGAGTGTTTTCTCTAGCAGGGAGAGAGATTCTGATGAAAACACTCTCTCCTTATTTAGGGGAAGATATGACTTGTTTTCTCCTATGAGTAATGATGCCTTGTGGTATTATTCTGTTAACACGTGCCATTTGGTTTCACTGTGTAAGAATACTTGCAATGAAGGGTATTTCTGAGAGCTGATAAGGAGAAATATTTCACTTGTTGTGAGTGTCTGGAGAAGAAATAGCCTGTGAATCAATACTGTTCTTGGCTTGGTGACAAATAAAGCCTTGCTTTTTCACCCCAGTGCTTTGTGGCTTCATGAGCCCTGTATCTCCTGACTGTAGCCTTGGCTGTAAAGTCTTACCAGGTAATATGAGGTGCTGTGGACTGTTTGTGTCAGGATAATCCTTCTCCCATTACCTCCCTGTTACAGAAGCCCCGTAACAGATCTCTTTTTGCTTTCTATACAGAGTGTAATGTTTTCTTCACTTCTGTGAAGGGTGATAAACCTTCCAGCTTGCAGGCATAATAATTTAAAAAAAAAAAAAAAAAGGCAACTATGGTAGATAATCACTCAGGAACTGTGACAAATGCTAAGAAAAGTCATGAAGAGTTCAAGTATGTTTTTCAGAGCAATAATTTATTCAATTACCCAACAAACTACTAAGAGAAGAAAACCTCACCTTTGCTGGCTTTTCTCTCAGAAAAGTTACCTGTTATTTCCTAATCAATATTTTAATGAGATGGTCTTTAATCAAAACCATGGGCCACAACTAGACATGGTGTGGACTCTAGCATCTCATTGCATATGTAGGTCCATGTCTTAGTCCAAACTCTGGGCTTTTTCCTCCAGGCGTAGAGTACAGTATTGATAATGCATGCTATTTTTGCTCCTTGTGTGAATGCACCAGGATACAGTGTGGCAGTGGTACGCACGGAATACGGACCCTTGTACGTGGCTGGAGCTCCACGGCACAGCATGAAAGGGAAGGTGTTGGTGTTTCAGGACGGCCGTCTAAAACAAACCCTGCAAGGAGAACAGGTACTGTGCTTCACTCGCCCGGGGCAGTGTGTCAGGTGGGCTGCACACATCTCGTTTGCTCAAATGCCAGCTGCATTTTCTCCTCCAGACCTTACACAAGCATCCCATTTAGCCAGATGTGCATTACACAGACTTTGTTCGCTCCATAGTGCTTTGGGAACGTCAGAAGAAATAATGAAATTTGGAAAAAGACTGGGAAGAAATTTAGCTAAATGCGGTGTGCTATATTTATGTTCTGTTCTCATGGCTCCTGGGGAAAGAGGTCGTCAACTGTGGTATTCTTTTTCCTCTGTCAAATTGTTGAATAATGATTTTGTTACTGCTAAACTGGTTACAGGATCTGTCCCTAAGGATGGCTGTAATAAAATAAATAATAGGGAAATGATCCACATATAAGTAGATATGTGATGTTTTGTTCTAAAAATTGCTGCAAAGGGCACTAATTCTACAAAGCTATATATAGAGAATTCCAGTGAAAGAGCTGCTTGTCTTTTTCTGGAGCACAGGTTGGATCTTATTTTGGCTCTGAGCTCTGCCCGGTTGATGTGAACCATGATGGGGTAACAGATCTTCTCCTTGTTGGAGCTCCATTTTATCACATTCAAGGGGAAGAAGGAAGGGTTTACGTCTATCGCCTGGAGACAGAGGTAAAAATACTGGTAGCGTAAACACTCCATGTTGGGGATTTTCCAACCATGCCTACATAGTGACAAATAAAACATTCCTGCTTTGTGCTCTCACTGAATGTGCTCTCCCTGTATGGTAGAGGACTGCGGGATGAAGCCAGCAGTCCTGTCTTAGTCGTTAGAATATAAAAGAGAAATAACTAAAGAAATAAAACCGTTCTGTACCTAAGGTATACTCTTGTCACAGTGTGATAAAGTCCTGTCTTTTGCCCGTACGTAGGCAATTTGTTGGTGCAGACCTTGCTCTGCCAAGCAGTGTTCTTTGCAATGCTTGCAAGAAACGTGTGCATGGGTAGTTGCTAAAACTTTGCTTGCCGAGACTTGTAGAAAACAAAATGTTTTGTGGGCCTAGCTACAGGATCCGCTATGCAATACACAGGATATAAGTTAATTGCGTCATTTTGAATGAAACGTGAACTTTAACAGCAGACCAGGAGAAACCCTCTTTGGTGCACTGCTAAAATTTGCTCAGGGCATGTACGTGATGGTTGGAAGCAGAAAACAGGCTGGGCATCTGTTAGAATTCAAATAACGTGCACCCTCTTGTGGCTTATTATTGTAATAGGGTGGAGAAGATGGGATGGTTTCTGTTGTGAAACAAGCTGGGGATCAACTCAATCTGCTATTGATTTAAGAAAAGACAGTGCTTCAGTGTGTCCGCTTGCATAGGGCTGCCAGAGACACTGCTTCTGTGGGAGAATTTGCGTGCTCTCGATGCAGAAGGATCAAGCTTTTGTTCCGAGCGTCAGCTGGTATCTTGAACTTCTTATTACGTTGTTTAGGGCCTTATTGTTCACCTTTAAGCATAAGTGTGCATTAAATTGGTTTTTTTGGGGGGTTTTTTTTCATGTAAGAGCTACTCATGCTACATTTGCTATAAAGGGATTTCTTTCTTGGATGTTTTTCAGACTGGTTCTTTCACCAGGAAAGGACACTTAAATGTGCAGGTGACCTCTCCTTTTGCAAGGTTTGGGTTTACCGTGGCCAGCATTGGAGACATCAATGGGGATGGATATGAGGATATTGCAGTTGGAGCCCCCCTTGAAGATCAGCTTTCAATCAGTTCCTCTTTTGGCAGCATTTACATCTTTAATGGTGATAAAGACAAGATCAAGACCTCTTTTTCTCAAGTACGTGTCTTGTCGGGAATTGCCTCCACTGCCCCTCAAGAGGGAAAAGCTTGTGTTTTTGTAGCAAGAGGCTGGGAGGAAGGACTTCCACATTTAATTGCCATTGATGGGTGAGAAATTTGCAGATGTCAGATGGTTTATGTGACTCCACAGATTGCTGCAGCAGAGCTGCTCCTTAATTTTAATTATTCACCTGTCTGCTTAGGCAAGGGAGCTGGATTCAGGTGCTGCCTATAGAACAGCATAGCTTTTTGCAAGCCTGCCCATCCATTACAGGAAGTAGAGAGTCAGTATTTTGCATCTCACGAGTGTTACAAAATCATCTTTACAGCAGCCTCGTGAAAAGAAGCGTATTTCCTGAAGGGCAAGAGAGAGATCCTGACTTATATTTGTTGATGTTGTTTCCCCCTCTTCCCCCCCACCTTTTAGAGGGTAAAAGCCTCTGAAATTTCTTCAGGACTCCGGTATTTTGGACAATCCATTGATGGTGGCTTTGATCTCACTAATGATGGCCTCCAAGATATTACAGTAGGATCACTGGAGAACGTGGTTGTGCTCCGGTAGGTAATGAGTGCTACTTTTTAGTGTGCTGGGGAAAGGCTTCAAACACAAATATAGAATCTGTGTTCCAAGCACTGTGTAATGATTCTATTTTTAATTCAGCATCAGAGGGACATAAAAAAAAAATTCCCAGTGCTAGAAATTAGATAAAATGTAAAGCCTTTAGTTCAAGTTGCAAAGGCTTTTGCCATTGTATGTCTAAAGGTTTGAACAAGTACGAGATAGTGAACACGAACTGATTAACATAGATCTAGGTCTAAGAAGACCTTGAAGTCTGCAATTCAGCACTGATAATGTAGGTCATTTAGACAAAAAAACAATTTCTTGACAGACCGTACCTAATTTTCAATCAGACATCCGGTAGCTGAGTGACCCGTGGAGTTCATAAAGGCTAAGACATGGCAGACAGATTTGATTTTGTTCTTGCATTTTGTATTTGAAAACATTGTAGATAAAGAGAGAATTTGAACAGCTAGATAATGTGGTTATCTAATGGAAACATAAACACTGTGTTTAATTCTGAAACTCTAGCCATATTGGTGTATTTTGGCTGTCTGTTCCTTCAGACTCTTGGGATTTTGTATGTTCTGAACGTTCCCAGCAGAAACTGGAACTTCTGTAAATAGGCCAGCTTGGTCCAGGTGAAATACCATGGAAATACTGAGCAGTTCTTATTCTTGCTGCCAGGCTTTCTTAAAACATTTTTCCTGTAATGTTTCAGTTCAAAAATTTATATTTGATTCTGTTCCTTATCTGTTCTTCACTAACTAGCTCGAGACCAGTTGTCCACTTTCTTACCAGCATGAGATTCAACCCTGAGAGAATCTTAATTTTCCAAAATAACAGCATTGTTACAGCAAAACTATGTTTCGATACAATCTCAGCTTTACCAGTGTCTCAACAAGGTAATAAATGGGAATTGAGATCAGATTGAAATCTACAGTCCTACACTGTCCTCAGAAATGTGGCACTGAGGACAATTTCTGGTACATCTAACAAAGGATTTTGAAAATCTTGCAGTGTTTGCACAGTTATACATTCTCTACACGGTGGACTTAGATGTGAAAATGTCAAAGACGAGAGTACAGTTTGAAGATCAGAACACCACAACAAGCGGAAAGCTGTTGGTCAGCAAGCACACATGCTCTGAGCTGCAGCTTTACACGCTGGTAGGTGACGTTGGTCAGACTTACTGCAGAAAGAAGGGTTAAGAGGATAGGATTTTTTAACAGAATCTGCACGATGATGAGTCTTTCTTGAAATGCAAAAATACTATGATGGGGGGGTTCTCAGTGTTAGACTTGCTGAGCATGTTTTACAGCTGAGGCAGGAGATGTCATGTGCCATTTTGGTTTGTATTGCTATGAATCAATCTCTGATCCTTTTGTGTGTATGTAAAGTATTTCTAATACTAGAATTGTAGGAGAGGCATGAAGCTCTGCAGCATTAAAGCAAACGTAAGGAAACTGGTTTTCACAATGCGTAACTGAATCACCGAACACATCATCCAGGGGATGTCATGGGAGCCAAATGTATAAAATGATCCAAAAAAACCCTTGACAAGCTTATGGTCCACTGATGGCTATTAAACACAGTGGCCCAAAGAAAACATCTGAGCCAGAAGATCCCTAAATATGCTAGATGATAGAAGCTGGAACAGCGGTGATGCGTGAAGACTTTTGCATTTTAATGCCCAGATATTTTCTCAACTTCTTGTTCTTCCTTTCTTGTAGCCATGTGACTTTGACTGTTTTTCCAGTGTTTTTCTGAGAGTTAAACACGAGCTCCATATGGAAAATGATAACATGGAGTTTGCTGTTCCTGTGCTGGATAGATACAAGCCATCAGAAATGCATTTTCAGGTAATAAAACACTAGCAAAGAACTTTCTCTCTTTCTAGGATGCAAAGCTTTTACTATTAAAAAATAAATAAATTGTGGTTTTCTTAGCCTTTGCACGTCATCTTCTGCCCTCTGCTCCCTTTCTAGTTATCAATACTGTATTTAGTATATCTACTGGGTAGACTTTAGGTCCAGGTTTCCCCCAAACAGATACTCGTATCTTGTTAAGAGAATCTCATCTCTAAGGTCCAACCTCAGATCTGCTAAAAAATTGCTTTACTTTTGACCACAACATTTCTCCTGTGCCTCTGTATAAAACGAGATTAGACGCTACCTGTGAAGAAGGCATGTGGTTTGTGTGTTTTGTGAAGTACTTTTCAGATATTGAGCTCTACGTTGGAACTTATACTAAGACTTATTATTTGAACTTATTACTTATTATGTTGTGTTTGGTAGTAACAACTATACAATTTTCTAATGAAGTAATCTTAAACATAATGAAAATTACGTATATATTTTTTAGTTTATTTTAGTTTTTTGTTTCAAATTGATTATTTGGGAGGCTGAAAACTTCTCATAAAGTTAAAGGTTAAGTTTAATATCCTGTCTCCTCTTGTGCAGTTTAGTAGCAGGATTCCTACAAGCTAATCTAGCTCTTTTTCACAGTTAGTCTGAAATCCAAATCACAGATTCTGAAAAAAATTCCACAAAGCTCTGTAAAGAGGCAGCTTTTTGCTACTTAATAGGAGTCTTTACCACAATTCAATATTTAATTAGCTGTCCATAAAGCAAGGACAGAGAAGTTACGACAACGTTTAGCACTGAGCAATAATGAACACTAATTGGTATAGTCACAGTACTCTTAGGGATTATGATGTTGATGGTACATTTATTTCCTAAGAACAATTTATGAGATTCTTTACTGTTGGTCAGCATTGCTTAGTACTTAGGTGCCTGATATCTAATTATTAATTATCATTGAACCTCTCCAGAAATATCAGCCGCAGACAGTAGATTTTTTTTTTATTGGTGAATAAAACTATTGCTAAAAGAAGTAACCTAATCTCTACAAAATAGTGTGCCTATAAGCTGGCACAGCATATGAACGTATTTATTCAAGAAAAACATATCATCTCTGGAAAAGAAGTTAATATTATTGCCCTGTGACAATCCAAGGGTAAACAACTGGCATTTCTTTAACAAGACCTAGTCCCCAGTGAAGACTTTTCATGTTATTGCTGATAGACCTTCTCCTGGGAGTTGAATTGCAAAACATCATCAATTTAGGACTGACTTATCACTAAAGGGTCTTTTATTTCCAGCTCCTCCTTAATTGAGGTCATGGGAATTTTGGTTTTCAGAGAATGTATGTGTATACGTAAAGATATTCTGAATCTGCTATCTTAGGAAAATTAGGACTTGATCTGACTTGATCTGTGTTTGCTTTCAGTTGCCTTACAAGAAGGACTGCAACAAGACCATCTGTGCTGCTCATTTAACTTTGACAAGTCAGATTCAGTGAGTCGTAGTTGTATTATCCAGATTTTGCATTTAACATTCATATAAAATGTCTTTGTGCATAAGACATTTTCTTCAAATTCTCAGACAAGATTTTCTGTCCTTTTGTTTACATTACTTTCCATTCAATTAATCCTTTCCATAACATCACATTCATACAATGCTGTAGCTGTATGCCTCCATGGGCACTGCTGGGCTCTTCTAGGAAATCTCGGAGGACAGATCAAGGTTTAAACAACTGTAGTCATCCTAAAATCACAATTCTGGCATTTAATTGTGAACATATGATTTTGTTTTAGGCTGATGCACAGCATAGCACTACAGCAAAGAGTTGCTCAGTTTACATAGTCTTAGACAAACAGTAGACATCACTTCATTGTAAAAAGCTACCCTGGGGATTCGCTGAAAGGCTAATCAAGTGGAACGATGCTTAAAAATCTATCCTGGTGTAAAACAGAAATAAAATGTTACGTCAAGTTTGAGATGACTGCCTTCAATATAAAGAAGGAAGCATTTTCCTACACACCCTGAAGAATACTGAATAATTAATTGGGCTATCGCATTATCCTGTGTGTGAAAGCATTTGGAGGGAGTAATTACCAGAACCAGAATGCTTCAGGCCTGTTACTAAATAACAACCCTTAGAAATTACATGTCACCCATCTCATTTTTCTGTCTGCTTCTAGAAAGGAAGTAGCGGTGGGCCACACTAAAGAAGTGACCATGAATGTTTCACTAACAAACAGTGGAGATGACTCGTACATGACAACTATGGTCTTGAACTATCCTAAAAACCTACATTTCAAGAAGGTGACTGTTGAGGTAAGATTGTAGAACAACACTTCAGCTAGCAGCAGACTGCTGAAAGAAAACCCAGCACAGACTCCTGTTAATTTACTACCTCAATAAATCTTGAAGGAAGGTCCAGGGAAGGGAAGGAGCATTTCAGTTGTTAGGACTAGAGCCTGAATACTGGATTTATCTGATTTAAGACTCCCAAGCTTTTATTGGGCTATTTGTACCTAATTCGTTTTATGGGAGCAGTCACAGACTGAGTTGAATTTCCCAGTCTGTTTTTATTCAACATTAAAAAAAGCATTCCTGTTCTGTTGGCAGCCATCCTCTCCTGCTATTCACTGTGGCCAACCAATACCATTAACTCCTGTAGTCTTATCCTGTAACTGCAGAATTGGGCATCCAGTATTCAAGAAGACAACGGTAAGTAGAGATCATTATTTTCACTTTTTCCCTACCTCTAAATAGTACTTTGAGTAGCTGCTCTTGCACCCTCTATGTCTTACATCAAGGCAAGAGATAATTTTCATATTCCTGCACTTTCCTTAATGTCTAATTTCTCCAGGAGGGAATGATGAGCAGAAAATATATTAGCTGTCATGTTTTAACAGTACCCTGGTGAGTAAAGAGTATTTACAGGGTAATCGATATTTTGTTATGTCTTTCTCTTCCCTCAAAATAGGCAAATTTTTCAGTGATTTGGCAATTAGATGAAAGCATATTCCAAAATAAGTCTGCAATCACCGTTAATATCACCAAGTGAGTATTGCTATTTTCACCACAAAATACACTGTGAACTAGAAAGGAAATATCAGAATTCCTGCTCAGTGTCCATGCTATTTATTAGTTGCCAGTTACACAAAACTATACTTGTTCTTTTCAACCTTCTAAAGCATTTGGATCCATGTGAAAAATCTTTCCTTCCCTTATGATAATTTTAGCTTTGCTCATACTTCATTATTTCAGTAAAAGATGGAGCACCCTTTAAGGGTGTAGTACAAATACGTAGTACATATTTGAAAGCTTGCGTTTTCTGAAACAGCAAACTGGGTTCTGGCATTCTCCTTCCTTAGCAGAGAGAACAGATGATTAAAATATATAATCCAGCTCTGTTCCAAGTAAAGCTTTCACTCCAAATGACTGGGATGAAAACATACGTTCAGGGCATTTTTCTTGACTAGGGGCTTTCTAATGGGGGGAAGTTACCTTTCAGATTTCTTTCTTGTCACATTCCTCCCATTAAAATCTATGGGGACTGACTAGTACACAGCATTTTTTAAACAGAGAGCATCTTTAAAAAGGAAATGAGAACTCATCTCTGGCAGCTATGCTTCCTTGCAAGCATGGTTTAAGGCAAAGGTTTCTACATTAATTTAATGTCCAGTTTTGGGAGGGGTAGAAGCTTTAAATTTTAATTAAAGCAATAGTATGTATTCACAAATTAGGGTTGGTTTGCAGGGAGACATTTCAAGGCACTGGCAGCTTTCAAAATCTGTAGTAATACAGGGCTACTCCAACACTATTTACCATGTCACCAAGTGGGCTGGCACCTCTCCATTAATTACTGCCACTCTGTTTCCATCCCTCTTGTACACCCAATATTAGCAGTTCTCAAACCACAGAATAAAGGACCAAGGCAAGCAGATAATAATATTGTTTCATCCGTCCTTTTTTTTTTTAAGTATAAATGAAAATAGCACCGTTCTGACTGAAGAACACATCCTTGATGTCAGATATGCATTCACTGCAGTCCTTACCAAGTAAGTTTTAAGAATATTGAATTATATTGCATTAATTTAGTCAATTAGAAGAAAAAAGATTGAGAGGATGCCTGGTAAGATTCCAATACAATTTCCATCTTAATAATTTCAAGCACTGCAGATTGTCAAAGTCACTTTCTGTGGTACTAGACAGCAAAAGTAAAGAGTCTGGAAGACAGAACAGTAAAGCCGTATCATAGGCAGGGGGATACCTAGGGTCTCCCACTGCTTAGCTTGTAAAAAACAGACTTCAGGATAGGTTCAAAGATGCATCTAGTTGATAGACTGCATATATACACGCATATATAGACAGACTTCATAGACAGCATTCCAGTTATAACAAATCCGATGATGCTCTTAATTACATAATGCATCTGGGTCATGGGATGTACTAATTTTTAATAATAATCTAATTCACTTTTCACTCAGTTTGATTTATCATTCTCTTTAGACCAGTTTCTTTAATGTACGTGAATGTTAGCGAAGGACTTCTTGAAAACAAAGAATTCAAATTTAATGTAAGTATAGCTTCAAATTTAGGTCATCTGATCCATCTGCAATCAGGACTAAAGAACGCTTATTACCTTGCCCATTTTCTTCCGTAGATAAATGGAGAAAATCGCTTTAACGCTACCATCAAGTTACAGATTTGGGTTCCTATCAGTATACAAGGTCACAACATAATAACGATCAAAAATGCATCAGGAACACAGGTACTTTTTTCTTATTTTTTTCCTAATCCAATACCTCTTCACTGGTCCTTACAGAGAAAAAAAATCATATTATTGCAGATTAGAGTGTTTTTAAAACCTACACTACAGAAACTTTACATATTGACATTTTGTAGCATCATTCCAGGCACAAGTTTGGCCAAACTCAACAAAAGTTCATTTTTAACGTTAAGTGAAAAGGTGGGGTTTCTCCCTTCTCTGTCCCCAACTGGGCTAAGAATAGTTACTTTTGTTCTCACTGTCCAGAACTGGTTGTTGGGTTTTTTTTCTTAAAAAAAAAAAAAAAAAAAAAAAGGCATTTGTAAGAAAGACAATATAGTAAGGAAAGAACTTTTAATAATCTAAGATTAAAAAGGTAAGATGACTTCTGTGGAATTCAAAACATTAATTGAGCCCAAAGAAGTATTCCCCCCACTCCCCTTCTCAAACGTCAACTCTGTTCTCTCCCCACCATCACCCCTCAAAAAAAGTACATATGGAAACATCTTGGAGCAGAGGACTTTTTTGGGGGGTTTTTTAGACATTTTTGACAGTGTATCATACACATTGGTAACTGATCATAACACTTCTTCATTGTGCCAACATTTAAAATATCATACATAAAAAACAGTAAAGGAGAAAGGCAGTATCAGTGACTTAGTGCTTGGAAACATTGCACTGCTTTGCTCACTGGAAGAGGCTGCTGTTTTGTAAAACTTCATTGGCAGACTCAAAGGTCAGAACTTCTTTGTGGAACTTAATGAGCTGCTGCTTTATTTTCCTCATGGCAGATGCCGATTCCTTCTTCTTGTAGGTCATGGCTTTCAAAAGTTTATCTGACAAGTAGTGCAGCCAGAGGACGTTGCTGTGTGGATGATAGTCAGTCCAGCTGTTGGAGTTTTCCGCTTTCATTTGCCTGTAGATATCACACTGGTAGTCCCCTGTGCCTTCAAATAGTTCTTTATCAGTGGAAAGGTCACAAAACACAGTTAACCCATCCTTCTCCAGCCGAGACAAGGTATAATCTATGATGTTGACGTGAATCCCTGCTGTGGGGATTGTGTGCGTTGCCCCATTCAACACATAATTAAGCTCCTTTACATCCGTTTTCTTTACCAGCACATTCCCCCAGTGCAAGTCTCTGTGCTCGAAGTGCAGTTCCTGTTCTGCCACAGCCAGGGAAGCAGTGACCTGGTGCAAAATACTTTTTGCTGATGCCACTGAACTGAACCTGTTTCTCATACGCTCCAAGTCACTGCCTCCAAATTCAAACTCCAGAACCATGAAGAGCTGCTCATCCCCAAAAAGGTCTGGCCGATCATTTTCTGATCCCGTTACGTTGTGGTATTTGTCCCAGGCTTCCAGGAGATACTTAGGATAGGCCCCTTGAACACAGTGCACAGAGTACAAGCTGATAAACCCAACAGTCCTATTCACAGACTCTTCAGACAGAAGACTGAGTTCTTTTGAAATAATTATCTCAGGCAGAATCTCTCCAAAGCTCTTTTGAGGTTCACCATTTACTCTTTCAGTCCCCTCAATGGGAATTATTTTTAAGGCCACAGGTCCTCTCTCACTATCGATCTGGAAGACCTCTCCAAACACCCCTTCTCCAATTTTCTTGCAATCTTTCATCTTCTCTAAAGGAATGCATTCCTCAAAAGCAATAGGCCCCTCCTGGTGGCATTCCCCAAACACCTTCTCTGCATCTGTAAGCATTAGCTCCAGGGCAGAACAGGAATTCCTGGGAGCCAGCAGGACCATGGAGGAAGCAGACCAAGTGCAGCAGTGAGCCTCACCAGCAGATAGGGTTGCTTGGTGCCCTGAAAGCTGGGGTTTCACAGAAGGGGTACAAAGGATGCTGTTGCAGGAACTCTCTCCTGTGGTAACTTTCTTCTTCTTATGGAAGGACAAGGATGCTCGAACTCTACCCCAGGAATGGGAGCTATTGAGGAGTGAATAGTCATTGTCTCTTATAACTACAGACATCTCCAGAACACCCTTCTTCATTCCTTTTTGCTTCATCTGTGGTCTGAAAAATGAGTTATTGGGCTGCTGCTGTCTCTCATTTTTGTGCCTTTTTGGACGGAGCCTTGTTTGCCTCCCCCATCGGCTGGCACTGAAGCCCCTGATGCAAGCTTTTCTACAGGTGCTTCCCTCCCCAGAAATGACCATGGTACTTTTATGTTTATTCTCCAAGGTTCCTTGAAGGCCCAAAGGAGATACTGGCTGCTGGCAGGCAGGTTGAATATCTGCCTTCTTGTTGCATTTCATGCTTGTCAGCCACACTTGCACTTCTTGAGGGTCTAAGACCACCACCGGCGTAAGCTGGTAGTTCTTGGTTCTGCCTCTCTGACAAGGCAAGCTTCCTTTTGTTGAATCTCTCCTTGGATCATCACACGGTTCATCAAAAGCGGCACCGGCACAGGGTGCAGGGCGCTGTGGCTCACGGTTAGCAGGGGGCAGCGCTGCCTGAGGAGCGGCTGGGGCTTTCTGGGGCGACAAGGAGGCTTGTGCCCGGCAGCGTCCCCGCACCGACGCCCTCAGCACCCTGCCGGACTTCTGCTCCGCCGAGCCCGCCTCACCGCTCCCTTCCCTGCCTTTTCGACAGGACCGTCCAGCCCCCTCTTCCCCCGCGCTGTCAGCCCCCGGCAACGGCGGCAGCTGCTCCGAGTCTCCCCGAGATGACTCCAGCGAGCTCATGGCGCTGCCGGCCGAGGCGCTCCGCCGCCTGCGCGGCGGGGAGTACAGCTCCAGGCTGCCGCCCAGCCCCGAGCCGCCCTCCGCGCTGGTGCTGAGCAGGAGCAGGGACCCGAGCTCGGCCGGCGAGCGGCGCCGGCGGCGGGGCCGGCGGCGCGGGGGCGGCCACTGGGGGGTGCTGCACAGCAGGGGGCGCCGCGCCCCGCAGGGCGGCCCCTGGCGGCGGCGGGCGGCGCCGGACGGGGAGGGCGAGGGGGAGGCGGGGACCGCCGGCCCCGGCGGACGGTTCTCCTTCTCCTTCTCCGCCGCGCCGCCGCGGCGGGTCCGCAGGCGCCAGGGGCGGGCGGGGCGCTTACCCAGCGGCTGGCGGCGGCGCTTGCCGGGCGGCGAGAAGTCGGGGTCGTCCGAGGGGGCGGAGAAGGTGCTGGAGGCGGCCGAGGCGGTGCTGGAGCCGGCCGAGGTCGAGCTGAAGAACCGCTTGCGGTCCTGAGGCGGCGAAATCCATCGGTCGGCCGCCGGCAGCGGGCGGAGGTGCCCGCCGCGCCGCGAGTAGGTGCGGAGCAGGCGCGGCTGGAGCGGCATGGCGGCAGCGGCGGCCCCGGGCCAGGCCCTGCCTGACGGGGAGCCGCGGCGCCCGCCCGCCTCCGTTTCAAACGGGGTATCGCGAGAACTGGGCGGGGCGGGGGCGAGAGGACGGAGGGGCGGGCCCCGTCGCCAGGCCCCGCCCCCGGCCGCGGCGGGCCCCGCCCCCCCCCCGCGGTTTTGGCGCGCGTGGGGCCCGCGGCCGCAGCGCTGTGACCGTTCGGTTTCAGGAGACGACGGAGTGCGGGGTCAGCCCTGAACCGGTGCCGGATCTCCGGGAGTATTCCGGCGGCACAGAACCAGAGGTGAGCGGTGCTGGCACCGGCTGCTGCTGTTGGGACAAACGCAGGTGAGCCGCGGACACCCGTGGCAGCCGGCGACTGAGCCGCTCCGTTGCGTTGCAGGGCGTTCGGGACGTGCGGTATCAGTGCGTGCGCTGCTCCATCCGAACCGACGGAGACAATATCACCGTGACAGCAGAATTGTCTTTAAACAACCCGTACCAGGTACACACAAAAGACCACGCTCCTAACACCTGGTACCTGCCAGAGGTTCCAGGTAAGGGTTTCTTCCACATCGCAGCGGAGATGTTGCTCTTCCACGTGTGATGGTATTTGCTGACCCTGCAGAGCAAGAGGAACGTTTTACCCACGGCAGCGTCTCCCAGGAGGCACTCGGCACTTAGAAGAAATGCTGCGGTCTTCTTCCTTCCTTCAGAAATTGCTCTTAGTGAAATGACTCTTCCAGCACCGCAAGCTTTCATGGCTCCAGACAATTTGTCCTGAGTAATAGTTACGCATGAGGTTATATACACAAGACACAGTCTGGTGGCAGAACCGTACAGGGTGGTTCTTACAGTCTGAATAAGGATTTGCTGTTGCAACACTTTTTTCTGAAAAGACTGAAAAGTGACTGATATTTTGTTCCTTTTATTTCTTTTCCATAGTTCTTAAAAAGTAGAACTGTTCTGCTGGTCCCTGGAGAAATCACCTTCAACAGAGAACTCTATTTGGGCCTGAAAGAAGAGAATCATCGTGCTGAGGTATCAGAGCATCACGTAGGCAGCTTGGTCCTTCCCTTGGGGCAGGAACAAGTGAGAAATGCAGATATTTTTGCTGAATCTAGAGAATGTATCGAGTTCTCAGAGTTAAATCGTGGACCTTTTGAAGCAAACATCTGTTCTGCCATTGAGTTTAGTGAAACCAGGTTTTGACTATAGGATAAAAGCAGAGGGAGGATATTTCCTAGTGCATATCAGAAAAGCTCTGAGTGTTCTGTATTGAACTCTGCGTATCATCTCACAGTTGTGGCTATCACAGAGACCTCCTGTCCTCTCAGGGATTTCAACATGAATATTCCTTCTCTTTCCCCAGTGAAGATATGCTCTTTAACCTGAAAGATTGGCACTGGTGTCTGTTGTAATCACCGTAAACTCCTAAAGAAGGCTCAGTAAATTCAACTCCCTTGACTATGCTTGCAATATGAAAAATTATATTGTATTGCAAAGTACCTGTATAGTTAGATTGATGGTGCATCTAGCATAGTTTAAAGGTTGAATGCTAGCTCAAACTATATAGCTTTCTCAATGAAAAGCTAACCAAGAAAAAAATAACTGGCCTTGATTCTGTTCCAGATTACTCTTGTCTTCCTGAAAGACGAAGTATTTGATCCCTTGCCTACTGTCATAGGAAGCTGTGTTGGTGGACTTGTCTTGCTGGCGTTCATTATTCTGCTCCTCTGGAAAGTGGGTATCATTAATGCACACACAACAAAATGGAAATCTTTTTGTTAGATGTTTTAAAGTTTTTTAAGATATCTCTAAGTATGAAAGCGATTTTTTTCAGATGCACACTGAAGGACATCTGCCACTTACTGTTGTAAAACCTCAGTCTTACATGTTGAGCTATTCTGAGCATTGCAGTATAACCTCTCAAGCCCTGTTTTGAAGTGCTTTGCAGAACATATGAACATTATGAAGTGTTTATAGATGTTCTGAAAAGTTTTGAACGATGTAGGCCTTCAGGCTTACAGCTCCGTCAGAAGTCATACCTTGTTGCACCATGCATTCACTCATTCACTTAACGCAACCCTGAGAAGGAAAAATTTTTTAAATTGTTTTAAGAAAAAGCAAAAAATAGTGCATACAAAAAGACTTAACAAGTTCTTTTAATTTTTTCCCCAGTGTGGCTTTTTCAAAAGAAACTATAAAACTATGATGGAGCAAGAAGAAACTTCCTGAAGACTAAGCTGACCAAAGCAGAAAGCTCTGGATTCTTTCACTGGCTTTTTGGAAATAGCAGAGTCAAAGTCTGGCTAAGATGCAAAACAATTCATATTCCCTGCTAGAGCTATGGCACTCCGGATCTTGGCACTCTACCAGATTGCTGTTTTGACCAGAGGGGCCCAGCTTTTTTGGGCAATTCAGTTGCCTGCTTGTTTAATTTGAACTGACGACTCATCACAGAGGGACTGCCTGGTATTGATAAACTAGGCTCCCCATGAGAAATTTTGCTTTAATGTAGATATGCTAGGAAAAACTCATCTTGGAGCCTGTTAGATTTATGTATTGGATTGCAGTCTTAGTTGCTGTGATGCTGAGTGGGTTTTAAATTGATTTTAGTACCGAGTAGCTTCAGAATAGATTGAAATAGAAATGAATTAGGGGAAGCTTCCCATCCTGCTATTGCTAATGAAAATAGAGACAAGCATTTGGCGTACACGTGTATATATACATACACAAATTTGTGCATTTTAATACAGTAATGTATGTCCCTTGATGTCTCGTTCTTGGAGTCAGAAGCATGCGTATGCGGCAGTTAGTTTTTTGTACTTCACAATCTTATTTCTGATTTTCCATTTTCAGTTGCTTTCAAATCCTGATTTGGTCACAAATGAACACTTGTATCATGGACCTCATTGCCAGTTCAGACAGACTCCTCCTGTATCAGAAGATACTTCCCCAAGTTAGTACGGCTCACTACACCTCTTCCAAAGCAGCTGCGTTTGAATCGAGGGCAGAGCCAAGCAGTGAGCTGCAGTGTTGACCACAGCAGTGTTGCCATTCACCCTGCTGGTTGTGTGACAGAAAATAGGGTGAATCATGAGCAATCTCAGTTTATCAGCTGCAGTTTATCAGTGATTGCAATTTATAGGCTTTGGGGAAGGAAGGTACCTGGCCAAACCCTGTGGCTGGCTTTAGCCGGTACCAGGTGTCGTCTTTCCTGAGCAATGAAACGATCTCAGGACCCCTCAGGTGCTCGCTGTTTTTAAAGAAGGATGAGTACAGACACTTGGTACTATTTCTCTCTTTGGCTTTCTCTGTCCCCAGTTGTGTAGTTGTTCTATTTCTGCTATGTTTGGCTAACCATAAACCCCACAAATCTAATGTGTGTTTATACACAGCACTAGATTAAACATAGATTTTCATTCAGACCTTCAGAAGGCAAACCACTTCCTGTCTCTTTTGGCTTAACTAATATTGCCTGATGGAAAACTAAAGTTAACAAGCAAACGGTGGCCTTCATTGGAGTTTCCTTGTAAAATTCCTGTCTGGTACCCGGGTACTGCTATTGATACATCTCTTCAAGGCTATTACAGAGATCACCTTCATGATGGGATGGGCATCCTGCATGCTGTACAACCCCGGGTATGTCCTAGCTCTAAATTTGGCTGCCAAACAGCCAGAAGTCAAAGGTGCTAAGCACACCGGCCTGCCTGCTTAGGACAAAAGTAAGAGGTACCGCAGCAAGATACTGTTTGAGGAATATAGGGCCCTTGTGTGACTTTCAAGAGTACAACAGAGGAGTGCAGAGATCTCGTGCTCTCATCCAGCTCAATCAGCAGCTGCAGCCATTCTTCTGGCTTGAATTTCTTTCTCTCTCCCCCCTGGCTGGTCATAGAGTTCCTTAGAGCTGCATACGGAGAGTGAGTCACTACAGATCTGCTTACAAGTGCCAGGGGTTGAGGAAGTGAGACTTCCTAGGTGAGAGCTCAGAAAGGAAATGATTGCCTGAACCGACGAACCACCTGTGTCAGGCTTTTTGTCATAACAGCTCTGTACTGTTTGGAAAGAAATGTGCTTTGCCTGGTCTGAATGGCTTTATTGTCACCCCCCTTGTGTAAATCCTTTTTTTGTAGTGTTTTTAATTGAATATTCTTTGAAAATAAAGTCTTGCAAGAGAAGCCCGACTGTGTATTGCACTTGCTGGCTGAAGGTGGTTTGAGCATTTTGCTGTACCCTTTCCCAGGTAGCATAGCAAGTCTCTGGGGCTGCTCTCGATCACTCAGTCTGGATTTTGGCAGAGCTGTTACAAAGTTGTTGTTCTTTGCGTGTCCCTGTCTGGAAGGACCTTTATGAGGAATTAAGTACATGGAAAGCAGAATATGCTGGGCTGAGAGAGAGAATCCCTTCGAAGAGCTTCAGGCAAGAGAGCTGCTCCTTTGGAGCAGCTGTGCACAGTAGTGACTGAGGTGGTGGCTTTATAAGGAAGACGCTTTTTCAAAGGTTCCTTTTTTATTCACTTATTCATTTATTTTTAAGTTTCAGGGCATGTTGGCTTTTCTTAGGGGAGGGAAGGGTGTTGTCTGCTTTTTCCACTGCTCTAGACAGGACTTGCACTGAGTGACACGTGGTACGGACAACTGTCAGTGAAAGGACTGCAGTATACCAGCAGTTGTGGTCTTGCTGCCCATCCTCCCTCCCAGACCTTCTCCATTTCACACTGAAGTACCTGTAGATCTCTACAGTTGGATCATACTTGGTAAGTCTGGGCACAGAAAAGCTGTTTGTAGTTTTTTTTATTAATTTCCTAAGGGAAGGAGTGTTAATTGTAGAAGCTGTGCTAAGAATAAGGAGTTGCAAGGAGAGTTTCATCTTCTCAAGGCTAAACAAACCCAGCTCCTTCAGCCAATCTTGTTATTCTCCCTCTTTCTCTCCTTTTTTTTCTAGTTTCTTCTCTGAATTAAGTTTCCCTCATTACTTGGATCCCTTTTGTTGTCCCTTATGGCTCTCAAGGAGGTCAGCTCTTGCAGTGGGTAATGCTATTTTCCTTTTTAGATGTTTTTTTCTTAAATGCATTACAGGGTTCTGTGACTTGTAATTTCCGATGAGTGCCATCCGACCATTTAATTCTTTGCAATTGCTATAGTAGATGCCAAACACATTTGCAGTAATTGGATGGCACTTAAGGGATTAGTCAAGACTGCCAAGACTCACAGTCATCCAAACCACAGCTGGGTTTTTGTGCTGTTTCCATGGAAGCCTTGCTGTGTCTGCTTCTAAATTTATTTGCAAACTGCATTTTGAATAAAATCCCCTATGCAAAAGCCTTGTCAACATTTGTGGCCTTGCTGTGTGGTCCTGACTTTAGTGCACTCTGGCAGTGGCACTGTTATGCCATCCCCCTGAATGGCAGAAGATTTGCAAATTACTCACTCGGAGTCATTAAACATCTGACCCCAGCCAGGCTAACGTGGTGGCAGGCTGTTTGGGGTCCAGGTGTCATGGGCAGAGAAGCTGCTGCACATGTCCTAGAGCCCTCTGAGCTATAAGGGTCGTTCATAATCTTTATGCATTGCGCAAAGACAGCAGAGTGTCTGCAGTCCCACAGCTTCTTGGGGGAAGGAAGGTCTCTCTGCTCTTGAGTAGGAAATACAAACTAGGATGGATTGCGTCCTAAACTCTTTTCCGTTCAGGTCTGTTCTCCCAACACTGCTCATTAGGCTGGAGGGACTTGTTACTCTACCTTTGTCTTGCTCTGTTGGGGAGGGACGACCCTCAGTGCGGCTGGTAGCCCAGGAGAGCAAGAACAGATGCTTGTTCTCTACCCACTGAACGGTCGTGATCACGCATCCCCATCCGCTGTCTTAGCTCTGAGTCCTGGCTTGGCTCCATCACTCCAGGTTTGGACATTAGCTTCTGGTAGGTGAGCTTGGCCTGATAGATTTTGGCTATTTTTATGGTGATCTGACCAAGGAGTAGGAAGTGTGAAGGTGGGTGGTGACTGACAAGAGCTGATGTATCTGAGATAGTTTTTTAAGTGTATCCTTGAAGGGGAGGACAGGATGCATTTTGCGATGCTATTTTAATCAGGGGTGATACCAGCTGCTTATGTCTTTCTCATATGCCAGGGACATTCGCAAGCCTTGAGTTATAATTCCCTCAGCGTGTTCAGAAGCTGACAGGTTCATGTATTGAACCGTGGGTGTGTGGTGGCCTGGTGGTTAGCAGCAGTAAGTGAAGTGGAAGTCTGATGCTCAGGAAAGCTTATCAGGAAAAGGGCATAAGTAGTTCTTCATTATTAAGTGCTGGCTGCTGACGTAAGAGCATCAGATAGGAGCCATGAAGTGCTTTGCTGGGCTTGAGAGCCTGTTGGGGCAGCTTTATTTGGAGACTAATTGGATTGCAGCTCAAGAGAGAAATTTCTTGTCTCTTATTATGACAGGATGAATGAGCTGGAATGGAGCAGCGCTGCTGCAAGCAGGTTGCTCTGACTCTCTGCCAGCTTGGCTAAACCAGCTCCGGTACGTCTGTGCAGCACAGCTGGGACACAGCAGCCTCTCGCTGGTTGGTAGGACGTGACTGGCTTAGAGCAGCACCAGCCTGCAGAGCTAAGGCAAGGTCAGGTGCCAGCCTGAGGGTGTTACTCATGAAACCTTTTCCTCTGGGGGTCAAGTCTGAGTTGCACGGGAGTTTTCCTATGGCTGGAAAGAGTTGCCAGTTGGTAATTCCAGGGAGGAAAGGGTGGAGGCCTCAGTCTAGCCTTTCTAGCTGTTTATATGACCAAGGTGAAGGAAGGGGATGAAGGTGTCTCTTCAGGACTTGCAGCAAGGTAAGCTCTGATAGAGCTATCCAGCCAGGACCAGTTTCAGATCTTTCCAGGTCCGTAATGATACGTGTTGGCAAAGAAGTAAAAAACTGATCTGTCGGGCATATTCAAGAGCAGGGTTTCACTGTTAAGTCAGTGGTTAATGTGAATACACATTTTATTAAACCCCTTCAGCTTTCAGGCCTTTGATTTAACATTCTCCTCTTATTCCCCAATAATGCTTTTATTGGCTGACCTTAGAAGGTGAAAACATTGCAATACAGCACTGCATAATGCTGCTGTTCCAGCCATCATCGTACTCAATCTCCTAGCGATGTTTTATGTGCATTTTTATTTAATTTCTGTTATCTGACTCAGTGCCAGCTCTCTCAGAACAGGGCATGATGGATTAGTTTCATTAGATGCGTAGTATTTTTCTTCCCTCTCTTTCGTCCTCTTCCTCAAGCACTCTCACTTCTTGGGTTGGAAGAGAGGAGTGGATAAAAACTCCGGCTAATGATAACAAGACCTCCTGCACACTGTGTAGGAGATTCAAGACTCGGGGAAGCAACCTGGAATGCATTCAAAGGCTGAAAATTGCTCTACTGGAAATGAGCTGGATCAAAGAGAGAATATATTCTGGAACTTCAGTATGCTTCCATTTCTCACTCCTACAGACAGGTTTGGATGCTCCTGTGGGTAATGACAGAAAGACTCTTTCCACAGGTTCCCCTTCTAGGCAAAAAAAATCTGAATGTCTTTCTAATAGCTTCTGAAAGAAAGATTTCCTTTTCCATTGTGGCTACTGTGCACATTGTGCAACCTACTTCTTATTTACACTGCAAAGTCACAGTGAGGATTAAAAGAGAAGCTGAATGGAGCATTTTTCACTGCAGGCTGCACACACATTTCTTTGTTCTTGCGTCCAAACACATCATCTTCGGAAAGCAGCTTATGCTTGATGTTGCTGATTTCCATGTGTTTCTGTGTGCATGAAGTGTGGTTTACAAGCAGCTTCCTCTTTCAACCTGTTCAACTCTTCCCCTTGTTTTTTTTTTTTTAGATGTTGACCTGCAAGTATGATACTATGAGAAAAAAACATTAATGGAGAGAGCTGACCTCTGCCTTTTCCACTGTTCATTTCCTTGCCAAAATAGTTTATCTCCTATTTACATCCTCTGCTCCTTGTCTCCTTTCTATTTCAGTAGCTGGTCTGGCGCCTATTTCTAAAGGATGCATCACTCAGGCATTTGCTGCAGGAGCATTTGCAGTGCTTCAGAAATGTCTCAGCATCTTCTGAGTCAGCTGTCATGCGTTTGGGAGCCGATGTTTTCTGTTGCACTTGATAGATCAGTAAAGGGTGGAGTGGGGATCGCTGGGAGAATTAGTGCCTGGGGGTGATCATTTGGAACTGGAAGCGAGTGAGACAAGTGCCTAAAACGGGCACCTCCAGCAGTCACTCGTGAATCACGCCGGTACTGGCCAGGGCTGTCTGCCATTGCCTGAAAGCACGCGGTCTCTTTTGGGTGCGATTTAAAGATGTTGTTGGGCTGAACTTGAAACGTTTCTATGCTGCAATGCCATCGAGCGACAGATGTGACCTCGCTGGGTTTCAAATGCCACTGTGTCAGAGCAGGGGTCTAAAGTTTAATTTCCACAGCCCCGTTACATGGCATTTATGGGCTCGTGACTGAGCTGAGTTGGGCTCTGAGGCAGCTTTACACCAGAGGGCTACTGACAGGTGGAGAGAAATGTAGATGAGGAGCAGTCTGGGCAGACAGGGACGTGTATCCTATGGCTACGTGTGAATAATGAGAAAGCAATTACCGAGAGCAGTATGAGGAGTTACGTATAGGTGTAACATGTCAGGAATAAAAAGAGAGAGAGAGAAAGGGAGAGTTTTGGTACTGGAGGAGAAATCCTCCTTGTGAGAATTTCCAAAATGAGTAAATAGCCCTCACGGGAAAGGAGCAGAACTGTTTTTTTCCATGGGAAATTCAAAATGTTGGACTCAAGACGGGAGATATCTTGCAGAAGAGATCCAGCCTTAGTCCCTTGAGAAGGACTAAGAGAAACTACTGTTTTTTTGTCTTTAACTGATGATGATTAGATTTTTTTAGATTATTTACCCCCACCCCCCCCCACCCCCGGAATGAAACTGCTTATATTTGAACAACCCACAGATACTTTGAGAAGAACACCAGTAGTCATGATTTCCAGGCAAGAAAAAAAGTAAGGTTGTGAAAACTAGAGGTGATAAGAACAGTATCTGCAAGAGCATGCTAACAGCACTGTTGTAGCACAAATCTAGCCTGTGCTGAGCAGCATTCAGAAAATTCTGAGAAACATTTGATACAAATTGAGGCCTTTTATTCAAAAACAACTATTGCAGCTGTGCTTCTACTTGATGGCTCTAAAAAACCCAGAGAAGTATCAGTTTTACATCCTTTTTTTTTTTTTTTTTAGCGATCAAACCCTGTTCACATCTTCAGGTCACACCTATAACAGGAACACTTCTCACTCTTAAGGAACATTTTTTCTAACCTGTGTAAGTCCTTTCTCACATTAATTAACCTGGAAAATAATTGCAAAAAACTCATAGCAGACCTGCGTCTGTACCGCTAAGTAAAACCAGGCCAGGAGGCAACAGACTATTTAACTGCTAGCAAGTTTCCTGGTCTGATTTTAGCCTGTGCAGTCACCCAGACAGATAAGGTGGAAGATGGGGATGGAGGGGGGGGGCATCCCTAGACACCACTGAGGGCTGACTTGTTTCCCCTGATACGTTGTCCATGAACTTGGGTGTTCTTAGTGCAGCAGGAGCCGCGGTGGAGGTGGTCCTGAGCCATGGGATATACTTGCTGTTTAGTCCTGTCCCTGGAGCAGTTCCAGCAGGGCCAGGACAAGCAGATGGTGTTCTTGTGGGACCAGACCCATGATCAGAAACGATTCTCAGCTGTCACCCAGCAGCTTGCGCTTGCAGAGTGTCTCATCTAGGAGCAGACTGGGCAGAAGATCAGGTGATGGATCCTTTAGGATGCTCCTGTCTCCATACAGCTCTGGTTCCTGGAACTGGGTCAGTCTCCCTGTGCCCGGCCCCAGCTTGGCTCTGGGGTCTGGGCAGTGGCGAGAGAAGATAGGCTGAGCCTACCTTTCTTCCTTACTCATTTCTGGCCTCATGGACCACTGTGGCCTCCTTCTTCCCTGCAGGAGTGTGTTTTCTTGGAGGGTTTTGTCTCCTTTGGTTATTATATGTTTTAAGAGGTTTTATTTGTGCTTCAGGCTTTCACATGGAGGATCTTTAAGACTGGAACTAGTGACAATCTGGTCTGTAGGAATCTGGTAAGGAGAAGTGGATACAATGCCCAAATACCATTTGAGGAAGAGGGAAACCATGAGTAGCAGCTGCTTGAGTGAGAAAGAGGGCTCCAGGAGGGGCTCGGGGAGCAGCCAGTGTGTTTTGTGAGATAAAGTGGGGTTGCCCGTGTGGGGTGTGCAGATAGGGAAAGGATGGAACGTGGGGAGTGGGAGAGGTGACCAAGACCAGCCCTTTGCTTGCGTTGAGGCTGAAGGGCGGCTGCAAAGTTTGGGAGCAGGAATGGGGCTAACCCTGAGCCAGAGGAGCGACCAAGGGGGTGCATGGGAGCGGGGGGCTCACTCCCTCGGCAGCCTGCCCGTCACCCCCGGAGCCCCTCGTGGAAGAGCCACGTGCTGAAGCAATCGCCCGCCGTGGGGCTGGAGCTGGGGAGTGCCGGGTTAAAAGGAGGCCACAGGGACATTTCTGTTCTAGTTCTGCAGTTGCTGCAGAAAGGTTTCCTTTGCTTTGCAGAAGGAAACTCTAGGGATGGCTGTGGGATGAGGGACAAAATGAGGTATTTTGAGGATAGTGTTTTGTTCATTATTACACTGTTTGTGATTCTCTTGTGATTTGGAGCAACCTTGTCACATATTCATTAAAAACGTGATCCATCTGTTTAAATTTGATACGGAATTTAAGGAGGATGAAGGATAAAATTTTCATAAACCCCGAGGTCTTGAGAATGATTCTCCCTGGGAAGAGAGTTGTGTAGGGCAGAGGTGTGCGTGCTGGAGCAGATCACCTCGCTGCACTGCCTGCTGCCTCCATCGTGTGACCGACTCTCTTGACCGGTGTTCAAGCGTGTATCACAGTTGCATACTGTGTAATCTCAAGAACCTTCCCAGTCTTGACAAAGCCCCATGAGCTAAGTGGGTGCTCAGGTGTGAGCTAACTGGGTGCTCATGCATGAACGCGGTATAAACCCTGCACTTTATGCCTGATAGACCACCTCATGTCTCCGATAGACTCTTCTCTAATAGAGTCAGTCTACGAGCAGCCCCATCCCAGAAGACCCCCCAGAAGACACCTCCCATCAGTGCACGGGTACAGGATCCCCCTGGAAAGGGCACACCCTCCGGTTCGGATCCCAGCTTGCTGCTGGATCTCCTCTTGGTGAGGTACGTTAGCTCTTTTAGCTGGGCTGCTGGCAGGTCCTGGCTTCATTTTCCACCTCGGAGCTCATTCTGTTCCCTCCTTCACCGGGAGACAGCGTCCATCCTTCTTGGTTTAAGTAATGTTCATTTCATGTCCTTGCATATGCAAATGCCCCTGGGAGTCATCTCTTGCACTGCTGGCTAGTAAACAACTCTTATCTCAGCGAGGGTTAAACTATTCCTCTCCCTTTGGTATTTCATCAGACGGTATGTTCTGTATCTGTGTGTGCCTGGCTCAGCACTCACTTAGCGAGACGTGACGGTGATTGATCCCTTAACCACGTGCAGAATTTATTTATTAGTTTCTTAAGTTGTTGGGTTTTTTGGCGGGAAGGTGTAGTAACCAGGCAGGTATTTTGGATAATTGCTAAGGACCCAAGTTGTCATTGCTCATGCAAATGCTCAAGAAATGAAAAATTTAACCAGGTGCTTTGCCATCATGTAAAAGCTGAAGAAAGGCTTTAATACTTAACAGTGAGAGAGTAGAGCTCTGTCACTTTGGATTCTGTAACGGTGGCTTCATGCTATAATGTGTTTCATTATAAACGTTTTGGGGGCAAAACTGAGGTGGGGGCTTCCCCAGAGGATGAATTAGCTGGAAAGCAGCTAAGGAAGGATCTCATGTTAATGCAGCTGCTGGTTTCTGACCCGAGAGCTGCTGCTGGCGAGCAGCTGACGGAAGGGAGGAGATCAGCCTCTTTCTCTGAAGTGGTTGGTGTGTCAGGTTTCCATGCAGAGCACGTGTGGATAATGCGATCTGCAAACGCTGCTGGCTGCTTCAGCCACCAGCACAGAGCGAGCTGGGAGCATGGGGCAGGTGGCTTGGAAGGGTTTATTTCTATCGCTTTTTGATTATAAAACAGAGAAATACGTCATTGCGAAGAACAAGAAGGTGGGGATTCTTTATCGAGTGGTGCAGCTCTCCATCCTGGCTTACCTGGTGGGGTAAGAATCACCCTGCATTTCACATACTGCTGCGGTTGTTTGCTTGCTGTGTTGTGATCAAGATTAATGTAGAGTACTCTGCATACAGTGACAGCTTGCTATGCCTTATGATTTTAATGCAGATAGTTATGCTTGTTTATACAGCTGGATTTTGTAATGTCTAATAGATTATATCTGATTTTTCACCTGCTAGGGATCGTTAGATTCAGCTCTACCTTCCAGATTAACGTCGGGTTAAAAATAGATCAAATAGCACTATGGCTTTGTACTGCATTATTTACGCCTTTATTTCTGTATTCGGTGGGAGTGGTGCCAAACCTTAACACCTGACTCATTAGAAACAATAGCATTTATGGCCACGGTTGCTGAACCTTAGGACAAACCTGGCTTGTCTGCACAGCTGCATGACTTGCTCAACTCTAAGTGGGAGGGAACCAAGCACAAAGTGGCAGATTTCTTTGCTGGAGTGGGCTGCAGCAGCCAGAATTGTGGAGGTTGAGGCAGTGGAATGTCGGCTGCCTTGCATTTATTTCAGAGCAGGGCGAGTTGGCATGGAGATAGCTAGAGCTCCTCTCAGAAAAGGCCCAGTTCTGCAAGAGGCTGGTCACACTGACATGTAACAAACACAGCAATACTCCTTGCAGCTTGCAGGCTCAGACCTGGAATTATCCAGCTTATGTGATGCCTGTGCCATTGCTTCCTGAGTTTCTGAGGCTTTGCAGAATGTGATTCGTAAGTCTTTACCCTCACTGTCTGTGCTTCTGAGTCCCTTCACCTTTCTCACACCTTGTGTTTTCACTGATTAAATATAGCAGAGTCATTTTTACGTGCTAGGTTTATTTATAGGAAGGTGTACGGTTCCAGAGCCTGCTTTAGTTAGCAGGTCAGAGATGAAGTCTCAGCAGTCTGGCATGTATTAGCTGCTAAAGGAGGAATCCTGTAGATAACATTGCCGAGGACACTTCATCCGTCCAAGAGGGCTATAGCATGACCAGTGACCGTGAGTGTTCAGAGACTGTCTGGGCCATACTGGCTATTTTCTTCCCTAGGCATCTGTTGCCTTCCGCAAACCTTTGGCACTGTCACTGATGGTGCCTGCAGTGACTGGGGGCTTACAGCTTATCGCAGAGGTGGCTAGCGTTAGTCTGATGTCTGACTGTTTATGTACCCGTACCTGTTCAGAGGCTGGTGTGCCGGTTGTGATCATCAAACCCCTCTGGATCATTTCTTGCATGTAGCTGCCATTTCCCCCCTGATTCACTGTGGAAAATGTAAGGGTCTGCTTTTGAGCCCTCCTGGGAGAGAAAACCAGTGTTCTAGGAAAAACAGGAAAGTAGGAAACTTCACAGGGATAGGGAATGTTATTATTCAGGTTTGTCACAAGTGGCAGGTGAAGGGCAGCATATGTCAGTGCTGCTCAGCCCCACAGATGGCTGCTTTTGCTTTCTGCATGCAGTAGTGCACTCCAGGTCAGCGTACTGCAAAGGGGAGCTGTGCCAGCAATTGCAGCGTACGTCCCTACCCCAGAACCTGCCCTGGCACCCTTAGCTTCTTCAAGGGTCTGGGTGATTTGTTGTCTTGGCGGGTGACTTTGGCAGTATTGTGGGGAAGCTGGAAGTGTTTCATTTAAGCCAGAGAGGTTTTTGCTCAGTGATACGGAGCTCTCACTGCTTCCAGTGGGGAGACGTAAGCAAAGCCTTTCCCTGGACTGCTTAGCGAGGCAGCAGCTCTTCCAGATGTGCTAGTGAGAAGCCTGAAGCCCAGCACAGAGGCCACAGTGCAGGCAGGTTGTTACCATCACACTGGCTTACAAAAGATCCTGTATCCAGCTGAGAATATTCCCTACAGGTTTCTGTTAGTAATATTCAGCTCACCTGCAGGAGTTGCATCTCCCCAGACATGGTCTGTTGCTGGACTGGTAGCCTAATGGCAGGCTGCTAAAATGGGAATGAGTCATGTATTTGTGAAACCAACCATACTCTTTGTGAAACCAACCATACTCTTCACTGCAACTTGCAAAAGCTTATATTATTTTTCACCTTGAGGAAGACAGAGCCCTGTCCTCCCCCTCTTTCCGTCAAGGTTGCTGAGCGTACCACAGGACAGGAAGGTGGGAGGCTTGGTTTTTTACCCCATAACCAGTTATTACACCTTTCCCTGCGCATGGGGTCTTGCTCCTAACTCTTCCTCCAGTGCTGTAGATAAGCACAGCTTGTGTCAAAGAGTTTATTCTACATTTATAGTCATAGTTGCAGAGGGTTTGGTGTCATTGGCATGTTTTAATTTGCCCTTCAGTGGTGTTTGGCCTTGGTGTAAATCTTCTCTGGCTAACTTGTGCCCTGACCCCACTTGCTAATGCCACTGCCTGCTGTGTTCTTCACAGGTGGGTGTTTGTTGTCAAGAAAGGCTATCAGGACACAGACACATCCCTCCAGAGCTCTGTCATCACCAAGCTGAAAGGGGTAGCCTTCACCAACACCTCGGAGCTGGGGGAGAGGCTGTGGGATGTTGCAGACTACGTCATCCCTCCGCAGGTTGGCATCACCCCACTGCTATTGTCTCTACCGTTCAGCTAGAAAGACATCTTCCAGCATGGTTGCTAGTGGAAAGGCTGAAGTGATGTATCCAGGTCTTTCCTATGAATAAGCAGGAGGTGGGCTACAAGAAAGCAATGCTGTGCCTTCTCTTAGGTCTTTCCAGCAAATATCACAGCAGCCCTGTCTCTCTCACAAAGGTCCATGATACTTGGCAAGCAGAACTTTGTGAGCAGAAGTCCCGTGGACTTCAGTGGGACTGCTCAGCTGAGCAAAGTGTCTGCTTGCCTCCGTTCCTGGGCTAGAGCAGGCATGCATGGGGCAGCCCAGAGGGGGTGGGAGATGGAAAGAAAATGTGGTGCAATTTGAGTGATGAGGGTTGCTTGAAATATGTCTGGCTAAACCTGCCTTGCTGCTTCCTTGACTTGGACAAAGTGAGATGCATAGCTGTTGCTTAAGGGGAAAAGATGGCAGCAGATATGGCGTGGCACCAGGTTGGAAATTGCCCAGCTGTGCTTGCCAGTGGCTGTTTGTGCTTTCCCTGCTAATGCCTACCACGTGCATGGAAAGGTGTGAGGGGAAAATCAGGGTCTTGTGCTGACAGGGGGCAGAAAGTGGTAAATTGAACAATTTACTTGTCTGTACATAAGAATAAGGCTTCATCTTCCTCCTGCTGCAGCCCATGTTTACTCAGACCTGTGGATCTGTGCTCTGCATCTCCACCAATTTTAATGCAAAGCCTCACAGCAAGCTGTTGGTCTCAGATCGACGTGTGCTGTGCAGCAGGAAGCCAGGCAGCATGCTTGCAGTGCCTCTTGTTCAAGCTGTGTGGAAGCCCTGCGACACTTAGCAGGTGGATGGTGTGCACACCCAGAAATGAAATGGTGATGCTGAGCAGTGTTTTAACTTGTCAGACATTTCTCCTGTGACTCAGTGGTCTTGTTACTGTGTGTTGGCTTACTGGGAGGCCTGGTAGTGTGTGTGCTGAGTAAAGATAGCTGTCTCTGCCTCTGGGCTGGTGTGCTCTGCGACACAGATGTCTGGGCTATAGCATTATGAAGCCAAACATGACTGGGCAATCAGTCTACAATATTGAATCCATCACTACTGCAGTGTACATCAGCCTCCAGCAACTACGGTGATGTTAGATCCTGGGCTCACAGTGAATCTCAGCAACTTTGTGTGGACTGTGAATGCAAACGTAGACATCTCATGAGCCTTCCTGCTCTGTGTGCTGATTACTGTTCATCCGCTGAATGTCTCAAGTTAGCCATGAGATGCATCCCCCATGGGTTTTTAGGAGTATCTGAATGCCTGCTACCAGTGCATTAAGTGACTTGCTCTGCCAACTACTGTGTAATCTCTCATTTCGCTTTGGAGGGAGAGCCCTGCGCTGTCCTGGTGGGTCTGGGTGGGCTGGTTTGTACTGGAGAGACCCGGGTAGCGGAGCAGGAGGCAGTGAGGGCTGGGAGAAACCCTGTGTCCTCTATGGAGCAGTGGGCAGCTCTCCTGAGCCCACCAGCGTGGCTGCTGACTGACATGTCCCTCCTGCTGAGGACAGATGTACCTGTGTCCCAGGATGCCGGTGGGACATGGGCTAAACACATCCCATGCAGAGCACAGCGAGGGAAGGAGAGCAAGCCAGGCAAGTGTGAGAGCACTGAGCTCTGCTCTCGTGGAGGGAAACCTGAGATCTCTGATTTTTATGTGCAACAGGCAGGGCTGTGTGTTGGAAGGGGTTTTCTGAGAGACTCCGGAATAAACAGCAGGCACTCAGTGTACTGAAATTCACTCTGAGGGCTGAGAATGCCCTCGGACAGGGTGAACCAGTGGCACTTTGGGGTTAAGCTTAATATAGAGCAAGGATTCGTCTGGTGAATCCTTCACTAGTTGCTTTCTGGGGCTTGTTCTCTGACAAGTTTGCAGAAACATCTTGTTCCCTGTTGTGGTTCAGAGCAACCTTGTGGGGTCAGGGGTCCAGACTTTGCTCCTGATCAGGTATTTTATCACCAGGTGCTCGCTCACACAAGCAACCAGTGTTACAGGTAGCAGGGCTTGACACACTGCCAGTTCCTGTCGTGGGTGAGGATTTTTTGTCCGAGATGCTCGGGGCTGCCCTGCCTCACGCCAGGACCGTGGGCTGGCTCTAATGGTTATGTGTGCCCCCTGATGTGATGAGAGTCAGGCTCCCCAGTGCTGGGGGCTGTCAGGAGATAACCCGTGTTTCTGTAGCTGCAGCCTGGTCCTGTTACTGACCCTCCTCCCTTTCTCACGTGTGCACGGTATGGAGCAGAAATGGTAGAAGCACATGGTTTATTTCGGCATTCATTTCACTGCCGAGTGGAAAACCAGCCTCCATCTGTAGTGCTGTAGTAAGCTGCTTTCTCTTCCCTCTTGCTGACTGTACAATTGTCTTCAGGCTTGTTTTCTGCTGTGGTTTCCTTTGGTGATTGGTTGTTAAGGGGAAACCGTTCAGGGGAAAAGTTAACTGTTTTAACTTTTTGCTGAATGTGGGGAAAGGACCAAATAGAAGCTGTAAATGTGCAAAGAAAGGAAGGCTCCAGAATGCGAGTCAGCCATGCATATTGTGGCTTTGCCTAAATACAGAAGAAACACTATACTGCCAGAAATAAGGATTTTAGGGATGAAATTGCAGTCAAGTCTCTCCTTGCATGTCTCAGACAGTCATTCCAATGGCTCGATAAAGGGATCTGTATTCTCTCTATTACAGCCATGCTAGAAGCGCTCTGTTTTGTTTTATCGCATGTCCATGGTGTTGCACTAAATCTGCTCCTGCGCTGTGCCCTGCTGCCTTGCTCCATGAGCTTGGGCTTGTAACAGCGCAGCTGGGGCGGCCAGCCTGACCCTGGCTGAGAACAAACACCCACAGCTCTGCAGTGGGACGGGGCCTTTGATGCCTGATCAGGCACTGTGTCCTTATGGAAAAGGAGGACGAGCGCTTGCCAGCGAGGCAAGACTCGGCAGTCCTGCTCACCAAATTAACACAGTCTCTGAAGCAGAACCCCTTAAGCCATAGAGACCCACCGACCTCATCCAAATATCCAGACAAAGGGCGCAGTTGTATCTCAGCCTGAAAAGCATCAGGAGAGAGGGAGGTGTTACTGTCCTGCAGAGAACAGCATCCTCCTTGTAACAGGTACTTTAAGAGTAAAACAGATTTTCTAACTCTTCCTGCCTTCCTTTGTTTATTCTAGGGTGAAAATGTCTTCTTTGTCATGACGAATCTGATTGTGACCCCAAACCAGAGGCAAGCCATGTGTGCTGAGGTAGGAAGAACTGAGCCCCTTGGCCCCCAGACCCCTACAAAACTGGGGGTAAGAACTGACAGAGGACACCTGGGGAGCAACGAGCACAGGAAGGATGAAAGGCGAACGGTCTTTCTCTGTAGTGTAATATCTCAGTTGGGAAAATCAGATTGGTTACTGCAAACCTGGAGGTTCAGCTCTCTTAATTTCCAGAGGCACTGATCATGTAGATATCTTGCTGACTTTAGTTGAAGGTGTTGGACATCTGCCCAGCTGGAGATGAGACCAGAACAGTGATTGCTCAGGGTCAGAAAAGGCCATGGGAAAACAACTTTGAGGTGACTCGGTCTAGTTACAGGTAGAGGAGACTTTCTAAGAGCCCCATCCTGGGAAGGGCTGAACATTCAGGCTTTTGTTACCTTCAGGACGTGGGAGGGTGCTTAGTACCTTCCAGAACATGCCTCACAGGCCAGAGGCATGAGGTATTTCCATGTCATGTTGAAAAGTCCTCTGTGGAGACGTGGTTCAGAATGGGCTGGAGCCTGGGGGAGGAGGATGCTGGTCATCCAGGGAGTGTTGTCTCCATGTAGCAGAGATTAATTTTCCATATCACAAGCAGAGGGGTAGCCCAGGCCGAGAGCACAGCTTGCTTGTTCAGGACGCGGCTGTCCTCTAGTGGCTGCATTAACCCGGCGTGCAGCTGAGAGAAGGGTAATTTTGAGCTCAGAGAGCTTGTAGCTTAAATCAAAGGTAGGGTTATCTCTTAAGGTGAAGTACTGTGGCCTCCTGCTTGGTTTTGGTGAGTGGTAGGTGATGTCTGGGTTTTTCTACAGCCTGTCCCTCTCTAGACTGAGCAACCCCGAGAACAGGATGTAGCTGAACCATGGTGTTGCTGGTGGTGTGATACTGCTGAGCTATTTCCACATGACCCGCAGTTACCACTTCAGCTGCACATTTTCAGTGTTCACCATCCTATAGAGGATTCACCCCACATCAGCAGCACTTTCTTACCCCTCTGAGTCTCGTGTCCTGTCACAGGTCTCACTTCTGTCCTCTTCCACTTTGCAGAGTGTCAGCATTCCCGATGCCCTGTGTTACAAGGACGGGGACTGCCCGGCAGGGGAAGCAGTGGTGGCTGGCAATGGTAAGCGAAGGGTTTCTCCTCCTGTACTGTTTCTGGTAGAGGTGGGTTCCTTCAGAGGCATCAGCCTGGTTACAACCCCAGAGATCTCTGATGACAGAGAGTGGCAAGGACTTTCTTTTCTTTGCTATCTTTTATTAAGATTGCCGCCTTGCTTACAGCTCTGTGGTGGCTGGGCCAAAGCACCCCAGGCTACTCAGAGAAGCAACAAGAGAGTGGTTGTTCCAGCTGAGAGGTCCTTTCACAGCAGGGAGGAGGGCTTAGGGTGGCAGTGAAAAGCATCCAATTTTCACGTGCCCTGTAGGCAAGAGAGGAGGTGGCTGCTCTGTCTGACCTTTTCTGTGATGTCTGTGCTGCAGGGGTTAAGACTGGACGTTGTTTGAAAGACACGGACAGCATCGGAGGGACTTGTGAGATACTGGCCTGGTGCCCAGTGGAGAAAAGATCCAAGCCCAAGTATATGGCCATCCTATGCTGTTTTCAAGCTTGAGTTGCTTGGCTTGTGTGTCACTCAGGGCGGTTTCTGGGTTCCCTCTGCTTGGATGCTTGCTTGAATGTTGGCTGTTCCAGTGTAGGAGGGAGCTCTGCATGGGCCCCTGGCAGGACTGGCCCTCTGCTTCCCCCTGCTTGGCTCACTGGCTGTCCCAGGGCTGTTTCCAGCTCTTAGGGCCCCTCAACCTGCTCGCTCCTCACCAACTCCTTGCTGGCAGTGTGGGGAAAGTGGCATGGCTGGCCTAGCACCATGGGGTGAAACCTAGCTGTTTCTAAAATGGCAATTCCAGTTTAAACATGTGGGCAGGGTATGAACATAAACCAGATAACAAACCCTTCTCTTCCAGGAAACCACTTCTCGCCAGTGCAGAAAACTTCACTGTTTACATCAAGAACTCAATCCGCTTCCCCAAGTTTAAGTTTTCCAAGTAAGTGCAGGTGCTCGGAGATCCCCCTGTCCTCTCCATCACAGAGCCAATAACCTCGGTTTGCTCCACTGTCCTTCTCCTGTCTGAGGGTTGGGGTGGGGAGGCAGATATTCCCCCTTCTAAGGCGCAGGCAGAGACCTTTGGCTTCAGGCTGTGCAGGAACAAGGAGATAATGAGGGCTTGGAGCTTCTCAGAGAGCAACTGGGATAAGGCTGTCCTTCACCAAATGAGGTCTGCGATGGCTCCTACAGTATGGGATGCACCAGAGCTCCTGAGGCAGATGAACCTGTCCACCAGCCAGTGCATAATCAGTGCAGAGCTGCTTCTGCTCCCAGATATTCCTCCTCTTCCATAAAGATGAAGTTGCCTGGACAAGGCTGGGAAAATGCAGATTTAAAATATTTGTTTGCATTTGCTGCTGCGGCTCTGGCTCCAATATGAATGAAAGAAAAAAGTGTAGAAAGGAACGTATTCTTGCTATTCTGTCAAGCTCAGCTAGACATTTCTAGCATCTTTATTTTTTTTCCTTGAGGAAAGTAAGTGGCCCTGCAGCACCCTGGCAACCTGCTCCATGTGAGTCCTTCCATGAGCCCAGATTCAGCTGGCCTAGTCCCGGTCTGGCCTGGACGTCTTTTTTGTGTGGGCAGACTGCTTTCCCTGGGCCAACAGCGGAGAGGCTCGCAGGGTGACAAGGCTGGTGGCAAGGTGCCATCTCTGTTGTGCACGAGGGGTGTTGGAAAAGTCTCTTGTCTCTGCAGTCTTGGTGGCATAGGCTGTGCAGGCAAGCAAAGAGGGAGACAAGGTGGATTTCCCTCTTCCCTACATGCAGAATGAATGTGCTGGCAACCAACAATGAGTCCTACCTGAAGAGCTGCCGCTACAGCACGGAGCATCCCTACTGCCCCATCTTCCTCCTGGGGAACATCGTCCAGTGGGCTGGGAGCGACTTCCAGGAAATGGCCTCGGAGGTAGGAGTGCCCCTCGGGCTCGTGTGGCTTCCCAGCTGGCTGTACTGCTCACTGGGTGGCCATGAGGAGAGCCAGTGGTGACTGCCCAGGGAACTGCCTCCTGTCCAGGGTGCAGTGGAGAGATGCTGGTTCTTAAAATCACGCTGGTCCCATTTATCCTGTCCCCAGGGAATGGGAGGCAGGGCAGTGTAGGTCCTCTGGAAGAGGTGGTCAGGTCAGTTATCTGTTACTCAGGGCTGCCCAAACTGCTGCTCTACCAGCAGGGTTTCTTTGTTTAATTTCAACATTACTACACCATCCGTTTAAACCCAGAACTCTGGCAGGCCAGTGGGGCTCCTCTGCTCAGAGAACGCCCCGGGAGGCTTCCCCTGCGGGAAATGGACACATTTCTGCATGGAGTCCTGGGGCTGCAGTGCCAAACAGGCTGCGACCCAGTGCGTGAAGCACAGGGGGAAAGATGGAGCCAGTCTGAGGCATGCCGGGAAGCACAGGGTGAGAAGAGTGCAGGTTTTGTGCTGGCTTCTGCACTTGTGAACTTCAACCCCGCATAAAAGAGCGTCTTCTCCACTGAAGTATGTTACAGCCACTTAAATTAATGAAATCAGTGTCCTGGAATAAGAAATCTCCTCCTAGGATACCAGCTCAGGGAAAGCTAGGGTCATGCGTAGAGTAATGTGACTAATACCATAAGCATGAAATTAGCCCATCCAGAAGTGTGTGTGCTTGTGTGTGACCAGAAATGCAGCTGTTCTTGTCCCTGGGGAAAAACTTGCCCAAGGATCTGACAAATTTGAAGACAAATTAATTGAACTAAGCTTAAAAAACTCACACTGTCTCTCTCTTTTATTAAGGGTGGTGTGATAGGAATTCAGATTGAATGGAACTGTGATCTTGATAAAGCCCCTTCTGAATGTAATCCTCACTATTCTTTTAGCCGGCTGGATAACAAGTTTGCAGAAAAGTCCATCTCTTCTGGGTACAACTTCCGGTAGGTAAAGAGGAGAATGCGATGCAGTACTGCAGTCAGGCTGAGCTGGTTTGACTTGCAGGTGTTGGAGGTTGGCAGTGAAGTAGCACCAGATCGGACTGTGCCAGGCACGGCCCCAGCCAAGCACGCTGCTTCAGCAGAGGGAGGGAGGTAGGGAGGAATGCTCACAGCAAGCTAACGCTGGTTTTCATGGGGGAATAGATCTGTTTGAAGAGATAGGTGAATTCAGATGAGTTCTTGTGTGTGTGGGCAGATTATGGAGTTAAAATCAGTATTGTTGCATTCCAGGTTTGCCAAATATTACCGGGATGCTCAGGGGGTCGACTACCGGACGCTCATTAAAGCATATGGAATCCGCTTTGATGTGATGGTGAATGGCAAGGTGAGTTCCCAGGCCAGAGTATTTCCGATCCTGGAGAGGAAGAAGGAGGGAGGCATTTCTCAGTGGGAAGGCAGCTCTGGGATGAGAACAGCCTCTCTGGCTTGTAGGAAAGGGTTCTTGCCATTCATCCACGTGGAGCTAACCTTACATAAGAAAGGAGATGACCTGGGGTGCAGATGAGTCTGCATCTCTTCTACCTAAAACCAGGCTCATGTAATGTCCAACAGAAGTAAATATGCACCAGAGACTTGTTTTTCATCCATACGTACTGCAGAAGAAAGAAGCCTAATCCAGGGATGACGCGAGCTCAGAAATGCAGCCATGAACAGCTGGATCTGAGACACACACAGACCTTTAGCCTCCAAGATTGTTCACTGCAAATCTTCTGTGGCTGTGCCTGCTTGTTGCTAACAAAACAGATCCATGGGCACTAGTAGTTTCCCCTGTGTAATGCCGTGCCCCTGATTTTGTTTCTTGGGTTGTTCTTTCACCGAGTACTTCATGACCTTTTTTCTTTTAGGCAGGGAAATTTAACATCATTCCCACGATTATCAATATCGGTTCGGGGCTTGCTCTCATGGGAGTGGTAAGTGAATGCATTTTCTTAAAGTAACATATTGGGACCTAGATCCCTCATTTAGCTCTTATGAGGATAAAATGGGACGGTTTGTTTATATCTTCTCTAGCAGAGTTTTTGCTACTCTGGCTGCTGAGTGAGGTGTGTGGTTGTGTCCTGTCTTAAAGGCATTTGTTCATCTACCTCGTAGTCTAAATGCCCCTAAGATTACATGGATTATGAAGGAAAATACAGCTCCTACAAGTTATTCTTCTTTAATTAATGCTCATTGCTAATTAATCAGAATACTTCCTCTTCTGCTCTAAAGATAAAACACAAGTTCTTTCTGTTTGCAGGGAGCTTTCTTTTGTGACCTGGTGCTGCTGTATCTGATTAAAAAGAGTAACTTTTATCGAGGCAAAAAGTATGAGGAAGTAAAGTAAGTGGGCTTGGCTTTTGTGTTTAAACGTAATGGCTTTATTGTTATGACTAATAGAAGGAGATACGGGAACACAGTAAACATTAATGGCAAACAAAGGCCAATTCCAGGAAATTAAAATCCTCCAAATTAGCTTAGCCAAGTTCCTCCCTCCTTCTGTAATTCATTGCTGCAGTTTGCTGGGGAGCAAAGGAAGCTGCTGTGTCATTGTTGGACTATAAATGGCCTTGCACTGTCGGTCCATAATGACTGTGGATGGAATTGGGGCAGCTGCAGAGCCTCATGAAACTGAGAACCGGGGCTTTATCTGTATGGAGGTGATGGCCTTTGTGGTAAGGTGTGAGAGGCCTGGCTGGGAACCTCTTGCCCACATTGCTTCCTGAACTAGAAATAGCCTGCTTGCCTTGTCTGTCACCTTTGCTTCTTTCCTCAGGTCCAGTTCCAGGAAATCGTTATCTAGCCCTACACTGAATGGGAATCAGAGCCCTGACCAGCTCGGTGGGCTCTAGGCACAGCAATGGGTCTGCCAGCTGGACTCATGTTCCAGGAAAACCATGCAGGTGTGAAATCACACCAGGACTGGGAGGTGGCACTACCCCAGATCAGGTCTGCCATCTATTATCGGGATTCCCAGAGGAAAAAAAGTCCTTTAAAGACCACCCTTCTGTCCCTGAGATGTTCTCTGGTATCCTGAGCTTGCAACAGTGTGCTGTCGCTATGGATTTATAAAAGAATTTTATAAAAGGAAAAAGAAGGCACCAAACGATTGTTTTTATATCTATTGATAGATATATCTGTACCTACGTCAATAGCTCACATTATCCTGTGGCTGTGCTTTGCTTCCACGTGCGAAAGAGCCGTGATGTGAAACACTACTGGCACTTTGAAGAGGGCTGAGGCTGAGATTCAGCCTGTCTCCTGCTCCACTGGCTCGCAGCTACCGCTTCCAACTCTCGCTTGTGTTACTTGCAAGATTAGATGTAAAGCAGCGGGACTGCTCTTGTTGGGAAGTGCGATGAAATGCAGCATTTCAGCAGCTCTCAGAGCCCGGGGGAAAGGG
This sequence comes from Mycteria americana, assembly GCF_035582795.1. Taxonomy (NCBI): domain Eukaryota; kingdom Metazoa; phylum Chordata; class Aves; order Ciconiiformes; family Ciconiidae; genus Mycteria; species Mycteria americana. The sequence goes on along the minus strand of NC_134379.1, from coordinate 4,978,790 downwards.
GCTTGTTATCCTACGATGCCCGTGCTGACTGGGCCTGTGTCACAGTGGGGGCAATTGCTCTTATTGCTCTCTGTGTGTAACCATTAGGGCTAGAAACCATGCTCCTCCAGGAAAAGCCTTCACAACAGCTGCAACAAGGTGCTCTGCTCATCTCAGGAACAGCAGGAGAAGGTCCTGCCGCAACTCTGAGTGGAGAATCAGTTCAGCCATCGCTGGGCTCCAGCTACCTCACCTGCTCCCCACCGTCTCCATTTGTAGTTGGCCCAGAGAACCGACATTTCAGAGCACAGAACACTACCAGCAGGCAGAAGAGTATTTTGAAGCAAGGCATGGACAGATGTTTTTGTGGTTGATAGTGGAGGGGAAAGGGGGTTAGCGCACTGGAAAGCAGCGTGGCGCTGGGAGTATCTGCACAGGGAGGGTCTTAGGTTCTCCTTCCTTTGTTCAGTGGCTGGTTTGATTTGCTCGGGATCGTCCTTTCTGCATCACTTACCAATTGCTCACGGTGGGGAAGAGATCTGGATGGGGGACGCGATGATTCTGCTGTTTTTCGTAGTACCCTGAACTGTACTGCAAACACTGACAAGGGGAGCTCTACCAGGTGAAACAGACTTTGCCAGGTTCTTTGAAATATACCAACAGGAGGAAAATTTAGAAGACAGATGTCCACTATTTCAACACTCTGGTAACTTCCAAGAACTACTAGTGCTTCTTTGTTTCTCAATAGAGAAATGTCTCATTGCAGCCCATTTTGTGAATTTATGTTCATGTGGGGATGTAACTATCTCAGAAGAGAGAAGTGCTTACAGAATATCATTGTTTAAAGTTTGCATTTGCTTAAGCTGACAGGAGCCAACTCACCAGCTCCTGAAGACAGTAGGTGAATAAATATTCCTGCCTCATTTAAAGCTTCCACACCGTGGCTTGGTACAAGCCAGTCAGTGTTCTGTAAATGCTGCCACATCGCCATTGATCAGGAGTCGTCATGACAAAGATGAAGTGTTTCTGTGCACTCTTTGAACATCAAGATGTAAAGGACTCCTAGCATCCTTACGTACTGCTAGGACAGCTGTACAGAGGGTGGTGTTACAGAGAGCTGTTGCGATTGAGTGTCCTGCACAAATGGAAACAGCAAGCTGCACCCACCTTTGCTTTAACTTCTTCAAGGTGGTTACTCCGAGGTACAGGTTGATTCTAAATGAAAATTCACCTTTGTTAGCAGTGGCAACCTCCAAATCCAGTCACTGATAGCAAACCCCACCCAGTCTAGTCCACTCCATCTGCTTCTGTTCAGATGCAAGTAATTATTGAGTCAAACACTTAGCTAGAAAATAGAATTAAACAGTGGACTTAAAATAATTTAGGATAAGCTGTGTACCTCTGATGCTAGAATGGCATGCAAAGCCTCTTCTCTTCATGCCAGAAGTCTCTCCCCTAGGCAAGCACGAGTCACCGTGTCTATAACTGCACTTGTCAGGCCTATTAGAATTACCATGCCAATAAAACAGCCCAGGCTTTTGACTGTCAGAGCTTAATTCTATTTGAATAATTTCTAGATGGCGAAACACATGGCGAACCCCACATGTGACATGAGGCCAAGGCACAACTCATGGAGACCAAGTACTCAAGGGCTCATAACAACATGTAAAGCTGACCGTGCTCTACCGAGACCAATGTTTCAACTTGACGAAACATCCTCTCATTAGATGACCAAAGCGATTTCCTGAATTTAAGTCTTCAAGGGCTTCAGGCCCCCAAAAGTCCCTAGAATATTTCCCTTCTTTATAACCTCTGTTTAACACCATTGCTGTTGATAAAACATAACCAGATTCCTTCTCAGGAGCATGTAACTTTGATTTTTTTTTTTTCCCCTCCTTGTATTTAATATACAGCAATAAAATTTGTCACTTTAGGGCAATGCTCTCCAAGACTCTTCTGTACAGTGTGGTTTTTAGGTTGCACACACCACCTTTTCTTTGTGATACGTACTTATGCTAAGCAAGTCAATTAAACACTAAGTTTGCACAAGCAGGTCTATAGCAAAGATGTTACATGTAGGGCGGGTGAGCAAATTGTCCTTTCTGCTCCTGCCAGACATACGGAACCACACCAATGGACTGTTCAATCATGCAAGATGCCAGCAGGCTTACAGGCGTGTTCAGTACAGCCTGAGCTGGCAGGTAACAAGACATGGCACACACTTACTTGGTTGTCTGTGTTTCATTGGACACAATGGTACTAAAAAGGAGGAAAGCGTTTGACTTGTGAGAGCGTTACTTCTTGACTTTTGCCTATGCCAGTGAAGAGCAGCTGTGACAATGTCATTTACTGATAGCGTGTACAGATAGCAATTGTGGAAATAACGTTTGCACTAGCAACTCAGTTCCATTTCTGTACCAAACCTTCACATACACTTAATTACATGCTACTGTGCAGTATTTCCTTGTGTCAAGTGGATTATTTTTTAAGAGTGCTGTGTTACACCCTGCTTTCCTCAGTATTTGTGTGTAGGGACAGGCAGCAAATCTAGAAGGAATTGTAATTGGTGTGCCTTATCTAAAACACAAAGGATACAAAGGACTACATTAACCCACAGCTGTGCCTGCAGTTAGGGACACGAGGTATTTCTTAACCACCAAACAAATATTCATGGGAGACATCCATGTGGTGTTTCACATTCAGTTTAATTAGAACAGTACTACCAATTCATTTGTACTTGGACATAATTTACTGACAGTATTAATAATACAAGCGATGAACAACAGTTTAAAAGGTAAGCTGGCCTAGTTGTGTAGATGACTTTGGCAACAGTCCTCCTGCTTCATTAGAAACCACTGCAGCTAATGTGGCTCCTAGTTGTTCTAGTAGACGTGAACCATGCCATACAGGAAAGTCCAGAACAGGACATATGTGAAGAGCCCTCCTATAAGCCCCCCCGTGAAAAGCGGCCTTCGGGATTTAAAGTACTTATTCCATCGCCGTCCGGCTTTTAACACCAAGAGCACGGAGAGGAGGACGGAAGCCAGGAAGTAGAAGATGAAGCCGTGCAGGCCGGTCAGGCCAAGGATCCCTGCCGTGGCACCCGACAGGGCCGAGACAGACGTCCTGCAATAGTCCAGGATGGCGGCGTTCCCCCGCACCGCCGCTTCGCTGATGAACTGCGGCCCCTCGCGCTTGGCCACCACAGCGGCCATGGCTCCCAGCCGGGCTCGGGGACCTCCTCTCTCCCAACGAGACTGGGGTAAAGGAGACACACACTGTACGGGCCGGGGGGCAGACTGGCCCGGCGCAGCCCCGGTCTGTGCTGAAGAGCTGCCTCCCGCGGAGAGCTGGGCCCGCGGCACCGACCCGGCGAGGCCGCTCGGCTCCGGGGCAGCCGCTGCCGCGAGGCCGCCCTCAAGTGCGCCGTTCCGGAGCGCGGAAGGAGCTCAACGGCCTTTGGCGGCCGCGCGGAGGCCCTTCCCGGCACCGCCCGCCTGGCACCGCGGAGCGCCCGCGGGGCCCTCCCGCCTTCCCCCGGCCCGTACCTCTCATCCACGGCGGCGCGCTGCTCCGCGGGACCCTCGGCCGGGCCCGACCGTCACGCCTCACACCCTGCCAAGGAACACCACACACCGCCCGTCACCGCGGGCCGCCCGCGGGAGCCGAGGCCGCCGCGCCTCCCCGCCGGGCCCAACCTACCGCCACAGCGGAGCCTCTCGCCTCCCCGCCGGAAGCTCCTGTCAGGCATCTTGGCGCGGGGGCCGCCGGGAAAGCGGCCTGGCTTCCGGCGCCCGCTCCTCCGCCACGGGCGAGGCGGCACCCGATTGGCTGGCGGCGGCGGCGACGGCGGCGGGGGGCGGGGCCGGGCGAGGCGCTTTTGTTCGGGCGGCGGCAGCGGCGGCGGGGCCATGTCGTACGTGCCGGGGCAGCCGGTCACCGCCGTGGTGGTGAGACGGGGACGGGACGGGGGCACCGCGCCGGCGGCTGCTGAGCGGGACAGGGACGGAGGCGGCGGTGCTGGTGCCGGTGCTGCCCGGCAGCGCCCTGCGGGCTGTCAGCGGGCGGAGGTGCCCGGCGGGGGCGGAGGTGCCCGGGCGCGTCCCGGGGCAGCCCTGGCCTGCGGGTGCGTGGCAGGAGCGGACGAAGGGCGCGGACTGCAGCGCCGCCGGCCCCGGTTGCCGCCCGCGGCCGCTCCCCGCCCGCCCTCGCGGCGGCTGTTTGCCGTGGAGGCTGTCCGGGTAACGGGCGGGCCGGGCACTCGAGCCCCACACAAACACCTCCCCGCTCCCGGATGGGAGAACCGGGAGGAAGCTGCGCCGGTCGGAGGGAACAGACCCCTGCCGAGGGCTGCGGCCCCCTCCGCCTGCTGAGGCGTTGCCTGAGGGAGAGGGAAGCAGCGGCTGTCACCGGGCTTGCGGAGACCTGTGCTCGCTGCAGCCAGCCCGGTCTTCTCCGTTGCTCCGGTGGCGGTGCGGCCGGTGCGTCCGAGCGCTTTGCTCGGTGCCCGCTGCTGGGAGCAACTGCGGGACATAGGCAGGATAGGCACCTGCTTTGCCTAAGTGGGGTTAAGAAGTAGAGCTTTTGAAGTATACTAATTGCCTTAATCGACAAGCAGCCCAAGCAAGGGGCGCTGTTGTTTCTTCCGCTAGTTAGAATGCTGAATTTAATTGTGCTGTGGGCTCACCCAGCTGAAATACGCCACACCACTCCCAGCTGTGTCAGCGCTGACAGCCCTGAGGAGATGGAAGCTGGCCTGGTGTGACCCAGCTGCCTGTACCCTACCGCCTTTGGGAAGCTCAGTGTCTGACAGGGCTGTTTGAGAAGAACCTTTTGGGTGGTTTTTGGTTCAGTTAAGACTGTGGCTTTTTATCTTGGCTCAAAAATTGCACAAGCTGGCATTTATACAGTACTTAGATAATGAGTAAAGCTTGTCAGATGCCTGCGTTCATCAGACAGCAAGGAACCTGTCTCTGGATTATGAAAGTGTGTTGGTATATAAGGTATCTTGAAAAAGAACCACCCTAATAATAGGTTGTTATTTCCACTGATAAGGCTAGGCAGGAACCCGTGGCACACGGATAAAGAGCAAGATGAGTCTGGCTATGAGTGACTGCCAGTTAGCAAGACGTGACTCATGTTTGAAGAGACCTGCTCTATTTTTAGTGTTTTCCCCTTGTATCTCCAGGCGGGGTAAAGCACTGCCTAGTTAAGGAGCTTGGCTGTATCATGCAATGAGCGCCCTTGGGGTGAGCTTGCAGATGGCTTCCTGTCCTGCTGCCTTGTGGTAGGGCTGAGAATGGTTCAGAACCAATTGTTGTCAACACCAAGGTCGCATGTGACTGACAGACAGCAAAGGCCATGAGATCGTTCTGTGCTGCCAAGGGGTTTTAGAGCTGTCTACCTGCAATGTGTAAGCTTACCAAGCTGTGATGCAGCCTGCTCTAGTAGGCTTACGGTATCGCTGTGAAAGACAATCTAACTGGGTCTTAAGTACCTATGTCTGAAACACACTTGAGATTTCTTCCAGTGATCACAATCTATTTTATCTCTTTCTCTTTTCAGCAAAGAATTGAAATACACAAGCTTCGCCAAGGTGACAATTTGATTCTGGGATTCAGCATTGGAGGTGGCATTGATCAGGATCCTACTCAGAATCCTTTCTCTGAAGACAAGACCGACAAGGTCAGGTGCTCTTTGTTTCCTGTAGCAACTACCTCTGCGAGAGGCTGAGCATATCCAACTCCCCCAGCAAGCTCACTCACTTGCGTCTATAGTCTGTCCTCTCACACAGTTGACTACAAAGGTTACTCTGTTGCCACTTTATCATTTGCAGACTAAGCTTGTTTTAAGTCAGCTCTCCACCTTTTCTATTTTCCATCATTGCACAAACCTGTTTTTAACTAGAATCCCATAATACACTACAATGTGGTTTTGCATTGTCAGAGTGGCCCTTAAATATTTAATGCTCCTGTATTTAGTAAATGAACACTTCCATCTTTTCCCAGGGTATCTATGTAACAAGGGTGACAGAAGGAGGCCCGGCAGAAGTTGCAGGACTTCAGATTGGAGATAAGATCATGCAGGTAAACACCAAGACAAGACAAGTACTAAAGTAGTACTAAGGGCACACTACAGAGAAGTTTCTGCTGGGGGAAATACTGTCTTCTGGATACTTTCCAGGACAGTTTGTGGGGCTTACAAACAAAGAGAGCTGTGGCATAAGCATATCTACTACATAGTTCTGATAGAACGGTTAAAGGACACCTGTGAGTCCATACACCTGCCTCCTTTTATGGTTTTTTCCTAGGTGAATGGCTGGGATATGACAATGGTGACCCATGACCAAGCTAGGAAGAGGCTGACAAAAAGGAACGAAGAAGTGGTACGGCTGCTGGTGACCAGGCAATCTCTGCAGAAGGCTGTGCAACAATCCATGATGTCCTAATCAATCATCAAGTTGGGGAAGGGTTGGGGAGGGAGATATATAGACTGATATCAAGCAAGGAAGCAAATACTAGACCTGAACAGGTTGTCTGGAAGGAGTGCATGTTCCTAACTGTGGTAAACACTTTTTTTCTTCCTCTGATGTAACTGGCAGTAGTAAAACTCTAGTCCCCTCAGCAGAATGCTTCTCTAAAGTCTTCCCTGCAGGTACATGGTAAGACTTCATTGTAGTCATGGCTTTCAGGAGGACAGGACAAACCCTAGTTATCTAAGGAAGCAACTGGAAAATCCTTAACTTTGACAGGATTATTTTGTAACACAAAAGCTTCCTATTTTAAGAGGAAATGTGGTTTCTGCTATGGAAGATAAGAGGGTTTGCTGTGCTTAAGCTTCTAGAAGCAAGCTGTCCTGTCCCCCCCATGCTGTCAAATAAAAATGCCAGAATTAAGAGTTGCACACTGCTGTGGGGAGGAGCACTGTACTAATCCCACGTTGTGTGCTAGCTAGACAGAGTATGCTGAAGGGTTTGGGGCATTATGGTTTACTGCAAAGATTCCCTGTACAAAGCAGCCTCTTCAGACAAGAAACAAAGTAACACAGAAGTGCTAGGTTAATGCCTGAAGTACGCTAAAAGTTCATAGACACTACAGTTCAACTTCACTGTCAGAGTAAAACCTTAATTCTCCTTGCTCCCAAGTAATTTGTAACATCAAATGAATCAAGCTTAAATTAAAGGAACATGGAGCAGGAAAGAAAACACTGTTGCTGAACTTACCAAAAGAGCTGCTCATAGCTGTAGAGTCTTCAAGTTCTTCATTCCACTTCTATCAGACTTGACATGGGAGGGGTGGATTTTGGTCTGTCTCCTAGAAGACTTTGCTTAAATCACTGATTTATTGGATGGAAGAGATGAATATGCCAGTAATTTGCAAAAGTGCCTCTTGACCAAATTTAAACTTCTGGTAAGATACTAAGTTGTTTAAATCAACATGCCACAGGATTTAAGATTCTTGCTGCAACACTAAGTTAATTATCTAGCATCCTCGTGGTTTGTTAACCAGCTAGTTCTACAGTTATCCAAAAACTGGAGTTTTTAATCCCCTTCAGTTGATTTATACATATCTATACTTTCCTTAAGCAGTCTTCAGGTAAGCTGTTGTAAATAGAACATGAGGAGGTGGCAAACTAACTTATTCAGTACATTACTGCTGCACCACGTACGTATGTGGTGATTAATGCGTCTCAGACTGTTCTGTACACACCAGCAGATGCCTATTTACCATTTTTATATCTATGGAATTACTACAATACTGCTTTTGGATTTTGTAACTTAAGAATTCAGTGGTAAATTTTAAGGCTTTCAAGTTGAAGTTATTTTTGTTACTATAAAGATACACTGCTATTTGTACTGCTATTTCACTTGATTTTACACACAATAAAACAAAGCTGGATTTCCTGAGCTGTTTCTCCTTACATTTAAGAATGCCACATCACTTGAATGCCTCCAGCTGAGACCTTTTTTCTGGCTCAGAGTGGATTGTGGATGACATCAACACAATGCAGTCTGAGGTTAGTAAGGTCTGATTTCACTGGTGGGTATTTGCAGTGCTGTCAAGCCTCACCTGGTTTCTAGCAGGGGGGAGAAGGGACTCTAGTTTTCCTTGGGTTGACAACCTAGTAAGATGCATTAGCGTTTGAGCATTCAAGTATTGTTCAAGTACAAATGCATGGATTCACTTTGAGTTCTTTTAAAGGGTATAATGCTTACCTTCAAATAACTCAAGACCTCGATCTCTACCTAGAACATACCATGTGTAGTTAGAAAGCTGCCCAGGAACAAAAACATATATTTAAACTTTAATCATGGGGCTGTTAACATGATCCACTTAAAGATATTATTTCTAAATCTTTAATCTTTACCATCTACCATGTAGGATTCAAGGCATGTCAGTAGAACTGAGCAAAATGAAGTTAGTGCACTAGAAGTACTCAAATAAATCTGAGCACTTGTCTTATTTCAGTGAAAGCTCTTTCAAAGGTGCTAAGAATACAGTTTCTGCTGCTTCTCAGTATTTTTTTTCATGAAGAGTTCAGGTTCTAGTATTTGTTTATTTGCTACCAACCTCATTATTCTTTCATGTATCACTACAGCTGTTCGTGGCCAACCTGAGTGGTGTTCTACTGTCTGTGAGGAGTCAGCAGCAGCAGGCAGTCTTCAGTCATTACATTAAGTGGTTGCTTAAACATGATCTCAGTTTTGGAAGCCAGAACTCTGCTCTTTGTGCTTCACTTCCAGTCAGAAAGACATCACTCTGGTCTTTCTTTTTCCATTAACAACAGGAAAAAGATCCACATGGTGCTTGGACAGCTCATGCTAAGCCATCTTTGCAGCTTCAACAGGCATGAATCTTCCATTTGCAAGTGGTGGCTAGATAGCTTGCTGTCCTTTAAGGTGTCCGGCAATCAGCATTTGGCAAGGCAGCAACTTGTATTCCATACCAGAGGGGATCAAAGTATAAACAGAGATCAGAATCAATATTTCTGGTAACTGGTAGTAGGCATCTTGAAAGCCCTCAGCCAGGGTAGGGGCAAGTTCAATTTAAAGTTTTTGTCTTCACAAGTGATGTTATTCACAAGGTTCATACCCTTGTCTCCTATAAAGGCAGTAGTGCTGGACTATAAAAACAATGTCAAAGACGACAGAGAAGACACCCAGGCCAAACTTGGTTGGATCTCCAAAGATTAACTTCCACTGATCTGTCGAACACAAAGTGAGAGAGTTAAGACTAACTCCTCAACTGTAGTCTTGTCTCAAGGCTACGAGGTCATGCCATACATATTACAGAAGTTCATGTTTATTACCTAGACTGCTTAGACACACCTTAAGACTGACTGTAGTGTACATCTTATGCAAAGCTAATTAATAACTGTTCCTGTAATTTCTTCAGAATAGCTATTTCTTTTTCTGTCTTGAAGGAAAATGAACAGATTCTTTATTCTCAGTAGAAGGACAGCCATACTATAGCACAAACATCGTTCTCCCAAGATAACCTACTGGTTTACATCTGCTCTGTAGCAGGATTCTCCCACCCCACTAAGAAAGGCCCCACCACTTCAGTTCCAGCCTTACCATTGTTGTATGACTGCAAAAACATCTGGAGAAGGCTGAAGCTTCCACCAGTGAAGTCTAGTAATACATTTCCAATACTCCATCCCTCAGTACTCTTCCGACGGAAATTCATGTATGCCTGAGAGTGTAACAAGAAGTCAGTCAGCATGTCATGTACAAGCATTTCTGAGATCACCATTTAAGAAGCCTTCTGTATAATTACACTGGTTTTGTCACTAAAAGACTTAATAAATAATCATTGCTGATTTAGTCTAGTCAGACTTTTAATAGCATACACTACAGGCTTAGGGTGACAGGAATACAGTATAAAAGCAGAAAAGTTCAGATTTACCTGTGGAAAATATTTTATCAGTGTGACTGCTAACTTAATGTAAGAGAAGCAGAATAAGAACTGTAGCCATGTCATTTCCTCAGCTGCAGCAAGAAACAGTGTTGTAAATGTGAAGATCCATGCAAGTGCCAGTAGTCCAACAACAACTTTGGATACTTTCTGACCTGCTCTCTGAAACAGAAATGCAGATACACTTAGACTGACCTAGGTCATACATCCCCAGACACACTGTAAGATACAGAATATGCTCAGGACTATGCAAGGTTACAGTCCAAACCTGTCGTTGTACCAGTTAGGCTCATACCACAAGGGAATTAAGATTAAATGAGTGCTACAGCAGCCAGCTGTAGGTTTGCAAAAGCTGATGAGCAATATTCAACATCAATCACTTGGAACACTGCTGTGTGTGAGCAAGTGGGAAACAATATTGTAGCAGCATTCTTGAGTATTTATGATGCTTATTCTCAGTACCACATCTGTAACAATCTCCTGAGTCCAGTCTGATGATATCAAGAGTTCCTATAAATGCAAAAGGCTGCTAATGCCATTATGGTAAAAGATTCATGGTTGCCTTCTAATTCTTCACTAGGAAAGACTATTGCACCTAGCAGTGGTGACAAATGGGCTGTTACAGTTTTAGGTTTAGCATCACAAAAGAAGCACCCCAAAAGAGAAACAGTTACTCTCTGGAGAAAACTGTCTGCTTAGGTCAGAGGCTTTTACGATGGGAATTAAATAGAGAACCACCTGACTATAACAACCAGTCTCACCTGAAAAGGGGTGGGAATTATAAAAGGGCCTTTGCAGCTGTTTTAGAAGAGAGGTTGAAAAAATCTGAAAGTTTGAATTGCAGGGAATTCCTGAGGACCTGTCCTAGCTTGAAGAATGCTCCAAGTAATGAGGAAATGGCAAAGCTTGTACCAGTATTTGTACTGTGTAGAGCTGTAATCCACGTGCTGGCTAGAGATCTGTTTGGGAACTTCATAACTTGGCTGTTCACCTTAGTTATTCTGAGTCCCTAAGGAGTTTACTTATAATTATGCTCAGAACATCGATGAGGCTGAAGTAGCTAAGCTTACTGGAGTTGCTACTAGCTCAGGAAAGATAAAGGCAGCTGGATTGTGAAGCCCGACTTCTATAAAGGCGAATGGAAGTGCGATGAAGAGGGCTTTGGAGCCCAAGAGGAGAGGACGGTGAGCGCTGAGGTGTCCGACAGAGGGAGCTCTGCCAGAGCTGACAGGTCAGCCCAGCATTGAGACCTACCTCGTAGATGCAGCACTGGATTATGATGAGGAGAGTTAGAGCTACTGCGTGGAGACTGAAGAACACATCATTGATAGCCACAGGGTTCACGCCACTGGGATAACGGACTAAGAATTCCTCCTAAATGTAAGAGAAACCAACACCAGCCAAATCCCTTAACTCCCTTCTGTAGATACCCACCCCCAGGCAAGTAGTAAGAGAGAATCATGCTTACCTTAATCAAGGGAATCCAGAAGAGTCCAACATTAAACACACTGTATGCTATAAAGCCAGTAAGGTTTAATGCTATAAAGTCAAAGCTTAGTCCGACAACACTAGACAAGGAGGGAAAAAAAAAAAAAAGTATGATAAATATGCATCAGAGTATTACAGGCAGTTCCAGGGACAACTTGACCCTAGAAGGTACTGATTTATAGGCAAATTTTGATGTAAGCCAAAGCTGCAGGCATTGTGACAACATGATGCTGCGAGTTCATCAGGAAGCAAGGTGAAATATCCCTCATATACCATGCACTGGTACTCACAACGGCTCTCACTGACAAGGTTGTGTCCCTGCTGTTTAACTTCACCTCTCCATGAGCTCAGCTAGTCTGACAAAACCATTCCAGCCTGAATCTATAGAAGCTGTAGTGCATCTTTGGCAAAACAAATGCTTTAGTTTTCATATATAATAACGTTTCTACTTACAGTCACTTAGTTTAAGGGGAGCTGGCCTAATGATTACACTACAAGGAGCTGTCTGATAAACAGCTCACAAGGTAAGTAATCTTTGAAGGTGGTCACCACAATTGTCTTGGCCAGATGATTTGCAACATGACACCAAAGGGAATGGGGAAGTCTCCTCTATCAAAAATTAGTATTGGATGCCAAACCTTAGGATTAGGTGTCTGTAGGATGCACTTAGTTTCCTCTGACCTGCATGCATAAAAGCTCACTGGGGCTGCACTTATTCACGCCCTATCTTTGCCTTGTTTTTTTCCCCAGTCTTTCCATGCATAATTCATGATAACCCAGATGGATGTAACTGAAGCTAGGAACACGATTTGCAGAAGGTGCTTAAGTGACTTGCAAACACATCTTAAGTCTCTTTACCTTTTTCGTCGCCAGTTCTCAAAGAGTTGAGGATAAAAGGAGATAGACCAGGCAAGGAAATAGATCCAGCCAATCACCTCGTCAGCATATCTCACTATGATGCTATGAATCACGTGAAATTGAATCCTAGGTCTGATGGTTAATGCAAACAGAATTAGTTAATTTGTCTGTTCACACTTTTTTCAGGAGTTTTTCCTTTGTTCTGCTTTGAAAGAGAAAACAGAGTCCAGGTGTTGAGACAAGACAACAAAGATTCAGAGTTGGTTTCAGTCGAGTTGCTCCCCTTTTTTTTTTTTTTTAGTGTCCTTGTTATGTTTAGGACATCTCCCACTCCTACCCTCAACCTACACTTTCCTTCTTGCCTCAGTCTTTCCTTTCCATTCTTTTACCATAGAAATCTTCAAAAAGGTCATCTTGTGCCTATGGCTTCCACGCTCTTAGCACAAGGTCTGTTATGCAAGAGCAGTTTCACGTTTCACGCTCTGCCAGCAAAGCCTCATGGTGATGCCTGTCCTGTTGAGCATTTCATGCGCTTACGTCTGCATTTGCTTTGAGTCTTAAAAGCAGAAGCAAAATGAGGAAGTAAAACAGGAGTATCCTGTTGCTCAGTAGCATCTGGGTAATAAGCAAATAAAATCCAGCTTTCTCCATCTTGCTAGACTGCTTTCCTATTAGGGAGGACTGGCATCTGTGAAGAGGACTCCCCTAACTAGAAAGCAAGACACCTATATCTCATGGTACTGATGCGGGCACACAGCTGCATCAGGCTATTAGCACTCCAGAACAAGTTCTGCACAGGAAGACTAGTACCTCACTGGACATTTACAACCAAATGCTTCCTGGATCAGAAAAAATGACATGTAGTTTTGATACTTTTGGGAGGGGTTATTAAAACCAGACTAAGGAGCTACAAGAACTCACAGTCATCTAGTAATGATATCTAAGATATCAAGACTATCGCTCTGCTTCCATACCCTGTATTTATCTGAATACTTTGGGGATTGCTGGAGCATCACCACATCTTCTCAACTACATACCACTCATGTCCCATTAACTATTTAACTATAAGGAAGGAATAGTTACCCCAAAGTATAGGAAGCTGTAGGATAGTAAGTGGAACTAAAAACCAGATTCTCACCCAGTTAAGTTGGAATTAATGGTATAAAGATAAACTGTTACTTGTCCAACATCATCTGCTTTCACTTGGAAGTCTGCTTTAGTGTGACCTGCAGGCAATCGTACCTGCAAGGCAAAGTGGAGGGAAGAAAGAGGAGAGTTGCTTCATACTAGCAGTAGGCTTTTGCATAAGGTCAGAAGTCTGTTCTGTCACTTACTTCATCAGGCAGTTCAACAATGGTGCTGTGTTTTGATGAGTGTGTAATATTAAGAGTTATCACCAGTGTCTCATTTAATGGAGCCCTGTGAAGGCAGAAAAAACAAGTTAGACTGGTGCCTGAGTTCACAAAGATTGCTTCAGGGCTGTAGGAGTGTATCTGCTAAATCCTCACAGCTGTTGCAAACATAATGAAGGGTCCATACGCAACAGTACCTACCCGGTACTCAGAGGAACGCTAGCACCAAAGTACGTTAGCATTGTATTATTTCTTTTATCTGAACTAGTGATGGGCACCAGACAGTTGTATAGCCACATTTTACCTCCCTCTTTTCCACACAAGTGGCAGAGCAAAGTCATTGCCACCAGAATCCTATCATTGTGCTTGTTAACCCTTTGCTGGTAAAGAGGAGCAGAAATGATGGACATGTACTTGAGGTGATGAAGAGCAGAAACTATTGCAGTGCAGTAAGACAAAAACAACAAAACCCTCAAATAAAAACCCTCAAAGTGACATAGTCCTGCACAGCTTTCCCAGAGAAGTCCACTGAGCATTTGTCCAGGAGGTTTAATTGCATAGCAGTACTTAAAATATCACAAGGGTCAAATGCCTGTACTTCTGCATGAACAAGATTACACTACCACATCTTTCTTTGCAAAAATAAGAGTTCTAGACTGTTGCAGCCACGTTTTGCTATTTTCCTCTTTATCACAGTTCTTACATTTTCATCTGACTGTTGCCTTTACTCAAACTTTGAGATCCCAAAGGGGGAATGGGGGGTGCATGTGTTTAACAATCCTTTCCTGGGAAGAGGCTGAAATAGCAAAAACATGGGTAAACAGTGCACTGTATTAAACAATGAGATTAAGGTGCATCAGTCCCCACCCTGGAGTAGCTGCATTCCTTTGCTAGAAATGGTGAGTTCTGTTTGCTTGCAAACTTTTTGTGGTGATCCTTCTAGGAAATGCAAGTTTCTCTTAAGCATCAATTTTTAGAAAGGGAGGAACTGTAAGTTGACTTGCAGAAGTCAGTTCAGTAAGCTAATATAGGGCAGACAGTACAAAACATCTTTTCCTGCTCAACTTCCCATACAAATGGCATGGGATATTGTCAGAGATGAACCATGCAAGGCTGTTCGTGAGAATGCTGCACTATCTTGGTCCATACTGATACTAAGCGATGTAATAGCCTAGAAGTGGCCAGTCACACCAATGACATTCACTCTGTATGAGCAATTAACTGACTCTGCAAGAAAGTCTTAATTATATAGCCAAGTCCTACCCACTTGCTCGTCCCCCATTCCAAAAAGAAAGTAAAGATGCAATCATGATTTTTACCTCAGAGAAATAGTGACGTTTGTTGAACTTCCACTTTCTAATGAAACCACTTCAGGGACAGACAATACAATGACTCCATCTGGGGGGGGACAAAAAACAACCAACCAAAAACCCCCCCACAAATCTCAATTACCATGACTGACGAACAGCTCCTTACAAAGAACTACCTACTTTCTTTTGTGATATAGACATTTTGTCCATTGGTACCTGCGGTGCCAGATTAATAAAATTAGTACACGTGATAAGCAGCAAAGGGAGTACAGCTTATTTCAAGGCAACTAAACAACTTAAAAGAAGAAAATAACTGTCACTTGAACATGTTACAAGGAAGTGATTTAAATATTTGAAGTACAACAAAAGTTCATGCCGAGAGAAGGCTACAGGATACTTCAAACCCACACTAATTGTTTCTTTATGTGATCCTACTAACTTAGGAGTCGTAAATGCCCAAAATTTAGTTTAAAATTGCTTCTTGGGTCACAAATTCAAACCAGGTACCCAGATGTTCAAGAGAATGTACATTCACTACCTTAACACTTCGGCAATCACAAGCACCTTACTATAGTGCTCTGAAATATTGCTATTAAGGCATTCACTTCACAACAATCCAGCTATGTTGTACCACATCACGCTTTCAGAGACACCAAGATTCCAAGTGCCAATACCACTGATATCAAAGCCATAAGCTGGTCATGCATCAACAACTTCGACATTTGGAATGCAAGTCTATTTTACTCATTGTGTGTTTAATGGACACAAGAGGAAGAACAAAGAGCTATATAAAAATAAGACCAGAAATGGAGAGATAAACAGGTTGCCCTGGACACTGTTTTCTTGTTGCCATATATTACACAGTGTTCTTAAGAAGTTATTTAAGTGCAGGAGAGCTCCCCCGTTCATCACTGCACCACAAACAGTATTTAGTCTGCTTCTGCAGAGGCTGTTTGGAGCACAAGGCAAGTGCTCCATCACATCAGTGCCTCTGTGTAGCACTGTCTGTATATGAGCACACTAAGTCAAAGGTAACGTATGAAAGAAGAGCTGATGAGAACCATGGCACAGGTCTCCCCAGAGAGGCGTGACGGGGATACTGCAGAACAGCCCTCTTCCACCTCTTACCAGTTCAGACCTGGCCCCTGCCTGGGAGGCCCTGTGGGCCCAAGCTGGGATGGCCAAACACTCACCGCCAGGCCCCAACAGCACAAGTGAGAGGTACAGCAGAGTGGGCAGCAGGTATTGCACCCTCATGGTGGAAGAACTGCAGGAAAAGTACTGCAGGAAAAGTGGGGAGAAGGCTTTGCTCAGGACCCACACATTTTGAGGGACCACCACCCCATCCCCTCAACTGACAGCTCCCTGCAAATAGCTCCCTCCCCAGCACCATGGCCCCCAGCCCCACCCGGCTGAGGGACCCTCAGCACCCCTGAGAGAGCACCGGTCTTTCAGCCTGTCTGCCCAAACTCCTGCGGGAAAATATCTTTCCCTCACAGCTTATCCCGCTCCCGCCACAGAAAGCTACCGCCCCCTGAGGAATCGATTCCGCCCCCCCACCCCCACCCCACGGGGGACTACAAACCTCAGCAGCCACCGCGCCCCCACCAGCCTCCCCACCCCTGGCAGCGCGGCGCGGTGCACGCTGGGACTTGTAGTCCCCACCGTCCTCCCCTCAGGAAGCATAGTGAAGCAAGGCCATCCCACGCTTCAGGACGTGCTAATACTGAGGAAGCAGTGCTGAGGAGAGGACACCTACCTCCCTCCAGCACCGCAGCTCCGTCCCGCATGGCCCCAGCTCTTCCCTTTTCAGCTTCTCACGTGAGGCGGCCGCCTGTCGACTCCCCGCCCAGCGCCCATCGCGCGTTTTGCGCCAGTGCGGCCGCCCTCGGGTGCCATCTTGGGTGTGGCAGAGCGGGCTGGGCGCTGGGCTGCTGCCGGCCGGTCTGTGAGGAGGGAGAGCTGCGGGCGGAGGGAGGACTCGTCGCTTTGGTTGTTTGTTGAAGTTTCGTTTAAAGCTGCGCAGGTCACTGGGGAGGACTGGGGAACGGACAGCTTGTCATGCTCAAGATGGAGGGATAGTGTCCAGCCACTGCTGAGAGGAGACATCTTCAGCCAGAAGGCAAAGTCCAGGCTGCTTTCCCAGCCCTAGTCTGCCCAGTCCCTGCATTCTGCTGGGGTGGGAGCCCGCACTGATTGTACCCTCGGCACCCTTGGCTCTTGGGGCAGGTGCCTCCTCAGAGACAGCAAGGAGCAGTGTGGGGCTCAGCATGGTGGGTGTCAGTGTGGCCACCGTGTAGAGAGACCCGTGGTGGTGAAGGTGAAAGCAATCCCTTCTACCCGTGGCCATGGCGAGCAGCGAGGCGGCAGGCAGGCCTGCTCCTGCCTGCGTGCTGGGCATAGACCTGGGCACGACATCGGTTAAAGCGGCCCTGTTGGTAGGGGCAGAGCGAGGGCAGGTGGTGGCAGAGAGCTGCTCCAGGGAGACGCAAGCACACACCAGTAGCCTGGAAGCTGGACCGCAGGTAAGGGGTGGCAGGTAGCACTGCTGGCAATTTCAGGATACTGGCCTCGCCTTGTAGCTGCTGGGTTGTTTCGCTACATTGTGCAGACTTCAGTGGCTTTCCTGGATTGTATTTGTGCCTAGGTTGACAGATGGTTGCTGCATGTGTCTGGATGTCTGAAAGTAGAATTAAAATGCTCTCTGTTTACTGTTCAAGAAAGTCAAGTACAGCTGCTTGATTTAAGAAAGACCCAGGTTTTGAAAAGTGGCATAAAAGAATCTAAAACTATTGTCCCATGAACCATCACCTTGTCTTTGATGCTACCAGTGAGAAAACAGCAACCACTTGCCAACTGGAAGAGTATTTTGGGCTTTAATGTGAGATGGAATCACAACTGGAAATTCCCCATGGAAATAACCAGGAATGTGTACTCCTGTTAAAGATCTTTACATTCATTGTGTTGGTCAGTCTAAGAAAGGATGAATCAGAATCATAAAAAATGTGTATCAACATTCCTCTGGCCTAGTATTGTATTGACTCCAGGGTCTAATTTCTGAGCAAAGGTATCAAACAGGCCAACGCTCCTCCAGTCATGTTTATGCAGCCAAAACTATGTATGCGCAGATTAGTTCACATCTATGTGTAGACTGTATTTGAATACTTTTGCTTATAATCTTCGTACTGGTCTGTCACAAAGTAATCTGAATCTTCAAAAGTGTGAAAGCTGGAATACAGCTTCTCTTGTGGCACGGTTTGGTCAGTTTGCCAAGTAGATCAGTCTGCTGGGTAGTTCTAGGAATAGAGTATCCAGAAACAAAGTATCGGCATCATCAAAATCAGCAGTGAGTAAATACAGAAGAGCTTGAGGAAGATGTAAGGGAGACTGCATGCCAGTCAGAACATGCAGATAATGCTCTTTGTGAGGGGAAAAAAGAGCAATATATAAGGTGAACTGATGAAAGCATGTAATGAATGTTAATGGATTTTTTAAAAAGGTATATTTGAGTATGGTAACTTAAGAAATTAAGTGAAGAATTATTTGGCCTTCAGTTTAAGAGGCTGTTATCTCATTCTCAACTTGCTAGTATTGGTTTTTAGTTTTTGTGGTTTTGTGGGGTTTTTTTGCATTTTTTTTTTTCAATTTAGTAGTGAATGTTATTCTAATACATGCTATTAAGCTAAATGAATTCTGTTCTTCACTAGAGTAGCCTTGTTTAATAAATACACTGAGTGAATCCTAATGGTTTCATGCTCAGAATAATGCTTTATGATTACAGGGAATGGAGCAGAATGTCCGGAGAATAATAAGAGCATTGAATGAATGCCTTGCTGCTCTACCTCAGCAGCAGCTTCAAAGAGTCAGTCACATTGGCATTTCAGGACAAATGCACGGGATTGTATTTTGGAAAAAAGATAAAGGTAACATTAATTCTTTGTCATTCCTGTTCAGAGTATTATGATGCAGAAAATAAATTTTTAACACTGATGTGATCTATAGGAAACTGTTGCATGTTCACTTTGGTCTTCTGTAAAACAGAATTAACAGAAGATCTTCTGTGGGAATTTTGCTTTAATTACTGGAATTTCAGCTACTGACTGTAGTTGACCATGTTGTTTACACAGATTAGTTAAAGGATCTAGTCTTGTGAGATCCCTGCAGAGTCAGCACAATTATTAATATGAAGGAGGAATAACATACTGGTGGCTTGCTAATTGCTTGTCCATCATATGCTATCTGCTGCCAGTTGAAGAACTTCTGAATCATGTGAATGGCTTTTTTTGGGGGGGGAATGTTATTCACCTCATAAAACACTTAACTAGCTGTTGCCCAGTATCTCAATACCTTCTAATGATTCTACAGTAGCAGTATTAGCAGTTCTGTGTATGCCTTGAAAAATAAGCTATGTGTGATCTTTATGTTAGAATGTGCATAGCAGTAGCTATCCAGCAGTGAATATTGCTATGCTATTTTGAAATGCTGTTTGAAAGTACAGTAGGAGAAAAACTGAACTTCAGTAAATGATGTTTTCAGTCCTTCCCCCTGCCCCCAATCTCAAGGCCATTTTTTCCCTAGCAAGTCATAGACTGTTGTGTTGCATTCATCTTGCTTCTTATGCTTCTGTTAGTAGGAGCTGAAAAAGGGTTTTGGTCATGATTCTGAATATTCAGCTGCTTGTAGAATGAAGGGCCAAGACCTCAGAAACAAAATCAACCACAGTGAGGTAGTCACATGAGGCTCAGTTGTGCAAATACTCAAATAATCTTTATGACAGCGAGGATGTTTGAAAAATTCAGGCCTTGGATTGCCAGCCCTGTGAGATAGGGATGGATTATCTTCTTGGCTAACACCCTATAAACCTACGGAAGTCTAAGGCTTTCAGAATGTGGTTTCATGTCTTCTTTCTCTTTACCTTATGATGCACACATCTGAACAATTATATAAGTCTTACAATAATAGGAGTTATGCAGATTAAGCAAAGATTTATTGTAAACCACAGAATAGATTTCCCAAAAGTGCTGGTCACTGCCTGTCAAAGGTGTCAGGGTCTTAATTGCTTTAAGAGACCCTATGCTATTCATTACTGGCTGTAATTTTACATTAAACACTAAAATGATTAGAAAGAAAGAAATCCAAAGGCTGATGGGCTGAAGAAGCTGTTGCTCGCTTTCCAGCTGTCCCAAGGGCTGCATAACAAAGCCTCATGGGTTCATGGTAGACATAGATTCTTATGTCATATTGGTTAATATTTTATTTCCTAAAGCCACATGCCACTTTTGTTTCATTTCTATCAAGTGAAAGAGGGCGTTTGCTCTCACTTGTTTTGAGTAGACTAAGTGAATTCATGCACTTTGGGACACAAATTATATTTTTAATGGCATCCTTTAGGGTTAGATTTATGGTTCATAATATTTCTTAGGATGCATTTAAAACTAGAAAAGCAAACCAATTGGAAATTCAGTTCAAACAGACTTGATAGAACCGGGAATTAAGGGAACAAGAAAAAGTATGTTTGCTTTGCATGTTTCACGTAGTACTTCCCAGCTTTCACGGCTGCTTTCTACTGTGTGAGTGTAACTTCAAATCCCTGTATCCAGCCCAAGAAAGACTCTTTTAGCTCTATTTGTGCTAGTCAGTTAAGCAGCTGT
Organism: Mycteria americana; assembly: GCF_035582795.1. Lineage (NCBI taxonomy): Eukaryota > Metazoa > Chordata > Aves > Ciconiiformes > Ciconiidae > Mycteria > Mycteria americana. Next base: position 4,958,235 of record NC_134379.1, on the reverse strand, counting down.
GTCTCTTCTCTGACCTGTGGGACAAGTGGCACAGCACAGCTTGAAACTCTGTTCCCATGCCCAGCCAAAAACCAAAAGGTTGCCTCAGTTATAGAGCCAGCTGGAGTCAGTGTGTGTCCCCACGTTGTGGCCAGGCATCATGCAGGAGAGCAGTAGTTGTCAGAGGCTGAAGCTGTGCTGTGGAGTGTGCTAGCAAAGATCACATGCCAGTGCTTGAGCTCAGCCTCTGCTTAGTTTGCTGCTCTGACAGGACCATATGCTGCCTTTGCAGGACTGCTTGTGGTGAGCATGTCAGCACAGGAAGTAGCACATGGGACCAGAGCAATAGCAGACGTTGCTGAGAAGGCTCTGAGCAGCTCTGAGAAGTTGCTGTAATTTCGCTGAGGCCTTCACAAGAAAGAATGTGAAGGTTTCATCAAAGGTGTAGTGTTCTGTCTTCAAAAGGAACATGCTGGACTGGTAAAACTGAAAACTAAGTTAAATCCTATTCTACCTTTGGTGAAGCTTTGTTGCGTAGCACAGGGGAGGGATACTCTTTAGTACTTTGCAGTCCATTGCTTAATACATATAGATCCAGGTTTCCTGTCGCTTTGGCTCAAAAGGTGATGAAACTACGTGCTATCCATCACAGGCAGTTAATTACTAACACAGCATTCTCTAGGTCGCAATGTGGCAGATCCCAGTTAAGGTTTATATGTGAGAGCTGTCACATCAGCTTATTACCTCCCACAGCAGAATTGTGATTTTTTTTTTTTTTTTTGGTGGGTTACCTGTTGTTTAAGTTGTATCATTAATATCTCAAGGTGCAAGTTGTTTGTTCCTTTAGGCACTAGGAGTGCTTATAGAGGAGGAAAGCCTTGGATACCATTCTCTGTTTTAGCAAAGGATGACTGGCATTATGATGTTATCTAGGGCTGAAAAGTGTGACTAATTAATTTTATTATAATCACTACTGGCTCTGTTTCTGCTCTTTTTGCAATCCATTTGACAAATCATCAAGAGTGTCCAGAAATGAAGAATGCCAGGCAGACTATGCTGCAGGGAATCACTGGCCTTCTCGCATACTGTGTGTTTCAGGTTGCAAGTGGACAGAGTGTGGTACAGGCACTACCTTTGAGCCAGAGGAGGTCAGTCATCTGATTACTTGGCAAGACGGCCGCTGCAGTCCCACCTTCCTCTCTTCTCTTCCTCTGCCACAGTCACATATCAGCTTGGCTACTGGATTTGGGTGTGCCACAGTCTACTGGTATTTAAAGAAGAGGTACATAAAGCTGTTTCACTGGCAGTTTCTCATCTTGAATTTGTGTGACAATTAGTATTCCTGTAGCATGGTAATGCCACTAGAGGCTGAGGGGCTGCGATTCTCTGTAACGTAATATTAATTAAGTAGTCAAAGAATATTTTAAATGGCAGTATTCAACATAAACTATATGCAACTGAGCACACAAGAATCTCTGACCTCATAAAAATACTACAGATCTCTTTAATAAAAAGAAAAGCTTCTGACCATATAGTAACAGAAGCCTTACAGTATCGCAGAATAATTTTAGTTCATTCCACCACTCAGAGGAGCTCTGCTAATGCAGTTTGAACACTCTAATATTGCCTTGAGCAGATTGTGAAAAGTACAAACACGCCTAAAACACTAACAGAGTTGCTTTGTCTGGTTGCTGCCAGATGCTAAAACAAGCAGTCCCTAAATTAATTTCAGTTCCTTCCTTCCTTAGACGCTGAGATCCTTATGAGGTGTTACGAATGGTCTGCTTTGTTGTGGCGTGTTTGCAGAGGATATAATTTTTCACTTATGACTTGGCATCAGCAAGATTTGCTCTTCAGTTTTGTCTGCAGTATGCTGTGTTTCTCAAAGAGCCAGTGTCTTCCTCAGCTAGGAGTCCGGGTTCAATGAATGGGGAAAAATGTATTAGGTCTTGGTTTCTTCCAATGTGTGTTCAGCAAATACATGGAGCATGGCATGATCTTGCTTTACAGCTGTATAAATCATGAGTCCAGCTGCTTTGTTTTGTTCCTGTTTTGATTCACCATTTGGTACATTTCCAGTCATATAATTTGTGGATCCTAGAGCAACTGCAGGAATTTACCTATTTTTCTCAAATGCTCCAGGATCAACGAAGTGAAATTTTTTTTTGTGCAAACAGTCATAATTGTTTTGCAATGCCGTGCTTTTGAACCTAGACAACTCATTCCTTAAAGCTGCTGTCTCTCCATCTTCCATCAGGACATAAGTATTGCTGCTGTGGTAACAGCTTGGAAAACAAATTCTGTTTAAAAGAACAAACGAAAACAAAACAACAAAATGCAGGTTGATCACTGAGATGGCCATTTCATTTTTAGATGGGACCACGCATGTCTGAAGTTCCCTGTAGCACTGCAAGTAATCTTGCTCCCACTGCCTTAAAGCACCTCTCATTGTTTTTAAAATGTTTTGTTTAAAAGTCCAGATTTTCTGAAGTCTTATGATGCAGCTGGCACTATCCATGACTATGTGGTTGCCATGTTGTGTGACCTGAAGAAGCCACTCATGTCCGTCCAGAATGCTGCCAGCTGGGGATATTTTAATTCCAGAAACAAAAGCTGGAATACTGACATGTAAGTGCTAAGGTCATTCAGTGGGTTTTGTGCATTGCTTGTGTCAGGGAGTATGAACACCTCTTTGGGCCCTAAGTATGAATGTGCTACAGATAAAAAGTGATTGAAAGTTACTCCTAATCAATTGTGGTGTAGCCTGTACTGAAGAACTATTGAGAGTTTGCTCTGGTTTGTAAGGTAGATATGTTTAAATTATGTAGAATCTGGCACAGTGTTTTTAGAAATACCTAAGACAGCAGAGCTGAGAGACTCATCAGTGAGGCCTTGTATACCAAACTGTTCTCTCCCTTTCTGTGGTGGGATGGGATGGACAAGTGCATGCTGCAGCCAAGGTGTTACCTCTGTGATGGTAAAAGACATTTATTGCTCTCTAGTTCTTTCAGCTAAGCTCCTTCGTAACTATTAAGACTTACTGGTAATAATACCTAAGAGTTATTAGGCTACAGGAAGTCTTATAGATAATTTGTTTGTTTGTTTATTTGCTTTAATTAGTTGCTCTTTCAAGGCTGAGTGCTAAGGCCTTATATATTTCAGGGCTTAGGTTAGGCCAGGACTCCAAGGTGAAAAGATCTGCTTGTGAAGGTGTGAGAGAGTGACAGAAACTTGCATTTGGCCTACTGAACTTTTACTAATCTGGTGGTGTTGCCCTAGCAATGTAATGTATCTTGCAGTTTGATTGTGTAAGGAGTTTACTGGACTTAACTCTTTGTGATTTGGTTTTGAACCACTAGCTGCATGACAGCTTAAAGTTCTTTGACACTTAGAAGTTGCATTTTTTTGCTATTTTTGTGATTGTCCCTTTACCCTGGAACTGCTTGTCCGTATGACATCAGTAGGTTAAACTTGCTGAACACGTACTGCTGTATAATCTCAGGTAATCAGATTGCATATAAAGGAAAGCTATTTATTCTTCTAGATTATTCTAGTTACCCAGCCTGTTGAACTGGAATGCTGCCCCTGTCTGGGACAAAGCTTTCTAAATAGGTGAAAGCATCCATAAATCCAGCAGCCACAAATGTATGGCCAGGTTCATCTGTGACTTCAAAGACATCTTTGTAGTCATGCCGCACATTCCCATATTGCTTTCCTGCAATAATATTGTTCTGATTGCAGATTGAAAAAGTCCGGCTTTCCTGTTCACTTGCTTCCAGAGGTGGGAGACCCTGGCAGTATTGCAGGCAGGACAATCTGTGCATGGCATGGAATACCCAAAGGAGCAAAAGTAGGAATTGCTCTGGGAGATTTCCAGTGCTCTGTTTATTCCTGTCTGACTGAGAGGACTGATGCAGGTACGATCATTTTGGTATCTTGCTTGGTTTTCTCATTGTCCTCCTTCAGAGTAGCCTAGTAAAACACTGATTACTGGGGGTTTTTTTTCTTATTTTTCTTTTGTGTTCTAGTTCTTAATATCAGTACCTCTGCTCAGCTGACTGTCTCAATGCCCCAGGGTTTCCAGCCTCCAGAGACACCAGATCCTTCCTCAGCTGTTACTTATTTTCCCTACTTCAATGGTGACTACTTGGCAGTGGCAGCATCACTTAACGGAGGCAATGTGCTAGCAACATTTGTCGACATGGTGGCACAGTGGACAGAAGAGCTAGGTAAGCTATTTCAAGGCTAGTTAAAGCTTAAAATTGAGGTTAATCAGCAAGGTAGAAGGAAGCTAAGGCAAAGGTACAAGCCTAGAGCTGTTTTGTCATGCCACATAAAGAACAAGGATGTAGCTCTTGGGTCATGCTTCCTAGATCTCTGGAATTTCCTGCTGAAGCTTATGAACATGCTGGGACAGTCATGCTTGGACTCCACATTCACATTGCCTCTAGGTTTTGGGTTTTCTTTTGTTTCAAGAATATAAGAGAATTATTTTTTGCAAGTTGTTTTTCAAAAGGAAAGTTCAGCAAATTTGAGGACAGCCTCTAATTTTGTATGACTGCAGTCCAAAAGAGGCCCTTGATTATATCAGTTGCCCTTTGCTGCATATTTTGCAGCACTCTAATGGATTTTAAGACTCAAACTCACGTAATATCTTCTAAGTGCTTTAAACATGGTCTTTACTTTTTTTTTTATAATCTCGTGGGTTTTGCAATGCAGAAATAAGCTCTGAAATTGTTCATTCAGTGAATACTTGAAGCGAACTTTGCATTCACATGCAGTCCAGCCAGTGAAGCTGAAGTCTGCCACTAGTGCCTTTAAAGATGTTGGTTTGTGTAACTTAGCACAGTATAGGCAAAGAGAAATAGCTGTACTATCAGGAAAGGCAGTTTCTGTGATCAGAAAAAGATTTCTAGTATCACAGACACTAGATACAATTGGATGGGAGAACTGTGGTTCATAATCCTGGAAAAACAATTACCTTTGGGACAGCGAAAAAGATATACAATATTTTGCTGATCAGGTGAATCAACATCCATTTTAAGTCTCCACATGTAAGATACACTAGACCCCTTCAGGTTAGTAACATGGTATTTCCCATCTGCAGGGCTTCAGGTTCAGGAGTCTGCCATCTATACAAAGATAATCAAAGCAGCCTTGGCCCAGAACGACAGCAAACTCTCAGTTCACCCAACCATATTTGGAGAGAGACACATTCCCGAGCAGTTGGCATCAGTGACCAATATTGCTGTCTCTGACCTCTCCCTGGGTCACGTAACCAGAGCTCTGTGCCGTGGCATCGTTGAAAACCTCTGTTCCATGTTACCTGTGCAGCACCTGATGGAGACAGGAGTGAGGAGGATTCTGGGAAGTGGAAGTGCCCTTGCCAGGAACGAGGTGCTGAGGCAGGAAGTGGAAAGGATTTTTCCATTCCCTGTGGTTTATGGGAAGGATGTTGATGCTGCTGTGGGGGCTGCCATGGTGATATTCCACAGAAAATAAAATCATTATTTGGAATGGTCTGAGATGCAGCTTCTTTTTTTTCCCTGGCTGTACAGTGTTTCCTTTCCCTTCCTTCACTTCTTCTGGAGTTGTATTCAACATGCCATCTCACTCATTACAGTGAGAAAAAAAAAGCTTGCATTTAGTGTCCGCTTCTGCTTCTGGGTGTACACATTTCGTTGCACTGTCATTCCCATTTGTGAAATGAGAAGTAATTATGACATTAAATTTGACTGAGTGACTAGGAAAGATCCATTAACTTTCCACATAAAATGATACCTCATGCGAGGCTCATTTTCCTGCTAGGAAATATGTTTAGAAGGACTAGGAGAGATGAGTAGCTGTCTGTAACTTAGTCTGATGCTTTCATTAGAGACTTCTTGTTGTTAAGCTGTCTCACACTATACATACATAGAGGCAGCGGACCAGGATGTCAGCCTTGTTTGGGGAGTTTGGTGGCTCTTGCACAGAATGAATGACAGTTTTCACATGTTTCATGTTGTCTCTGAAAAGATGGATTACAATTTTGGCTTGAACGTCAACAAAACAATCAAAATAAAACATGGAGGATTACTTCTGTGACTACCCAGGTCGGGTGCAGTGGACTAAGGTCAAAGGTGTGGCTAGGCCAGTACCATGACTGTAGATGCCTGGAATGCAGGGCTCATATCTGAGTGGAAAATATATTTATAGGGTGGGAGGTAACTATTTTCCTTATTTGGCATACATAATTATTTTACTTTTTTTTTTTTGGGTGCTAGAGTGGATCAGGGTCCCTCTGAACTAGTCAGAATTTGTAATACGCTGGAGGAGCTGGCAAACTCAGAGTTACAAAAGCCTAATTCTCATCTCTTTCAGCTTTGATTTCCCTTTTAAGCCCAAACACAATTAGCATTTTGAGAGATGGTCCACAAAAATCATTTGTTCTTGTAATACAAGGCATAGCTATTTTAGTGTATTTGATCCAAAGGTGTTTCTGATTCTGCCCTTCATGTATTGTGTCAAACTGAGCTTTAATACGGCAGCTGCCAGGCTAGACTCTAATCTGTTTTTAATGTTAAGTATTGTTCATGCAAATTCCCTTAAAATTTCCAAGTTTTTATTGTTATGTGTTATGCTCTTAAAATTTATTTCTCCCCCTACTCTTTATTTTAAGGTGAAAACATTTATACTTTACCTGTCTGAAACAAGATGGGTGTATACCTTTTTTGCTCAAAAGAGACTGGCACACAAGTAAGATAGTTTCATGTTATCTAGATACGATTTCATTACTTAGAAGCATGTATTTCAACTGAAATATGGAAGTGTATTCCTATCTTGCACATTAGTAACATCAGGACTGAGTAATTTTTGTAGTGAGAAGGCTGTTCTGAGATCTTAATTACAGATATAGATTAATTTCCATCTCCCTCTACCCTCCCTCCATGCATCTATTCCATGCTGTGTTTAGGGAAGTGTTGGCATATATAGGCATTACAGAGAAAGTGTAGTCTAGATTAAAGGTTTTGTAAAAAGTCTGAATTTGTTATATGTTGTTTTCCCTTTTTTTGTTATTACAAAATATTTTGTATTAGCAGATCTGCTTTCGTTTTTATTGCATAGCTGGGAAGAGCTGATGATACTATTCCAGCATGCTTTTAACCATGAAATCAAGTGGTATTTGTTACCAGAAGCTGGTAAAATTGTGGCCTGCTTTTAGGTTCTATTAGCGAAAGCAAGACTCCCTCTGACTTGCAGGCCAGCTTCGGATACATCTTTAAGATCTCTAGCACATGTACTGATGTTTTTCCATTTGCAGTGATGGAGAGGGCTCTTAATTGGTAAAATCACTCTCAAGCACCAAAGTCACACAGAGCCTATGCAGCATGTTGGATGCAGGCCCAAGAAAAAGGAATAAATTCCTTCTTGTTTATTACTGGCCTATTTTGATAAGCATTCACATCTCCTTATGAGCTTACACCTTTAAACCAGGTCCCTGCTGAGATGGAATATGATATGTCCAACAACTGGTGCAAAAAGCAATGGAGCGCTGCTGGTAAGAAGGAAATAACATCTTCACGAGAAATACAGGTCAAGGAGGCTGATGAAGGAGGCATCAAAACTCAGAAAATAGCAGAAAGCTCCTGAAGTGTGTACATCAGAGCACAGTAAGACTGAAAGGAGCTGATGCCTGGAATGGGAGAAGAGAGAGAAGGAGCGTTTAGCCAAAGGGACCAGCAAGAAGCTAGAGACTGAATAAGGGAGACCCTTCACTGATCCATGTAGTTTTCTTACTGAGTCTCTGCTTTGGAAATGGTGAAGGAGTTCATCATAATGTTGAATGAGATGCTCTGCTCAGCAAAGCTCCAGGAGCACCAGCTAAGGACCTGGCTTATTGGTAATCTATACTTATGCATTAATAAGTAGGCATTTTATTTCTTTTGAGTACAATGCCGTAGGGTGTTTTAAGTCATATAATTAGTTTGCTGTTAAATAGGCAAATATATTATTCTTTTATACATATATAGATAGATAGATGGCAAGACTAGAAAGATAGTTACCTTTTGCAAAACATAACCAGATAATTTCATTGAATAATTTCATAATCTAACTTGAAACCTCAGGAGCTAGAAGTTTGGAGGTTGTTTCTAGCCTAATAGCTACAGCCTATCAGCTCAGCTTGCTGGAAAAGCTGTTTCCCTAGACTAGTTTTTCACAGAAAGATCTTACGTAAGTTATATATTTAACAATATATGACACAGTTGTTCATTTTTAAGGGTGTTACATCCATCCTGGATTAGATAAGAAATTTTTTTTTCCTAATGACATTAATATTTAAAAGCTGACTGTTACATATATATTATTTAAATAAAACATAGTAGAAACATGGAATGGTAGAATGGCCTTAGGACGTTCTGTCATTGATTCTCTCTCAACTCAGTTCAGAATCAGCTTATCTTTAAAATACTTAGTGGGGCTTTACAGCAGCCACCCAAGAAAGATCTCCAGAAAGATGACTGATCTCAGCAAAGAGCTGTGGCATATTTTACAAAGTTTTGTAAATTGAAATGAAACTGTGACCCACAGAAACAATTATGGTCTGGTGGTTTGGGTTTTTTGCAAGCTTGAATGTATTTATGAAGAGGAAATCTGGAGAAGAGTATCCATTACTAAATGCAATTAAAGGGGAGGTAAAAACAACAGCAACTTACTGCAATTCTTGTAAAGAGCTTTGATAAACTCCTGGGAATAGAAGCCACTGATGCTTTTGGTTCCAGAATTGTTCTTAATGATCTTATTACTCTATTCTCTGTTCTTCTAATGAAGTGCCCTTGGTTCTAGAAATCATCAGACACATAGAACACTTTTGCAGACAAATGAAGTGGAGAAGCAAACTCAGGGCTTTTCAGTCCAGGCACCTTGGAGGAGGAATATCCGACACCAAATTCCTGTAGATCAGAGGGTGTTTACTGAGACTGGACTATTTTGCGGGAGACAGGATTTTTTGCAATATTTGTAAGTTCTGCATGTATATTTGAATAGCATGGTTGTTAGTTATTTGTAAACTCTCTTTATTATAAGTTGTGATGTGGTTAGACATTCTATCAAAAATATTTCCTTATCTCATTTATTGTATTAAACTTCAAGGTACATAGGATTCAAAGAGTTCAAGTAGGTTATGCGTTTTTTTAGGACAGATAATTTTTTTTTTAAGAATCCTTCCACAGAATTTTGAAGGTTATTTCTCTTGCAAATTCATACTCATGAGGAATTGCGGCTTTGTTTTCATTATCAAAGATATTGCTAACAGGGTTTAGAAATGAAAGCAGGTTTGAGCAAATTGCCAGGGAGAGAGGATTGAGTCTATTCTGCAGATTTTAATATTGCACCTATTCTGTGGAAAATAAGTGATTCCATTTTCCATAGCTATCTCTCTGATGTTTTTGGCTCAATCCACATTAATTTAAATAAGACAAAAATTTAAAATTATACATGGCTGTATTCTCAGTGTATTTTTTTCCAATTTTTTATGAATATATTTTTATTACTTTTTCACTGAAGTAATTGTTCTTCTTTATTTTTAGTATCATATTCCAAATGGAAATATTTTTCTTTATATAATTTCTTCTTTATAGAACAACTAAGTTAATAAGGTATTATGTTATTCTTTCAGAGTGATTCTAAGGATACAAAGAACTTGAAAGGTGAGCTCAGAGGACATAGTGAGTTAAACTGCAGTCATTAGTATTTTGTCTATACTACGCTGTTTTGCTTCCAGTAACCCTAAATGTGCAAGTTTGCAGATTGATGTTTTCTTCACGTGTATATTGTACAAAATGACAGAAAATGCAAATGCCTGACAAAAGTTTCTTTCCTATCCTACTTGCACAGGAAAATGTAAGTGACCCTTAATGTAAATACTAACTAGTCCCATAGAACTGAAAATCTGACTTTAATGTACAATGTAGGTTTGCAGACAACCCCTCAGAATATTTTTGTGAAGAGAAACAACCTTGAAGCGTGTTTATGACATTGTTTTCACACTGAATGTACAGAGAAGATTACTGACCACTGTAATTTGGTTTATAACTGAAGGCTTTTTAAAGATTTTGTAACATTCCTGTGCTAAAATCTGTAAGATTTCCAAGCAATCTAGGATTTCAGAGTATGTTTCTAAGGCTGATCAGCTGTCTCTAAAAGCCAGCTATGCAGCAGTTCAAATATGATGCATTCCTGTCTCCGCTGCTGGAGTTCCAGAATATTTTGCATTCAGTGGCATGAAGACCAACATTTGTCTGATTAAAACAGTTTGATAAGAAAGAAAAAAAAAAAAGCCTGCTCTACTTTCAGTATAGCATATTTGTTAACTTGTGTCAAATTCTTTGTGGTTGTAAATCAGACAAGATCAGACATGCGGTCTTACAATCATCTCTTATCTGTGGTAACCTTTCCCTTTCTGTTTCCGTGTCTCATGTTTGAGGTGACACTCATCTCCCAAGAATCACATGCCCCAGTTTTCATCTAGCACTGCCATAACTCTGGTGAAGCCATTAAGTGATAATTTTCCTATATGCAGGAAGCCCTTTGTGCTCAGCATCACTGAGATACAGTTACGGCACAAGCAGGCTTTTTTCACGTCTGATAAAATCCTGAGAATATATTGTGGCACAAACCAGTTAGAAACTAGAGAAGAAAAGCAGAGATTGTTCAGGGTTTGAGATTGCTCAGGCTTTAACGATTGGAGGAGGATGAGGCACTAGTTTTAAGCAGAAATGGTCAGCTCTGCAGTGAGGTGGCTGGCAGGCTCTGGGACACTGTGGCTTGCTTTCTCCATTCTGAAATGAGTAAGGGCAGTGGGGACAGTAACAAACAGCATGGAGGTAATGACCTGCTAAACTGTTCCAACTCTGGGCATAGTGAATATGTGTCCATCTGTCTCACTTCTGGGGTGAGAGCAACCAATCCATTCCCTGCTGTTTCTGGAGAGTAGTCCTAGGCAAAAGGGGAGTCATAGCCCCGTAAGGTGCTGACTTGAGGTGTTTGTGTCATTCCTTACAGACTACCTGCTCATCATGTCTTCCATTCTTGGGAAGATGAAGAAATTTGGCAGTTCTGACATGGAGGAATCTGAAGTGACAGATGAACACACGGACGGGGAGGACTCCATGCTGGAAACGCCCGATAGCCTCCAGGGTACACTCAGCACCAAGGTGCAGCCACCCAAAAGCAACATCTTTGCAAGACGTGGGCGGTTTGTGATTGGGGATAGTGACAAGGACATGGCTCCCATGGACTCCTTTTACCAGATGGATAACCTGATGGCACCTTCTGTCATCAAATTTCATGCCAATTTGGAGAGGGGGAAACTTCACAAGTAAGTTCACCTTGTAATATTTGGTTGTAATGAACTGTTTGACAGCTGCAGAGCGTGTGTCTCAGAGCAGCATTTATTCTCTCCACATAAGCGTGCCTGTTTTTTCAGTTTCACTATTTTCTATGCCAAAATAATGAGTGTTGCATCTGAAAGTGACAATAGCTGTTCTCTCTTGGCATCTCTGAAAATTCAGTCCATGGATATTTTGCCCAAAATTAGCGGTAGGCCTTAATTCACTTGCTTGAGACTCATTCTGAGTGATGTCCCTTCACTGAACAGAACATGGGATTGCCTGGGTCCCAGGCCTGCAGTTAGACTGCCATACTTCAATGCCTCTTTTAAGTCTTGTTCTCAACTTTTCAGCAACAGATACATAATTTTATCAGGACAGTTGCTTGCAGACTTCGTTGATCTTGTAGACTTTGCAGATCGATCTATACTAATCTGTAGTGCTTATTAGTTCACACAAGCAAATGAAGAATAGTATTCTGGTAGTTTATAAAAAGTCTGCTAAATATCTGACTTTAAGTAACTGAAATTTACTGTTGTTAGGCTCCTATCTACAGATTCCATCACAGGCTGCTCAGAAAAAGCTTTCAAATTTTATGACCGCAGAAGGATCTTTGATGCTGTAGCCCAAGGCAACACAAGGGACCTGGATGATTTGCTACTCTACCTTAATAGAACCTTGAAGCATCTCACAGATGATGAGTTCAAAGGTACTCTTTAGTGTCACATACCTTAAGATGCTCTCTTCTTCTTCCAGTAGTGTTCCTGAGATGAAAACAAAAAACCATAATTGTATTAAGTGTCTGCAGGAGGTCCTCTAATAGCCAGTACTTCCCCATTGATTGGGCAACCCATTGATCGTAAGGTTACAGGAGAATTCAGAAAAATTGATATTTTCTGTGAAACCCCGAATGAGTTTTCTTGTCTTTTGAAAAGAACCTTAATTCCTGCATGCCTGGAAGTAGATGGTAGGTTTGTAATCACTTCTATATAGCTGCAATTTTTTGTGTTATAGAGCCAGAAACTGGGAAAACCTGCTTATTGAAAGCCATGCTGAATCTGCATGATGGGAAAAATGATACCATTCCCTTGCTGTTGGATATTGCAAGGAAAACTGGAACCCTGAAAGAGTTTGTGAATGCAGAGTATACTGACAACTACTACAAGGGTAAGAGAAACAACTGATACAGTGAACGCTCTTGGTGATAAGACTGAAGATAGGGTTAGGCAGGGCTCTCAAACAGTCTTCTGCATGAGGCCTTATGCCTGAGGATGCAGCGCCCCAAAGTTCCAGTATGTGATTAACAATCAGTGCATTTGTGCTAGGGCAGTGTTTTGTTAGGTGCAATATTCTACCATTTTTGATATAGTGATTTAATAGCAAGTTCAGGGGACTTGCATTTGCTGTCTGTGCCATCTTTTTTTGTCCAGTTCTGGAGCTTTTTAGTTTGCAAAGCTCTAAGTTCCACCATCTTGCATGGAGCTGAATGAATTGTGGTGCCTGAAAGCTGTCAGTCTGTATTAAATGTTGAAGATTTCTGTCTGATGAGTGTCTCTGTAGGCCAGACTGCACTTCACATCGCCATTGAGAGAAGGAACATGTACCTGGTGAAGCTCTTGGTCCAGAACGGAGCAGATGTTCATGCAAGAGCCTGTGGGGAGTTCTTCAGGAAAATCAAAGGGAAACCTGGCTTTTATTTTGGTAGGGGTGAGCACAGTATGGGCTTTATTGATTGAGTTATCCGAGCATTATCCCAAGTGCAAGCTGTTAAATAATCCTGTTTATGTGGGACTGGAGGCTCAGAAGTACCAGATGGGCTTTTCCACCACTTAGTCCAAATATTTACTCCCAAAGGCTGAGATTATAAAGAAACACAGTTGGTAGTTGATGGTGTTCAGTGTGAGTTTGGTGTCTGCATCCCTTTGTTCTCCGGCCACTGTATCCTTTGAAAAGTTGTAACCTTCTGCTAGCTCTCCTTTCAGTGCTTTTTAAAGCAGCCATGTTTCTGTGATGCAGTTAAACCAAAGAAAATGTGATTCTAACAGCTATCACAAGAATTGGTGCTATGTCAGACAGTGAAATACACCTCTTCTTCTCATGGTGAAAGATGAAAACAACATGATCATCTTTCTGTTTATGCACGTGTAGTAACAGGCTTTCTGACCACTCATTCCCGTTGCTTGCTCGTAGGGGAGCTGCCTTTGTCCCTGGCTGCCTGCACCAACCAGCTCTGCATTGTGAAATTCCTCCTTGAGAACCCCTACCAGGCAGCCAACATCGCCGCTGAGGACTCCATGGGCAACATGGTCCTGCACACACTGGTGGAGATTGCAGATAATACTAAGGATAATACCAAGTTTGTTACCAAGATGTACAATAACATATTGATCCTTGGTGCCAAAATTAATCCAATCCTGAAGCTAGAAGAACTCACCAACAAGAAAGGGCTGACTCCATTAACTCTGGCAGCCAAAACAGGGAAGATAGGGGTAGGTGAGCAAATGTGTTTAACTTTCCCATTACTGTATCAGGTTATACAGAGTACATGCAAAACATTTATGCAGGACAGATTTTATCACTGCTTATTGTTGGGGCCTTTTAGTTAAGAGGAACTGATGCTGCAGTTTAACATGCAAAAGTGCATAGCCCTTAAAGGCTACGAAGTGTGTGCGTGTCTGTGCCCAGCTGGCATTATTCATATACCACTGGTATGCAAGGGAGCCCGAGTGGAAACAGAAAGTGGGTCTCTGCTATCGTCTGAACCACTAGAAACCTTGTACTTTTGACTGGCTGATATAACTCATCTTCCGGCAGTCCCCATTCAAAATGATGGTGTGCTCAGAGTTGTGTAACATACACCTCTGCTTTTCTTTTGCAGTTTTGAAACAGATAATGGCAAGTTGTAAGCGGTATTTCTGTTTCTCATCTCCCAGCATCCAGTGAGAAAATTAATTGTGTTTACTTCAGATTTTGATCTCTGCAGTGCTCCAGTGGTTTGACTTCAGCACAGTTAAACTAGGGGGGAAATTAGCCATCCTGTCTTGTGGAGATACTGAGGAACTAGAAGTCCATTAGCACTGAAATGTTGGTTGTATTTTTCTTTTGCAATTAGATTTTCGCTTACATTCTCAGACGAGAGATCAAAGATCCTGAGTGCAGACACTTGTCTAGGAAGTTCACTGAATGGGCTTATGGACCTGTCCACTCATCTCTTTATGACCTGTCCTGTATAGACACATGCGAGAAAAATTCAGTGCTTGAGATTATTGCCTACAGTAGTGAAACGCCAGTGAGTATGCACCTCCTTGGCATTTTGTTCACAGGCTGGGGAACTGCTGGGGAAGAGTTCCACGTTCCACACGGTGCATCTTTTGCCTCATTTCTATAAAACAGCAATCTCCCCTCCTGAGTTTAAGGGTACCAGAGGGAACATTTGCTGAAGATTAATATCATTTGCTGTTTTCAAAGCCCAGTACATACTGGTCCCATCAAGATTCTCCTCTTTATCCTTCTGCTCAGAACCGTCATGAGATGCTGCTGGTGGAACCCCTTAACAGGCTGCTGCAAGACAAGTGGGACCGGTTTGTCAAACACTTATTTTACTTCAACTTCTTTGTCTATACCATGCATATTATCATCCTCACTGCAGCTGCTTACTACAGACCTGTAGAGAAGAATGGAACGGTATGTTACTCCTGTCATATATCAGGGGAGCCACCCAGTGCATGATGTCCCAGATCTGCCTCCCATTGTGTGCTCCTAACATCAGAGTTTTCCTCTTTCCTGAAGGTAGGAGGGAGATTTTGACCTTGCTTGCTTCCCAGTCTTGCTCCCTTGCTGCAACACATTCAGAAACTTAACCTGTTCCCCCAGAAATGTCGTTGCTTTCAGCTGCTGGCAAGGCCAGGTCTTTTCTATCTCCAGTTCTGCTGAACATATCTATCTTCCTGTCTTATACAGCCTCCCTTCACGTTTGGTCACAGCACTGGGGAATATTTTCGAGCAACTGGAGAGATCCTGAGTGTACTGGGAGGTCTCTATTTTTTTTTCAGAGGGGTAAGATATTTGAAACTTTTCCTTTTTGCTGTTTGGGTAGGTGTAGGAGAGAATCAAACATGCCTTTCCTATTCATTAGCACTGCCTGCTAATATAACCCATGTTTTAGTCAAGAGCTACAAATCTTTTTCCTTGGCCTGATTAGGAGTTCTCAGATTACTAATGAGCCCATAGGCTAAGATACAGTTTTATCTATTGTATAAAAAAAGACTATCCTTAGAAGTCAATGAGCATCTCGGCAATTAGCCTGGCCAAAGCTTAAGAATGGGGTATTGCAAATAGCCAGGCCTCTATTAAAGATTACCTGTCTTAGCTTAAAGTCCCCCTGCTTCCCCTTGGCAGCCAATGGAGAGTGTACAGTGAATCATAGGTCCTCAAACCAGTGACTGAATAGGTTTTTGTCTTCAAAAGAGACACCAGATGTAAGAGAAATCAAGTGTTACTGGAAGAGTCCTCCCTAGATCTTGTGCCACTGTTGTTTTTGAGCTATTCTTGCGAGATGCTTTATAGGTACCAGCTCCCTGGTACAGGTATCAGTGCTTAGTTGATGCATTCACATGGGATACTTAATCCCTCCTTGGATGCAAACCTGGTCTTCATTCCCATTTTTTTTCAGATACAGTATTTCGTGCAGAGGCGCCCGTCATTCAAGACGCTGATAGTTGACAGCTACAGTGAGGTTCTTTTGTAAGCTCCAATATCTTTGATTGCATTTCAGCATGAAACAGATGAGTGTGTGAGATCTTCAGCTTTGGCTGAAGTCACTTGTAATAGGTAGATGCTTTGCTATAATTTCCTGGGTCCTTACAAAATACTTGCCAGTGGATATCATAGCACTTGAACAAACGGGTCTGGATCAGTAACTTTCTTTGGAGGTAAAGAAAATGAAGCGTCTAGAAGTTCAATGACTGTGTGATGCAGCAGAGTTAGGAATAGATCTCCAAGTTGGACTTGCAGTCGAGTGTATGCACTGGACGTGCAGAAATCCTCCCGTTCCTAAAGGGAGCTTTGCCTCTCAATAATTTGGGCCCTTCCTCTTCCCAGCTGGAGCACAGCTAAACAGGGCAATTTCATGGGTCTGTGGAAAGAGAGGGAGTGCTGAAGAAATGAGTGTTTTCAAGGACTTTTCTTCCCTCCAGTCACAAGGAAGAGCAGGGATGAGACTACAGCAGTTTGTATGTGGGGAAACTGAGGAGTTTGCGAGAGGAACTGTAGGATTTGAGAAGGGAAAGAATCAAGGGAAGAGAGGAAGTGTCTGCCAAGGCTCCTTTGTGTTTTGGAGAATCCCTCATTCTGCTGTATACCTCATGGGGCTCCTCTGTTCCCACCACCTGTGGCCAACTCAGAACTCTGCATTCAGACCATGCTTGTCTTTCAGCTTTGTTCACTCCTTGCTCCTCCTGAGCTCTGTGGTGCTGTACTTCTGTGGCCAGGAACTGTACGTGGCTTCCATGGTCTTCTCCTTGGCGCTGGGCTGGGCTAACATGCTGTACTACACCCGTGGCTTCCAGCAGATGGGCATTTACTCTGTCATGATTGCCAAGGTCAGTCCAGTGAGTGGGTGATGAGGGCAGCAGTGCTCAAATCAGGACACTGCTGCCAACAGCCCCATTTCCAGGCCATATCTACCTCCTTGATGCCACTGGAAATCTCATATCATGCTACTATACTTGGCCATTATTTTCTGAGTGAAGTGATACAATTTCAGTTATGTAGAAAAACCTACTGCTCCTCATCCATACATTTTATAGCAGTCTTGATATTATTATTACCTGCCATGCTTCAAAATAACTACAGTTGGATAGGCATGAATGAAAGTAGACTGAGAACAGTGCAGACTGGTCTGGTGTGAAATGGCACAGCTTTCTAGCAGCTGGAAATTTCTTTAGGTATAGTTCAAATGTTACCAAACAGAGCAATTAGCTAAGAGGCAGTAGCTGGCTAATAAACCTCTCTATATATGTAGACAGCTAGCCCAAGAGGGGAAGAAAGATGTAACTGTCTTAATGTGGTTTATACTCACAAAGATGAAACTATTTGGCATGCATATGTCTTGCATATGTGTGTAAACTGTTGCATGAATAACAGAGAAAAATGTTTTCTGTATTAAAGTTTATTATCTCAGCAGGATAAACAGTTCAGTGCATGAACAACCAGTTCACAGCAAATGCCTTCTTGAGCTGAAGCAGTATTTTCTACCAGTTTTTGTTGCAGTTTATATTCAATTTTTAGCAATATAAAAATATTCTATTTCTGTGTTACAGATGATCCTTAGAGATTTATGTCGCTTCATGTTTGTCTATCTAGTATTCCTCTTGGGATTTTCTACAGGTAATAGCATACTTGGAGTTACTTTTTGTTATCTTAAAGAATCTCAGAAAATTTTATTTTTCAAGTGGCTTAGACTTTTTGTTTCCAACTAAAAACTAACAAATTAACCTAATTACAAAAAAAGTCTCTTCAGAATAACAATTATGTATAGTAATTTCATACAGCTTTTCATCCCTGGGTCTCAAACTGCTTTGCAAAGCTGAATGGAAAAACAGTCATCCTGTTCTATATAGATAAAACTGAGACACCACCTTCTGAGAGGGTGTCAGTTATGGGGAATATTTTATGAAGCAATTTCACTGGGGACAATGCACCATGAAGATAACATGTCTTACCTTTATGCTCATTTTCATTGCTTGCAATGGAATTATGATCTCAAATTGTTTTTTCATCCTGCGTATGTGATTCCTCTTTTGCAATAGCTGTGGTGACTTTAATTGAAGATGACAATGAGGGGCAAGACACAAACAGCTCTGAATATGCCCGATGCTGCCATATGAAACGAGGCCGCACATCCTACAATAGTCTATATTATACCTGCTTGGAACTTTTCAAGTTCACTATTGGGATGGGGGACCTGGAGTTCACAGAGAACTACAGGTTCAAGTCTGTGTTTGTCATCCTTTTGGTTCTCTACGTCATCCTTACATACATCCTCCTGCTCAACATGCTTATTGCACTGATGGGGGAAACTGTGAGCAAAATTGCACAGGAGAGCAAGAGCATCTGGAAACTCCAGGTACATTGGTTCTGTGAGGCTGCTATCCAAGAAAGAGGGTGTGGGGAATCATAAGAAATTTCAGCCAGCATCTTTAGGAACTGACATGTTTCTAAATAACAGGTCACTGCTTCTTTCTGATTCCCCTGAACAGTTCCTAAAAAAAGTGTATTAGTTCCTTTTCCATGCATATTTGATGTTTTGCCTGAGCAGATGTTCCCAGTGTTCCACAGATGTTCAGTATTTAAGAAAAGATGTACTTTTGTAATTAGACAGAATTACTGGGGCTTTTGATGATGGAAAATCCTGATCAGGCTATGAAGACAGGTTACGCAAGGGGAAAAACAATCTTTACCAGAATCTCAAAGGC
Organism: Mycteria americana; assembly: GCF_035582795.1. Taxonomy (NCBI): domain Eukaryota; kingdom Metazoa; phylum Chordata; class Aves; order Ciconiiformes; family Ciconiidae; genus Mycteria; species Mycteria americana. Next base: position 4,939,415 of record NC_134379.1, on the reverse strand, counting down.
ACATCAGTTTTTGTTTGAGGTAGGAGAGGGAACTTCATAGTTCTAATCACAGGGCAGTAATTCAGCATTTTTAATGACATATTAACAGAGGGTGATGTGTCAGAGATGGTTACGATGTCTGCTCTAAGATGGTGATGATGATAAAAGCTCAAGGTTTTTAAAATAAAGGCAGAATTCAGGATTTGTATGACTTTGAAACAGCAGCCTCTTAGTGGTCTGCTTTCTTTTACCTGCTAGAGAGCCATCACAATCTTGGATATTGAAAACAGCTACTTGAACTGTGTGAGGCGCTCGTTCCGGTCTGGGAAGCAAGTCTTGGTGGGGGTCACACCTGATGGCCAAGATGATTACAGATGGTGCTTTAGGTAACCTGTTTGTATGTCAAATGAACAATCTTTTATAGACAAACAATATTAAAGTATCTGGTAATGGGAAGCAGAACTTTCTCCCTGGAGCACTCTGAAAAGTAGTGCACTAACACTGTCTACAGTAGTCAGTTTAATCTGTTTTCTGGGTGAGATCTGAGGCTTGAGGTGGCAGTTTGTGATATAAACTCATCCTGGAGTTGTCTGGTGATCCTCAGAATAGGTATTGGTTTTGTTTTCTCTCCCCAGGGTTGATGAAGTGAACTGGTCCACATGGAATACTAATCTGGGCATAATCAACGAAGACCCTGGGTACTCTGGGGACCTCAAACGAAATCCCAGTTACTCTATTAAGCCTGGCAGAGGTGAGGGTTTCAGGGACCTAAATCCTAGTATGGGCTACACACTGGTGATAGAAGCAGCGTTGCTTAATTGTTAGAGGACAGTCAGTTTTGTGGGCTTAATGATAATGGCAGTAACTAAGTTAATGGCATTTTCAGTCAGCATAAAATGTGAGGGATTAAGTGGGCTCATCATTCACATAGCAGTTTTACTCTCCGGAATAGAAGCCCCATAGATTCATCATTCTGATTGTAGATTTTACAAGGCAGATAATATGTGTAAATCCTAAGGAGATGGAACAGTGTATAATGGCAGCCAGATAGCCAAGAAGCTACTTTGGAGGCCCCAGACCCTATAGTTTGGGAGCTCAGCATCCAGCACAGAACTATTTAACTGTGTGATCAGTCTCTGCTGTATTTGCCAGCTGAAATATGGAAAACTCATGGAACAGTATGGGAAAGAAAACCACAAAGCCCTTTCTTCCTGCTTCTTTCTTCTTCTGTCATCAGCTTCCTATTTAAACCACTTGTATATTTTCTTCTGTTTCTGTGGAGGGGAAAAAATTAACCATTCCTTTTCTTTTTAGTTTCAGGGAAAAACTGGAAAACGTTGGTTCCACTTTTAAGAGATGGAAGCAGGAGAGAAGAGACTCAAAAACTACCAGAAGAAGTCAAATTGAAACCTATTTTGGAACCTTATTATGAGCCAGAAGATTCTGAGACGTGGAAGGAGTCACTTCCAAAGTCAGTCTAATCTTATTTTATTTTTAAGAAAGTTAATTGTAGTTGCCTATGTTGGTCCTCACAAGCGGGGCAATTAGAGCACTTCATTCATAAGAAGAGGGATTTATGGAAAAAGGTCAGAGGACTTAGGAAATTATTGTGTGCAAGGATTTATTAAGTATGCTAAATAAACTACTTGTTGTTTAAGCCCATGTCTTCATGGTTATTTTTAATATAAATCTGCAAGAAACTGTCTATACTACTTGGTTTGTATTCACTTGGCTAGATATTTGCATCTAGGCTGTCTCATGAAGTGTTAGAAACAGTTCCCATAGTTGGGTTTGGTTTTTTTGTTTTATAAATAAATACATTGAGAATTTCCCACACTTCAGAGCTGTCTGTAAGGTAGCTAGCCTTTTTTTAGTGCAGATTTTTTTCCAGTCTTCATCCATTTCTTTTACTCTTTGAAAGTGCTCTTATGCATTTCTGAGATCTGAGCTGACATTTTTATTGTTAGCTAACAGGAGCTTCACTAAGTTTTGCAGGTTGGTGCAAGTGGCCAGTGACGGTGGATATTCTGTTGATAATATGAAAATAACAAAAGCGGTTATAGAAAAGTTGTTATCACTCGACACCCTGAACATAGTGGATTTCATACCTTCTGTCTGCTTTTAGATTCTCTTTCTTTTTAAAAGAATTTTTGTGAACATCTACAGGCCCAGATTTTGTGGCTTTGCAGCCTCAAAAACTAACCAAGCTATTATGAAACTGGAGAATGACTCATAAAAGAGCAGTAAAAATCACCAAGAGCCCAGAAATATGTTCCTGTGAGGAAAGTTTATTGGAAAGGAGATAAATAAATGGGGACATGGTGAAAGAATACAAAATAATGAATGACCTAGAGATGTTGTTATTCTTTTCTTATAACACAAGAACAAATACACTCTGTGAAATTTTAAAGGTTGAATAGTCAAAATTGATGAAGTAAATGTTTCTCTTACACTGTCTGAGTAAACTCCAGAATTCACAGTTATTGTTACTGAGGCTAAAGGCTTAACAAGATCCCAAATTTGACATTTATTTAGATAACAGATGAACTTTGCACAAAATAAGAGATAGTGGTTATAGAGAATATATGTTTCAAAGGTCAGATGTATAACAATGTATAACAATAATAACCTTGAAATCAGTAAGTTTTTGTTCTTGACTTTGACAGCAACAACAGGGTGGAAAGAAATCTGGTGCTGCAAATCCATCTGGCTGGATTTACAAAGAGAATCAGGAAAAATATCTGAGAGAGAAAATAGGCAGATGTTCCTAAGCTACAGATAGGAGCCCTGGAAAGAGAGGAAAGAATAGGAGGAACTTTGGTATCCTCTTGAAAACTGGCTGGACAGAAAGGAACTAAGGATAAGAAAATTTGTCTTATAGACAGCTGGCCCAACATTTCAAGTGCTGGACCTGTGCAGCTGTGTTGGGCAAGAAAAGGTAAATTGTTTTACCTTCTTTCCTTGTTATGTATCACTAAAGCACTTAAGACTTAACAGCCTTTAATGTGCAACTACAGCATGCGTGTACAGGTATCCTTAAGCCAACAAGGTTTTTAACCATGGGTTTCAGTTTGAGCATGTGCACTGTTTCTGTGGTTGCATTTGAAGTACAGTTGTGCTACAGTGCTTCTGTGAAATTGGGACAGAGTGCGCAGCCTTTGCCAGGGAAAGCCTGTCATGCTTGGCCTGTGACGCATCCAAAGGCTGTGGTCAGAGAAGATTCATATGAGTCATTGAAGTTGAAAAGTGGTACGCTGGAGGGATCAGTTGCAAGTTATTAGGAAAATTGGAAATCAAAGACATAGAAAATTGAGCCAGTCTTTGAAAGATAATTTTCATCAATACCTATAATTTTTCTGCATTTAGCAAGATACTGAAACATTCACTATTTTTAAAGAGAAGCAATTAATATATTTACATACAGACTGCCCTTCACTGACACTGTTAGATGAAATTTTGGGTTGTTTGATGTCACTTCTTTTCCTGGGGTCAGGATTTCCCACAGTGCTCCTTTCTCATAGGGTACTACAGTAATATATTTCAACAAAATCTTCAAGCATCTAGCTGCTTTATCTGAAATAGTAGCACCATCTAGAGGACTAGTAATTCTTGTTTCTTTTGTTAACATCATTCAGGACAAATGTAATTTTATTTTCATAGAGTTTGTAGGGTATAACCAGAGAAGCTTGCCAAAGGATTTGAAAGAATTGCTTGAAAAAAATTGGAATTTAAACCCAACAAGCTTTGTCTCTGGTGGACAGGGAAACCACAAGAGATGTTTAAAGTTGGCATGTTCATGTACCATTACAAAGGTGTATCTCTCAACACTTGGTAGCAGTCTCTATAGGTTCCATTCAAGACTTCATTATGCTCCATGCTGAACATGGCAAGAGACAGTCCACATGTAAAGCAAGTACAGCTAAGTAGACAAGACAGGCTGAGACAGTGAACTAATTTATTATTAAAACTAATAATTGTAGAAAGGGGCTGACCAGAAAAACATAGTTGATTGTCTCCATGCCTTTGAGTGCCAGGGCAAATTTATGCTTGAAAGCACACCAGGATCATGATGAAGCCGGAAAGCATTCATGAAATTTCTGTATTCCCTGTGAGGGATCCATTTCTCATAATTATCAGCCTGGGTAGAGACCTAATCCACTGCTTAAATTCCACCTTGATTTATATCAAGTACCTATCCAGAAGGATTCATCAGCTGCCCTGGGTAACCTGAACAGAATATAGACCTCTGCCTTCCTGTCCCTTTCTGCTCCAACAAGATTATAAAGACTGCAAAGGACTTTGTAATAAAAAACTGAAATGCTAGAATTCAGGGCGAAAACATACATCAGTATAACACTATATTTGCGGGATAGGGTGGTGCTGGTGGGTTTTTTGGTTCCATTTTTTAAATTCCTTAGTCTTCCCTGGAAAGCAAACAAAATTATCCCACTTTTCTAGAGTGAGTTATTACTAACCTCTCAGAATTTCCAGCTATATCATCCCTCAGTTACTGCAATGGGCAGAAATTTGTTTCCCACAGATGGGGAGGTATAGCTTGGCAGTGACTCCAACCTGGTGTCACATGCATTTATTCAGACTCAGCTGGCCAGGGCTCCGTTTGCCACAGTTTACTTCCTTCATCTTCTTTCCACCTATAGGTGCATAGAATTGCTTTTGGAAATCAAGGTGTGTCTCTGTTGAGGCAGACTGGGTGGGATGCCCACGGGGGACATACTTGTTCTGAACAGACAGAGAGCACAAAGAATCACTCTTACAGTGGAGGGCTGCAACTAGCCCCCAGGGAAGAGAGGTGGCTTGTCAGGAAGTATTTGTACTTTAAGAATAGCTTTGCTAGTACCAGCACCTTTCTATTTCTACTGCTAGACACCTCCACTGGCTGAGGAGGAACATGGCTTTGCAATAAATTATCTTTACTTGGGTTGTTTTGTAGAGGTTCTGCTTACCTTGGCAGACACATTTTGCATGGTCTTGCAGAATCCATGTCTTGAGCACTTGGGGAGTTTTTTAGTTTGAAGTTTGCATATTATTTCACACCGAACATGGTTAGAAACAGCACATGGTTCCCATGCTATTCCCTGAGGCTTGCAGGTGGTAAAAATCTGTCCTCCCACAGTTATTAGTCACATTAATTTGTGTCCACACTAAGTGCTTAATATGAGATGATCAGGTTCGACAACTGTATATATCCACCAGGTCCAAATAACCGCACTGGCACAAAAGCAAAAGAAATCAAGGGTGTCGATGTGCTCACCTCCTGTCTGTGGGTGACAACTGTATTTATCAATGACTGCAAATGTGCATGGGATGGGAAATAGCAAGAAGAGGTGAGCTGGATGAAGGTGAGTTGGGCTACACTTCACTGGGAGTTGAAAATGGGCTGATGAACACATGGAAAAGCAAAAACGTGATCTCAGTATTTTACGGCATTGCCATACCTCAGATGCAACTTGTCTAGTCAGCCATGTAAACTGAACTGTTGTGTCTTTCAAACTCCAATAATTTCTGAATTGAGAAAAATATACATCCTACCTGAAAAACTTGGAGCCACACAGTCTGTTGTTTGTGTGCACTCATTGTGCCTTCTACAACAGCTGGCATTAGAATCTGAATAGCCCTTGTCCTAATTAAACATTAATGTTAATCCCTTCTCAGGCAGCACATTTAATAGTTTTTAGTGGGGTCCACGGAAGATACCAGGGCCTACAAGAGGGCCCCCAAGCCATGTGCAGGGACGCTGCCTAGTCCCTCTGGGGTACCCTATAACTGACTTGCCCCAGGAAAGCCCTGTGATGCTGCTGTCTTGCTTTGCTGCCTCTGATCAAATTAATGATGCAGAATCATACTTATCTTTGCCAAATGCCAGCTAATCCTGTCACTCTTCTGTGGCATCTGTATCACACTAGCACATTACTCAGTCATGCATCTTTGCTGGAGTCCTCAGTACTCAAAAATCCACAAGGTGTGTGCCCAGCAAGTGTGCTATGCTACAAAACACAGGGGATCCTGCCAACCCCATAGCCTTAAGGGATAAACCCAGTGGACTCAGATTCTGGGGCTTGAAGTTTTCTGAACCCCATCAATAGGAATTTTGCACAGTGTTTTTGAACAAGCTGTTGTGGTAAATCTTCCAAACTCAAAAAAATCCATGTACATTAAAAATCCCAGATAAGCAGAGGGGTTCAGAGCAACCCAATGTCAGCCAGTGTCTTGGATATTTAACACCAGCTTGCATGTTTTGGTGCATGAGAGAGAATCCTCTTGCAATGAAGGATACTTCTTAAAAGTCTTTCTTCCTCCATTAGGCAACAGGCATGGATTTAGTAGGGCCTGGGAGGAAGAGGTCTTAATTGATGCTGCCAAATGCAGCATAGATATCCTGGGTCTTCTTGATATGGTTATAGAGCTCTGAAGTGCTTTCCATCACCCACACCATGTAGACTGGGATTACTTCTGACTCTGGAATAGTTTCCACAGAGAAAATATGGACCCAATTTCTCCTACATCAGATGTTAAACTGTACAATGCACTTCAAAATACATGGTGGAGAGCTCCCTATTTCTCTGGGAAGGAGGGGAAATCAACCAAATGACCTCATTGGACTTCTCTCTTTCTGGTGTGTTTGTGATACTGTGGCAGAGCTACATCACTATTAGTAACACTTCCTGTTTCAATATGCAGGCAATGAGTGGACATGAGGAGACGTGAACATTTACAAAATCACTGAGGTTTTCAGACTTCATCATCATCCAGAACAGTACTTCTCAGTCATTGTTGTAATCAGCCTTTAAAATCAACATTTTAGTCACCCAAATGTTCATATGAAAACTCCTGTCACCTGGAATTGCCATGTCAGCTGGCTGCTCCACAGCCAGCAAGAGCAACTCCCAATTACAGGAACTGGAAGGAAGTGTCCTACTCACTCGGCCAGTAAGAGCAGTTTTAAACCATGTCACTAAGTCAAAGTAATTTGTTTCCAAGCTGATATAGTAGGTTTAGCCCAGACAGTTCCTCTTATTCCAAAGCAAAATGCGGATAATGAACCACTTATAGAAAAGGGATCATGTCCTCAGTTCTTGTTAGTCAGGGGGGGAAAGCCGAGAGTGTTTAATTGGCATAGAGGAAGACACAAGGAAGACAATGTCCCTTGTTACCAGATATAGAAGAGTGGAGTTTAGGGCTGGAAATAGGTAGAGGGTTCTCAAGAGACTGATTTGCAAGGACAAATGGAAACAGTTATATCTTAGCTAAGCACTGAATAACAGAAAATGGAAGCATTGACAAAGAGAGGAGATGATTTGCATAATAAAAGGGGTTTTAATGAGAATAATGGGTTGAAATTGAGACAGGGAAAATGTATCCTGAAAAGATGATCCTTCTGTGGGGCACGTATGATGTGCCCAAAGAATTGCCTTTGGAAACACTGGAAGATTCATTCGGCCCACTTAAGCAAATATATCCAGTGCCATCCTGACTGCAGCAACATGGGACCTGCAGGTTTTAGCTTTCTTATTTTGGGGAACCAAAGTATCTGAGGTTTTATTTCAACTGGTAGATTTTCACCTTCAATTCTGCTTCACTTATTTCCCAGAAAGAGCTTAAGAAAAAGTGGAAGGGGCCTGCAGGGACTTTATTTTGTTATAGTTAGTGAGTGTCTCATATGCTGCTACAGTTGATGCAAAGTTTAGCTCTCAGTGTAAGTGGGTGAATTTTTGTTCCCCTTGTATTTTTTACGGGTCTAACTAGATCTTTGGAGGGGGAAGGGGAAAGAACTATTCTCCGGTTTTAGATGGATGAGGCAGATAAAAATCTTTTCCTTTTAAGAAGGGAGGTTTGGTGTTCTTAAAATCAAATGACTGAACTGTTAGTTCAACCTGAAATTATTATAACATTAAGGTTCCTTGCCAGTTTTGGTGATCACCCTCCAAAGATTACTTGAGTCAAACAGTGGCAGTACAGACTTGAGCAAAAAAATGTAGCATATAGGTGGGGCATGCTTTCTTCATGGTGTATTCCTTGAGGCATTTTCATATTGCTTAATTCCCCTGCGCTGCTAAGCATTACCAGAAAATATGCACCACAACTGAAGATTTACCGAGGGTACAAACTCGCGCTGAAATAGTTGGAGAACAACCCTGACCTAGTTGGGACTGTGAGGCTCAGAACAGCCAAACGAAGTTTGTGCTTTGAAAGACCTCAATGAAGCGTTACATGTTGTTTCACGCAGGAGACATGGCACCCTCCTGGGTGACTGTGAAGTGAGAACCAATAAAAGTAAAAAGTGCCTATCTCATGGTATTAAAACTGGTTTTATTTTTTCGTCAAATAGAAGCCTCAAAAGGTTGCATACCCACGTGAACCTCCTCCACTGACCATGCATAGCCTGTGACCTACAGCACCAGCAGACAGCATGTGCACACTGGACAGGGACAAGAAGAAGTGCCCAACATCCCACACAGCGATGGAGTGATGACTGGCAAAGGTCTTTGTAGGTTTGCACTGTTACTTTTTGCCTTGAGAGTGGCAGGGGACACTAACGGCACAAATACAGGAAAAGACACAGGAAAAGAGTGACGGAGTCATTCTTCCCATCTCTTATTATTATCTTGTGCTTATGTAGTCCCCTGTAACTTTGCCAAGAGACGACATAACTATGACCTGAAGTCAAATACTGATGCCACTTACATGAAGTTGATTTTTACTGCACTGATTTCAACTCATTCATGACTGAGCCCACCCCTGCACAGGGCAGTGGCCACAGGTGCAGGAATTAGAGAGATTCAGGTGGAAGTGAGCACGCTGTCAGGTGGCAAAAGAGTATAGTAAGGGCGGAAGGGAGGTTGTTTTGTTTCTTTGGCAAGCGGGGAGCGGGTAGAAGCTGAGACATAGGATCAGACTCACCTCTGTTCTTTTGGTGTATATATTAGAGTAGCCTCTGTGGGCTCTACCCATGGTTCAGCAGGGCACTGCTATGCTAGGTGCTACTCAAATGCAGACTATAAATGTTAATGTTCCCAAGCTTAGCTACAGAAAGAGAGACAACAGCAGAGAGACTGAGGAGTGTCATGAGCAGTGTTCCCCATTGTGATAGGCAGGAGTTTCGGGGCATCTGCACTGCAGCTGGAGAAAGCTGCTTGAATTGGGTCCAGAAAATGTAGTTTGGAGGAATAGGAAATAATTAGGGTGCCTGGCTGTTGGGTAATTTTGACAGTCCCAACAATAATGCTGTTCTTTCAGCGCACCAGGCTTATCTCCCTTTGGGTTTTTTTACCCAAGCAAAAGAGTAAGCTGCATAGCGACATAGTTGCAGGGAACGTACTTGTGATGGAGGCTCCAGTAACTCTTCTCTGTCCTTTTGTGAATGGGACTGTTCTTTATGGCAGGAATCGCTGGGGAATAAAATCTCCAGGCATGTATGTAATGCAAATGTGCACAATAATATTGCTAAAGAGGCTGACTTGTCCCTGCAGTCTGCACTCTACCAACTGGTAAGTGATATCCCAGTGTTTTCCTGGAATGATTTTCCACAAGGCTGTCTCCTGTTAGGTGATAGTCAAACACTTATAGGCTAATTTATTTCTTTCTTGCTCAGCTGCACAAAACAATCTCTTATCTCACAGTTTATGAGCATAATATCTAAATATTTGCAAGTGCTATTCAGTTGTCTGGAGCAGTGTGAAAAGTTCTTCATACATGTGTGTAGCAGCACACAGATATGATCCTAGAATAAGTTTAATTTTGAGTGGAGGAATGAGGAGAGCGTTGTATCAGAGATAACGTTGCTGAAGCTATGTACTTAAAGAGCAGTCAGGAGTATGCTATTTTAATTCTGCAAGCTGCAGTCTCTGAATCTTAAAATGTTTGTTACTAGTTACTTGGGATATAGCACAGTGTGCATGTCCAGAAGTGTTAGCACGGTAAAAACAAACTCAGTAGAGACTTTTGCTCATCTTCAAAGTCCCTTGTTTTTCACCCCTCAGCATAAGAATAGCTAAATAAATAGTGAGAAATAGAAAATATTGTTTCAACATAATCTATAAAACAAGGAACGATTTGGGGAAAATTCAAGTTTAATTATTAAAAAAGGCTAAATCATTTATAGAACTGACTAAATGTATCTCTAAAATGGAGAAATGCTGACATGCATATTAAAGGAAGATTTTTCATCTGGTGTGATACTTGTCTTGAAATACTGTGAAAACAGAAAAGCAACCTTTAAAAAGCAATGTGCATCTCTGAATTCAGATAGAAATCTATGTGATTACAGACTTCCATCCTTTTGTAGGGGAGAATCAGAGACAGTAACACTGATCTATTAAGCAACAGTTGTTCCATTATTTTTCCATTATAAAGTTTGTGTAAAATGCCCTGTGAAGGCAAGTGCTAAGGATCAAGGTCAATCTGTTGATTTACGATGGGATAACATATATCTTTTTTCTGATACAGTATTTTCTGTGGACATAAAAAAGATCTGTTCCAAGGGAGACAACTGACTGCTTATCATAACTGACTGAAGAGAAATCAGTAACATGAAACCTCTCAATGCTGGGAACTGAATATGTACCAAGAAAATCTGACTCCTAAAATCAAGAGTTCAATGTTAGCAAGCAAGCCAGTTAAGATCAGGAGAGCTTTGCCTTGCTACAGCGTCACCCTCTGTGGAATGGCTGCAGCATTTACACTCTCTTAAAACACAAGATTGGCAGCAAAGTGCTCTTTCTGAGCTCTAGTTGGGGTAGCACTGTGAGTATACTGTTGTGACTTTCCTATTCTCTCCTACTTCCATCCTTCTATCTGGCCAAAAGTTAAAACTATGGGAAAATGATAGTATCTTATCCATCTTATCATACCTTACAGAAGTACATCTTCGTGTGGTTTTTCAACATAAACTATACTACTAGCATTAAATGCATACACATTCTTTTAAAACCGTAGTCTCTATGGGATATCTTGTGAATTCTTCCCACAACAGATCAACGACTCTGAACCCTTTTCCACAGAAACAAAGTGCATTTAAATTCTCTTTTTCCACAGTGAAAAATCATGAAAGACTCTTGTGAATCAGTTAAACGCTGTGCTCAGGGGGATTGGGCTGCTGCTGGTAGTTGGCCTGCACAGTGTTTTAATACTTAAGCTGTGGCTGATTTTTAAGGAGCTTGGGGAATGGAACACTGACAATAAGTAATTTACAATTATCCTCGCTGTAACCTGTTAATGTTAAAAATGCTTTTTAAACAATGGCTTTTCCCCTTAGTGACTCCCTGTTGTTGGGGTACTGAAAATCATAGAATTAAATATAAAATCTGAATAACTTTTAATGCAAGTTTGACTGGGATCATGTCACAGATCAGCAGAACAGAAAATGCATCTCTGACTTGCTGATGTCAGATGGCAGATCTCCAAATGCTTAATCCCTCCCATCTGGGGCTTCCTTCATCTTGTTCATTTTAGTTTCTAGTGAGTCTAGCACTTGTTATAAAAACAAAATAATGAATGCCAAATAGGGCTTCTGCTACTTATTTGTACTGTGCAGACTATGCAAAGCTAATGTTTTTGTGTAATTTTTCATAGGAGATGCATGCCTAGTTATGAATGTTCTTGACCTTTATGGCATCTCTGTTAGTAACTGAAGCAGCTGGTAACTGTCATAAAACTCTAAAATGTTCTGCACAGCCCTGATACAGCCTATTGCAAAACCCTCCACGGCTTCTGAAAAATGCTAGCCTTGTCAGAAATCTCAGGGTGGAGCAGATCTGGGAACATAAAGGTTAAGCAGGTTAATGATTAAAACTATAAGAAAATGTTTGCACAGATGTGACTTACTGTAGTTCTGCCTCTCATTTCCTGACTCTTAAGTCTGCCCTTAAACATAGCTCAGTTCAGACTCACAACACCTATGTGTAGCATGTGATGTTCTTATCTGTTTTCAGGAAGATTAACTAGAAACAGTCTGGGTTCATGTTTCCTAAATCTGACAATTGCACAGAAAAGGCCACACTTAGGTTTAGCTTGTCAAGGCTGTCCTCATAATGGAACAAGAAGCTGTTAGCATGGAATAGGCAGGAGGAAGTGTAGTTCTTGTGCATGTGAACTGTTAAAGCTCGTACAATCTTCTACACCTTTTCATAGGCAGGTTTGAAACAGACCTCTGATTCTCTTGCTGTAGCTTGTCCCAGTTCTTCTTTTTGGATAACTGCCACTACATTATAAGTAGACCACACTGCTAGGTCCTACATTCTGCTAAACCACACAGATCTGGGTGCTTTCAGATATAGCTGCTTTCTGAGTTCAAAGTACTGCTTGCTGCCAAACTCATTTTGTTTCCTTAGCAAAAGACTTTCTTAAGCAGTCTTTTACTGTGGTTTTTATGAGAGTTAAAGCAAGAGTCCTCAAGTGCACCTTCACCCAGATTTAATCTTTGCCAGATTTAATCTTTTAATTTTAAACTTTGCCTATTTTCACATTTCCATCCTCAGAGTGACTTCAATTAAACAGTCTCCCCCAGTTTGTGTTGAGAACTAAGCTGATGTTCTCCCAGGCAAGATTAAAAGCCAGTATTCAGTCCTTATTCCAGGTAGTTAGACCAGCAGCTGAGACCATCAAAGCAGCTGACTCTAGATTGTAGCATATTAGCTTAGGCACAGTCATTTGCCAAGGTGTGAACAACCTTTCCTGGTACAGGGTTTAGAATATTTCATCATAAATTTGTGTCAGGCAAAGCTGGATGTGTGCTCAGCACATCCAACCAAAGGTCTTCTAATGCCAAATCAAACTGGCCTAGGCATGGCCCGTTTCACCACGCTGCTCGTAGGAAGCTGATTCATTACCAAAACCAGTGTAGTGCTCCTGGTATTTCACACAGTAGATTTGAGACAAATGTAATACCCAGCAGTCCTGTTTTTAAAGGTATCTACTTGATGAACAGGAGGAGTTTACCTGCAGTTTGTAGATATATTTTAAAGCCATATTCTTCAGAATAAAATGTCTGATTCTAGGTTTTAGTATCCTAAGATATTTCATATGTTTATTTCCAAATTTTTTATCTACTTCCTACCAAAAAAACCCCAAACTTGACTCTTTCTTCCCTTGTCTACAGATGGAGAAAGATTCCTGTTTTGCTGGCCTGCATAGTTCCCCCTAAACTCCCATCTATTAATCAAGTAAAGGAAAGACCAGCAGCTGTAAGTACATCTCTTAGGCCTCACTGCAAAGACATACAAGTTTTAAACATACTATTTCTGGTGATCATGGAAAGACTCTATAAAGAGAGCAGAAGAACTTATGGTCACTCTTCTGGCATGTCCCAAAACAGAAGTCTGCATTAACCATTGCTCAACAGCTCAAAACTAGCAAAGCTGAAAAATGCCATTCCTTGTAGTTGGCACAGCAAGAAGTAACACCAGTACTGTTCATGCGAAACACACCTGTTTGTATTCTCGCAGACCCTAAGGGTACACATTCATCAAAAACTATTATAGATAGGGAAAGATCTAAACACACCCACCATGTTTTCACTGACATTATCACTGTGAAAGTGTAAGATTTTCTAAGGCCATTTTTACTTTTTCAAGGTAATAGCAAAAATTTTTGCTTTCTGGAGCACTTAGCATGATTGTTTTCTCATTTTTGCTTTGTGTTTTCTGAATAGTTCTATAATGTATAATAAACTAAGCACGGCATAAAGGGATGTCATTTACAACCCAAATGCCTGTGCATAACCATTTTCTTTTGAAAACGGTATGTAAACTGCAGAGCAGCGATCATTTTAGATATTCTACTGCTGCCATTAAGTCATCCATGAGCGACTCAGCTTTAGTAATATTTCAGTATATAATTATTGCGTGTGTGTGTGTCATCCCACTTTGGCAGCTATGAAGTAAAGAGTTTGTTGTCTAGCAAGTTTCTCTCTGCTCCCTAATTTCAGAGGTAGCAAACCCTGTAAGGCTGCAGTACTTCGGCACTGTACTTATCTCTGCTTTCCAACAGCTGAGCAAACCGGATGACTGAAGAAGGGTGGTTTTGTGTTTTTAGGATAGTTTTAAGCTTGAATATAGTTTTACTCATTTGGCAGATTAGCTTCTTTGGATGTTGTCGCAGCATCAGCAGGCCCCTACTTTGAACTTCATTCGTACAATTCTGAGGCGCCTTGTCTACACTGAAATGCAAGTTTCGTAAGCAGGGTAAGTTCTTTGGGAGCTTCTGTGGGTGTTCGGTGTAGGTGTGATGCTTTTGTAGAGAGTGAAATCTTCAAGAGACAAAGACTAAACCTATCTTTCAGCTGGAGAACACTTTTTTGTTGTGCTTCTTTCTGTTTTTCTGATTTATAAATCTGTCTTTCTCCTGAGTCATGCCACGCTGACTCCTTGGGCATTCAGAAGTGAAGAAAGATAGAGCTAATTTCATTTGTATTTGTCAGCCTGATGCATTGTTACACTTCCTAATTTCTGTGCCAAGGGGATCCAAAATATGCTATCATACAAACTAAACTTAAATAATATATTCATCTTCCACTGAAAGTTTCAGTTACTGTCGTGACTGTTGAAAGTAAAATACCTAGCCTAGTAGAGTAGTTTTTATTTCAACTCTGTAAAATTTCTTCTTTTTATTTAATTCAGAGATAGGCAGGTAAATAATCTTAAAGTATTTTCTTCAGGGAAAAACATTGCTTTTCACAGAGTCTTTTAAAATTTCTGTTAGGAAAAACATTCATAGGAAAGAACAAATTTCTCACCACGAAGAAAATGACTTATTGATAGCACCTGATGTCTAATAATGCCCCTCAAAAGTTTAAAAATCTGACAGAAAGATGAAACTCTTTCTATCAAGTATAACTTTCTGCTGATAGGATTCATATACCATAAACAATGCACAAAAGTAAAAATGAAGTTTTATCATCTTTCCCCTCAGGGAGGGGATTTTTTTTTTTATGAGCTAGTGAGAATTAGGTCGTAGGTGCTGGAAAGCATCATGGTCTGTGCTGTGGATGTTCAAAGGACCCTGTGAATGAAACAGCTATTGGTAGTCACTTCCACTCCTCTGCCCCTAAGGAAGAAGAGAAGGCTTTTGACCCATAATATCACAGCTGAGTGTTTCTTTTGATTTGTAGGATTCTCTCTTTAGCCACTTTGTTTATAGTGTTAGTGAGCTATAGAGATATAGACATGTACGATTTTTCTTGTTCTTAGATAAGCACGAGATGAGTCTGTGATAGTGTGTAAAGTGCCACTTACTGTAGGAGCAGCAGAGTCCCATTCACCATTACAGATAAATGCCCTTTTCTTATCCCCAGCACACTGGAGGCGAGATACTAAGTCCTCAATGTCCTCAGAATACCCTTCAAAGTAATTCTTAATACTATAAATCAATGCAGTATTTTTGTCTTGCTGCCCACTTCAAATAAGCCACTTCTCTGGTGGCCTGTAAGTAACAATTAACTAGATGATGGGAGTAGAAAATAGTTACAACAAAAGAAGACACTCCATATCAGGTTACATAAGCTACACTACTTACGAGTTGACATTCTTCAGACTGTTGCACTGTTTTTCTATATATGTCATAGATTACAGAAAATGATAGTGCACAGGAAGACGATGATGAAAGCAGCTGATCATTAAACTAACAAGACAGAGTAAGGAAAGAAGCTGATAAGCATAAAAAAGCTCCATTAACTTCCATGAGATTTGCATGGATATAGTTAAAACAAGAAGTGAGCTCCGTAGGCCATATTGTCAAAAGCCCTAGCTTAGTTTTCATCTAAGCATGCAATTAATCGTGATTAAAAATGAGAAACAGACGCTACCTCAGCACTGTAGCAAGGTATTTCTACCATTCTGCCTGCAGTTGTTTACTTGTGCAGACTGAGATGTCATTTTAAAATAGTCTTTGTAGCTGACTACACAGTCAAAACTCCTATGTGCTTTTGAAAGCTGTAGTCCATGTATGCAAAAGTGAAACTTTCCTCTTTTTCCTTCTAAAATTGTTTCCTTAAATCACTGATGGTTCAGTCGTCTGTCATCATCCAGTACAACTTCAATGCTATCTTTGACTATTTTCACCTCTCCTAAATGATGTAGCCTGCTCTCAAGTCATTGCTAAAATCTCTGCAGTGAAAACTGGCTGCAGATGCGGCTTTGACTTGCTCCCCACGCAGAAATGTGTTGCCATGTCTGAGCAGCTCCAGCATTGCTCGCAAATGAGAGGCTCTTCCCTGTGTCCATTGTGTGCTTTAGAGATTTTAACCTTGGTCTTTATTTTCACCAGCTCTTCCTACCACTCTCCCTGACCCCTCCAACTTCACACACCTACCAACTGTGCCCCTCTCAACTTGGCAACCCCTTTTGCTGACACACTTTTTGACCTATTAGTCTGTTTCCAACTATTCTCTTCTTTTAAAGTCACTTCTTTTGTGAAGCCATTTAATGCCCATCTCCATCTTGTTCTAGTCCCCTTATATTTGATTTATGTCAAGTATCATATTTGCCTCTTCCTCTGGATGGGAAATTTCTTTGCTCATAAACTGCTTTGTATTCTTAAAGTATTTGGTAAGAAGTAAATAGAAGAATTATTTATGAACTAAGCAAGACAACAGTCATTTGTTTTAGCTGTGTTAAGATTAAATGTTTATCAGTGTATTCACTGATACAACATGTGTCTGAAGACTACATGAATTGCATTTTTGCTACCCTTTTTCCTACCTCGAATATGTAATATCCAAGTACAGTTCTTTTGTGCACTTACTGCAGTGAAAGCTATGGTGTACATTGTGTGCACGTGTACTAAGTAAATCATATTTGCCCTTTATAAATTATTTCTATGAAAGCTTTGATACAAATTCTTAGGAAATGCATGCAAACTAGGCATATTTCTGAGTTGCACTAGTGTGAACATGCCTACCAATGCTAGAAAACACAATAAAAATTTATTTTGATGCCTGTTTTTTAAGGCAACCTTTTCAAGGTAAAGAGTACTTTCCAGTATTTCAGATTTCTTTATTTCATTAAGTGACAAGAAATTACAGCTGCACTTACATGGGTTTGGGCCTTGTAAATTCTCAATTGTTTGTACTTGGGATTGAAAATTTCCTGTACTTAAACATTTGCTGTTTATGCATTAACAGATTTTCATTCAAATATCAATGTATGCGATATGCCTGTCTCCTCTCTCATACCAGGTGTCATGTCTTTTCAAACATGCTTCACAATATCTTGATATTCTCATAATGAAGAAATTCTAGTGCTAAGGCACATTGACAACACTGTGACAGGAGTAGAAAGTTTGTGTGTACATTTGTCACATTAAGCAAAGTGGAGGTAGGAGGGGAAAAATGTGTAGTTCACTTTGCTCAAACTTGCAGGCAAGTGATTTTTATCATTTGTCCTTGGGTATGGAGGGCACTCCCCTGATTTCCTTGGGAATTGGTCCATGACCTCGTAAACCTTACTGCTTTTACATTCATTCAATTTTAAAGTATCCTAAATTCACCTTCTTGCTTTCAAATTATCCTTGGTGATTTAAAATTATGTCCTTGAGTATTATATTGAGAAATAGGAAGATAGTTATTCATTATTACTTACAGAATTCATGTTGTGGTGTTTATAAGCAGATAACGTGCATTGAGATCCTTTTGTGTCATATGGTGGTGATTGTTCCCATCCAGTAGAGGCATGATTTTTTTTCTTTTTCCCTGAAGAAATGTTGAGAAGTGTCACCAGGGCACACAAGTCCTTGATGTTATCCGTATGATTGTTTGTTTAGCTGAGCTCAGCCTGGGCATCGTATTCAGAGTCTGTCTGTTGCTTCTGCTATCCTAATGCAGTGAAAAGTTTCAGGGCTTTTTCTGTGTTCACTACCCTTTACATCTGAAACCTTTCTTCACACATTGTATCTGTTGCACAGATCTTCCTGGAATTTACCACTTTTCTGAAGTTATCTTGGATAAGAGCAGACTACTTAGATTAACTGTAAATATACACAAACTTCAAGGCTTACTTACAAAAGTCATTGTGCTCTTTTTGTTTCTCTAAATAGCATATACTGTCATTGTGATTGACAGACTCCCTTCAGTTTAATTTAGGCACATGCTTGAATTTATGGTTCTCCTGGATTTATGGTGTCACTTTTAATGGCACTTTTCTTAGAATGTAATTTAATCAGTCATGAATATAACCCTCCACCCTTGACACATAAAATGGTGTGTATGTGCTTATGAAAAATGAAAAACTTTGAAAAAAATATCAAGATTTGTGTGCTTACATGTGAAGAGACTGTAAATAGGCAATTTGGTCACTATACTTTCTTCAAATGAACAGGAGTTAAGTAACTGTGAATCTATCTACTGCAGAAACATGATTAAAGATAACAACGAAATTATTCCACTAATGGGCAAGAAAACAAATCCGTCTGGTATGCCCCCTTCAAACCAGCAAGAGAAAAAGCCGACTGAAAGCACTCCCACAAAGAAAAGGTAGGACTGTAGCTAGTCTAAAACACTAAAAATCCCTGCTTTATCTCCTTTAGTAGATATTTGCACTGAAATATCACTAACATCTTTATTCACGCTGCATCTACAAATGAGAGAGACCTGATGAACATAAGGTACCTTCAAAAAGACATATGCTTATGCTGTTTGGAAGTGGAAGAGTATCCTGGTTAGGTAGACATATGACGTGTATACCCTAATGGGAGAAATATTTAACTCCTATCCTAGAGACATCAGACTCATGCACCAGTCTTTTACGTTTGTGTCTCATATCAGCTGGGCTTTCTGCATCCGCTCTATATACCTGTATAAGCTTACAAAAATGTGATCTAATGATGGTCAGTGTTTCAATAGGAGAAGGTAGAGTGATCTTTTTAAAGAGATCACGTGGCAGGGTGCACCAGGTTTTATGTAAGAGATGCTGGCTTGAAAAGAGGGAGCATATCAAACAACCTCACATGGGAACGTGACAGATTATGGAGACGCAGAGGTGAATAAAAAATAAAGGCTGGGAGAGCAGGAGGTTTGAAAAGTCCCATCGCAAACGGAAACCTGATTTCACTCTATTTTTCATTATTCTGATTAACAAGACTTCCTCATTATTTTATTTTATAAAATATTCACTTTCATTCATAATTTATGGTAGAGAATTAATACAAGGATTAAGGTTTTGTATTTAATATGAATGGAGGAATATAAGCAGTAATTCATCCCTGATACTATGCTATTGAAGTCAACTAAGTTATTGTAGAGTGAGGATGAATTTTCATTCATAAACTTTTCACTCTGTGGCTAATTACTAGCTATTACGGCAATTTTTTAAATTCTCTGAAGGCCTAGGCAATTGTGGCTGTTCTGACATTTATAATTCTTAATAATCAGAGGAATTGCTTTCCACAGAAATGGTGTCATTAGTTATTTGAGACCCACTGCCTGGGTGGCCCATTTGTCCTTCTGTCATTAAATTCAAAAAGAGAAGCTGTTTGCCTGCATAAGGGGGAGATGAGATGTCTGAACAGCTCAAAATACACCTAGTATTTCAAGAAGGGGCAATCCATGGAAGATTGAGTAGTTATAACAAATCCTGGCAAACACTGCCCCTCAATTACTTAAGCTCATATCTCAAAGTTCTGTGATATCAGTAACAGTAACCCTGGGGTTTTTCCCACCCCTCAACCAAGAGCTCAGGGTGTGGCCGACAACATTCCTGTAATATAAGGAACAAAGATCATGTGAATTTTAATGCAGAGGTTTAACGTGTTCTCTTAATTATATGTTTCTATGCTGCTGTAATTCTGTTGCTTCAAAATGCTTCCTTCTGCTCTGCCACTAAGCAGCGAGTGCACCTCCACGGCTGGCATTTCTCACTTGACAAAATGTATTGGCAATATGCACTTTCTGAAAAGACAATGACTTCCCCTTCTTGAAGGTCCTGGTATTTGGGTGGACTAACAGTATATAATTAAGTACAGGAAAACCAACAGGCAGGCTGGGAGGAGTGCTGCCAATGTTGTCAGAGACTGATTATGCTTGTGGGCAGTTGTCCTGAGAGTGTGCACCATGGCCACGTAAGCACTTGGATATTTGTTGGCAATCGTCCACCTGCCTTGCATGGTGGCTTCTGGGTTTGGTTTTTGGTTGGTTTTTTGTTTGTTTGTTTGTTTTTCCCCTGTGGTATCCCCAGATAACCCACATGCCAGGATAGGTCAGGTATGTCAGCCTCCAAAACAAGGCCCACTTCATAGCTGCTGTATATCTATTGGATGCCAAAATCTTCAGCGTGAACACACTGCTGCTGAGCCAAGGGAAGGTGATACAGTCCAGCAAAGCCTAGAGTGTGGCACTTCTGCCTTTCTGGAGGTTCACTGTGCCCTCCAACAGCTGTATGCCTGTTGGGACAGCTCCTGCACATCATGGTCAGGGAATGCAAAAAAGCAGGATGTTTTTCACACTCCTCCTTAGTCTCTCTGCCAAGTCCAGACCCCAGTGAAACAACAGTGATTGACAGCAGCTGTGACCAGTGTGGTAGAAATGATGGCAGCGGTCCTGTTTCTGTCTAGTTTTTCCTGTACTCTGAAAAGCACCCCTTGCCTAAGTAACTTCAGGGACACTGTCCTGCTAACCAGAAGTGGCATTTTACTTGCTGCCTGCTTAGAATACATTCACAGGCACATCTCAAATGTTAAAAGGCCATATATGTTTAAACAACCACATAAGGGGAATTAACACTTGTATTACCAAGCCATTGGAAAATGAGATGAACTAGGGCTATTAGATCATGCTATTTTTAGCAGATATCAACAGGTTGTTCAGTAGTGTCCTAATAATATACTGCATTTTAGCATCAGTATGTGTACTTTAATTCAACAGGATGCTTTGGGGAGATGCTGTCAAAAGAAAGAATAAATATTCTATGGTCTAACCCATAAATATTAGGTGAATTGGAAACATCTTCCAGGTGACTACTGGATCGTTTTAGAAATGTAAGACAGTTTCTGAACAATAGGCCATGTGGGAGTCGCTACATCCACCACTGAAACTCCTCTGTCTTTGGTGAAATGTAGCAATGTTTTAATGAGATCTAGTAATACCAAGCCCTTGATTTTGCCTCTCGACTCTGCAGGATTTCAAAGTGTTAAATCTTCCTATTCTTCTCATGTTCCCTTTTCTGTGTTGTTTCAAATTTCATTTCTTAGAAAAGAAATAGTTAATGTCATGCACTGACTGGCAAGATTACACATTCAGTCCTGGATGGTGGAAATGCCTGATGTCATTTAACATGTTACCTTCAAACTTTCTGACTTAATGATTATCACTGATGAGTTTGAAATGATCCATCCTGATGGCTCCTGGCTGGAGAAATAGGGACTAGAATGCAGTAGATTAAAAAGCATATGCATGTGTGTGTGTATGCATACGTGTATGGCTGTTCGGTAAATGTCTGGTGTTGCATTTAGCTATTTGCACAGAAGCTGGATGCAAGGCTGTTTTTAGGCTGCTGGGGTAGCTGCTTAGACATGTCAGGATCTGATGCCATGTGCCCTAAAAATATCTCGAGATCTTTAGCCCATCTGCCAGCATGAAAGTACTGGGCACAGTGTTGGAGGTTGGGATGCCCCCAGGGGAAAGTAGATAAGCCTCTGTTCCAGTGTCCTATATTAGGTATAATGCCAGAAAATATAAACTGTCAACCTTGTCCTAGGCATGCATGTGCAGTCCTTTGCTTATTTTATGGTTGAGCTTGCTTTTTTTACTAATGTTTTGTAAATGCACTGTGTTCAACAGTTCACACTTTTTTCTGGAGATTGATGGTTTTGAAAGCAGTGCAACTCCAAATAATACGTCTCCCCCTGTGTTTTCAAAACCAATGGATTCAAATATTCGTCCATGGTAAGTTATAGATGCATATGCAATAGTCATACTGCAAATATATCTATTTTTCTTTCAGCAGCTACTCCTTATTTCTCCTTAGACTTCAGAGCTAAAATTTCACATGGCTTTTCTTAGCTTTTGGTCACTTCAAAGACCAAAATCCATTGGAAGTCAGTTGTTGTAGATGACTTATCTTTGAGTTTATCTACTGCTGTCATTTACGCTGAATAAAACAGGCCTCAGATTTGAATAAATTTAAAATCAGTACTGTCCTTTTTTTTTTTTTATCTTAGCTTCTTATTTATGATACGTTAGGACAAACTCCACACGCCCATTTGTGTATTTTCTACTGTGTGAAGACCACAGTTTAATTTAGCAAACCCTATTCCCAGCTGTGTGCTGACATCCTCCCTCTATTGCTCATTAACAATCAAACAACATGAAGATGCCGAGTCTGAAATATTTAAAGGCAGCCATTTATGCTGAATGAATAGAGAAAAATTATGGCTGGGAAGAATGCACTTAATTTTTTAAAAATTTGTGGGGTACTAACAGCCAATAATTATGAATAAGGGAAATATGCATCAAATCTAGCATAAGCCCAGAATGGCCAAATGTTTTTGTGTCTGATGGATGTCTGGTCAGCTTTTTGGAATTAGCTGACAGTCTTATTTTGGTTTCAGAGGAGAGGCATCCAAATTTCTCCCCCTCATTCAGGGACAGACCTGCACAAGACACACATACGCTTTGTCACCAGATTCCTCACAGTTTTCTGCAGAGAAGTGATGGACTGAATAAGAATGGACTCTGAGCTACCAGCTTTATTTCAAAGGGAAGGGAATATCTGCAGAGAAATGTTGAATCCTTGCATTACTGTTCATACATCCCTGTTGTCAATAACTAATAGTTCAGGCTCCCTAAGTTATTAACCTGAGGTAGTTCATCAAATCTGAACCTTACAGAAAACAAAAATACAAGTAAGAAAAATTATAATAAATTAATTCTTAAGTCAGTTCTGCTTTTAGGAATGTCTGGAAATGATGTACAGCAATTACAGAATACCAATGCCATTTAAATCCTTTAAATTGATTACCTAAATAGGTATTTAGGGCCCAGTCCTCAATTTCTTTTAGCTGAAGCTTCCATTCAAGTCAGCTGCAAAATGCTCTTGAGCTGCCTGCAGTGTACTGTGTAGTAAATCTTTAGGTAAATCACTTTCATTGTGTGCTTCCAACCCATGTACGGTTACTGATTTAGCACTTGTTTTGTGGCAGATGACAAATTAAGGATGTGAAAAGGAAGAATGTAAGCTTCAAGCATTCAGGATGATGCATAAAGAGCAGTGAACATAAATAAATATATAAATAAATAAATAAAACTTCCCACAGTTTCAGGATCTGTAATGAAATAACATAGTAAAGCACAAACCAGGTTGCTTTCCTAATGATTTTTAAAAAATAATAAAATCCTGTGGGTCTCTTCATTTTTACCATTTACTTTAAAATTAATGGGGGAAATAAAATGATAGAATTAAAAAGCATAGTGTCAATTAGACTAATTTCAGCTCTGCTGTAGATACTGCTTCCTAGTATTGACTGATTCTTCATGCAATTTGCTAAAATGTCTTCCAGTATCTTCCTGACTTAGCACTTATGTTTTTCTGTTTTCTATAGTGCATCTGGAAATGGGGAAGATATGGATTCCCCACAGTCTCTTCAGGATGATGCGACTGAATATAGCCCTAATGTAGACAGTTGTTGGTGAGTGGAGACATGAAGTATTTCTTAGTACATTTTCAATGGATTGAGTCTATGATAGGGTAGATATTACTTACTTTGCCTGCTGTGTTTTAGAAATAAGTTCATATGTGTGCATGCATTTCTGATTCTTCAATGATTAGATCCTGAAATAAAAAACTCTAACCTCTGCTTTTCTCAAATCTCATATTTAGTGTGAGGATTCTTCATGTATAATGTCTGTTTCCTAGATGACAACACAGGACCTAAACACCATGCACAACTAGGCATGAGCTAGGAGTATTTCTGATTGAGGGGAAAATATTAAATCATTCTTATTCCAGAATAATGTATGATCAGGAAAGCTGTGTAAGAAGATGTGAGGTTAAAAATGATCATCTTCTCTGACTGGGATGGGTGCAGCTGGAGTGCAGCATCAGGGAACTTCAGGTACTGAAGTCAGCAAGTTGTGGATAGATCAGAGAAGTATTCTTAGCCTTTGTTTTAGAAGAATGAATAAACTGGGAAAAAATGCAAAACAAAAATCACTTAGAAAATATACATTTTTATTATAAAAACCCTATCAATAGCCACTTACCTGCAAATAAGCAATCTGCAGAAATATTTTGAGATCCATGCCAAGATATATATGGAAGCAGGGCAAGCATATGTAGTCTGGGGCAAGTAAATGTATTTTTTTTTCCTTTTATGTAGAAAATAAAACACAGTACATTGAATCAGTGATTTCATTATTATTTCTTATAATTTAGTGCTAACATATCACAAGGACCTGAGCAGACCAGTGCTCGGAAGAAGTTGAAAAAATACATATTTCGGGCAGTATCTGAGGGGAATATAGAAGAATTGCAATGTCTGCTCGCAGAGCTGAAGGAACGATCAAACGCGTGTACAAACATGACTGTGCCAGGTAAGCTGTGGTGTTACCTGAAGGAAGATTGTTAGCTCTTCTGGCAGCATATGTGTAGCCTAAAACTGGGAAGTATCTCTGTGCAACAGCTACTTGCCTGTGAATTTGCAGTCACTTGCTTGCAATGTAATGTATGTCACACTTCCTATTTCTAAATGAAAGCTTCAGGCATTCAATCAGCCACCTCCTTGCTGCCTCCGAGACAACACTGGAGGGTGTTTGTCTCCTACTTATGATACACGGGGAGGGTCTAGCTGCACTGTGTTCCCATAGCCATACTGAAGCTAGCCTTCTACAGCATGAGACTCAAGGCTGATGTCTCTCTTCAAACTGCAGTCAAATTGCAGTATAGGCAGGACTTGTGATGTGTGCAGCATGGTAGAACAGGCAGAGAAGTTAGGAAAGGGTTCTGGGTCTGTCTGGAGTTACCATGGCAGTGGGATGTCCCAAAGAGAAACCGAGTGCATTGGCTACCTTATTAATTAGTACCACGTCTCTGAATGCATCGTCTCGCCAAATATACATAGCTCAAATACCAAGTGAATAGGATGGAGTAATTGTTTGGCAAACAATTTATGTTCATATATATCCCTAAGGTTCCTCCCCAATAAACAAAAGATTAGAATTATTTTCCATCCACGTGAATAAATAATTATGATCTAATCTCAAAATTGACTCTTGTAGATTATCTGATGAAAAAATTCACAGCTTCAGATACTGGCAAAACCTGTCTGATGAAAGCTCTGCTGAACATCAACCAAAACACAAATGAGATAGTGAATACGCTACTATCCTTTGCAGAAGAAAATGGTATTTTGGAGAGGTTTATCAATGCAGCATACACAGAAGAGGCATATAAAGGTATTGCCATCTGATACCAATTTCAGGTATATAGTTAAATATACCATCCATAAAAGTAATGTTTTCTTCAGACATTCTAATGATGGTTTAAATTCCTAAAACAACTTTTATTCACTGTCACTGGTGCTATCCATTGTGAAACATCATTAATGTTTCATAAAGTGCTTAAGAGATTCAACGCTAAATACCTGCATCTGTTGTTTCAGGCCAGACAGCTCTAAATATTGCCATTGAAAGAAGACAATATGAAATAACTCAGAGCCTTATAGAAAAAGGAGCTGATGTCAATGCTCATGCCCAGGGTATTTTCTTTAATCCCAAACATAAGCATGAAGGCTTTTATTTTGGTAAGTGGAAATGCAATCTCTCTGGAAAAGTTAGGAAGGAATACCCAAACAATTAAGACAGTGTGGAAGACAGGCAAGTGTGAATCATTACTGTAGCTAAACCTAGATTGGGAAACTCTCATCACAAGAGATAAAAATGGCATAGTACCTTTTGTAAAAGTAACTTGCCAGAGTGCAATGTATTATAAACCCTCAGAAATAATTGTAAAACACTTACAAAAAAAATTGTAAATGCTGAATGGCAAATAAAATGTAACAAATTTGATTTTGAAGATTTTCTCCAAATAATGTTTTCATGCGAATTAAGCTTTTATAAAACAAGAGCTAAATTCAATACAATCAATATGTAAATGTGCTTTCATATATTAAGATGCTTAAGACAGTCACTTTTTTATAATATGATTTGAATGCTTGTAATAAAACATGAACATGTTACATTTTATAATTTTGTAGGTGAAACTGCACTGGCGTTAGCTGCATGTACCAATCAACCAGACATAATTCAACTGTTAATGGACAATACCAGGACTAATATTACTTCTCAGGATTCCAGAGGAAACAATATCCTCCATGCATTAGTTACTGTAGCAGAGGACCTTAAAACCCAGAATGACTTTGTAATCAGAATGTATGATATGATTTTGTTGAAAAGTAAGGACAGAAATTTGGAAACAACAAAGAATAAGGAGGGTTTGACACCACTACAATTAGCTGCAAAAACTGGGAAATTAGAGGTGGGTATTATTTCAGTAGCATCTAAGAGAAATTAAGTGTGGAGAAAGAGTTAAGGCCAACTATGTACTCGGACGTTAGTGCTCTGACATGTAGTTTTCCATGCTGGTTATGCTGTACTATGTATCAGTAGTATCTGGTGAGCTAATTTTGTTCAAAATACAAGCAAATGTTTCTATTGCAATGATGCTTCCACTCTTCAAGGTTTCCCTCTAACAACCCCTTTCTGTACAAAATACACAGGCTGTTTAAAAACAGCCTTGCAAACCCTTCTGTTGCACAGAAACTCAGAAATTCTGCATTTATTACAATACTACACTTATACAATATACAGTCTTTGAATAATTTCAGAAAACTCACTAGAACTGCTCTGTTATGCTGCTGTAGAATTTGGCTTTCATAAATCAACTGTGTTGTGGTAAAGAATTGACAATGGGATAATTTAGAAAGTAATTAAGTTAAAGGAAGATATAAATGTGAACGCATGGAAAATTGTGCTTTCATCCTTTAGAAGAATGTCTCTGACAGAAAATCCGGAGGCATTAAAAATACTAGATTTATTTCCCAGAGGTCTGTCATCTCTAACGCCGCTTACTGAATAACAGAACTACTAATACATTGAATTGCACTACTGTAGAAAAGTTATAGTTAAAACGTAGTGATAGTTAAAAGGTAGGGGTTTTGGCAAGTGTGTGTGTGTGCTTTTTCCTTTCCCATGAAGAACTCATCTGTTTACAAATGATTCTGTTAATGTTTTAGATTCTGAAATACATCCTGAGCAGAGAGATAAGAGATAAGCCTAACAGGAGCCTGTCAAGAAAATTCACAGACTGGGCTTATGGTCCTGTTCAATCTTCTCTTTATGATCTGACAGAACTAGATACCACCGCAGACAATTCAGTATTGGAAATTATTGTCTATAATACAAATATTGGTGTAAGTTATCTGTTTCGAATATATCTATTTTTTTTTCTAGCAGTACACTAATTTCAGATGTGTTAGCCTATACATTTGACTGAATTACTTGTAAAACAGTAAACAGTAATTTTTGGTTCTCAGTTTTGTATCAGGAGAAGGATGAATTTTATACCTCTGTAGATTGTCAACCGCCAGTGAATATGCATTCAGCTCCTGAAACACTGGCTAGGCATTCTGGGACTGTTTTTGCTACATTTGAAGTGTTAATTTGCCTTGCATAGGAACATAAATATGGCCCAGCTGGTGAGACCAAAGCTAGTGTCTTGTCTCCATGGAGGGGCCACTACCAGCTGCCTAAGATAGTACATGAGAACAGGGCAAGCAAACAGAAATACTTTACAAGAATACTCTGCCGGAAGTTATAAACTCTACTTAACAGGTATGTATTTTAGGCATTTAGGAAGGACCTTATCACAGACTGTTGCTTTTCAAAGCCAGAATTTTACATTTGCTAAATTCAAATACTCCCATAAAACTTCTGTAGGAAGCAAGACCAGAAGTTCACATTGCAATTTTAGCTAAATGATAATTTACCAGAGTATGGCAGGTTATCCCAGCTTGAGATGGAGTTGTCCCATTGTATCTTGTCAGGCTACGGCCTGACATAGATGATGTGGTAGGGTCTGAGCATAGATGTGTTTCTAGATCAGCAAGGACAGATACTGAATGAAATACAGAAAATGCATGCCTGAAATGATCTGTTTCCTTATAGGTGGCAAGTTCAAATCTTAATTGTTTTTTTTCCTACAGAATCGTCACGAAATGCTGACTTTGGAGCCTCTGAATTCACTCCTGCGAATGAAATGGAAGAAGTTTGCAAGACACATGTTTTTTATGTCATGTTGTTTTTATTTCCTATACAATGTAACACTAACGTTAGTTTCCTATCACAGGCCTAATGAAAATGAAGTGAGTACAGCAACTTAATCACAGCAAATTTTACTGCTTTAAAATGCAATAGTATTTCCTGAATTGTATTTAAAATGCTAAACCAAAACCGGATATCAGAATATCTGGCTGTAGTGAGACCAGGTTCTCCCACATGAGGCCTTTGTACCTGGAAGGAAGCGCAGCAGTAATAGAGAAGATTTGCATTTTGTGAACGTGCCCCAAAATACAAATACATCATACAAAGACAGGTAGTTAAACTTCTAAAAGTGTGGGGAGGTTTTTTTGTTTTTCTTTTAAGAAAGAAACTTCTGGCATTTCAGATATACATGTTAGGGGGCCGATTGTGTAAATCCACCGTGGAGAAAGCTCTCAGTGAAAGGGAAGAAATTGGGTACCCAGAGAGTTACATACATGACACTTCCTGTTACTTTGCCTTTTACCCTTCAGGTATGGAACTCAGTCTTTAATTTTGGACCTGTCTTACAGGCTCCACCTTATCCACTAGCTCTAACACGTGGTGTGGGATGGCTGCAGTTATCGGGACAGGTGATGGTTATGTTAGGAGCAATATTTTTAGCCATAAAAGAGGTAAGACTTTTTAATAACAAATACATAACAAAATAGGTAAAGAACTTATCTAGATTTATGAATACATTGATGATGATCTTGGAAATATGTTTGGAATATGTTTATAATGTCTAAAAGTCTTTGGCATAATACATCACTTATTCAGAGTGACCAGGAATATATATTTGAATACAACTGTATTGCTCTGTGAGGCAAATATGAGGGGTTTTTCCTTTCAAATTCTCAGGACAGATATTTTATATTTGTATAACATCGATGTTGTCAAATTACTGGTTTTAAGGACACCGTTGAATTAGAACTTGTAACGGGGAGAAAAACAGGGTATAATTTTTACCATATACTATAAGTAATTAAAAACAGTAACTAACTGTTAAATTATGCCAAGGATGACATTAATTTAAACTTTGAAGTTACAGCCCTATAAAAAGATTTTTAATTCTAGAAGTTATGTCTTATCAGTAGACTTTTTTTTTTTTAGAAGACCAACTTCAATTAAATTATTTTGAAAAATCAGTTTTGAGGCCTGCTTTCTCTTACTGCCATTTCTGTATTTTATATATCTGTCTACATAGAGTGTAGCCATCTTTCTGCTTAGGCCCTCAGACCTGCAGTCAATTCTCTCTGATGCGTGGTTCCACTTTGCATTGTAAGTCTGTCGTGCATATATTTTACACTATATATAAAATGTCTATCTATCTGATGGTTGCAGAGAACATACTCATGTAGCATATGCTCACTTTTTCTCTAGATTATCAGTTTTTAGAGGGATGGACGTAATCTTACATGCAGCTTTTCTGTAACACACACTAATGGTTGCACGGGTCGGTAACAATACTGGGGGTTGATGAGTACGGACTGGATTTTTTTCAAAGTACAGTACTGTCTTTAGCTTCTCCTGATGCTGTATCTCTTTAGAGCTGTATATAGAGAAATGTGTTTAAGAAACCTGGTTAATAAACCAGATATAGTTTCACAGTCTTCTCTGCTCCTTCAGGAAGGAAAAATAGCATAAAGCTGGTTCAGCTGGCTGATGGGAGTATCCCACCAGCTGGCCTAGATAAAGCACAGACAATTTCCTCTCATTTCTAGCATATGATTGTAGGATCAATAAAAAGAGAGGTGGCTTAACTCTACCTTTCTTCCTCCTCCTACAACCACAGTGATATCAATCTTGTACTGCTGTGAATCTGACCTACATCCTATCACAGCACATCACACCTACTAGTGTCTTCCTTGTTCGTGGAAAATCTGTAATGATTCTAACAATTCATTAAGCTAAAGCTTGAATTAAATGGCTTCAAAGATACTATTAAGAATTCTTAATGTCTTAGCAAAATCTGCATTGACCAGCTATTTTGGGGAGAATAGGTCACTTAAAATAAGCTTTAATAAATATAATCCTAAGTTGTTAATATACTTATACTACCTGTACTCATCTATTTTATTGTTAAACTATAATGGTAATGTTCATAGGGGAGAATAGAATGCAGTATGAAATTAGAATTGAAGCATAAGAAGCAAAAAAGTCTTGTTTTCTTACTTTTCCATTATGTTGTTGGTTTTGTGCTAGTAATTTCCCTTTTACATACATGTGTTTGTTTTTTAACAGTTTTATACAAGCTTTGCTTGTGATCTTCTCTGTCTTTTTGTACTTGTTTTCCTACAAAGAACACCTCGTGTGTCTTGTTTTGGCAATGGCCCTAGGATGGGCTAATATGCTCTATTTCACCAGAGGTTTCCAGTCCATGGGCATTTACAGTGTTATGATTCAAAAGGCAAGTGTGTTTTCTTTTGTTTTACCTGCCTTGTTATGATGCTTGCTTTTTATGATACAATCCCAATCAAGTATATTCAGCAATTTAGACGTATTTTATAGTTCATACTGAAATGTCTTATTTTCAGTTTATACGTATTATTTCGGCAGAATACACTATATAACTTCAATGTCAGAAACTAGTATATATCTTAAAATTAACATTTTATTATATTAAATATGTAAGTAACTTGTGTTTTTTCAGCTAATGTAGTTCTGCTATTTAATTGCATCATATGCTGTAATGCCTATATTGTACAGAGTTAGTCACTCTTGGAAGTACACAACACACCAGGCTCTCAGTCATGAGATAAAAAATCAGACCTAAATCTTCTCTGGGTTTCTCACTGAGACTACAACCAGTTTGCTTAATGAAAGCAATCTGACACTTTGGTGTGTACCACACCTGTATCCCTGCAGAATTCATAAGCATAAAACTAGTTCTCAATTGTCATTTCTGATAACTATTTAATTTAATTTTTAGGTCATCCTGCAAGATGTGATAAAATTTTTAGTTGTCTATATCGTGTTTTTGCTGGGATTTGGCGTAGGTAAATATTACTGGAGAAAAGCACTGATGCTCTGTGTGAGTAAAAATTTTAGCATTATTATGAAGAACAACCCTATTGTCATGATGAGATCTCATGTTGGGTTTCTTCTGGATATTAAAAAGCCAAATTTAGAGATTTAAACTGTCTAGAGGCTATCTGAACAGATTAAGTAATTTGGCTCTTGCTCAATTGCCTGCAATTTCATTTGGACGTGGGCTCTTTCTGCTTCCTGGTAATCTGTCATCTGGCTGCTGCTGTATATGATGCTGGGCAGCTCTAGCTCTTTATTAAGCAGTGCATTTTTAATTCTTTAGGATAAAATGCCATGTATACATAAAGCATTATTGTGATTAAAATTTTCTCGTGCTTTCTTCTCAGCTCTTGCTGCACTGATTGAAACTTGCCAAGATGGCAGTGAATGCCATTCCAACAGCAGTCTGGGACCTGTTCTGATGGATCTTTTTAAGCTCACCCTAGGACTGGGTGATCTGGAGATCCAGCAAAATTCGAAGTATCCTGTGCTATTTCTTCTGCTCCTCATAACTTATGTTGTGTTGACTTTTGTTCTTCTCTTGAACATGCTGATTGCATTAATGGGAGAAACAGTGGAAGATATTTCTAAAGAGAGTGAGCACATCTGGAAACTCCAGGTTGGTTTGTGAGTTAGTTTGCTTAGTGAAGTATAGATGCATTGGCTAAAGTCTTTTGAGCTGTACCTGTGGTAACTTCTCATGCTGACAGAAGGGGTTAAGTATGAACAATGATAATCCTCATTTGTATATTGTACAAATAATGGAAATAAGTAATTTTAGTATTAGGGTATTGTAATAACTTCAGAATTAACAACTATCCTAAAGGTAATCTTATGGCTCAGATTTTCATGCACTGTCACATACCTTTATGACTTGCATTCTCCTTGATATGTCAGGAGGAAGGTGTGTTTCATTATCTGCCCAGAAACCTGTAACACAGCATGCTCTGCTATTCCATCCCTTGAGTTTGAGCAATGCATGAGTTCATTCCAATTTCTCATACCTTAGCCAAGCCTGGTCTTTTTACCAAGGCTAGACAGCTCTGAGTCCCAAGCTGTCATCGGCAACATAGTCATAATTAGGATTGGAGTTGCTTTCTGTGGTGGGCAGCATCCTGCTACAGGTTATATATATCCCTGTGGCAGGGTGTTGCATGAAGGTGTGTTAGCACTAAACCCTAAACACGGAGTCTAGAGCGAGATTTCTTGATTCTTCTCAGAGTATGCCTTCTGCGGTGGGGCTAACTAGAGAAAGCTGTGTCCTCCCTATTTGCATATGCCAAATAATAAGTGGTATGCCATATTATTTACTATTGTTGGAATCAGTGTTGGTTATGGATGGTGGACAGAGGCAAGATGTTTTAATGAAACATAGAGCCTGCAAACTGTATATGCTGTGAAATCAGACAATTTTGAATATGGTTAACCATACTCGTGTTACTATTTATTGTTAATAGAGAGCCAGAACTATTTTGGAATTTGAAAAATTCTTACCAAAACGTCTGAGGAAAAAATTCCAACTGGGAGAACGGTGTAAAGTGGCTGAAAATGACACCAGGGTGTGTTTAAGGTAAAGCAAAGCTAGAATACTGTGCTCTCAATTCTGCTCTGTGTGTTTCTTCAAGGTTATTTTTCCTCAAAAGCCTCTTTAAAATATTTCTACATCTCTACAAATTATATTAAGCATACAAAAATCCAATTTGTTTTTTTCAATTGTAACCAATTGTTTAAAAAAAGGGAAAATGCATAGGTTTTTTTTTATGTAGACAATTTTTTGGTAAGAAAACAGATTTTCAACTTCATATGTTTTTAATGTACGAGTGTCAGGTCTGCTTCCAGTAAATGTACTTTGTCATAATCTCCTTTGAATGTTTGCTTAAAAGTAATTATATTTAAATTGATGGCTAATTGATGATTACCATATTAAAGAAAATATTACTATGCTGTTTTATGAAAAATACTTAAATATTTAAGGTGAGTTTCAAGACCGTACTCATAATGTTCAAGACCATACTCATAATGTGTGAAATTATAAAGTAGTCTTAGTATTATTCTCATCTTCATATAGTACATAACACTGCAAAAGATGTTCAGCCTTTTAGTACGAGCAAAGCAGGTGTTGATGGTGAAGTATGACAATCCCAAGAAGGAATAAAGAAGTAAAAGGGGAAGTGCAGCTATGTAGCTGGGAGATAATGCATGCTAATAACACAACTTGTATACAATATAAACAGGATTAATGAAGTGAAATGGACCGAGTGGAAAACGCATGTTTCATTTATTAATGAAGATCCAGGGCCAACAGGTACTACAGAATTTTACACCACCATATTTGTGAAATCTTTTTTTTTTCCTTAGAAATGCTTTGATATAGTTTTATACCTTTAAAAATATAAACTCTAATAATCTAGATATTCAACCCCACTTTACTGCTAGGGATACTCATGGCTAATATGGCAGGGGTGTTAAATTTTTTTTTTTTTTAAAGATTTGGAGAGAGGGTTGGTTACAAACTCTCATTATTTACACCTTGGCACCAAAACATGGTGGTTTTACCTTTTCTTTATTTTTCTCTAAGCAGTTATGCTTGATCTAAGTTTTGTATTCTCTTATGGCATTTGAATGGTGTAAGGCCAGAAAACTTTTTAATAGACAGAAAATATTATTTTTAAAAAGTTGTCATAAAGTGCATTTAGTCCTTAAATAGTTACATACAGGACTGCAAAATTTGGCAAGAAATTGGACTGATTCTACCTGACAATACTATAGTCTGCTGTTTTTAACCCTAGAACATTCATGTTTATGTTTTGCGATATATATTGGATGACAAAATGCCCCTCATGAATGTTGACCAGGAAATTTAAGATACCCATCTGCTGACAGTGTTGGAAGTGTAATAGAGAAATGACCTAACTCTGAGGTGTCAGATGTCCCTCTGGCAGCAGGCGTCAGAGTTTACGATAAGGGCATATGAGGATCTGGGAGACTTGTTCTGAAGTTTGTTCTTGAGTCAATTAGCATTTATATTGCTTAGTAGAATGATCTCAGCAATAATGAAAAGGGGCAGACAGAAAAATTTCTGCATAAGATATGGTAGCAAACTGACAACTTGCTGTTTAGATAAATGCGTGGTTTTTTAAACAAAAATAGACGTGCAAAAATTTGGTCTTGCATATACAGTTTCTACCATATCCTGTTTTGTTTATAATGCATTTTTTTGCAGATCCAAGCAAAATTCAAGATAATTCAAGAACTAATAGCAAAAACACCCTGAATACGTTTGAAGAAATGGATGATTTGCCTGAAACTTCTGTTTAGTTGTGCTGTATTTGATATGCGGTCGTTCTGAAGGCTAAAAGCATCAGCAGTGGATGCTGAAAGCTTTGTTGATATTTTGGACAGCTGTAACCAGCTGGAACACAGACTTTCAGTGACATGGTCTGATGACTTCAACCCATTTAATCAGGGCAGCTAAGCTAAAATAAAATGGACTATTTCACTGGTTCAATTTTGAGCCTCTTGAAAACCGTTGCTGTCCAAGTTTGCGTGACGCTACTCAAACTTGGTTCTAAACTTTTTACTGGATAAAGAAGGTCAAATGTGAGATATTTCTTCCTTTTGTGGAAAATTAAGATCATTGTGATCCCAATCCGCTGTCTTTTGGAATTTCTAACTCATGCCAAACATTTTGTACACTGAAAAAAGTTCTTGTCATGGAGAAAAGAAAGGCATTTCAATTCTGAAGACTACTAAATGAAGTATGTTATTTTGAAATAACAATGTTCTGGATACATTTGAAGCTTTAGTATTGACTGTCAGTGTTATTGAAGGCTTGATCCCGCAAGTTGGAGAAAGCCTCTTCAGGTCTCCTTAGCTTTGCCTGATCTGTTTTCCTGTATGTAATCCCTAGAGTATAATGTAGCGTTTACTGCTTTTTATTTATTACTATGTATATGTGCCTTCCCATAAAATAAGAGGGCAGAAACATAATGCATGATGGAGAATATTTCCGCGTTTGTTCCAGTCACAAGGGCTTCACTTTTCCTACTCAGCTTTTCCATGCTGTTGCATCTTGTTGCATAAAAAAAAAAAAGTTACCACGTCAGAAGTTCTTTGAGTTTAAAAGTAAATTAATTTCTGTATTCAACCACATCGGGAAAATAAGAAGTCAGTATTTCTTCTGAAAATTAACAAAATAAGTTAAATGCAATGCAATTGCAGACTTTTCAAGTTGGGGGTTGTTTTTATTCAGAGGACTACGTAATGCATTTCTGTAGCACTTTTTATTTCACTACCTGTGATGACCTAGTACTATGAATTATATTTTTAGTTTTCTATTTTATGTGTGTATGTATAAAAAGAAATATTTGTTCTATGTACTTTTAAATTTCAATTAATACGTTATGTGTCTTCAGTGTCACGGGTTTTCATCATATATATTAATTTGGTGCCTGTTTTAAAGGTGCTATTTAGGAAAGACTCAGGTGAATTCTGTGTTTGGATGATAATATGAATTGCATTGGATTCTTACAGCTAAGCCTGCTGTGGGCAAAATGATCCAAAAGACTTTCTTAACACAGAAGAGAGCGTGAGGGAACTCTCCAGCGGAAAGGATAGTGCAAAGCTATTTGCAGGGATGGTGAACATGGTTGTCGCTACCCAACCGGTCTTCTATAGATGCTGTATCCTGTGTTTCCTACCATGTATGGCCTGGATGGATGGGATCAAATTGAAATCTTCAATTCAGTTACGTTTTCACAGGGCATAGGAATTTGAGGGGAAGGACGTGTATGTGTATCAATAGACCAACGTAATATGAGCATTGTTTGGCCTTCTTAAGATATGTGAGTATGAGATAAAAAAATTCATGTGGTCTTGGAATCGTTCATCTTTGCTAGTTAATCTTGCATTAAACTGCCAACAAAGAATATTGCCTTAGGACTATGCAGTTCCCTTTGGATTCTTTTGAGTGCCAGTTTTTGTACAAAAAAAAAAAATACCTCTTCACGTATACTCAGGAACCAGAATAAACTAGCCTGCGCTGTACTCTGTGTTGCTATGGGTAGACTTGTCACTGAAAACAAGTTCAGATATCTGTGTGCTGTACTGAGGTCACTCTGTAGGTGTAGCCATAAAACAGGGAAGGCACAAAAAACTGTCAGGAATGCGCTGTGCCAATGTCCAGGTACAAAACTGTACGATAAAACTGAGGAACAAGCTGGGGGGTTGTTTCTAAAAGTTCTTTGCTGAGAAAATACCCTCCTGTGGCCACAGAGCCCTGCCAGATCACATGTACTGTCTCCTATCTCAAGGCTCTTATCAAGAACGCTAGGAATAATGGCTAGAACAGATAATTCTGTACTTTTTATACAATGTTTATTTAAATTAAAGAAATAAAACTTGTAATTCAATAAACATTCTGTCCTGTGTTTTTATTTTATTGCCATAGGAGTTACACAAAGCAAGGAAAAAAGGATTTTGGCTTAGTAGTAAATAAGGAAGACATCGCTTTTTCAAAAGATGTAATTTGGGGGTTATCTACACAATCTTTCAGTAAATAGCTAATTATTGTATCCTTATGCAAAGTTCTTAATGTTTTCTCTATCCCCAATTATTGTCAAACATGTTAAAAACAACTTTAGAAAATTAATTAAATGCCCATTTTCTTCTCTCTTTCAGCTACTATGACAGGCTTTCTCTCTACACTTGCAGAACAAATCAGTCTCAAAATTCTGGGAAGTCTCCCCATATGGAATTCTTCTTAATTTCCATTCTGAAATACTCAGGTATGGTTTGCGCATTGCTCTTCATCAAAACCTGAGTAATTACCTAATCCTGTGGCCTTCATTGAGAACTTTTGTGGTACAACAATTGATTAAAATTTTATTTGGAAAATGTTATAAGCAGTACGTGGATACACCTAGAAAGTTATAAAGCTATAAACTTCTCTTGTCTCCATCACAATAGAAACTTTCTTCAAAAATTTCCATGGGATAAGCACATCTTGTTCCTGAATTTGAATATTGTTCCAGTATATTTCCAACAACTAGATACTTTCTAAATTCAAACTTTTTATTTTTAAATTAATATTAAATCAGAAACAGCTTCAATTAATCTTGTAATACTTTAAATTTAAAAAGCTTTACATTTCATTTTAGTGTATTTTTCTCAGAAATCATATGTGTTTAGCTTATTTTATATCTTCATAAGTATAAAAAGAAAAACAAAACAAACCCCAAGGCTTCCACTTCAGTGCAGTATGGGTTAGTCACAAATGCAGATCATACAAAAGAATTTTAATATCATACCCTCACTCTGTTTCTCTCCCTAGCTTTTCCTTTGTCTCATATCGGAGGAATTAGTTTCAAGGATCACCTCATTTAAAAAAGTGTTGGTTATTGGAGGTTTGGGATTATAAAGTAGAAATGCTGTAATTTTTTAATATAATGTAGTTTTGTGGATAAGCATCTTTTTATATGATGCTGGATATAAGTTTTATAGCCACTAACCCATATGTGGTACACTGTTTAATCATTTTATATAGTGTGAACTAACAAACTTCATAAAAATAATATTTATTCTTTGCATCTATAGTAATGTATTAGAACAAGGAAACAATCATAATTAGCATTATGATAATGTTTCATCTTAAAAGTGCTCAGCAAAGTTAATTAAATTACAATTTAAAATTAGATTCTGCATTTATTCTATGAATTACTACTGAATGACACTGGATTTCACAGAAGAAATCCACTTTATGTATTGACCGTCTGTAATAAGCGTTTAAGAAGCGTTCTGGTCTAAGACTGAGGATCTGATGTGTTTTGCAGTGAGTTTCATTTTTACTGTTTTTACAAAAGCTTGTTTCTTTTCGTAATATGCAGCTTCGTTAATAAATGTTGGATAGACTGTACAGTCCCCTTTATATGCAATCACTTCTCCATCAAGAGTCAAAAATAGAGGATCACCATTGTTCAGTGGCTGCCAGTCTTGATCCTTAGAGAAAGAAAATAAATAGAATATATTTACTTTCAGGTTTTTGTATATTTCATGTGATTTCTGAGTTTATGCTCAATAATTATATTCTCTCCAGTTTATGGCAAAAGCTTTTAACAGAATTCCTTTTAATCTTCAGTATGTAATTTCAGGTTTCTGGCCCTCGTTTTCAGGCTTGTATAGAATCCACTGGTAAAGGTGAACTAAAAGGAAACTGCATATGCTCACAATTGATTAAAAACAGGGCCTCATTTTAGAATTCAAAATTAGATTTATATTTTAGAATACAAGCTATCCTATTGCCTTTTTCTTTGCAGTTTTAGGTTCAAAAGCAATGTTAGATTCAGTGATTCCCAGGTCAGTTACTATAATACTATATGACCTCAGTGACAGAACTTACTATAGGGAAGGTCTAAAGTATTCAATAAACGCATTGGCAATATTGTCATTTTAAATCTTTACTATTAAAATACACTACAAAGTAGCAGAAGCAACACAGGAATACTTACAAAATGTCACAAATTGAAACTATTTTAGAATTTACCTGCAGTTTAGGGTGAATAATAGCAATAACTTCATCATTCTTATTCTTGGGATAATCTACTTTCTCCATTATTTTAAAAACCTCAATTGTGCATGGTGGAAATTCCTTTCCTAGAAAGAATAAATGTAATTTAAAGTCAGAATGAACAACTGCCTGTTAAAAAGAACAATGCATTATTTATTCTGTTTAGAATGGCTTAAATCATTAGGTTGTCCCTCGTCAAAGTTTACACACTAGTGATTAGCTCGTATCATAAAAATGTCTGGCTCCAGATTTTTTTTTGTCCCCTCGAAGCCAAGTTGCAGAAAGATTGTACAGTCATGTACTGTAGCATACGAAGCCCAGATCTAAATTTGATGCTGCAATGTGACTTTTCACTGTCTACTTAAAAAGATACATTTTGTAGATGAAGAAATCAAAGGAAGGCCTGTGTTGGATAGTAGTTGGATGGTATTGGTGCTATTTAATCTTTACCATTCCAGCACAATAATGGAGATTGACATGCACAACTATATTCTTTTCCTTCTATTTCCAAAAAAGCCCACTGACAAAATGTACTTTAAAAGAATTTTAAACACCTATTTTTGTCAGTATGTATTTTAGATAGTACAGAGATATAACAAAATCTTACAAAATTTATTGACTTTAATTTTAGATAACCATGCACAGAAGGCATGTAAATTAAACACTTCTTTCTTAGTATTAATTTATGTATGTTCTCCATGTACCTACTACTATACAAATATTGTTAGCTAGTATTTCACATTCTCAAAGCAACTGTAAGATTAAGATCAAGTATACTTATTGAATCTTCAGAAAGAGGAAATATCCTTAAAGCTACCCAAAGGAGCTACACAGGAATTCTGATTTTCTGATGCTACACTTAGGTGGTCTAGAGAACAATCCTCCCCCCGCCGCCCTTTCACCTGTTTAACTGTACAATGTTGTAGCCCAGCCTATTTTAGAACAAAATATTCTCCCACTGATATGACACAGGATTCTCCCATTACTTACTCTACCTTCATTAAAAAGTTGCACAAAGTCAAGGCCGTGTTTGACAATCTTCCTCATTTTGTCCAAAGTATCAGCTCTAACAACACCTTGTGGCTGGGGACCCACCTCCACACCTGATTGCAGATGAGGGAGATTATTAGTATAGCCATAATTATCACACGCTTAGATTACACAGCAAAAAATAGATGTCTGATTGGGTCTGTGTTTTAGTTTAAGAGGAACTGTAAAGTACAGAGTTATGTGATTTTTAAGGCAAGCAGAAAATTTAGCTCACCAGTCAGGGTCAGATTAAAGAACCGTATGTACATTTTTGAGTGTGCTACTAGGGTAAGAGAAAGAGTCACTATATATATTCATTTCTTTTATTCTTTTCCTCATCCTATCGTTCCATGCTGCATTTTAGAGAACTCATTGTTTAACATGAAAAGCAAACTAATGATTTCTTTTCTATGGTTATGGTTTTGATTCTGATTCTGTAAATGACAAAGTTAACCACTTCCATGCAGAACATCATTTCCCCCTTCCTTTATCTCATCTGCTCTTTTCCTCCTCTTGGCTAACAACCAGTGTTTCAGCCAAGGCTTATTTAGAGGACGTAAACATTTCTTTTCTGAAGCTGTTGCTTCTTCCTTATCCTCATATATTATAAATATTTTCTGTAAACAGTGGGTTAACAGAGTTTAAGAATTTCCATCTGGCTTCTGTATTTTGTAAGCCAAGTACAAATCAGAACTCTTCAGAAGAAGAGATAATCATATACATTTGATTCAGTAAATATATTGTCAAATAAATAGCTACTAGTGATCAGAGGACTCTGTATAAATGAACAGATCTGGAAACAGGCATATTTTAAAATAATTTATGGTGGGTTAAAATAGTCTTTATTTTTCATATTTACCAACAGGATGTTTTGCTACAGATCGAGTTGTTGCGTATTTCAAACTAGGATGTTCAATCAGCAAAACAGGACAGTGTTCTGGAGCCAAAGCGTTCTGTGAAGATTGTTTAAAAATTTTTTTGTTATGCAAATATTTTAAAATGTTGTGCCACAAAAGATTACTGATGCAGAAGTGATTTACACAATATCTTCAATATGTTGCCTTTATTTCACGGCCCTCAAAGAAGTAGGACATCTTTAGAAAACGTACAAAGCTGTATTTGTTGGTCTCCTTTCCATTAACTCATGCCAGGAATGCTCCACTGAACTTTGCTGTCTCCTAATATAACTGAACACAGTTCTAGTCTTAAATTGCTAACAGGAAGAAAAATCTACTCATCAGGCTTCCAAAACTTAGAATCAAAATACCGTAAAGCAGATTTCAAGTATTTTTTGTGTTAGACTTGGATTCTCTTATGGGGACAGAGATTGTGAATTAAGCCTTATTTTAACCTTTTTTTGACATAGAAGCCTATTTCAGGCCTCTTTCCTGATGACTGCCTACCATCGCTGCTCTTATAATTTTAGTCACAAGCTTTCTGTATCTTCAAATATTTTATAAATATTTAAATGGGATGCATGTAATAAGAAAAACCCCAAATGTTAAAATATACCTTGTTTCTAAGGAAAAAAAAGATTAAAATTCCACACCATTGGCCTAACCTCGACTTCATCAGTCATTGTCTAGGTCTCTACTACTTCAACTGGATTACGCTTTAGCCAGCACTTTTGCAAATCTCACTCTACCAATACTTATCAGCTTCAGAAACAGCAGAATCAAACAGCTTCTAAAGACATATCACTATTCCTATAAATACTGATGAAGGGAACATTTGTCATTACCTAGTTCCATTATTTTTTCCATGTCTTTATTTAATAAAATTAATGTTTAACTATTTAGCATGAGTGACCCAAATTTATCCAAGTTCCTGACAGATCAGTCTGAAAGCAGATTAAATTACATTCATTTTCATAGATGTTATTCTAAGCATTCCTCTTTGCCCATCAGTCTTACTAACACTCATTTTAATACATGAAGATTATGATGAGTTCAAATCTGAATTACCTGATATTATAATCAAATTATTAATTATCTCTGATTAAAAAACCCCATCCTATGAGTGATTAAATATTTTAAACAGTTTTGCAGAATAAAAAATAGCGTATTTAAAGGAACTACAAAATAATATATAGTAATACAACATTACAACTAATAATCTATTTTAATAGTTCATTTAAATTAGTTTTACCTTGATATAATGAAACATTTGAATTGTAAAGTCATCCCTGGAGTTTTCAAGAATAAGGGTACCACCCATGTTAGAAGTGGTGTTGTGAAGGTCAAAAATAAGGTCATACGCATCATCACTACCTTTTGGACCAAATATCTGATTGATTTCCTGAGCCCTTCTCACTTCATATGGAATATCTTCCACCACTGTCCTGCTGTTAATATCAGTACAAAGAAATTAGTAAACTCATTCCATGGCTTTACAGTCAACAAAATATGTATACCCTTTTCTTTTTACTTTAATTCCATAATTGACTGGAATCACCTATTGGAAAAATCACCTATTTAATTACCAAACTGTTAAAACGTGATTCATTTGTGCTTGAAAAAAACAAATATGATTGTTAAACAGGTCTTACTATTATGTATCTTGCGCAGAAGGGTAGTAAGAATTTTTCGATCTGACTTTAGCTGGAGACTATTTACTTCTCTCTTATTTCTTTATATCCTAAAATTTCCCCCTATGCAGAAAACTAACTCAAAATTTATCAACCACTTAAACCACTTCCAAGACTGGATCCACCTCCTACTGAAGACGGTATTCAGGTATTGGTCTATGCCCTTGTACCTTGGACATCAGTCACAAGGTCTTTTGTAACTTGCTTTATTTCTTGTCTTCTCATATTCTGATCAGACTTTTACAGTCTATTGTTTTGAGCCCTCCTGACCTTCAAAGCTCATGGAAGATTTGGTACCTCAAATCTATTCCTCTGAAGTTTTAATACTTGTAATCTCAGGTGACTATGTCTGTACTACACTTCAAAAAAAGTCTTAGCCTAAGGAAAGGTCTGAGATCTGCTTCCTTTGTATAAGGGCTCTATAGGAAACTGATGTATGATACAGACATCTATCTTACATATTAACAGTGTACAAAGCTGCTGTAGGTTCAGACTTGTTCCGCATAGACAGCAGATCTGGTTTTGATGACAGGCTTGGGATACTACCCAAGTATAATACAGACACACCCAATATTTTTTGCGCTAAATTCAGTTTTCTTTCTCAATACAGCTCAAGCTTTGTAATATTTTAATTTTGTAAGAAATACGGGTATTAAGTTGCATAGAGAAAGTTTTGTTAAATACTAACAAAACACCTTACTAACTGCATGGATATTTAAGCATTAGAAGAGGTTGCTGAGGAAAATTATGGGATCACCACTGCTGGAGTATTAGAAATGGCAAGACATAATCTATTAGGAACGTCTACATGCAGTTGATCTCCTGG
The DNA here is from genome assembly GCF_035582795.1 of Mycteria americana. Lineage (NCBI taxonomy): Eukaryota > Metazoa > Chordata > Aves > Ciconiiformes > Ciconiidae > Mycteria > Mycteria americana. The sequence continues at coordinate 4,896,106 of NC_134379.1, read as the reverse complement.
TGGGACGTGAGGAGGATTAGAAGTTTTACCTGAGCCCCTCAAGCTCCTTTTTCTATTTTGATGATTCTGTATATCACATAATCTACCTCTGTATTCTTTAGTTCTGTCTTTGAAATTCAAGGTTTCTTCACGTAAAATTGTTAAATTAATACTTCTTATCGAAGCCAGTGGGACTTCCACCATTACTTTCAGTAGTATCAGGATTTCACTCTTCTTTTTCTTATTTTGTAAAATAATTTGTAATCTTGAAGGGTCTACACTTAAAAGGATCAGGTGAAGGTATTCCAGACAGTCAGTAGTGTTGTCACAGGACTGGGCAACTTAATGGGATTTACTGAGGAATTTTAGTTAAAAAATGAAGACAACCTGCAGATGTCTTCATCTGCTATTTCTTCACGTGTTCTATGTTCAAAGCGGCTGAAAGCAAACAAAACCACTTTTTTTTCATACGTTTGTCCTAAGTAAGCAATTAAAAGAATGGCCTCAACACTTATGTGTCAAAAAGTCTGTTTATCTTATATATAATAATAAACAACAAAATTCTAAGATGAAAAGCCAGATGAAAAGACGTGCAGGATAAGAATAACCATGCTTACAAAATATGTGATACATATTTCTTTCAGTGATATTCACCTTTACCATTAAGACCTTTTGGAAACATAATTACCTGTTTAGCATGCAACTATACCAAGCATAAGAATGTTTATACAGCAAAGTACACCTCTGGAATAGATGTCTCAAAAGCAGAGAAACATAAAATCCCACTAAAAATGTAAAATCAATTACTATTTTACAGTTATTATAGCTTGTATTTCTTCTAAAATGAGTCAGTTAAACTATTGAGACTTTTTGGCTATCATTTTGGCATAGAATACACTATTTCTAACTTAGCTAATTTAAAGTTTTCATCTTTTACTCTATATAACTGACCTTAAATACACTTCCCTGATTTGTCTGCCATTCTTTCAGATACTCAGATGTCTACCTTTAAACCTTTGCAACTCAGAACAGCAATAGTTAAGTTTACACAAATACAGCTAATCTAATACTAATTTAAAATGCTGTGCTTAAGATTATGTGTTGGTTTGAGACTCATTCTACTAGCAATAGTTTTAAAATGAATCTGTTAACACGCATGCAATTTGTTCTTTTTGGGTTAAAGGTCAGTAATTTCAGTTATGTGACTGCACAGTTAAAATAGTAGTGGAACTTGTGTTAACATTTTAATCTGGAAAGGCAGCTCCTTACAATTTTAAAAAACAGAAAAGTAAAACAACAGAAAGTACAACTGTTCTTACCCAAGATTATCAGGGTCAAAAACACGGTTCAGATCACAGTCAATGTATCTAGTACACTTCTTCACAGCTCTTGGGTTGGTAAGAAATGGTTTCACTTCCATTCCTGTTCTTTGAATCTCAGCTCCATTCTCTTGCCAGTGCTTGACCAAAAATACCCCTGATAACTCATTGCCGTGAGTTCCCCCGAAGATGGCAACCCGTCTTACCGGAGGTTTATCAACAACAGAAGAGGAAGTCATGCTTTTCAGCAGCTCTAAGAATTGCTGAAAGCAAACCAGAAAATAATGATAAAGTAAAACTTTTATCTCAAAAAAAAAATTCTTTTTACTCCTTTAAATAGGAAATTCTTTAAGCCTGTTTAGGTCAGATGTGAATGAAAGTGAATTAACATTTCTCTAACAGTTTTAGACTCCCGTGGCAAGGCGGGGAGTTGCTAACCTGACACTCCTCCCTCCCGAGGAGCCCTCCCCTTCATTTACCATATTTAGTAATATCTCCAAATCTGTTAATGGTACTGTTATGCAGTTCAAAAGCTAACTTCTCCAGGCAATCTCTATTAATATATGACATATAGGTAAATCTTGTACTAATGACAGTATGAAAAGGCTTTTTTAATGTAAGCTTTAATAATGCACTTAAATATCTCTGACATTGTTGCATTTGCAAACTAGGTGTAACAAGTATACTCATGTATGTTTGAAGTTACATAAACATTACAGTATACTAAGGGCAGAATGATTTAAAGTGAGCAAAACCAGTGAAATATGAATATCTTGGCTCTAGATCAACACATAATGCTGAAACATCAAGTACTTTCATCTAAAAAACCAAGAACAGCTGAGATCCTCAAAGCATGTTGTTGCTTGTATGACCTTTTTTGTTTTATAATATCTGAAGAACAGTGATTAGAAGGAACACTAGCTGAAATTAAAGTGCAATTTATTCACTACTGACGTAGTATTCCTGGCTCTAGTTCTGTCTCGGGATCTGCTAACACAGACCTGTAACACATTGAAACAACTTTGCCAGGGACAACGCTTCTAACTTCTGCAATCTGTTATTACAAAGGAAACAGATATAGACCACAATGGGACAATAGTTGTGTTCTCCCCCCAAAAAAACCTTAGTCAACAACTTGACTTCTTCCGTTTCCACAAGCATTCAGATAGGCTTCTGAAACTTAAGCTGAAGAGCAGCCATAACTTCCATCATGAGGATCAAAACATTTAGAATAAAAGGTCTTAATAACAGAAAGTAAGTTTTACTGCTCTAAATGACGGAAGTATTTGCAATTAGTATCTGACACATGATATAAATATAAAAAAATGTTACATTGCAAGGGAATAAAGAACGTTTATTGAACAATTCCTTTTTATTGAGATTATACTCCATAACTGAGAGAGTACTTGGCTAGTGCCTGGGAGAGGCTTTATAACCCAGGCTGATAGACTGTAGGTCTACAAAAAGAAAGCTAAACACAGGATTTATCTAGACAAGTTCTGCCAGGAATATATTTCCTACAAAAGTTGCTCTCTCTGTTTCAGCTTATGCATACAGAGTTGCTGAACCTTACAGCAAGTTAATACAGAGAGACGGTTTACTTAAACACTCAACTGTATTACTGCTGTACTTAGAAGCTGCTAGATATTTAATCATCGTAAGTAATTTATTAAACAAAGCAGTAAAGTTGTATTTTACAGCACTGGACAGTCTGTACTGTCCTTTGACCCCAGTCTCCTCAGCGGTGGTGCCAAAACGGCTATTTACACCCTGCCTGAAAAAATGAGTCACGCTCTGAATCTTGGTTTGCTGAATTTAAACGCCACAGCATTTTGAAGAGTAAACGGCAAAATGCAAACATGCAGTGCTAGTCCATATAGTTTATCATTGATTGCTGGTGGTACTGTAATGGTTGTAACTCACTGAAAAACGCTGAATGAAATACAGAGATCGTTTGTGCACTTACCTCATTTAACATGCAAGAAGTTTGTTTCCTAAGAAGAGCTTTTTTAGGACAGATACAGTGCATTTCCAAACATGAGTTAGGGACTAAAGCCATGGAGGCTTCTTTTATACCCTTAGAGCACGTTAACTTCCAAACAGCTTTTAACTCCTGCTCTCCCAGGACATTACAAGCACCCGTGAATTTGTGGCATAAATTCAGACACTTGAAAACCTTTTACTCTTCTTAATTAAACACCAGGACGAATCCCTTATTCCTGTGCTTTGCCAATACTTACACTTTGAAAAAATTATGTAGGATCATATTTAGTTTATTAACAATTCAGATTGTTTTTATGTACTACATACAAATATCTAGTAGCACATCTGAAAGCTCAGAACGTGTGCCACGAGCTGAAAAACATATGCAACAATAGAATGTAAATGAAATGAAGTCTAGCTATCAAAGCCACGAAGGTATAAGAAGTGTAACGTGGCTCACCAAAGCCTTCTAAGGCACTGGCTGAAGCAAAAATTGGGATGGCAAAAGGACAGGCTCCAATCCTGCCGAGTGCCAAGATTTTACACAGGAACCAGTCAGAAGTTACACGGTTGAAAACAGCCATGTGTAAAACCCAGAACAGTGGCTGAAGAGAAAAGCAGTATGAAGCATGCAGATAGTTTTCTTTATATCCATGTTTGTGTTCACACATTTGTGGGTATTCAGCGCCTGCCCCGGGTTCTCTAAGTGCTGAAAATGGCACCACGTGGGCCAGTTCCACGGGTACGGAGATAATTAATCAAATCCTACAGAAGACTAATTTAACTGTTCCTGCGAGCTGCCCTCCTTGTCCCGCTCTCCTCAGCTTGGGACAGGCACCTTCCAACCACGCCGGTGTGGGTGCCCCGCGGCGCCAGGCGCCCCCTCACCGACGGCCTCCCGCGGCCAACGGCGCCTGCGCCAGCTCCGGCGGGCGCTGCGCTGCCTCCTGTGGAGGGGGAGCGGCGTCAACCGCTTCCCGCCCTTTTCTCGCTCTCTGAGGCGCGAGAGCATGGCCGTTTGGTCCGTTATTTCTGGCGGGCTTCACCTCAGCCCTCTCCTTCAGACTCAAGCAAGGACTTCAGATTCCCTTAGCCTGTGACTGGGTACTGCTGCTGTGTGAAGTACTGCGGAGGCTTACCCTGGTATCTTCTGTTCTCCATCCTTAGCTTATTTTTTTCCTATAGCTTTAGTTCTGGGTTTTGGTTGCTTGTCTTCAAGAGAGGACAGAAAGCAAAACAATACAGTCTAAAATCCTGTGCAACACCAAAACTGCCTTCATAAACTGAAATGCCAAGTTTATGGGGTTTTATTTTACAAGTATGTCACTTACTGGTACCCATTAGGCTTCCTAGTGCTAGCAATACAGTTTAAATTGTGTAACAGCAATGAACTAGAAGCTGCTCTGATGTTGTTATACATGTAATTGATGTATCTCACAGAAATAAAGAGTGAATTGATCTATTAGTCTAGCTGTGGTAGATACTTGTGCTTCATTCTTACCAATGTCTTTAATAGCTGCATATGGTTAACTGCCAGATCAAAATAAATGTAGAGGTAATGCCTTATATTATTTATACACACAAGTATGCAGTAATATTCGTATGCCACTAAAGGCAATATGCACCAGTAACTAACTTTGATAGAATAGCAACTCATTCTACGCAACAGTCTGTGTAGTCTCCTCAATGTATACAGTAATACATAGACATTTACTATAGAAGTAGCTTAATCAGAAAACAAATATGGCAAACTACCTGTACCTAATATGCTAATATATACTTTTTCTGTTCATAATATTTGACTGATAATAATAGTTTTTTGACTTGTGAAGTATTTTATATATGAAGAAATTGGCTAAAGGTTTTAGGTCTGTACCATAAACTACAGAAAAGAAGTTTATTTTTTGAAGCATGACAATATTTTTCACAGAATAGTTAAATCGGTTTTTTATTCAAAGCCATGTACCTTGCCATCACACTTTGCGGCAATGTATAAGTATGCATTTTCTATTCGTATTCTATTTTCAGGAATTAAAAAATATTCCTTGTATTTGAATGTATATGTACTTTTAAATTCAGAAGTGAATTCAGTATTTTTACAGCACTTAAAAAAAGTAGAGAATACAACTTCTATTTCAAAAATGTAATCATTTGGGCCCTTTAATCTGCAAAGAGCAATTGCATGTTACTTGTGTATCCATGGATCTTCTAAATTCAGTACAACTGCTAGTGTGTTTTAGACTTGTGTCTGAAGTGATGCATGTCACTGGGTATACAGAGAGTTAAGAGAAACTGCCATAAAATCACATAAAATTTGGATGTCTTTACACATGAATTAGTTTACTTTGCTTATCTAACTTCCATACAGCAAATTTAGAGTAATCAATACATTCTTGCCTATTAAGATACAGCAAAGAAATGAAAAGGAGTCTAGCTGACACTTCAACTCGCAGCACAGCAGGTACCATCCATTCTTTTGTGCTTTACCATTCATACCTCCTTATGCTTTTACAAATATATATGTATACACACACACACACATGCAGTATTCATACAGGACATACAGTATTCAGTCCTAGACCTCTATTTCCTGAGTGCACTTGCATGGGTTATCTGTTTTATTGCAGCACAGGACAAGATTCTGAATGGAGTCAGGGGACTGGTCACTAAGGGAAATGTTTCATTCACAGGATTATGTGCAGGACAGAGGGCTGGGAATATAAATTCGGTGAGGGAGTGGCTGGTCTGTTATGCGTTTATGGAATGCAATCCTGTGGGTGATGTAAAATACTTGTTAAGTAATTTTATTTACATATTTTAAGTGTAGATTGTGTATCCTTTTGCTATTGGTATAGTAGTAGTATTTGAATTTGAATTTTAGGTTGTCTGCCTGTACTTCTGTTCAATCAGAAAAAAAGAAATAGGCAGCCCCTCACTTCAAATCCACTCAAAAATGAGCCAGGTACCAGCTCTGGGACTCGTAGTTACGACTTTTCTCCCACATCATTTGGTAAATAAGATATATTTAATTTTTTTTAATGTCTCTAAATCCAAATAAACCATAACTTTATGACTGTATTTTATTAAATTAGACATTGTCTTTATCAAGAACTATATGCATCCTTTATGTTTATTTCTGAAAAGTCCATTATGTAAAAAATGTCCTCCAGGAAATTTCTTTCTCCTCTATACAATTGAGCTTTTTATATTTGGTGCCTAGAGGGAGTTTGACTCTTTGTGTCTTAGAGAATGAAGTAGCACTGGCATTTAAATAGAGTCTCTTGAAACTCTGACCTTTTGTTTTCAGTTGATTTCAATCAACATTCAAGTCCTGTGTTACAAGAAGAAACATTTATGTCTTTCTTGTAATTCAGAAGAGAACTTCTGTTCTTCAAATTCTGCTTGGAAAGAATGATGCCAAATTCTGCCTTTAGTACTTCCTTTATGTTTCACTTAAAGTGAAAAAGTTTACTTATAATAAAGTAAAAGTCTCTGTGCTAATAAGTCTAATGTCTGTAATTTAACCATTGTCTAGAGAAGCAACCTACTTGTTAGAAGTTGCCTTATAATTACAGATATCAAAGGATCACATTCCCTTTTTTTTTTCTTTCTCTTTCCTGTGTGAGACTATTTGTGGAACGTTAAGCAGATGAAGAGTAGGAGCCCTAAGTAGACCTATTACCTTTCAATCTTTTCAGTTTGTATCTATATTCAATCCTTTGTCTCTTGAGAACTAGGCTGGGGAACTGCAAACCCAGAAGTGGCTGAACTACAGAAAGCAGCAAACAATGGGTATGTAAAAGCAGATTATTTGTTTCTTATTGATTTTTATTTGGGTACTAATTTTTTCACAAACTATGATCCATGTGTCTGTCTTACAATAAAGCTGCTACTATGTCACTGATACTTTATCTTTGAAAGCCTAACAGAACATCAGATGGCTCCTTCCCTTGTGAAACCACCAAATGCATCAAAGTCTAATTTAGCAAATGCTGGAAAAAACTTGTATGCCTGCAGGTTGGTGAAGTCTTTAATTTTTATTATCCTTCCTTAACCAAAATTGTTCTTACGTGAAAATATATCTTAAATTTTCCATATTCTTATAGCATTCGGAGAAACCCTTTCAATTCTCAGATCATCACTGATCATAATTCCATTGTGCTTATGAGCCAAAACCCACTGAAATGAAGTATCTTTCCAGTGTACCTAATGAGGCCTATTAATTTGACCTAATATCTAGCCTTATTATCAGGCCTAAAATTCAGTCTTACTGTAAAAGTTGATTGAATTTTGCTGGTCTTAGATGTAATTTTTTGAGATTCCCCTTTACTGGAAGTTTTGCCCACTTTCAACCCAAATTTATCAATAGACTCAAATGAGTTTCTATCAGTGTACGTTAGGGCAATTGTATATTGAAACGTTTAATCAAAACTGAACATGATTGTGAACACTGCTTTTATAAACCAAGGAAAAGCTTACAGATTCAGGTGCCTAGAGCTGGCAGGAAAACTTCCAGCAATGTTGTCCTTTTTCTCTCTTCCCTTCCTCCTGTTCCTTTCCAATGGCAAAAAGAGAGTGAATGTTTCAAACAAGTGCCTTGAAAGGCAAAATGGAATGGAGATGGAAGGAGTTTCTGAGCAGCCTTTATAAAATGAACGGTGCTAGAAAGAATAAGGTCAGCACTAGAGTTTGTTGTAAAATGATTTCTTCTGTGATGGTGGTAGAAGAATTTGGAAATATCACTGTCAGAAGAAACTTTGCTTCTTTTATTTTAGGAATAAGATTTTATGGAAAAGATGTGAATCTTAGGTCAGGAAGGATCCCTTATACAGGGCAGGACAATAATTAAGCGTGCTTTTAAGGCCTATTGAATTCAGCTGGATTTAAGCACAGGTGTGATCACTGCCCTGTATATGGATAAATTTAAGTGTATACTCAAGTGCTTTGAGTCTGAATATTTAACAGATTTTTTAAAGCTAAACCAACAATACATAGATTGCTTTTATATACTTTAATGACATATCTGAGTATTCAGAATAGATACTGTGATACTGAACTATGTCTAATGTCATACTGCAGGGCAGAAGAGAAGGCTCCCAGTACTAAAGTTTGGAACAGAAATGAGTATACTCCTTTAAGTAACACAACAAATTCAAGATCTGATAGTGGAATTATTCGAAAGTTTGAGAGCCTTTCAAATAGTTTGAAAACTGTTCAGCAGCAAAAAACCTCTGATAACTGTAATGCATCTCAGCATATCAAAACAACAGAAACCAGGCAAATATATACATCTAAAGGACAATGGCCAGTGAAACCTAACGCTGTTTCAAGAAGTCTGCAGGATCATAGTCTGGCATATAAGTTTAACCACAATATTCAGAAAAATAAAATGAATGAAAAACAATTTGATTGTGTTCCAGAAGGCAAAAGTCAGGTAAACTTATGGAGAGAGTTAATAGGAAGATACAGTGAAGAAAACAGTAAAGAAAAAGAAAATTGTGGAACCATGAGGGCTTTCATCAGTCCTAGCTGCCTTAGTGAACCCTTAAGTTTCGGAAAATTTAGAATTGAGATTTTCATACTATAATAACCTACAATCCTCAGTGTGATCATATAAATTGGCAGGGAGTTGTTTGTATAGTCTGAACAAATACTCTAATTTTAATGTAAACATTGGGTATTTAACATGATATATAAAGGTCTATGTGCCTTTTAAAATTGCATGAGTGTGTATCTCTGACTTGAGTTTTCATCTTTCTCTGAAAGGAATTTTCATCATCTCAATTAAAAAGTAAAGAAAAAAAGAATTCTTTGCGAATCATATCTGCAGTCATTGAAAGTATGAGGCATTGGAGTCAATATGCTTATAAAACTGCACTATTATTTGAAGTTTTAGGTAAGCATGGTAGATTGTGCTGTAACTGATAATAATGGTAGGACAACAGTCAAGAGAAAATGTTATTAACTGTAGGGACAATAGCTGAAATACTTAAAGCCACAAAATACTGGTATGAGCACCATCTAATTTTCTTGCTGGGAGATCCATTCAGCTATCAAATATGACTAAAGTAGGTACAAAATTAATGCTACAGTTATCCTCCAACATTTAAGCTCTTTCTATCCTGTTTCTTTTCTTTCCTTGTTTTTAGAATGTCTTACGATACATTTTCCTATTAAAAAGGAACCTTCTGTAGGGAGGTACAGTTTTACAGTAATTTTTAATGCAATTAATCAGGGAATAAATTCAAGTCTGGAGTACTTCTAAACATAGATGACTTTTAGTGTGTTTCACTGTGCGTTTTAATTGACGTTATCTGAGAAATGAACGTGACAAAAGACTGAAATGACAAAACTTTAAATCAAGGCAAATAATATACAACATAATGGCATCTCAGAAAACTATTTTGATGAGGTTGCAAATGTTTAAAGTTGATTTGCATATGAAGATCAATAAAACTTAAAGAGAATTGTGTTGTGCTCTGCTTAACAAGGGAATAACCTGTTTACAGTGATAGTTATGAAACCTACATTTGGTCACTCAGTTTAGAGCGCCATCATATACAATTTTACTATGCAAAGACTATGGAAAGCCCATAATTTGTATTGGAACTTCCGTGCTGTCAGCACAAGTTCTCACAGAAAGCTGATGCTGACTTGATACATCTTAGTGCTTTTGTGTAGCAAATGTTGTCATGGTATCTTTGTATATCATACTTGGTACTGCTCTGATGTTTACGTCATGATTTATTTTTGCTAAATGGTATAGGCACACTTGATTCTGCTGTCACACCTGGAGCATACGGGGCAAAGAATTTTCTTTTGAGAGATGGAAAGGAGAGTCTGCCTTGTGTATTTTACGAAATTGTAAGTATTGCTGTGTCTGTACATAATACAGACACCACTAGCTATAATCCCTTCTATGAAGATAATGTTATTCTGATAAAACAGAAAATTACTGTGTAAAAGGAAAGCTGGGTGCTTATACCATATTGTTCCCAAACCGGTGTAGAGGAATAATCCAGTCACTATTTAGGCATCCTCAGACTTCCATTTCAACAGAAAAGGTGGGACTTTCAGTTCAGCTTCTAAGTAGTTGATAATAGCAAAAAAGCTGATGTAAATTCCTTCTGCCTTTGAGGTAGTCTTCAGAAATCCACTAATATCTAACAACAGGACATTTTGAAAGTTTTTATGTTAGAAAGGTGTATAATTTTTTAATTTGTTTATTATGCTTTTGATGAAGGACCGGGAGCTTCCAAGACTAATTAGAGGTCGAGTGCACAGGTGCATGGGAAACTATGATGCAAAAAGGAACATTTTCAAGTGCGTCTCTGTAAGACCAGCAACTATTCAAGAACAAAACACTTTCCAAGAATTTGTTAAAATAGCAGATGTTGAGATGACAGCATATGTAAAAACAATGAATGAAATTTAAAAGTCAAAATGGTTGTCCAAAACCGATCTTCATTAATCATTACCCATAAAGGCTGGACATCCTAAAGCATTTACCAAAACTAATACTGAAAATCTGATTAAATAATTGAAAATATCACTATGCTATGTTATCCAACAAATGTGAGTAACAATGTTTTGTTTCCACTATTACTTTTCATAGCTTATCTTTCCCAGTTAAATATGCAATAACAGGGGGTTTGTTACATAGTAGATTAGATTTTACTGGAGAAATGCTGAATTAAAATGTTTAAGTTTTGCAGTAGTGCAAGTGACATAGAAAAAGAGCATCAATACTAATTCAGATTGCCATTGCTTTTCATTACCTTCAATTTTTAGAAATTCCTTCAATACCTATTTCAAAATGTGGACTATATACTTCTTTTGAGGAGTATTTGGTCAAAGTTTAATAGCTAACAAACGCCAGCAAAGTTCTGTTTGATTCTGCATATTGCATTAAAACTGCTCTTTGGTAGAAAGTTAGGAGGTAGTCTTTATTCCACTTCAATTTCAACTAACAGGTGGTAGAAAGTTAGGAGGTAGTCTTTATTCCACTTCAATTTCAACTAACAGGTTCCCTTTCCTTTGCTGGGTCGCAAGAACACGTGTAAAAGCTTTTCTAGAAATGAACATAATAGATACTACAGAAAGATTTCACAGGATGCAGCTGTATATATTAGGTATTCATATGGTTCCCATTGATATGTTAGCTGATTCATGGTTTTTAAAAAAATAAATAATCAGTAGAACACCTGTATAAAACAGCAACAGACCCTGAAGCTGTAGGAAGATTGCTCAAGGACACAGAGGAAGTTGGAGAGAAAGAATTGTCTGAACACAGAACTTCCTTGCCTTTGCCATAGAAACATCTTTCATGAGGGATGGACCATGTACATGTTTGTGTCCCCTTGCCTTCAAACATTAACTTTCATAAATTATTCCTGCTGGTTCTATTTCCTTTTCCTCGTAGCTAGTTCCCCTACTTCAAAAGCTTTGCACCAGATCTGTTGGGAACTGTAAAACAAAAGAGTTGTCAAGAAAACAGTGAACAGTGTGATTTTTTTTTTTTTTTTTTTTAATTTTATTATACAGTGTTGGCAATTGGAAATTTCACATTTAAAATCATTGAAATATTGTATCCAACAAGTCAAATACAGAAAACAGTTAATATTCTAAAAAGGAGCCAGCTAGTCAACGCAGAAACACATTAATGGAAAATACAGCTTTTAGTTACACTTAAAAAATTATATATTTAGAATAAAACTTGAACCTGGTCCAGTAAATCATTTGACTTGTAACAGGAAAACGCTTTTACACAGTTAAACGCGCAGACAGTCTTTATTTAAAAAAGTGATCTGTCAGTGTTAGCACATGTATTGTTAGCAACACCCCCCTTAATGTTCCAGTTGAGGATCTAAAGTATATCCTTTACTAACTGTTGTAAGAATCACTTGCCTCACCATCTCTACCTTCTGTGCTAAGCGGGTTCTGAGCGTGGATGTTTCAAGGAGAGTTTCGTCTATCCAGTTGTAGAGATTATATACATATATTTGATTTCCTTTATATATTATAAAATATTAAAGAAAGTTCCAAATGGAAGCATTAGCTTAACTCATAAAAGGTGCAGAATATTACAGGATGTAGAGCTTGACGATGTTAACAATAGAAGAAGCTGAGTTTTATGAAGTAAAGGATTTGGGTCAGTGGTGTTGTAAATTGTAAGACTCCATTGTAACAGTAAGTTAAAACTACAAAGGAAGCTTGAACTATGGGAACAGACCTGCAAGCATCTGTGTGTGTCATCAACATCACACAAATGTTGTAGTCCTACTGATTTCAGCTGAATGATTGGTGGGTTCAGTTCTGCACATGTGAAAGTTATGTTAATAAGTAATGACAGGAGTAGGTCATTTGTGTCCACTAGGTATGTTATAGCTGTTAATAAAAATCTAAAATAATTTTACTTTCAGTAAGTCTTTAGACCTTTGCAAAAATGTTTTCTACTTTACACTAACAAATCACTTTTTCTAGTGAAACATTAAGTGAACAGTCGTAAACATTACACAAAACAGAAAAAACCCTACGTAATACAGTTTATACACATTACTCAACATTTTTCAGTTGTTGCTTGTTTTGTTTGTGTTGGTTTTTTTTTTAAACATATTGATCCTGTCTTGTATAATGGTTCTAGTGTAAAGGCACAGGTTGGTTAGGAAAGAAAAGCCTGCATCTCTGTCTCTCTACTTCGCGGTGATGATTTTCTTTTTACATGTTGTTTGTTATTCCTCACTTTTCTGACTCTTATATGAAAATGATCAATTTCAGCCATTCATTAAAAAAAGTGTAAGACATTACTGAAAAGTACATTACTATACAGAAGTGACTGAAATTTATTCTTCTTACTTTGGAGGCATTCCTTCAACTTATTTTGTTAAATATTTGGAAGATTTAATTCCTTAGTCCCTGTGAGCAAAACCACATAGCATGGGTTTTTTTCTCTCTCTCTCTCAGTGTACTTAATTCTACATTGAAATCTGTATTTTCAAAGCCTAGTAATAGAACTCGCTAAGTTTATGTGCATAAGTTGCTTTTAGAATGCATGAAAACATAACAACAGATAATTATTTTGGAAAACAATGCAATGTTCCGTTGAAGTTTAGAAGGGTGAGGAATGTAAACAAGACTGTAGAAGTCTTTGACATTTATTAAAATAACACAGTGATTGTTCTATCTGTTTGCATTTTCTTACACATCCTCAACATGTCTCTGTCCCTTCATGTACACTTTCCATTAAAAAAAAAAAAAAGAAATTCAGGAATCAGTTGGACTCAGCTAAGTGAAGAATAATAAATTTGATCACTTGGTTTGTGCCAAAATACAAAACTAAGAAGTACAGCGCTGAATTAAATATAATCTATGTGATTATTTCTTTTTTAATAAATAATAGAAAATAAAAGATGAGAATAGAATTAGAATTAAATTTTTATTTTAAATGAAAAACGTAACAGCGGGGTGAGATTAGAACCCAATGCTTCTTTTGCTTAAGGCAATCAAGTGCACTTATTTCAATGCTTGATAGTAATGAATTCAGTGCTGTTGTGGAAATCAGACTTCACAGATTTCACATACAAACCTGTGAAATATGGCCATTTGCTAGTTCTGACACAGCATCAGATTATTCTTGTTAGTCGGGTCCAGTAGCATTTCACTTCACTTTTTTTGTGTGTGTGTTTTTTACAATAATGGGCTCTTAATAGGAATGGAAATACTAGAATCTAGTTTGTTCTGGCTTGTATTATCACTACATACAAGGGCCATTGGGCACATACATTTTTGTAAACAGAGATTTTTCTTTTCGGGCTTAAAAAACAAACAACAAAACCCAAAATCTGAAGTCGTAATAGTTCAAATAATTTTGTAAAAGTCCACCTAAAATTATAATTTAAGAAATACCAAAAACAAGTTCTTAGCATTTTTTTCCCCTGTTGTTGAACTATTACATCATCATGAAGCCTTTGGAAGTGGTTGGATCTCTCTCTCTGAAAAAACAGTCATGTAAATTTTATGCAAGTCTTCATGAAGATGACTGTAAATCTGAAGATTAGATCAGGATTAAAAAGTGTGCCGACAACTTACAATATGCAGGTACTACAAATACATATAGATTAAAAAGAAACTTCTTTCTTGTATACAATTCCTTTTAGATATCAAGCTTAATTTTAGGCCGTGGCTACTAGTAGGCGCTTTTTCACTAACCAAAGTAATTGTAACAAAATATCATTATTGATTTTTAAATTATTGGGTTCATAAAAGTTTTGACATCTAATAATATATAAAAAGCGAATTGAAGCTTCTAAAAGACTTACGAGTTTGAGACACAAAAGAAACTGGGAGGTAGACAGATGTTTTGAGGATAAACAGATTTTGTTTGTCTAAGGCATTATGCCACTATATGTTTAGAGCAGTATAAAGGCTGCTGATTAATCTTATTTCAATTCCAGAGTGTTCGCCGCTCATACTTACGGAAGACTATCAATGCACTTTTGGTCTTTGTGATTCTGACCTTCTCTTCCCCATCTCCTTTTTTCTCTCTTTAGCAGTACAGCTAAATGGAAGTGCTATAATAAGTTCTGCCCATTGCCTGTAGACAGGAGTGTTCTGTTCTTCAACAGTAATAAAATACTATAAAATAGTAGGAATTGGAGTTGGAGATATGTGCTCTTTTGGTGCATATTTTGCAAAGAATGGTAAAAAGACAGACAACATGACCCCAACAATTGCCAGCATATACCCCCAGCCAATCTGGCAGTCTCCTGCATAGTAGATGTCTGAATTCTCACAGAATCTCTTCACAGTAGCAGAGTTGAAACCAAAAGGGTAAACCAAAAGCCCAGAAGCCATTATGAACACTAGAGAGGAGAAAAAAAACACACCAATTATTATCAAACACTTAATTCCTTTGAAAAAAAAATCCTTTTAGAAAGGCAAATATATGTTATATTAAAATCAATGGGAAAAGTCATAGCTTAAAAAAAACCCCTTACAACTGGCAGATTATCTTCCTTTTCATAATTACCTCTTATGGACAGCGGTGTCATAACATGGTAGCGAGGTGGCATTGGGATTTTTTTCATGAGAATTCTTGCCCTTTACATAACTTCAGAAACGTTGTAATCCAAATTATGTAGCCATTTCAAAAGTAAGATGATTCAGATATAATGGAATCCAGAAGAATTCCTAAGTTTGCAGATTCCAAACCAGCTTGATTTTCTTCTCAATAGCATTTTTGTACTTGAGACAAACAATTACTTTGTTCTGCCAAATAAAAACTTCCAATTAAAGAGTTTAAACGTAGTTTTTCAGATTCTGCTGATTAGGTTCTGATAATGTAAGCACTTTCTCATTATTCTCATTATTACAAACTCAAATTGTTTAAAAAATCCTGCATTTGACCCAAAGATTGTGAGATGAAAACCAATACAATCTGCCTTCTTTTTATTTAGCTTTTAGCATTGGTGTCTTTCAATATATTTTTTTGAATTCTCTCTGTAAACTTAAGGATGAGAAAACTTTTTGACCTGAGGTTGAGACCTAAAGTAGTAAGACCTAAAGTTTCTATATTACTAATTTTGACAGCTTGGGCTCTAAAAACAGACAATAAGTATAACAGGACATGCTGTAGAAATCTAAAGGTTCAGCGCCTAAAGGCACAGAGTTAAAGTCACAGGAAACCTCTCCCAGCGAGTTGTCTTTTACTCCTTCTAGCCAAATGCACTAACAGATTAATCCAGTGTGTAATGAAGAAATCCATCTAATATACAAAGCTTAAGCCACCTCTTGACGTCGGAAAGCCAGACCTGCCTCCTGCAATTACACTGTCTGTATTATCTGTTAGCTTTGAATAGAACTTCACAGATTTTAGAGTCTTTAATGAATACACATTATATTTCAGTATCATGGCTTATGCAGTTAATTTAATGAACAGCAGCACTACTTTTCCACCTTTGAAAATAAGACTGCCCAAGGTATAAACCATGACTATGACAAAGATGCGTTACTGTACCCCAGGTACAGCTCTTGGAGCTTGTCTCTGCCCACCTTGGAAGTCAAGAGGGCTGCGCTAGGCTGCTGCGAAGGGTTATGCCACCCCAGCCATTGTGTGTACCCCTTGTTCGAGAGAACACCGAGAAACGATTTTTCCTTTTCTAGCCTTCCTCCTAATGAATAACCACTGTATTTAAAATCGATACTCTATTTTAAAAGGCTTTATTTTACATACCAAAAAGACACCATGAAGCAGTCCCTTTTCCTGCCTTCCCATTATTCCAGTGTTTTGTTCAAATTCAGGGTGGATTGTTAGTGATTCAAGAATAGTGCTAATCAGAATTAACTGTTATGTTTGAGCTGATAGATAATTCATAACCAGCAAACATCTAATGAAACATTAAGATTATAAAACAAACACTACATGCTATTCTCTGTATTTGTAATTGCCTTTCAGGTAGGGCATGTGCATATGACTCCAATTATAATATTGGAGATGCTTAATCTTAAAAGTATCCACTAAGAAAGGGCAATCACTCATTAATCTTTTTTAATTAAAAAAAAAAAACCTGTAATAAGCTTGAGGGCTAGATGAAGTAAAAAAGTTTAACACACTCAGCCTGTAAAGTCCCCGAATAATTTGAATTAAACCTTTCCTTCTAGTCTAAATGGAACCGCTGAGTTAATCCCTTGTAAAAAACAGTAAGACCAAGAAAATGGAAATTAAAAGGAGAGAAACTGGAACAGAAACAAACGTGTAAGCCTGTTTTCCCTCTAGGGTAACTCATGTATGGGTACAAAGAGAAGCTGCCTGCCAGTGAGTGGAGCTCTCTGAGAGCAAGGTGCTTTTACCTGCCCTTGCTCCCACAACCACTCTCTTCTCCTTTAAGCCTTTATGAACGTGTGCAGTGGTTCCCGAGGAAAGGACACTGTGGCCTTTCCTTCTTTCTGGGCTCAAGGTGTGTGAAGGTGATGCTGCAGGAGCCGGTTAAGGGAAAGGTCCTCACCAGCACAGAAGATGTCTTGAGCACATCTCACACTCCCTGGTATTCAACCAGCTGCACCTGCTGTGGGTGCCCAGGGCAGGAGGGAGCTCACAAAGCTCAGCACTGAATTCTGTGCTTGTGCATTTAGGCTCTACCATTAAACAAACACACAGAAGCTGAAGCTAAATACAAATAAGTAAGCTGTATTATGCAGATCTCCCTTAACTATACACGTATGAGACCACTAAAAACAATATGAAATGAAAATACAATAAAAATGAAGCTAAACTAGACACACACACAAACAACTCGTCTAGCAAAGGTCTCTCAGCTTTCCCAAAAGAAGAAAAAGAGCTAAGGGCCAGCATGCTTCGTTTGTTCAGTAGCACAGCCTGAAAATTGTGTGATGCTCTTGCATGCCCAGGAAAATTCCCCAAGCACCACCTCTGCAGAAACATAGGAAGCAGCTTTGGAGAACAACCAGAAAAAAACGGAGACTTTCCCTACTGCTACAGTAAAGTTTGAGAGCGTTAAACCGCTAAGGTGAACAACAAACTAAACCATGTTAACCGATGGACCTACGGAGGTTGTAGCATTCACTCGTGGGCTAATGCAGCTAGGAAGTGGAACAACGTGCTACCGAAGAGACTGTGAAGTGGATGCACAGCACAGCCCCACTCAAAACCCCGGCTGCTCAACTGCATGAAGAATCTTGAAATAGCCCCATGGTGCAAAACCTTCTGTAAAATGTTGGGCCCATTTGCAAAGGAAAGTGAGCCAGTTTTAAGAGAAACAGCAACTGCTCTAAGCAAGAAGCAGGTCTAAAATTAAAATTTCAGTTTGTTCGTCTTTTCAAAGCCAAAATAGTCTATGCATCTCATTTGGCAAAAGAAAACATGCAGAATTGGAAGCAATCCTTTCATCATAAAATCCTTTTAAACTTTGTTAACTGTTAAAATTTGTTGGTTTTCTGACACTATCTCAACCCCTTGCTCTACTTCACATATCTGTCCGTATATATGTTTTCTTTTTGATTGGGTTACACAGAATTATTTTGAAGGTTGTGCTTTACAGTGACACCAATGTTTTGATTACCACTTAGTGCTGATGTTGTATTGTGTGATTTAATGGAAGAAGCTTTTTTTTTTGAAGGCTAGAAATAATGTGTCACAGTCGAATGTAATGTGTTCACATATCAAACAGGCTAAAAAGTTACCCGTGGTTTCATATCCTCAGGCATGTCATAGAATGACCTCATTATTCTCATTTAGGTGCCCCCTTTCTTACAAAGGCTCAAAATATTGAATAGCCTGTTATTATCAGCAGAAGCCAAGCTTTCAGACATGGTGCTAATGACTGCTTAATAGTGCTGTCTATCAGCAGTGCAGTTAGCTGGGAGAGCACACAAAGAAACAGTGGGGCTCCATTTAGGCTCCTCATATAACACTTATGCCTCTGCACAGTTTTCTAACAACAAACATCACTTTAAAAGGTGTCAGAATACAGTAGTGAGTGCATCTTGCCATTATGTGTAGTGTAATCCCGCTGTCATACAAGATGATGAGAAGGCTAGACAACATATTTGGGTCTGTTCTATAGCATGAAGCATATGGAGCATAGAGGGGACTTGCTGGTAAAATGGATAGTTGGAGTTCTTTTTTTAACATGGCTTGACTGATCATTTGGTTCGTTTCCCATCACCTATTTGGTCTCGTTAAAAACATGCATTTATTTGTTTTAATGTCTGACACACGGTGTTTGTTATTGCTAGGTCCTCATCCCCCGAGTTCTCACCAGTAAGTCACAGCCACTGCTGAGAGCAACGCCGTTTAAAGTCAAGTCCACGTGCATGGGTTCAACTGTAAGTCACTTTTTATTTCTACTTTCTAATCTTTTGCCCTCCCAAACGGTTACAGTCTCACCCTCATCCTCTCACATCCTCTTTACTTCGCTGGTGTCCTACAGCCAGACAGTAATGGCAGTTTCTCCTCTGAAGGGTTTGCTAGCCAAGGCAGGACTCTGCTCTGTGCACTTGCTCCCTGTGCAGGCCCAAAGCTTAAAAAATATCATTTACCTATTTTTTTTAAAAAAAGTAGATTCCTGAATTTGTCAATTTCTAAATAAAATAACTTTAATTAACAGGCATAAAATATTATTAGAAAGGAGGACACTTCTTTTTAGGGAAAACAGGGCATTTTGTAGAAAAAGTTGTAAATTGGTGGTGATAATAATACTGAATCAATGACACTTCTGCTCAGGGCAAATAGCATTTTCTGCTATTTAAAAATCTAATAAACTGTGACTCTGTCATTGCAATGGTTCATTCATTTCATGAAGCTCCTGAAATACTGTTTAATTATTTAAATCTATCACATACCATTTTCAAGTTTATTTTAAACCAGACAAACCAAAGTAATGCAGTTCTCTAGAGTGTGTGTAGAGGGCACCAATGTACAGCTCTCTTAAATACCATGCACAAAAAATGGCTATTTCCATTTCCACTTCTTTCAGCAAGACTGGTGGAGTTTTCAGTGTATGAAACCAAATAATTGAATAGTTTTCTGTATTGTGAAGCAGTAATGTGAAAACTTGGCTAAGCTTATGTGTATCCTTCCATACTAATGTTGAAATGGATGGAAATCCAGAGATGGACCACAAATATTACAGAGATCAGAAAAAGCTATTTTATTTTATTGCATTTGTTAATATGTTTAGGTGATCTGTAGTAGTAATACTGATGACCAGTAGTAAAATGTGCTGTGTGCATGAATTATCTTCCTGAAATTACCTGCTGTAAGAAGATTAGTTTGTCTTAGAAGTTTAATTTGCTTATTTTAGGAGTATATTATATTCCTGATACTTGTGACAATGACGGATTAATTGCAAGATTGTGGGACATATCAGACAATCATTAGAATTAGGGCTGAATCGTAGGTCAGCAAGAGTATTATTCCAACCCTATTACAGATTATCACAGTTTTATCCCTTCTTGGAACATTTTTATTGACAGAGCTTAATCTACCAAAGCACTTTTCACTCATCTCATCAAGAAGTTTTCTCTCACTTATAATCCATTACCTCCCTTCTTAAAGCTGGCAGTTCTCCTCATGCACAATCAGTTGACTTTGAATAACACATTTCCTCTCAGGTTTATACATTTTTACATTTATACATTATATACATATATACATATGTATATACATTTTATATACATATATACATTTGTACATTATTAGATTAATATCTAATAATCTTATTAGCTCCTCTTAAGCTTTTCTTTATCTTTATCTTTATCTTTATGTCATTTAACTTACATCATTTTAAATGAGAAAGCAGATGCTGGTCCAAAGCCACAGGCACCCTTACACAAACCCAGAAATACAGCTAACATCTGAGCAGCAATGAGAAAACCTTTAAACCAGTTACACAGCCAAACATCTTCAAAAATGTCATCTCTTGTCCTACTGCACTGGCTAGCCTACACTCAATACTTTCCAGCACTCTTCCCAAGCAAATATTTTTGTAGCGTGCCTGAAGGGTCACTACATTTAGGATATTTTGGACGTAGGTGGTGCAAGTTCCCTTGTACAAAAAGGAGATACCTGTATGTCTCTTCCAACAACTAGAAACCTAAAGACAATGCTAAATAAGATCCAAGGTCACACTTGTTGTTCTCCATAGTAATAGCTGTGCATGAGTGTACAAAGAGATACAAGATGGAATTCTGGGCTATCCACAAATTAGGAATTTCCTTTTGGCTACTTCATAAAAGGAGGAATTACCTAGAGTAATTTTGCAGAGAGCTGAAATACATCTAAAATCAGCAGGCATCATTTTAAATGTCAATTAAGAATAAATGGAAACTGACCTGTCAAAGATAAAACAAACCAGACAAAATCCTACCCTTACAGAAGCAAAACTTTCAAGGGGCGAGGCAAATAGGGACCACTGTTAAATGCCATCCTACTCTGCGGAACTCCTGGCAGGTGCATGTCAGGTACCTATAGTTCAAACTCTTGAAAGCAGCCCTAGCAATTATTCCCTCCAAGGAAAGCAAAATGCAGGGAAAAGGGATAATAAGACCCATATACTTGGTATCAAAATGTAGCTATCTTCCTTTGTAAGTGAACAAAGAGCTGGAACTCGTAATAACGATACAGCCACTTCTAAGATATTACAGTGTTGCTCTTCTTTGTAAAGAATTATTCCATTGGCTTCGTTTCAGTCAAACATGTTGTGATTTGAAGAGCATGTATCAGTGCTGGACTGTTGCCAAATAAGTAGATTATACCAGTTCCTTTTCTAAATGGTGCAACTCACAAGTTAGCAGCTATAATATAAATGTGGTTATAACAAAAGCTATGTAGCTTGTGAAACCCCTTTGTTAACTAACAAAGGAAATGTATTAGTTTGTACAATATCTCCAAACGCTATGTTTAAATAAATGCTAAGTATGTGACTATGGCTCACAAGCTAAGGACTTGCACCAGATATAGTAACTTGTATTTTTATATATGTGTATATATATATGCAAAACTACTGGGAAGTATATGTATATAAAAAGCTGGACAATGTTTTCAATTTCAGTTTATTTGGATTTAGGTGAGGTGGAATAGGAACAGGTTATTTTAAATAAAACTAGCACTGAAATAAGAGTGCCCATGCACCTTTTTTGCACGCATCTTCTTAGAACCACTTAAATACCCCATTCAAGTTCTGTTGGCACAACTTCCTCATTCAGACAGGCCCATATTGCACAAATAGCCTGTTTCAGAAATGTCTAGCAATTGTACGAATAGCTGAATCTACCTCACTTTTTAACCGAAGGGAGTGGAATCTAACTATCCAGACTTTGGAAAAGAAATTCTCTGAAGCCAGCATAGAGGTAATTGGGCTTGGTAATTGCTGCATTAGCTGCAAGTTTATTAAGGGCCACAAAAGGAAACACCATCCCAGTGACCTTTGAGGTTGCATTTCACAGCATGTTTTCTACATGAGAACAAATGATGAAACTTCACTATTTCTGCCATGTGAGTGGGAGCTATGGTGAAGATTTATAGATGTAATCTGGTAATCTATGGGCCTAATCATGCAGTTATAGAGTTGCGTGTCATTTACTCAAAAAGGCTGAAATGATCTAGCACTGTGTGGACTATGGTGAAGGAGTGCATTTTGTCATCTGCAAGGTTAGAAGATATACGGCCTATTTAGCAGACTGTAAAAGGGAGAGACAAGAGCTAATGTTTCTCAAAATAGCAGACTGTTACACAAAATTTTACAAGACTCAGAGAGCTAAGAAATGGGGACTGTCAGATGCACTCTAATTTGGAAGCCATTGTGATTTTCCTTTTTTGTATTGCTTCAATAATTACATAGATTTTCTATTTAATTTTTTGGATATTATGTAAGTCATGCTCACTTCATCTCTTTCACAACAGCAAACACAGAAGCAGACTAATAATATAATATTGACATAGTTAAGTGTTGGATTCTTTAGATGAGAGCAGCATGTTCAGAATGTATTGTGCCTGTAATGTGCCTGTATTCCCTTACCTCTGTATTACATTTTACTCAACAGTTAAGAAGTGCTAATAAAAAGTGCATATTCCAGTTGTTCTATTTTAGGTAAACATAATATAATACACATTTTCTAAGCAATGCATACTGGTTAACTGCTCAACTCCATTTCTACAAATAGAAATAAAAGGGGCAAACACTTTGCTTCTCTTCCTAATTAACCTATCCATGCCAGAACCAGTATGTTCTCCAGCACAGGCAGCGAATGAAGTTGATGACTGAAAATGTAAATTAATACTTTTTCTTGTGATCTTTTGGCTAAGAACAAGTGCAGCTTCAGCTCACCATCTGATGCATTCCCTAGCAAGGAACAGTATCAGTCTGGGTCTACATGCAGCTGGACGTAGTGAGGGAGCGGACATGTTTCCTTGCAGCATATTGTCTCTCCTCTGGAGCCAGCTTGCCTGGGAAGGGGAGATGCTGCCCAGCCTACAGCAGGTCTTGGCTCCTGCTCTGGCTGTCAATTCCAAGTTCTTAAACAGCTATTTAGAGCAGGGGCTGAGGTCCAAAAGACAGGCAGTGATGTGTAGATCACCTGAAATGTCATGATTCGACATGACACATTTGCTCCCTTCTCTTCCCCACCTGCTCACCTCACAGGTCTGTTTTAAATCAATCTTTTCACCACTCCCAAGACTCACAATTTAAGCAGAGCAGACGCTCATGAAAACAGATTTATAATGAAGCTGGTGACCATTAAATACTAGCCTTACATCAGAGGTGACCTTATTGTAAAGCGTTGTACGGTGAATTTATTTTGACTTTGCACATTCTATACCTTGTCTCCTACATCGCAGAGACGCATGATGTGGCAGTCGAGTCAGTGGTGGCGGGAGGCCTGATGCCTGAGAATAATGCCCACGTCTCACTTCGTTACAGTTGCACTTCACATCCCAGCAGTCTTCAAGCCTCAGGGATATCGCATTCATTACCTCTTTCAGAGACATGTATTTTACATAAATGGCTGAAAGGTGATTAGAATCCCTGACAAAACAGCATTTTATCTGGAATGCAACCATGAAAAATATGTGCCTGAAACAAAAAAGGCATCCTACATCTTTCTCCTAATTGATTTAAGCTACAAAGACCAGCTTCAGTTCTCCTAGGGCACAAGAACTACCAGGAAGACACAAATTGCATGTTTTCATATCTCCTAATAAAAACTCCTTGACAGGGGGTTGAAACCAGAGTTTTCTATTTCTCAGATGTCCTAGTCCTGTGAATGTCATCACTCAGCAGAAGCACACATACTGCCACCTGATCATAAAAAACAGTTCTGTAACAACCCTCATTTCACACTCCTGATTTCAGTCCACCATAAATCAGCCACACCACAAGTAATGTTGGAAATAATTGTCTGTTCCCGAGCTCCCCTCTTTTTATGGCCCAGGTGCCACACAGCTGTAGCCATATGGTAGACTACGTCCTACTGAAGTGGATTATAGCAGCACCTCCAACAGTAAATACTACCTGAGTACTTGGAAGCTTTTTAATGCTGCAAACTGGAAAAGTGCAGCTTGTACTCATGCAGTGGTTTTCCTAACCTTTAAAAATGTCGTAAAATGCATCAGCTCTGTGGCTTAAACCAGGTGCCCTGCAGATAGGAAATGGGATAGCAACTGCTAATTCACTGAAAGCTGCCTGGAAATGCAGCAGGTGATCCCAGGGCTGCTCCTCAGACAAGTCTGCTGGCGTGCTGCGCTCTGACCTGTCCTTCCTCAGTCGGTCACCCTCTTTCTACCATCCAGCCTGTTTTTTTTCCTGAGCAGAGGTTGCTCATACTGATTGCTGGCTGTGCAGATGAATTAGTGCAGCACAGTTAACATTTTGACTTCAGCCCTGTTTGACCTCTGTGTTCCTTAGCCAAGTCTTACACAGCAATGTGTCCTGTTAAAGCACATGGTCAAAACAGTAGCAGGCTGGGCTGTGCTGGTCAAGCCACACACTCAGCCACCAGCCACGTCCCACACAAGAGGCTGATTTAGTCCAAGGCTGCTGGAAGAAAAGAGCCGAAACTCACCTGGCATCTTATTGCTGAGCACAGCATCAGCCTGCCAGCAGGAAGGACCAGGTGTGCTCCTCACCTCCTGCTGCAGACACCGTTTATAGGTACCTGAGCAAGTCATTGCTTGCAATGGCCCCGTCAACTGCAACAGTCTGCCATTCTAGTGAACTTCAAAAGGCAGGTTTTGGCTCATGTCCCTTTTCCGCTACATGGGGCAAGAAACTCATCATTGACTGATGTGCGCTTCAGCTCCCAACTCGTAAACATACAAATGTAACTTCAGGCCATAGTAAAACACAAGAAGTAACTGAGTTCTGAGGCAGAGCTACTTAGGTTGGAAAAATAATGTAGAAATCAAGAGGAGTGATAGAAATGCCCAAAATTACTAGCTAAATAAAAGTGATTTGGGATATCTGATCATTTTTATCAGGTTGGCCCAGCTGCACAATTTCCCATCTCCAATTATACCAAAAGGCCCACACTTCCTCCTTCATTAATGCATTTGAAGGATTTAATGAGTTACTTCATCAGGTTAATAAATCCCTTCAATAACTTTATTACACTTTGATACAATTATTCAAGTGGTGCAGCTAACAAATGATCATCATTTATATTTCTTGACAGAATAACTTAGTTAATATATTTGGACCGTGAAATACAAAATCCATAAATAAACTATAGGGACGATTGAATGTCTTTGTGGGGGAGGGTTTTTTTTCTGTCTCCAGTTAAGGTAGCATTGGAAATCCTCTGCCTCTTGTGCAAGTAACTTCAGGCTAATGCTAAGCAGAACTGCAGGAGGTTGGTGCCTCCTAGCAATGTTCTGCTTCCCACCGAGTGCTTAGGAAGAAGGCGAGCTGCTGCAGGACATGTACCACTGCTTATAGGGAGATGTCTTAAAATGCATCAGAAGGGACATAACCCATATTTATTTGTTCAGCAGTTTATCAGGTTTAAAATCCAGCTTCATAAAGGCTGTTCCATTTCTTGAGGTTAAGATCTTTGGCTAGTTTTGACAAGGTGCAGTGACACCATCAGAAAATAACATTATATTCTGGAAATTATTTTAAAACTAAATTGAATTGGTTGCCATGCCATTTGTTTTTCCTGTGGCATCATAGTAAATGACATCATCAACAGAATAACCTTAGGGGCAAGGGTGTTTTCAGAATCTTAACCTTCGAATGGCCAGCAGTATTACAGCTTCCTATTACCAGAGTAATAATATTTATGGTAGGTAGACTGCAAGAATGGAACCATACCATTTATTTACTTATATTTGATAGCCACCTCTGGCAAGAACAAATTTCCCATTAATCACCATCTTATCTCTGTAAGAAACAGTTACTCTCAAGGACATCTATATTATTCCCTTTGTTTTATTAATACAGAGAATAGCACTGCTATGGATCTTTTGACACTGAACTTTGTTTATTTGCTAGATTTTCTTTTATAAGGGGAGCTGAAATGCTTAACTAAAATAAACATTGATCTTTCTTCATAAACAAACTACTTAAGACCCCAACCATAGCGAGGAACATGTGCACTGGAAATTTCTCTGAATATATTTTTATGTAAAGAAACTGCAAATCAGTCTCTCTTTCTTCTCTTATTTATCTGCTGAAACTCTAGTTATGAATTCTGAGTTTCTCCTGGGAGTGAAGATGACCTTGTTAACATGTGAGAGTGCCAGAAAAGCAGTGCCCTCCAGTCCAGGGGGTCAGGGAAGTGAAGCCAGTTTCTAAGCTCAGATCTTGTAATAAAAAAATGCGTATTTCTCTTCCCTTTCACATAGTCTTTAGCTAGAATTTTAAAAATTACATATTATATTGAGCTCCAGGCTGATTTGTTTTTCTAATTTTTCAAGAGCACCGCATCATATATTTTCATCTTTAAAGAAGAAATCAATATAGGCCCAGCAGGGGACAATATCAGACAGCCAAATTCTCTTTCATGTGAGAAAAGCATTAGTGGAAAGACTTCCACAAGCTGAAATTTGTGGAAGTTTCTCCCAGTCAGTGGCTTTGGTTCTGTTCAGTCTCCTAAACCAAAAGACGGTCACAGATAAGCACAGAAGGACCAGGGCTCTTCCTGCTAGCAGCAGACTAACCTCTGTGCAATCTGCTTTGAAATAACTGAGCCGCAGTTTCCCATTTCCTTTCATTTTGGCTCCAAGCGCCATGCAGAGCTCAGGGTGGCAGGGCCACTCGAGCCCTGTGATTGCAGAGGAGGCACAAGCAGCATTTCATGGCTGCTTTCCCATGCAACTGCCGCCCAGCTCTGTCTCCGTGAGAGATAACTGTTGGCAGCAGGATCTGGTGATGCTCGTGTGTTTTAGATAGAGCAAAGCAAAAGGCTCTGCCATCAGCTAGCCCTGTGCTCCCTCTCTCTCCATCTGTCTCAGCCCAGGACACAGAAGACAGCCTCCACATTGCCTGTCCTGATCAGCGCCTGCTGAAATGCTCCCGTCCACCCTGCAGGCCTGAGTGTCCTTTCCATGGAAACCAGAGCCTGACGATGGAGGAAAGGAAAGAAAGAGAACCGGTCCATGGCCTCTATGGCACAATGGTCTCTCTTCAGAAGTGGCCAAGTGCTTGGCAGGAAGGAGATATGCCCTGTTGCCCGAAAACAAATAATTTATCTTGCAATAGCACAAGCCTTATGCAGTACCAGAATTAGGTGGTTATGCTAGTGAAGGGGCACCTATTCATTTTCATTTGCTGTTTAATTAGGTGTCCAATACCATACAATGGTGAGATGCTTGCTTGGATGGGATGAGCCACCTAATTGTCAGGTGAACATGCAGTCACGCCTGCCTCCTAAACTCAAGCGCTGCTCACAAAGCAATTACTCTGGAGTCTGTCAAATGTGATTTAACCAGTAATTTGCTTGCAAAGTGAAAGCTGCGCTTTCAAATACAGTAAAGGACTCTATCCTCTGTCCTGCCCCTGTGCTACTGCTGGGTCCAAGCTATGCGGGTCCTGCCAAGGGTGCTGCCCAGCACAACTGTCCCACGCGAGGTGTCAGGTGCGGGTAGGGTTGGCTGAGCCAGGAGAGCAGAGGGAGCCCAGCAAACCCTCCAGTGAATCTGTTCTGCTTTGGCAGGTTACGGCGACCCAGTGGATCAGCATGTGTCAGTGGGGGTGTAAGGACGCTGTTGGGAGGCATGCCAGCCATGCAGCTGGGTTTCTCTGACTCCAGCGGGTGAGCAGAGCCCAGCCTCAGGCACCCCTGCTCAGCTGTGCCTGCCCAGCTCCCCACCACCCTGCTGAGAGCTGGGACCCCCCTTTGCTGCAGGCACCGGCACTGAGACTGCCCACCCCACAACACAGCAGTGAGAAACGCCCCAGGCAGGCGCTGCATTAGGGCTGGTTAGTCCATGACAGGGGCTTCTTTCAGGAATGACAAAAATAACCCCACAGCATTTCCATCTTCCTACATTTAAATGTTTGAGTTAATAACATTTATGGGGCAGCACAGAAAAATGAACTTAAATACATCATTTGTCATCTCAGAATACCGAATCACACTGTTACCGAAAGAGAGATAGAGAAATGTGTCTAATAAACATAGTATATTTTGCACAATTTACTTTGCATTTTCCATATCCTGCAACAAGCACAGGATAGCAAGCACATTCTTAATGATCATAATATATATGCAGAAAGAGCAGTTCCCTGAGGACGACTGATTAATCAGGGAAATACTCATTTGTTCTGGCAGAAGTGATGTACATCTAGGCAGGGCAAATGATGAACCCTAAGTGCATATAGCAGCCATCAGGGGCCAAAAGTTTCCATTCATTTAACTAATTTTCCCTCTAAGAAAAGAACACATTTCAGCACAGCACCAGGACCTAACAGCACTTGTTCTCCATCCTAATTCCTTTAGGGTTTTGTCTGACAAAGACATAAAGAGGCCCCACGTTCATTTTAGAGACTATAAATGCATAAGACAGCTTCCAAACTAAGACATCCCTGCTGCTTGCTTAGATACACTGTTCAGGGGAGGACATCAGGTCTCAGCTGCAGTATCTGATTACTGTGCGAGGGACTTGGGAACAAGTCAGAAGATTTAAAGGATTTTTTATCAGCTGATCTAAATCCCTGCCTGGGTTTTTAGTACCCGAGAAACACTGCATGCCCACTGATTGCAGTGCTTCCTACACTCTATCATAGTCATATTAATTTTGTGCTTTGGCACAGTTAGTGCCACCTAGAAGTTTGCAACCCGGTATTTGCTAGTAACGATGTGCAACTCCTGTGCTGTACACATATTTCCATAGTGTTCGTTTTCAAATTAGCCACAGAAAGGACAAACTAAAAGCAGATGTGTCATACTTTTCTCTGTATATTTGGAAGCTCAGTTATGGAAATATCTTTGTCAGATAAATGAATTCCAGGTCACTGGGATAAATAGATGCAATAAAATACTTGTATGTAGAAGAAACCCATACAAAAATGTGATCCAGCAATTCTTCAAGGAAATTGCTGTGCAAGAGATCCAACTTTGAGGCTTACCTCAGGCTTTTGCATAACATGATAGTTAGTACTCTAAATTGGGGAAAATGTGATGGGATCTTTCAATTTTTTTCCATTTGCTTTTTCAATTTCATGGGATCAGCAGAAAGTGAAGGGAACAAAAGCTGAACTAATGCTGTGCTTTTGACTCCACCACTGCCTGAACACATGGCAGGGATCGTTTGGTAGAGAAAGGAGCATGTGTTACCTCTCTTACGGGAATGCCAAAACTGCCAGAAAATGTGGATTTTTTAGTTGTTTTCAACATAGCATGAGAAAGGGGAAAAACAGAAATAAATGGGAAGGCTGAAACACAGTCGGAAAACAGTCGTTATTTAGTTTGGCTACCGATTTATTAATGCATTATAGTTATGCACTCAGGAATAAACCCTCACTTAAAAATGTTCTTCAACTTTAGAAGGGATTATTTACAGGAAATAAAAACACTTAAAGAATTAGAATGAAATCCTGCCCATACTGAGTCAGGAGAAATGCTGCCACTGACCTCATTAGGCCAGGTTTTGCCCCCAAATATCTACAAACAACCAAAATTCTCTTGCAGTATGACTAGCAGATTAATATTTGACAACACCAGTTTATCTTTCCCTACAGAATCCTTCATTTTTGTGCAGCTGGCCTAAAAACTTTGCTCCACAAGTTTGCGTTTCAGTGCAAGACAGACACTGATCCATGCTCCTTTTCAGCCTGTTTGCCCAACACAGCCACACCCAGTTGGCTTAAGCACTTTTGGAAATTATTATTTTGTCTCCATGTTCCTTATAAGAATTTTTTTCCTCTGAGGTATCTGCTTTCTCAGCAGCAACTTTAAGGCATTTCAGGTTACTGAAGAACTATAAAATTAGCACTGTGCTCATATATATCATAAAGAACATGCTCCTTTAGCCCTGTCCTTCAAAAACCCATAAGCATTCGCTGTACTTCAGCAATTTGCCATATGCTTTTGCAAAGGAACATTTTGCACCTGCCACAATACAGGAAAAGTGCCAGCTTTGCAGGAGAAAACATTAACTAATTTACACAAAGCCTTAGGTGGTCTATTAGCCCTGCATAAAAACAAGAACATGTAATTACTGGATCCACAGACAGAATTAAATTTGATTGACTACAAAGAAGCAATGAGTGGAACAATTAACAACAAAGCCCAAGTAAACTCCTCTGGTCAGGAGCCCATGGCCTGGCTGAATGATGCTGACAGCACAGTACCTACCTCTACTGTCCCGACAGACGTGTCCACACCAAAATTTTAACTCGACGCAAACAGTTAACCTTCTGTCAACAGCACTCTTCAGCTATCTGCTGAACTACTGTGGATTGTGTAAGATACAAACCAATAACCGTATAACCAATTCAGCACAGTACTAGTCTTCTATTGTCATTAATTTTGTCAAATCATTCTTTCTTCTGTGTTTCTGGATGTGGATAGCAGCTACCCAAGGTGGTTGCTCCTCTGTGGCAGATGCCATTTTGGGAGGATACAGTGTCGCTCACTGAAGCACCACGTGCCCAACGGGACAGCGCAGCAGATGCTGTCCTGCAAGCGTGATGGAATAGTTGCTCTGTAGGCTTAAGTTCATTAAGATAATTGCGACTGGTCAGAGACACAAGCGCGCCATTAAACTTGGGATGGCAAAACCCATCCAAAAGAAAAGCATCTCCACTTTCCAGCTCCCCAGCCACACAGGTTAATTGCAAGTATTTTGCCAGCGCCTGCGGTAAGGCGGGAAGCTGGGGTGTTTCTGTCACAGCTTCCATCCACGATTTGATTTAATGCCCTCTATGAGCAATTGCATCTCAGTGCTTGTAATAAGACAATGTCATAAACGTACTTGCTGCCTGGTCCAACATCTTTTGGCTTTGACAGTTCAAATTTACAGCTTTAATTCAGGGGTCTGGAAGCCTGGTATTCTGTATACACTTAGTGAAGGGCTGAAGGAACAATATTTTATAAAATGTTCACCTGTGTTCAGTGACCCATGGAGGATATAAACCCTCAGACCTTGTGGAATTGCAGACAAATTCATAGTCCAGATTGTCCAGTGGCAAATTACAAAGTTCTAGTTAAAACCCTGCATGCCTGGATGTCCTGACTTGAATGTTTTGCCTCCATACAATAAAGAGTTGAACTTTCAGCAGCTTAATTGAACAGGGGCTCAGCTGGGTTCTCTCAGCCTTTTATAAGATCCTCTCAAGCTTGATTTCTTGATCATGTATACAACAACCTGCATTTCAAAATTGTCTCCTGTTCTTACATTTCTACAACTTTTTTCCTGATGGAATTATTTTGCTGAGGAATAGAGTAGCTGAAACACACAAACAATTATCAATGAATTATCACCACCAGCACCTGAACTGCTCTTGCTGCTTTTTGGGCAACTTCAGAGAAAGATGACTGAGCACACAAGCCACTGAGGCTCTTCCATGGCCATGAGATGTTGGGTGCTGCAGAGGGCAGCTGCACCTACGCCATGTGCTCGGGTGCCATGGGCTGAGGGTCTGCCACAGCTCTGGGTGTGTGTGGCATCCTCACATTAAAGCCTCAACCTGCCACTGAGTCAGAAAAATTAGCTTCCTCCCTCCAGACTAAAATTTAGGGGATTTAGGGGTTTAAATTCTGACCTCTGTTGCCTGTCCCTTGCAACGTTTCCCTTATCAGCATTGGCACAAGCCTCTTTTCCAGGGGGTTCTGCCTATTTCAGTGAGCCAGAATATGGGCGGCTCTGGGGCCAGGGCCAGGACAGCTTGCATGCTGAGAGCAGATCAGATTTGGTGTGCAAGAAAGACAGCTGGTTTTATCAAGCAGTTTCTGTAGCAATGGCGATTTGATTTTCCAGGTGTTTGTTTGTGTTCTCCAAAATGGTTTATAAAATACTGTGGAGGTGTTACTGTGCTGAGCACTATTATAGATGTATAAGGCTTGTGCGGTAAGCCTAACAGAGCCCTGGATTTCTAAAGACTGAAAGACACTGTTGAGGAGAAATGTATATATAATTTCACCAATTTCAGGAAAGATCAGGTCCTTTCTCCCAGTTCTACAGGTCCTTTCTCCCAGTTCTACAAAGTCTCAGGACATAACGTTTAGAGAGTAGCATCAATCAAGATGTGATGTGCCCCGAATTTATTGTCACAAGACTGGCTCAGAGCATGGGGCAAGCCAGAGAGGTCTCAGCCCAGCCTGCACACCTCGATCAGCGACAAAGAAGCCAGAAAGGAGATGGGACATGCCGTGAACATCCACAGCGGGAGGAGGAAAATGCCCTTCAGAGCAAGTGTGATCTTCCTAGTCCTGATAACCGGGTGAACCAGGCAGTTCATTACACGGATGCAGTGAAGGCAGACACGGAGTGCATCTCTGCAGGCGGGGACTGTGGCTTGCTTTCTGCAGGAGTCACACTATATTTCACAAAAACGGCACAACTGAAACACAGAGCTAAGTGCGCCCGCGTGAAAGGCGCTGACACACACAGGCCACTTGGGAGACTCTAGACAAAACAGCTACGGGATTTCCTTTAGGAAAAGACGAGCTGTGCGTGTGGCTGTCATGCACAGGACAATGTCACCCAGCTGAGCACAGCGGGTTGGCAGGAACAGAGTAACGAAGCGTTAAGCAGAGGTAAAGGGAGGGAGCACCCCAGCCATTGCCCAGTCTGCTCCCCCATCACGGGAGGAAGCCAACTTTGACACTCCTGCTCCTTTTGCAATCCAATTTAACTCCCACCTCTCTGTTACTGCTGTGTTCCCAGGGGTCACGTTTGGGGCTGTTATAAAATGCAGACACGCTAGCATTGCAAACGTCCCCAATCTGTGCCGTATATGCAGCTGTTTAATGAGGCCTGCTGTCATTACAGCAAAATGACTCAAGGACTTTCTTAAAAAAGCCTCTTATTTATAGTATCATAGATTACCTTAATGTCTTTTTACTGGGAGGTGCTTTGAAATACTGTGCAAACATTACAAGATGGTCCTGAAATAACGTGAATTTAAACAGAATCTAACAAGGAAAACATAAATATCGGATGGAAGAGAAAGCATTTGTTGAAATTTGCTGAAATCTTCTGCAAAGGAGTATTTTTATGAAAAGTATGTACTTCTGGGCTGGAGTTTTACAGTCTATCTTGCACATGGGAGTCAGTGCAAGTGTGTACTCTGGCACAAATTCCTGATGGAGAGATCTATGTGCAAAGTGTAAAGATCAGTAAGAATTTTCTCCTACCAGAAAAACTACCTGAAAAACAACATTACAAAGAAATGTTATTATTCACCCATAATATGCAGAAAGCAAAAGTTAGTTTTCCAGGCAGTGTCTCAGTTTTTGAAGAGAATGTAAAAAACCTGTATTGATACCTAGTCCTCTTCAAAGCTTTACATAACCCTGTCTATAATTTAATCTTTCACCTATGCCACCTCACTCTGAAGTTTTCCTCCTCACTGAGTTTTGTGTGTTTTCTCTCTGCTCTCAGTTTTATACCTGCTGCTATCCCACAACTTAGCCAGAATTATTTCCGACTTCTACTGGCACATCAAACTCCTTAATTTCAATGACATCCTCACTTTTTTTGTAAAATATAGACTAAACTTTTGTATTGTGTCCATTTTTTATTTTATGGCATTAGTTTTAGTTTGTGCTTTAATCTGTAGGGGAGAGATGGAAAATTTTATTAGTACCAACCTCTGTGTGTGTTAGTGCAGGCTTTCTTTTGCCAGATAAACATAGCCTAGATGAGCCCTCCATGAACTATAGCTATGCACCCCTGTTTGAACAAGAAGAGTGCCTATCTGGTGAATACAGGAGATATCCAGGGCATGCTGATTTAAACCTGGCCAGGTCCTCATGTTCCTACAGTGGATAATCACAGGTAGAATCTTAAACGGAAATGTATTAATCAGAGTAGGATCTGCTGCCAGTGCCCTTCCTGACAAAACTCAAACAGCAGCAAGGAAATGAAGTGGTAATGACAGGGCTTCCATTTAGCCTCTAAATCTTTTTTTCTTAGGTATCCATATTTTAATGACATTTATATGCTTTTTAATGTAGGAGACATTTTGATGATCTTAAATACAGTCTCTAATTAAACATTCTGTAATTAAACTTCTTGGTTTATCTATGTAAAATGCCAAGGAATTAGAGCAAGCCTTATTCCTCCAGGTTAAGCCCTACTTTAAGTTAAAGTCATGCAGAGAAGACAGTGGCTAACACCAGGTTTTATAAAGCAGTCGTAGGAGCAGAAGGATGTCCCTATACCAGAGAGCCCCCGTGGAGCAGAGCAAAGGAAAGCCCATGCCATTTCTGCCATGTCAAGGCCGAGGGGCTGGATGTGCTCCCAGCCCAGCAGCCCATGCACCTCTTGGCCTGGCTCACTTGGAAACTCTTGCCTCTCTTGACTATTTACTCATTTACTTTTTTCCCCAACCTTTGATGAGGTTCTCACATGGGATGTGGCATTTGTGAGCCATAGATTACTTCAATCTGAAAAGAACATTTTGGAAAACGTGCAGAAGACACAAGTATACTGGGTTTTGAATGTCTTAATTCTCACATGCCAATGTATAACATTGCATCCCAGAAAAACACATTTTAAATAATAATTTTATTTAATTTGTGGAGGGTCTGGCTCCTTTCTTACAGATAGATCTATGCCATACTCGCCTTTGTTTGCTACATCTGTGAAACATCCATTATTTTTCCATGGTGTAAATGAACCCATTTCTGTTGCTTTCCCTGCAATATAGTGCCGTGTTCATTCCTCCTTCGAAAATTTCAGAAAGAGAAGCAATTTGTAAGAATGACAAGAAAATGGCTTCTCATTTGTGTACACCACAGCAATCTGAAACACAGAAAGAGGCTCTGCTGAGATTCACAAATCCTAATTCTCACTGAGTTTCAAGCAGTCCAGATTAAAAAAAAAAAAAAAATCACATCAACCAATTTGATCATAAAGATTCTAATTCAGCACAGGTTAATTAAGAAGTCAGATTTCCTGCTATCACTTCTGGAAAGGAGGGAGATAAGCGAACACAATGACTCTTTATCAACGATATGGGGACTTCATTTAAAGAGAGAGCATTAGGTTACAGGCTAGAAGATTAGTAGCAATCAGACTGCTCTCAGAAAAGAAAATGCACTGGGTAATAAAGATAGAAGGCATGAAGCTGGATGCATAGAAATGAGGTTTGATGCCAACTATTACAGGTCAAATCTGAGCTATCTGTCAAGTTGGCACTGATCGTTGCCGATGCACAATTATTATTATTCACCTGTGCTCAGGTCATTTACCACTATCAAGTCAATGGCTCCTCCCACCCATTCCATTTGTTAATGGCATTTTAATGAAAAAAAAAGTCCATCTATTACCTCTTTGAGATCACTAACCATTGTATTATAGTACATAGTGTATGAAATACATTTACTTTTTCCCAATCACCCATAAAAAGATATCAGCTGTTATTCTGTTCCTTAGTCACAACCCCATAAATCTGACTGCAGTTCTGCATTTAAAGGTGGCAGGCTTATTTTCCTTTTTTCTTTGTGTGCCATGTGTTTTCCATACCAAAAAGTGCCTGTTTTGTTGCAAGTGACAGAAGGAGAATTTAAAGGGATGCTAGAGGATCATAAAGACTCCCCTCTACCCAATCCCAAGCATGCGTTTGCCTTATTGTTCTGCTGACTAAAGAATTAGAAACTATTAAAATTGTCTCTGCTGGCAGGTCAGAAAAATACTTATTCTGTAGTCGAGTAGATTAATCCGAAGGGAGAAATAACCCTGCAAAGCCCTGCAAAAGCTGGCTGTCTAACCAATCCATTTTCTGAACCCAGATGTTTTCAATCTGTTAAGTGTTAATCTCACGATACTTCTTTTTATGCCTAGTGAAATGATTTCAACGTGTACTGAACTATTAGAGAATTCATATAATTAGTGCAGTTATTATTCTTTATGAAGGAGCCTTTTGAACGAAACCCTATCTGTGAGTTTGTCGGTCATATGCTCACATTAATTATCAAGGCATGCTAGGACCTCTTGCCATTAGCTTTTTTGATGGGCTCTGGATACTGCCCAACTTTGGCTACTCTTTTCAAAGAAACATATAGTGAAATCAGAGGCAGCATAATACTAGGTAAGTTATAAATTAAATGCTGGCATTATTCTGTGATGAGAGCCTGAATAAGCTGAGGTTTAGGCTTCAAAGAAGATGATTGAAGGGTTTGGTCTAGGGAAGATACGGAGCACTTGTCCCCTCCGCACAAGTGCAGGGAATTTCCGACGCTCGGCACCCTCCCTTGAGAGGCGATCTGAATGAAAGCGTTAAACTACAAAGCAGTTATCACAATGTTACACCCGATGACTAATTGAGGTTCCTGGGCAGACCAGGAGGAGTGGGCAGAGGTTGAGGTCAGAGGTACTGTTTTGCAGAGCCCGTGATGAGTGTGTAGAATAGGTTTGCAAATGAAGGCACTGAATCTAGTCTTTTAGATTTACCGAGCAAAAACTGGGTAACTCTATGAAATGTAGTTATAGTTAGCCATTTTTCCTGAAAACTGGAGAGATTTTTTTCCGTCTTACACACACGCCTCTTACGTCTTTTCTTGGCATGACTTTGGCCTCCTCTGATAAAGAGCTGGTTTGAAATACGACAGCTAGACTGTGAGTTTTAAGCCGAGACCTCTTCCGTGACAGGTGCTGATGGGCTCTGCTATCTGGACTCACTGTGTGAAGAATAATGGCTTGTGAAAGGAAGGTTACAAGTAAGGTCATGAAGCAGCTCAGGAAGCCTTGCATTTCATGTCAAGGATCTTAAAGGTTATAGGAGGGCTGCAAAAACTTTCCTCTGGGGCTGCTGACTGACAGATCAGTGTCATGATTATAACCTGATTTTGATAAATCATGTTGATGTACCATTTGCAAAAGGCTTTAAGAGCGTTGTTGGTGAGTCATGTGTTCCAGTGAAATACTAGATCAAATCCATACAAAAAACCCCCACCAGTTTATGCCTTCCTGTATGTCCTGCTGGCATACATACTGCATGGTAGCTGGCCCATGCCATCTGAGAGCAGGACCTCCGCCCTGGGGAGCTGCCCAGCCTTAAAGTGCAGCACTCAGGGGAGACCCTTCCAGTTTTGTGAATCTCCATAGCATTCCAGATGCCCTAAGGGCCATTTAGCCCCTGAATCCTTAAGCGAAGTCCCTTCACGTAACAAGCAGCCATTAGATTTTGTCTGTGGGAACTGGCTGGCAGAGAATATGTGTAGTTGCAGACGGCTGTGCTTACCCACACAGGGTGAGGGGTTTATCGTGGGGCTTAAGGATGCTTCTTTTATAAGTTTGGTATGAGATGAGGGAGAGGAATCAGTTTTAAATTGAAATGAGGATTTTTCAACCCATCCTTAATATTTATAAGGCTCTTTTTGCTGTACAGACAAATCCTCAAAAAGAAGATGGAAAGCTGCTCATCCTTATTTCTTGTGCCTTTAGTTCAGCTTCTCATTGTTTACACTACTCTAAGCAAAATAACTGCTCTGGAAATGCAGTCATTTACAAAATCCAGCCTACTAAGCCTTAAACAGCAGAGACATGTCCTGCTATGTTTGTTCCTTTGTTGTTGCTATGGCATTACCACACATTTTTCCATGTAGGAAAGGAAATCCCATGGAGACCAGATAATAAAGGCTTGAATTTCCAGGGCATAGTGTCCGTCTCGCCTCTTGACCTGTTTGACACCCTCTTTCACCAAGCCTGCATTCACTGAATCCAAATAAACAGCCAGCCATCAAAGGAAATATCTTAAAAGGATTGCTCATGGTTAGCCTTGATGAAATATACATTGGAAAACCTGCATTTTAATCACATTTGGAGTTCTGCATTTCAGAAATGGTTTTGTTTAACTACATCAGACTTGTCATTCAGGGAAGTTTCCTTCCGTAGGATGCCTGCATTTAAAAGTCAAGGTAACCAAACCCAAATAAATTTCCCAGGAGGCTGTAACAAACCAGACAAGCATCTCACATGCTCGGCGTCTGACCTCTGCGCTGTACCAGGTGTATCTGCCTGCTATCTGCAAGAGTCCGAGATGCTGCATATTTATACCACATCACCAGTTCACAACAGGGTGTCATGAGGTTTCATCAAAATATCATCACTGCATGTTGCTTCTTGGGACAACCTTGGCTTAGACTCTCCACTTGGCTTGACACTAGGTTACAAAGATTAATCATGTGTCCTAGCCAGTCTGCTCTGCCTAAAGCCCCTGATCATTCTGGGTTGCACAGAATCATTGTGCCCTCTTTTATCTTACAAATAGCTCTTTCATGGTGTTACCTGAAATTATGCTTTGCATATATGTTAAAATTGATGTGTTAATACAAGTTTGTAAAATGCTCTGGGACATTAATCCTATGTGGTTTTTCATTCCGGCCAATATACAAGGTAGTTGTTGTACTCAGTACCATTGATCTTCAACTTATTTTAATGTATATCTAGTTATAATTTAAGTGTCGCCTGTTGATGTAGTTATTAGGGAAGAATGTACAGTTCACAACCGACTAAAGAGCAAATGTCTCAGACTCAGAATTGTTCTGATGCAAAATGGCATGGTGTATTTTGGGCCAAACTTCTTGGGCTTCATTTGTTGTCTGTCTTCCACTGCTGTCATTTTTGTGTAACACAATTCAAAGGCACTGGCCTGGCCATCCAGGCATATTAAAAGTGCCTTGTATCCTCTCATCTTTCAAAACCACATATCCATATTGAATATAGGATATTGCAGCCAGAAGACATAGCCAGCCAGCACAGGATAATCTGCCACAGGCAACATCCAGCTTGTGGCCTTCCAAATTCTTCAGACAACACAGGAAAACAAACAGCAGCCTTACAGACTTAATGGACTTTTAATGGATTTGATGGATTCTGCATTAGCAGTTTCTAATGGAACATCTAAAGAGGAAAAATTCCCTTCCCATAGAGATTCCTAGGAGAACGTGAACTGACAGTGCAAAGGCTCCTATTTGCAATGCTTTGATGCTGTGCAAGAGAACTCAATGGCAAGACTCAAAGTCTTTGTCTCTTCTGAAAAGTCATTGAGTTTTCAGGGGATAGTAACTGGGCTGTGTCCGTGCCATAGGCTTGTCACGTACCACAGCAGTCAATAGTGGCAAAAGGCACCAGTAAACCCCATGAAGTCCGTGACCTCCCTGATCAGGGCCATTTAACTCAACTTCCCAGAGCTGGTGAAGAGGAGGCGCAGAAACTGGGGCTAGAAGTCTGCTCCCATGCCTGGAGGGAGGCTGTGGTTTTAGATGGGGTTGTTCTGCAGTTATCAGAAAGAAGACAAAGCCTAAAATTCTTTTGTTGAATCCAGACAGGCAGCAGTGGTAATACATTCCTCCTAGTCACATATCCTTGACTTTGTTATTTTTGCATAATCTTTTGACTTCAACTATTGATAAATAAATTGGTTTACAAACCAGAGAGTAAATCACCATTCACTGCTGACCTACTATTGTGCCTCTCATTTGTAAGGCAGCTTTCAAGCTTGTTTTTTAATCAGTTTGGCTTGACATTTTGTTTTCCTACTATTATTTATGAACT
The DNA here is from genome assembly GCF_035582795.1 of Mycteria americana. Classification (NCBI taxonomy): domain Eukaryota; kingdom Metazoa; phylum Chordata; class Aves; order Ciconiiformes; family Ciconiidae; genus Mycteria; species Mycteria americana. The sequence continues at coordinate 4,856,143 of NC_134379.1, read as the reverse complement.
GTATCTTATGAATGGATTATGTAAAATAGTTTAATTCCAGTTGTTGCAATTTCTCAGATGCCATCACACAAAAGCTTGCTTCGAGTAGAACACTCAGGTCCAGATTTTGTTCCCAGTTGTGCTGATACAAATTAGACCATCATCCACTGAGATCAAAAGGGCTTTCCTCAGATTTACAACCTTTATGAGCATTTAGGAAAAAATCTGAGCAATGCTCTTCTCAGAGTAAGCAAAGGCACATCGCTACCTCCCAGCAACACATTTCACAGATGGGGTTAACCCACTTATCCAGTGTCCTCAGCTCAGTAACTGAACCTGGTGATTCTTGTTGTAAGGAATTATCAACTGCCTTCAGCTGTGACTTGACTGCTTTTGTTAGAATATGTCAGAAACCTGCATGGGTGGATTTTATAACATTTGCTTTCTAAGATTTTGGATGCATGCAGTCACTTTCAAGCAACTGTGGTGGATATACTAAAACCTTGGTGGCTAATTAAAGCAATCACATTAGTCCCCTTTTGATGGCAGGTGTTAGCTCTCTTCTGTGAGAGAGCAGGCTACTACTGAAGCAAACCAGCAGTTCTTAAGCTTTTGCTTGCAAAAACTATCTCCAGATGCCAAAAATCTTGCCAATTACTACTCTCCATTTCACAGGTTTCTCTGATCTCTCAGAGTCTGACTTCACACCTGAGTGTGGAACAGAAAAGGTGTGAAAACAAGAGCTTTGTTGCTAAGGAGCATTTGGTATGTATTTTTGCTATTTATTTCCCTATACTAAATGATAGTTCATTTCTCAGGATGAAGCATGTGGTGTGGCCTGCAGCAGTTGTAGATAAGGTGCAGTATCACGCAAAGGAGAGAGAAAGAACAGTAACTATAAACTGCTGCTTCATGTTGGCTTGCTCAGGTTATTGATCTGTGGCTGCCCTGAGTCAGGTCGCTCGGTCAAGTGCCCAGTTCCTGCACTTGCCCAGTGTTTTGTCAGAGCCCAACCCGCTGTCAGAGCGGCAGCTGGCCCGTGGGCAGCCTCACAAGGAGGCATCCTGTGCTCTGCCACTTGCAAGCCAAACCGGTTGCATTTTTCATCTCAGCACATGGAAATAGGTATGGTTAATTTGTATGATATTGTTGTGACAACAAGGAGCTGTGAAGATGACAGATGTCACAAAAGCCATTACAGGGCCGTTTTTCAAAGATGACTACAAACACAGTGCAAGGGAAAATGCACACCGTTTTGTGCGTGTAAATGAGGAAATTACAACCAGAGGCATGCAGACTGCACATTCGCAAAACTACAGCCCCCCTGTTTGAAGAAGTGCTGCTCAGCCGAGTTACGCATGGCTTTCCAGGCTTGCCTGGCTTTGCATTTGGGCAAGGAGAGCAGGCAGGACCTGCATGGCCCAAACTGATGCCTGAGGCCTCACAATGCATGGCCAATGAGTTTTGCTGGTGCTCTGCTGGACCCAGCACAACCCCCCCCTGTTTGGACTACAAAGGTCCTGAAGACCAACCTTTCCTGGGAGTGGGGATTAATCCTGCACCAGGCCTTCAAGAGTAATTTATCCTTATTTAGAAAGGCATGTTATTCTAATGGCATACCATGCTAGGCATGATACAGTTTAAATGTTCTTCACTGGTTACAAATTTGACCTTCATTAACTTGTCTTTGTGCGCCTAGATCTACAGGAACAGCTCATTGCATTTTCAATTTAATTTAATTTGAATGATAATTTAAAAGTTGTTTGATGCAAATGCGACCATCTGCATCCTCGCAGCTGACGCAGTTTTTAAAGATGAGCTTGTCGGCAGGGGTGGGGGGAGCTTGATGGAGAATAAGAGCCAGGGGCTTTGCAAGGTGGTTTCCTGTGGGGTGTGGAGCATCCCAGGAGCAAGCTGTGAGTGCCTGGGTGCTGAGTGGGGAGGAAGAGAAGAGCCAAGCTATCAATTGCTTGTCATCAAAGTTGTATGTGACCAGGTAGGTGATCACAAGTCATCAAGCCATCCCAGGTCATGGTGCTGCTTGTTGTCTGAGCCGTGGTAACTGCCCCACGCATGTGCTAGCCAGACCTGCTGCGACACAAAACGTGTGGGAGCTTAAGCTGCTAGGAGGGGCTGAGCCAGGTTCTCTGCTGCCTCATGTATTTTATGCTAGTGCCTAGCAAAGACACTGGCTGTGGCTTGTGTTATGGTTTTAATTACTCTTAGTAATGACACTGTCCTCAAACTAAGAGCTCACAGTGACTTTGATGGGGGGGAGGGGATGACATGTAGAAAAAGTCTCTTGTTTTGTTATGACTAAACCTAAGCTGTAGGTTTCTGGGAGCAAGTGCCTGCCTATTCCTCCCTTGGCTGTGCACCACACAGTCCTGGACACTCGAAGGCAGTAAATAATAATAATAATAACAGTGCTAATGCCTGTTTGTTCACAGTCACTACTTGGCTGCCAAACTTTGAATAACTTGATAAAATTGAAACCTTGAAATGTTGTGCTGACTTTTCTAGAACTTGGTCTGGATTGACTGCTGAATTCCTCCTAAAGTAATATGATAAAATGGACTCTGTGTCCAATTCAAGCTCTTGAAAAGGAGCCAGAGGAACCATTTTCCCCCTAATGCTTCCCTGCTGGCAGCCTTGGTCAGGTAGCATGGAAGGGGAGCTCCTTGTCGAGCCCTCACACTGTAGGGCTCACACCCCAGGGAGTCATGCTTGGAGACTGGTGTCCCATGTGGCTCTGACAAAACCTATGTGAACTCTACTGGAAGGGCTAGCAACAGGAATGGAGCTGGGGAAGGAATTAAAACAAATCACTTTCTGTCCTGTACCCTGAAAATCATCTGTATTTCAAATAATGCTTTTTTTGGCACCTGTGTGCAACAGCCATTGCACTGGTGCTCATGGGAATGTGGTTGAAAGCTTTTAGCTAAATTTGCAAGCATCATCTCCTTTGCCATTGTGAATCTGGATGAGGGAAATGAGAAAAATGACCCTTTCTAATAAGGAGAAGTGGTTGGGTTAGCGTTGTCTGTGGCTCAGGAGACCTGCTTTTAATTCTTAGTACAACCCTATGTTCCTGAGAGGCTGAATTCTCTCTTCTGATTTCTAGTGAAACTCAAGCATTGCCACTCCTGCAAGAGCAGACCATACCCATCTCTGCTCTATTTTGGGGGTAGCACTGTGTGCTGCTGTCTTCTCAAAAGTGAAAAATAAGCATGTGCTACTTCACAGTGGAGTTGTAAGTATGGTCTATGCCAAAGCACTGCTGAGGAAGACAGATCCCTTATTAAAATGAGCATGCATGTTATGAACTGTAAGGTTTATTGTCTTAAACTGGATGAAATATTGTTGGAAAAAAACACTACAGCAGTTTTCTGTTGCAGAGACTAAACTACTGATGCATTTATCTAACATTTTTCTTGCCCTTCATTTAAAACCATGTTTTCTGCTATTTCTCTTGTGCTCCCTAAATTGGGACATGAGAGATCACAACATCTTTGACAGCAAGAGCAATTGCCTAGAACTCCCCATAAGGCTCAGTTGTCTTATTGCGTCGTTTTTCAGGTGCCTCTGAGAGCTGTGTTAGCAGTCAGTCAGGAACGCCAAAGCTTGGAGATACCTGTATGGCTGCATCTTGGGTAGAAAGATGCACAAATGACTCTGTTAAAACTCGGTCCCATTTGAAGTTCACCTTACAAGCAGTCTGTCAGCATCCCTGGCTCTCTAACTGAGAGTAGAAAACTAAATGTAGCAAGCTGATTTCCAATGGATGGCTCTTACTCTGCAAATTATATTTTAACTCTATTTATGGGCATTAAAAAATGTTATTTAAGTCAGCTTTTGGAAACAAGCAAGAGAGGTCCCTGGTTTTCTTATGAGAGATCAGACTGAGCGAATAAGGTGAACAGAGAAGCTGAGAAGGTGGTTGGGAATAGAAGCTTTAAATTGCGACTCTAAAGCTGATTTCTGATCCTTCTGCTATGTGTCAGTACTGCTTCTCACCGAACCCATTAGAGAAACACTTAACGGAAAAAGGCAACCCCCCCGGGAGAGCCTTCCACCTCCTGTAGAGATTTGGAATAAAGCTTACATCTACCCATTAGAAAAAAGTACTTTTAGCTTTTTAAGTTCAAATTATGGATCCAAACAACATATGCTGGAACTGAACACAGTCTTGCTGGGAGGGGACTTGCCAAATCTAAGGCTGCTCTAGCAATAAATAATAAACCTAATTAGGCTCCTTCCCTCTGGAGCACCCAGTTTTGTGATAGTCATACAACAGGGCATCAGAGCCTCTCTTCTTAACAGATATTCAGAACAGCACTGAAGTGTTTAAAAAAAACCCAAAAACACTCTCTTTGAGAACAGCCAGTTATAGACAGTCACGTTATTTGTGGCTGTATTTTTCTACCACTGTACATCAGCTGCTTCTGAAAAAAAAATAAAGAAAAAAAATGAAACAGCAGCTGGTCTGACTACTGTGCATTGCTATGCAAGACAGGGAAAGCAGCTATATTATATGAATACTGATTGCAATGTGAGAAAACTATGGACACTTTATTTTTCTCACAATACTTAGTTTCCTTGTATCAAACATCTCTTTGATAGAAACCTTATAGTTTGGCTTTCAAGAGGCAAAATCACTTTAACTGGTGTGTTAGAAGGACTGCAGATTTCATCTGTCACTGAAAATCCTTCTGTGCTTCCTCTACAAACACACAAACATCAAATGATGGAGCTCTTCCAAGGCTGTCAGCTCAACTATCTTTTTCTGGCCTGGAAGATGCTTAAAATGGGAAGTTTTAGAAACAGAGATGAGAGGACTCACGGTTCACCTTCTTCATGCTTGCCGCAAAAACTCCCGCTATGCGCATTGCCCCTTGCTGGTAGTTCAGCTGCAAGGCTGGGAATTGATCGATCTGTTCCCTCTGGATCTCTAAGCTTTGGCTCCTCCCTCTGCATAAACCTTGAAACCAGTCAGAGGAAATGAACGGTGCTTTTCCACCCGCAGTTCTGCCAAGCCCAGTTGGCAAGCCGTGGCTGACATGCCATTTAGTCCCGTGAACAGCCAGCCATACTGGTGCAAGGGGGGCTGTTAGTGCCTTTGTTGTAGGAGGAGAATTTTTGCACTGCTGGGGCAGGAACCCCCCAACAGCTTGGTAGCTGAGCCCTTTCCCCCTCGTGTCCTCATAAATTAAACATAACGGCTGCCACCCGCTCCTGCAGACAGCCGTATTCTAATAAATCATGTAAATAGTCTTGGAGATTCACTGCCCTTTATTTCACTTGAGTCCCGTAACTCAGCTGGTAATTGGATCTGAGATAAAATCTATTTTACCGCATGTTCCCTAAGCAGAATTCTAGAAAGTCCTCTCCAGAATAATAACCTATAGTATTGCCCTCTTTGTTTTGCTCCTCTCCTGCACCATGGAGGAGAGCGGTAAGGCAGCATGGCCAAGCTCAAGAGAAATTTCTTTCCTCGTGGCTCTCCCAGGCTGCTCCTCTTTGGCCGCCGGTGAAGATTCGCACTGGTTTTTGCAATGGCAGCACAGCTGCCAACTCAGGGCTGCTTCTGCCTCCAGTCCCAAAGCAGTGGTTTCCAAGGGGCATGGCAAAGCGTAACCCCTTTGGAGCAATTATACGAGGCTGTTCTAACCAGCAAATATTTTATCCTAACAGTAAGCTTGTTTTTCAGAAAGATCTTAGAAAGTTCTGGTAGTTTAATTGGTGTAATGCACCTTTTCAGCTGGGAATTTCATCGATGAAACAGACATGGGATGTACGACCAAGAAGGTGTTTGGAGTTTTGGGGTTTTTTTTTCCCCTTGGGGAAGGGAAACCCCAAGTCTTCTGTTTGCTTCTTGCTTTCTACTAACCAATACCGAAGAGATTTCAGGCCTTTTAAGGATAGCTGTTTAAAGAGATGACTAAAACCTCCACCTATCGAACTGAGGAAAGGCAAGCTTTTTTCAGTATTTTATCTCAAAAGTGAAATCCTAAAAATTTTAGCAAGAAGATTTGCTGTGAGGTCTTTTGTCTGGAAACTGTCACCTCCCTGGTCCTGTCCTGTGCAGAGAGGACAGCATAAATTTGGGATGTAGCCCCTGTTCCCTGCAAAGCACCTGGCCTGTGCCTTGTGCACAGAAAGCAACCAGGGCAGAGCGACGCCTTCAGCCGGCACTGTACAGAGCCGCAGCCTTGCACAGGTCACATCAGCTAAGGTACAGTGGTTTGGCTACTGTTTTTATTGTTTATAGACCTAACCTGAACCAGTATCTAGGAGCAACAGCAACATAATTAGCTTTGGCAATTAACACTGCTTAACTGAAGCTGCTGCAGGACCAAAGGTGCTTTTTTAGACTGCAGAAGCAGCAATTAGCATTTCATTAAAGTAACAAGCCCAGCTAGACTTCTGAGCCTGCCTGGGTCTGCTGATCTAATTTCGGGATCCATCAATAAACCCTAAGGGCATTAAAGAGAGATGCATTGAGTCTTTCACCACCATGTTTGAAAAGCCTGACTGGAAAGTGACAGGAAGATTTTGTCTTTTCTTGGTCATCTCAGTGTACGTGTGCGGTTATCACTCAGCAGCACCAACTGCAAAAAAAGCAGATGGGTGCAATTGGGTCTGTACACCCCAAAGACTGAAATTCAGGCCTTGCTGGACCCTGGGAGGCAGAGGTGGTTCAGGGAAGCTCTTCCACCTCCACCTTTCAGGTTCTACCTCCAATCTAGTAGTGAAGAAAACATAAATAATTTCCTGTCTTATCTGTACCCCCAAGCAAACATCCTTTTTGTTAGTTTTCTGAAGGAGAATACATTTCTGCGCCAGTTTCACATTCAGTTCTTTGGCTGGCTTCTGTTTGAAAAATAATGCATGTGTTGGGGAAACATACTTTTTTTTCCTTTAGTCTTGCCTGCAGCTGTGGCTTGGTGGTTTGTTCACCTTAAATCTGAGGTCAGTTCTGCCTTGCGGGGAAGGGGCTGATGCCACTCACCCAAGTGTTAGTGCTCGGGGTCAGAGTGACCGGGTTAGTCCCTGCTGTACCACCGTTGGGCATCGGGGAGCTAGGATGGTTGAGATGCATTACATGCACGTACAGCTTTCAAGTGCCAGGTTTCACAAACCATTAGCTATAATATAGTGATTCACATCTCATGAAACCATCTTTTGGATGCTTTCATTATTTCGCATCCACGAGATGAGTTAGTGACCTTCAACAATTTGTTAAAGTTGTTCCAAATCCTACAGAGAAGGCAGTCTCGATTTCTTAATTGGTGGCTGCTTTTCCTTATCTCTCTTGCTTGCAATACCCAAAACATGAGAAGCACAATATGATTTATTATTTGCCGTGATTCTCATGATGAAAATCATAATGCAGCAGTTTATTGGGTTCTCCCTGAGAGAGTCTTTAGTGCCCCACATTTTGTACAGTGTTTAGGATGGTGTTCATGCCATGTTAGCCTCAGTTGGTGAAAAACACTTTGTCCTTTGGTATATTGATATATTTAAAACAGGACTGGATAAATAAATGCACTGAAAAAATGCTGAAAAACATAGTATTTCATTGGCAGAGGAATAAGATATATCTTTATAGGTATTCCTGGTTTTGAAGGTCCAGGATAAAAATTTGCGGTGCACATCCCTCCCTACCATCATTCATGCATATTAAACTCCAGCTAACATACCAAACAGTATTTAGTGGTTTTGCTAGGAAATACCACTATAGAATCAGCAGAACATACCTTTTTTTTGACTGTTCTTTGGCTTAACACGGGGAAAAAAAAATCCTGGTATGAAGCTTTCTGATATCCTAAGGGTTATTACTCAACATGGCTGTTAATATAGCCTCTTTTCCTTGCAACCTGCTTTGCTGTTTTCTGTGCTTTACCATAACCAGTAATTTCCAGTAACCCGGAAGCTTGCTAAAAAAATAGGCACAGAGCCGTACTTCTGCAAAAGAGACAGATATGATAAAGGAACTTTCTAAACAGCAAGTTTTATTGGAAAGTGTTTTTGTTGCAGCCAGCAACAAGGAGGGCTTTGGTGTCTCTCTTCTGAATCAATGCTGGTGGGGTTTGAAGAAACACTCCTCTGGGATATGCACGTTGCATTTCCTTAAGGACTTTCTCAAAAGAGCCTATTTCTGGATATGCCAGAAAAATAGGAATGCTTTTCTGTTTCCTGAAGACAAAAACTTATTAAGGAGGAGGAAGTGTGTTCTTCCATTCACTGTTTACTTTGATTACATGAGAAGTTTTTATTTATGGCTGTCTATCAGGCTTGGGATTTTCAAAGGGGAAGAATAAGACAAAAGTCTCTAATCTGGTTTCTGTGAAGTTTCTGCCACTGAGCTGCGTGGAGGGGAAGGAGCTTGGCAATGGGACACCCATTTGCAAGCTGGGGACAGGCTCCCTCCCGTGACGTTGGTGTTCAACGCCCACTAAAACTCTTTGACCCCAGCACTGGTCATGGTTGGCAGTGTTTTTCACAGCTCATTACACAGCAGGAATGTGGAAGCCCAGTGACCTTTCTCAGAGGGGCAGGCAGAAAAGCAATGACACAAAAGAGGGAGGAAAATGTTGTACACTTTAGAAGAGAAATAATTGAATGTTATTGTGATGGAAAGCACTGGGCTGACAACAGGCAGGGACAAAGATTTTCCTTTTAGGGTGTTAGCTGTGAGACATGTGGGGTTTGGACATCTATTCGTTCAGCTGGGTTCAGCTTCCCTTCCTGCCCCTCCTTGGCTACCAGGGAATTTTGGCAGGCTGGGGAACAGCTCCAAGGTCCCAGTGACACTGGGGCATGGGGGACCTGGGCACTTTAGTGACGCACTGGAGCAAGGATCAGAGGTGGGAGAGCTGGGGCCACCTTGTGTGGTCTCCTTCAGCCAGGCGAGGGAAGCAAGAGGCCTAAATGTGACATTTCTAAACCTGTTAAAGAAGTCAAGGCAAACTTTGAGCCTTTCTCCCCAAAGCTCCCCAGCTTCTGTAGTGGGGGACCAGAGCCCCTAGGACTCCTCCCAGCTGTGACTCCAGCGTTTCTCCTTCAAATACGTCCAGGTTTCCAACCACCTTGTTCCTCCCTTCATTTCACTTCCAGTTTTTATTTAATCTGACTTCTCCAGTCTCCTGAGACAAACTGATTAATTCTTTTCCCCTTCGTAGTCCCCCGAGTCCCTTGTTCAATCTTTCCCGCCTCAGTGAGATCTTAATAAATGCTGCCTGTGGCTGGAAGTGGGATCGGGTCTCAGAACTGTAATTAATTCTTTACTTCCTCCATTGCTTCAATATGCTATTTACAGCTGTCAGCCCGTGCAGAAGCAGAGGTCTGCAGACTGCCTCCAACTTTTGCCTCTGATTAATGTGTTGTATCCACCTTTCTTTCTCTTTGCTCTCTTGCATTTCTTGGTTTGCCTTGTATCCAGTTTACTGTCAATGTATGAAAACACTGATGGACTTCCAGTTAAAATGTAATCCCAGAGACAGCAATTGCCAGGCTTTTCTCTTTGCTCATGCTCTGTTATTTGAAAGCCTCTTAGTCTGGGCTGGCTGCTCATGACAGGACATCCAGACCCATTGCAGCAGTCATGACCGTGGTCTGTCTATAATCTCCCTAATTGCTTTCTGTAGTCTCCTTTCCAGTAGCAGCTTTGCAGGGTTTTAACTCCAGCACACTGACTGTCAGCCCAGGGAGGCATTGCACAGGAGGAGGAGGAGGATGTAACCAACTTGGAGGGAGGTGGGTGAGACACAGCAGAAACGGCTAGGAGAATCAGAAGGTCTGAATGAGAAAAAGCTATTTAAAGGGTTTGCGGTTGTTGGCAGATCAGTAGAGAGGAGGACAGTGAATGCTTGAAGCCTGCAAACAGTACAGAATTATGTGGGGTGATACCATGGAATATAAATAGGAGTGGAGTGAAATTAATCTAGGGATAATTGGGCTGAGTGGGGGAGCTGCTCCTTGCTGGCCATGGGAGCCTCCTCTGGCAGGGATGGAAGCCCCTGGTGCTGGCCCTGTTTTACACCAAGGGAAGTGCCTCAGCCTTCTGCCTGGGACCCACTCAGGGTTTCAGCAGTGAACTGGAAAGCTGCATTCAATATGCCAGTGAGGGAACGAATGCAAATTTCCTCCTTCTCTCTCTTCTGGGTGAGATTTATGCCACCTCCACATGCACAGCCTCCTGGCAGCAATAAATCACAGAGGGGGAGGGAATGCTGCAAGGAAACAGTTACCCTGCAATTTCTGTGCGAGGGGCAGGGAGATGGGATGTCTGGGGATCAGCCAGCCGCTCCCAGGCACGTAGCCCCAGCATCGCAAGCCTGGTCCAGCACACACTCCCACTTCTTCCCACCATTACACCAGAGACCACCCCCCAGTGCCTGGGGAAACAGAGATGGGATTTGCTTTTTAGTCATCCGCCTTCCCTTCCCTCCTGCGCAAGTGTTGCATGTGTGCTCAGGTATCGGAGGCTGGGATAGAGCCATCAACCCCATCTCAGCAGACGGGTTTATTACAGAGATAGTGCCAAAGTCCTCCCCAGCATGTGATGAACTGGGCATCCCCCAGGCATGGGCTGCATTGCAGACCTACAGCTAGTGCATCAGCAGTTGCCTCACCCATTGGGACCCATCGAAAACACATGTGGGATGGATGGCCTGGTTCAGCCCAAATCATGGCAGAATACAGCTCTGCCAGCAACTGGTACGGGTGGGAAGCACTCAGCTTTGCCCCCTGGCAATGGGCATAACTCTGCTTGTGCTGCAGGTCCGGCACAGCCTCCTTGACCTCTCTGTTGTCTGACAGAGGTGTCTGGGTTCAGCCCGGGGAAAGCAGAAGAGCCACAGGGAGCAGCAGGGGCATGAAGCAAAATAAGCAAATGTGCCCTAAGAGTCTCTCTCATTTGGGGACTGGAGAAGCTCCAGTGGACCCCTGTCCTTGGGCACTGTCAGTATTGCTGTCAGGTGTCTTCACCTCTGCACTGCAAAGCAGAAATGGAGGCAGGGCAAGGCCATGGGCAGGCACTGCAGGGAAGCTCTCAGTACCAACCCTGTGAGGCACTAGCTCAGCACTCTGCTCCATCTTACAGCTCCCTGGTAAAAATGCCCAGCTGATCTCTGATTTTTTTTTTTTTTTTTTGTCTTTCTCCGGTAGCCTCAGCCACCTCCTAGCCTTACCTTGCAGCACCCCTGCTCCTGGGACTCTGGCTGGGCAGCTGTCAGGACTGGAGACACAGGAGATGCTGAGTCCCCTTCACGCTGGCCACAAGCACCAAGTACGAGAAGACACAACGGGGACAAGTTCCCTCCAGTGTGTCATGCTGAGCCCGACACGCTCTGCTCCCCACCACCCCTGCAGCTTGGCAGGGCTCAGCCAGGGGAACGAGCCCTGCACTGGGGGATCTGGGTTCAACCTCCGGGAAAGGCATTTGGCTGTTGCCTGTAAGCACCTGACTGTGGTTTAATCCACTTTCAGTGCAGAGCTCTGACAAGCCCACAGCAGAACTAGGGCAGCTAAAAATACTCAGTGCACAAAGAAAGTAGTAATTTGGGTAGGACTGAACCAAAGTGATTTATCTCAAATCAAAAGGTGCAAAACATGGTCTCATCACGTCACGCATCAGAAAAGGAGCAAAGATGTGAAGCAGTCACAGGGCTTAAGAAAAGCAGCAAAATCTAAAGATTTTGCTAAACTTCACAGCAAGAGCAGCAGAGCCTGTACCAGCAACGCAGGGAGGTGCCTACTGATTTCCTCACCATACGCTGACTTTACCTTTACTGTCAGTCTAAATTCTGCCAATTATTAAATTATCCAACCTGCAGCAGGAACACAGTTAGATGTGATCCAAATGGTGTCACTACAATTATGGTAATTATCTGAAAACAAGCCAATTACTTCCCTCCTCTTCATGCCAGTTGGTACCAAGATAGCAGCTGTTCGAGGCAAATTTGTTATCGCGTTACTGTACATTTGTTAAAGGTTGAGGTTATAGATTCTAGCCTTCTTTTAAATATTAACAATGCTATAAAGTCATGGAGTGTCTAACTTATTAGGATTTTTTTTAAATGTCAGGAAGGGAGAAATTTCTTTTATATGCCAAGAGAACTGGTGGGAAAGTGATTTACTGATTGCTGGTTGGAAATGTGTACTTTGCAGTCAGCATAGAACTGAGCTATAAATTAACCTGTGTCAGCTTGTTACCTCTACCCATGTAAAATGAATACAGAGCAGAAGTCATCTGGGGATCTTTTACATTTCTCCTTCTTCAGTTTTGGCATTGGGGATGCTTAACGCATCAGGAGGCATGTTGCAGGATTGGCCCCTCCACTGGATTCACTTTCAGCAGCTTGTTCAGTTTGTCAAGTGCTTTGGCTCATTTAATTGTGTGAGAAGCAGCAACACTCACTTATGGAGAGTGAATGCAAAGGACGGCTCGGCTTTGCCTGCAGCCCTGTGAGCACTGCCCCAGGCAAAGCGAGTTGGGCCAACATTGGGCAGAGCCATGGGAAACTCTTTGCCCACATGAAGAGGCTCCTGAAAAGTCATGTTATCAAGGCATCTTTCACTTTTAAACTTGTTCATATTAAGGATGGCCTTGCTTAAATTGCTGAAGATGTCGCAACATACAAAGCCCACCACTTGCAACTAGTGTCAGAGGTGCAAATCGAGTGCCCTCGGACCACAGATCAGTGTGACCTCTCGTTCTGCACAGACCTTCCTTGTAGAAACTAGAGTATTTCATCTCATGTTTGCTACCATATCCTCCCTTGGACTGACCTTAAATTTTTTTCACGTGATGTTTTGAAATCTTTGGCTTTGATGTGTGTAGAACACTTCTTTCAATAAATGTCAAGAGCAGATTAAAGAAAATTAAATGGCAGAAAGAAGAGATACTACCTTTTGGCTTGAACAGCATTTTCATGACAACTGAATGAATCAGCTGTGAAAAATGTGTTTCCCTCTCTGTGCTCAAGGTACATGCCAGTAGCATCTGTTTCTATCTGTGAGCTTAACATACATGCCTGTGCATCCATAATTCTCTGCAGCTTGTGTGTAGCTAGACATTGAAGGCCCAGGGCAGAGCTCAGTTTCCGGGAGCAGGTTAGTGGCATTAGCGTGCTGCTTTGCTTGAAATAATTAGCCTTGCTCACAGGTGACCTTCACAGCAAGCCCTAAAGGCCGACAGATTTGGGTTATATTGGAATAACAGAGAGAAGAACATTTCAGAGTGCTCCTCCTGGAGAAATCCCTGCTGCTCACTCCACCGTCAGCCCCCAGGCACTGGAGCTGGGCATCGCAGTGCCCACGCACCCGCAGCAAGGGGGTTTCTCACTCCCACAGACCGCGGGGGATGGATGCAGCCACTGGGCTCCACCACCTCCCTAGACATCCCTGGTACCTTCCTGCTATTCTTAACTGATACCATCTGCTTTCCGTTTTCCTTTCTCAGAAAGTCCCTGTTGCTGTGAGAGCGACATGCCAGGACTCTCTCCTTTCTGCATTTGGGGTTGCGTCCCGTTCCCACTAACCTGGCAGTATGTGAAATACCACCTCGTGCAGGAGACTGTAGGTACACTATTCCTTACTGATTGCCACTCAGTTCTTCTTTATTATCATTTAAGATTTACTTATTACCTTTATCCTTTTGCTTCACATGAAGTTACTTTCACATTTGTTACCCATTAAAACTCCCCAGTTCAGATTTCTGCCTGTTAAGCAGCAGCAAGACATTCAGCCACGAGGATTACATTTGATAGCATTAAAAAAAAAATATATACATATATATCCAGGCAGTCCCCTGCCCAATTGTACCATTAGATATGACTGAGTGTGTAAACAGGTTTCTGCTTATCAGTCCTGCTGCTATCTGCTGCACACAAACTGCTCAGCCCCGCTAAATCCAATTTCCAAGAGGTTAGAGGAGGGAACTGTTTGCAGAAACACAGCAATACAAATCTCCAAAGCCACAGCCCTCATTACGCTGATGTTGAAGAGAGAAATGCCGCTTGACTCCTTCTGGCACCTAAAGGTGATATTTACTTTTGTGACTCTGATTAGAATCAGCCCAGCTTTGCCACGGGATTGTTTCCTCCTCTTTTCCCCTGCTTGTGTGGTGGGTCGGTGAAAGCAGCTGAGCCCCTGCTGCAGCCAGCATGCCCAGAGCAGATGCTGGGCATGGGGGGGTCTGCAGTGCACCCTGGCCCTGTGGCACAACCATCACCTTCTGTTCCCCCCAAATCAGCTTGGAAACTCGACTTGGAAACACCAGTCACACACCAGCAGGAGAGACAGGAACATAGCCTGCTGCCTCCCATGGGGTGCCCTGCACCAGGCATGGAGAGAGAGGGTGAGGTCCTGCGTTCAAGGCCACGCTGGTTTGAGCTTTTGCCCAAGCTCTGTATGTGGACAGATGCTGCGGCTCCATCCTGGAGGAGCTGAGCCCTCCAAGTGCCCTCTAGCACTGGGGAGGAAGGAACACAGCACCGGGGATGCCATGGGCTGGACCCTCTGACCTGGCTGCAGTAGGTGACAGCGGGAAGCATACAGCAGCATCCAGTGGCAGCAGGGCTGTGAGGTGCAAAAGGCAAACATGCCTCAGCCCCTGACACAGGCACGAGCTCTTTGTTTATTCCCAGATAGAGCGATCAGGCAGCAGGCAACCTCCGCTCCCAATACCTCCTGTAAAGGGCTGGTGCCCAGAAGTTCACTGCATCAGGAAAAATGCAAACTGTAAGCTGATTAGATATTCATAGATACTCTTTCTTGATTAGCTCACCATTAATATTTCAATGTCAGAACTGGATGCACACTGCCTCCCTGCTCTTTTCCTTCCTGCTTAATTAATTTTGACCATCACCGACAACAGTCTCCAACAGATAGCAGAAATTAAAGTGGGCTGTTCCGTGACTTTGCTTGCTGTAAACAGCTATTTGCAATTCCTTTTCATACATCACCCACCCGTGACAAAGAGATCATGGTAGCAGAAAATGAGTCTCCCTTGTAAGGACTTCAGCGCTCCAAAAGAACATTTGCTTATTAGATAAAAATAATCAAAAAAGACAATGCAGTAGGCACAACTCAGCAACAAGATTTGTGTCCCACCTCATAGTCAGCTGGCTGTTATGCCATTAAAAAAAAGAAAGGGAGAAAATTGTTAATTTATCTTTAAAAAGAAAGGGCCTTTGATTTAGGGTAGCTCATAAAAGCCACAGTATCGCCCAGCTGTGAGGGGATGTGATAATTGCTGCAACCCCAGCAGTCGTATGAGCAGCTCACTTCATAAAATGCAGGTTGCATGGCTGCCTAATGCACAGCACACACAACCATGGCTGATAACACGACATGCTGCTAATAGTCTGATTTTATTGACATGCTCAAGATATATGGGGGCAGGAGGAGCAGCGAGGCAGAAATTACACGGCAGTGTTTGTTCCACCCCAGCCCAGGGGACTGTCTGCCTTCATCCATCCTCCTCCTGGGCCCAGAGGGATGGGAAGTTCTCCTGCATGACAGGAGGGCAGTTTGCCACCTCCCAGGTCCACAGGGTCCTGACACGACACACACTGGGATTGCTATCACAATGTGCCTACCTGGGACCAAAGCAGCACTGGGTTTGCAGAAACAAAATTTTTGTCTTTCTTTGCTGCTACCTGAGCTGCATGCCACTGCTGCAAAACAAGCCCTCTGCTACTGGACATGCTCCGCATCTCCATCCATTGCTGCAAACCATCCTGCCCCATCCTCCAGTCTCTGCTTCCCTGGGGAATAGACCATGATGGTGGCCCAAGGCAAGCAGAAAGGTAGGAACGGCATGTTGCAGCCTCGCTTGGCTCCATCCCTTCCACGCAGTAACTCAGGCTGTTAAACGCCTGGCCAGAGCTCACCATCTGCTTCCAGTCTTCTAGGAATACCGCTGTGTAATTCAATCAAAAAGGAGAAGATCCTTGTTTCACTGAATCGTAAGTCACTCTTCAAGTAATTATATTTTTATACTCCTATCAGGAGCAACAGGGGCTGTTCATTTTATGGGCTTTAGCAGCCAGAGCCGTACTTCTGCCAAGGTTACAGCTGGGCGGGGAACACAGTTTAACATTTCCTCAGCCACCCAAGGCTTATCCATGTTTTTAGCTTTTTGGTTAGGCAAGTGAATAAAGCCCTGCAGGACCAGAGCCTTTGTCCAGGAGTGCTTTTATTGTGGAGCATAGAAAATGCTCTGGCTTGGACCAGAAGAGCTGACCAAACCACCAGCATGAAGCTGATTCCCAGTGGCATGAACATGCCAGATCTGCCCTTCCAGGGCAATGCACAGAGCAGCTTCTGCAGCACGGTGATTGCTGCCTAACTAGCGAGCAAAATCCTGCTTATCCCAGCAGCTGGAGGAGACACAGGGCTGGATCCCTTGCGTGCTGCCTTAGAAAGGTCAGATGAGATTATTTCAGGGGAAAAGCCTACCAACTTGCTCCATCTAAAGTGCTTAGGATGCAACTCACAGGACCCAAAAAATAAAGGAGTCTTTAAAAGATCCAGAAAGGTAACCTTTCTGGAGCCTTCTGCTGCTCTTTGGGGTAATTTCCCCACTTTAGACACTTCCACTGTCCTACAGTTTGTGCCCTCTCCCCGGACAGCCATCCCTTAGCACCACCGTCCTTTCTTGGCTTAGTTCTCCACCTGCTCTTTCACTGCCCCAGATGTTCAGTCTTTTAAACAGATTTATTCCCTTGACTTTGAAAAGGGCTTCATCATGTTTCCATCTGTGTTTACACTCAGTGCGGGGTAAATTTCTCCTCCTAGCAGATCTGTTCCTTACCAGCAAAGAAATACGACTCAGCATAGATTCAGACAGGAAGGCAGGGCAAAACATTTCCAAACCAGAGCTCACTTGGGAGCTGTGCTACGTGCCCACACGGGACGGAGACCGCCGCCAGAATACCTGCATTATCAGACTGTGCAAAAAGGAAGCGGGATCTGGCCCAGAGCCACTGCTCACACGTCCGCTCTCAGGGCTGGCTCCCCAGCTCACCCAGCAGCCGAGATCACACAGCACCGCCTGCCAGTTATTCAGGATGCTGAAGCCAAATGCTCATCTAGAGCAAGCAAAGCAGGACTGAAACACCCTGCATCCCACCGAAGGGTCTGACCCAGGCAGCTGGGACTCTGCTGGTCAGCCGGGGCTGTAGGTGTTGGAACCTTCATAGCTTCATAGCTCCTTTCTCAGGGAAACCCTGTCTCTGCGCATGCCTTCTCTTAAAGCAGGACTGGCTGATGCATGAACACGGCCTTTTTTAACTGCCTGGGCAATTTGCGACACAAAGGGCAGTGAGCGGCTGCAGCCCAGATTTATCACCTTGCTCGCCAAGGCTAGGCCAACACATCTCCACTGTACAACAGCAGCAAGGCCCCGTAATGACTTCCCAGGTGGATCTACAGATCGCGTGAGCTTCATCTAATCTCAGGAAAACAGATTTTGAGGCATTTGGGGGCTCACTGCTTCACCCTAAACTGTTATCAACCTTCAGGTTTCGGGGCAGCATGTTGCTGCTGGCAGATGGGTGTACGTGCTGCTCTCATTGCTATGTACTGTCTTGCTCTGTGTCCTGACAGGTCCTTGTCCCCACGTTCAGATGCCTGTTAAATTACAGCCACGATCCAACCAGCCTAGCAAACATTTATGTCTGACACCAAGGCCAGACACTGTCTTCCGTGCTGCTAATAATGCTTTAGCACATCATAACAGGTCAAAAACTTCCAACATTGACAGAAGGAGAGAGCTGGACACTGGGGTTGACCAAAGCTCCCTGAAGTGCATGCATCCTTCTCTTGAGCAGACCGAACAGCAAACTGCCCATGACAGTCTCAAGCTCCGCGTTAGCATCAGAGAGGATGGGGAAGTTTTTTTCTCTCTGGGTTACACACTACACACTCAGTCCAGATGGATGAGTCAGTGAAGATGATGCGACCTCTACACAATTGCTTCAGGAGACATGAAATTCAGCTAGGAGCTCCATTCCCCACAGCAAGGGGGGATATTCAGGTGGCCCTGGAGGGGGTTTGCAAGGGTCTCTCTCCATCTTCCCAGCAACAGCAGATACAAACATGAGCCAAGCCAGGGAGAAAAAAGGGAAAAGTCAAACAGTTTATGAAGAGAAACGTCAGGCAAAGGACATAATCACATAGCAAGCAGATAAGGAGACTTGCTTCTTCCCAGGACTGTGGGCATGCAACAAGCAGGCTGGGCAGCCACTAATAACAGCTATTAAATGACAGATGCTCTGAAGCTTTGCAGGATCTTGTTTATGATGTCCTGGCTGTGCTACCAGCAACCTGAACTTGCAAGAGAAGAAGGACCTTCTCATGCAGTGGTTCTCTCCTGCAACAACTAACAAGCGTGGTTAAACTCCACAAAAGGTGAACCATAATCAAAGCCATCCCTCCCAAAAAACTCATGTGAGGGAGCCTGCTTGGAAAGGTATGGCTTGAAGAGCCCTCCAAGAACACCCCTGAGCTCCACACTGGTAGCTTGAAAATGTTAGAATGAGAGTAAACGTCCCGCGTTGTAGAAGAAGGAACAACTGCCTGCAAACTGAACGGAAAGTCACAGGCGAAGGAAAACAAATTCCCTCTAAAACTGAAGTATGGGTTTCCCCATCTGAAACACATGGCTCTGGCACGGTGCTGGGGTCCTTGGGGCTGGCTGGTATTTCCTCAGAGGCAGCAGCTTTGGAGCCCCAGTGGCATTTGTTATTTGTCGTTCCCATTTATTACAAAGCACTATTATTATTTACAAAATATACTTTTTATGGATTGTTACTGCATCCAAATGCAATAACTGGTCTAAATTCAAATCCCTAGGAAAACTGTTGAAAGAGAAGCAATTCAGCCACGTATTAATACGACAAGGATTTCCCCAGGTTTAAGGGAATAGAAAATATGTTTTGTACAAGTGAACTAGTTCTTTCTTGCAGCATAAAACTGCTCTTTTCCAATGATAGCAATGAAAGGATATTGCTTCTGTCACTGATGCCACTGGAAATGTATTGTCCCTCTCCAAGAAACCAATGAAAGGACATGGCTGGTTCATTCTCTAAATGAGGCTACTGAGAAATACGTTGCTCCCGGCACTAGCCCAGGCACGCTGCTACTGCCATGTCCCTGGCCTGAAGGGAGGGCAAAGGCACCAAGGCAACAGGTTTGTGCCAAATGGCAAAACTGTACCTGGAGAAAATCAAACCGTAGTTTGAGAACTAAGCAGAAGAAAGAAAACTGCCCAACTGTCAGATGGGAATTAATCCCTAGCTTCCCTTGCCGAGGCTAAAGTGTGGCTCAGCTGCTGTACAGTGCAGCCAGGATCTGGCCCCTTCTCCTTCAGCAGCTCTGCACCTTGTATGAAATGAGCTTAAACCCTGGGGAAGGTTAATCTACACTTAACCTGTGGCAGGGAGCCTGGCCGTTAGGAAAGCTGCCAGCCCCTCTCCCTTTTACTGCTAAATTTAATGGTCTGGCTCTCCACTGAAGATTTTAGGTTTTGAAAGTAAAATCACAAAATGGCTCTCGAACCAAGATGATCTGTCACTTGAATGTATGCATTGAAGTCAGCACAGAGAAATTACTGTTTCAGCAGAAGTAAAAATTTCCTCTGGTGAAAGGCTGAAGTTGCGTAGATGTTTGTGGTTCCACTTTCATGCCCATCGATCTGCGGATCTGGCAAGTTTGTTTTGCTTCCCTACACCATCCTCCCAGGTGACACCTCCCAGACGGAAGGTAGATGGAAAAAAAGTCAAGTGTGGTTTTTAACATGGGAGTTCATCAGATTCTTAAACATGCAGAGACTGGTAGAATAACATCATTTGGGCTTTGGCACTGGTGCCCAGCATCTCCGCAGGGTTCAGAGCAGTCCCTGTTCCAGGACACGCCGGCCCAAGGCCCAGGATGGTGATGGCTTTTACTGAGCTGAACTCTGGAGGAAATTGGCAAAAAATGCAGCAAAAGAGGATTTGCATCAGCGCAAGTGAAAAAAATGAGAGCACGTAAATCAGGCGTAAGCAATATTGGCGCTGGAGCGAAGCACCTCTTGGGCTGGGCTGCGACAGAGCCCCCTCTCCAGCACCCCAGCAGCGGGCTCCTACCATCAGATATTTATTAGTTGTGTCAGGAATTAGTGAGAGTTCACTGACTGAATAATAATGTGCCAAAGGCAGTTTTTCAACTTTGCTAATGTAATTAAAGAAAGCAGGGCAAAAAAGCCTTGCACTGGGGAAGGAACCAGGGCTTCCAACATTGTTGGTCGCTGTCTCTATTGCAAGGACGAGATGTGAAATGTGGACGGGAGAGGGTGAAGATGGCAATGAGGACCTGAGCAGTGACGAGGATCATGCAATTACTCCCAGCTGTGATGGGAGCATTGCTCCTTCCAGAGAAAGACAAGGGGAAAACAGAAAAGCTGCCCTTGCAACTCAGGAGCTGGACCCATCTCCGGCTTCAGGTTTTATGCTGCTGGTTTTTACTTTCATGCCCGAGCACCATGCATCAAGGCTGGACTTTGCTTTATTTTTGGCACTTCTCCTCTTGCTTAGCCAAATCTTGCAGTTTTGGGGGACCTTTTGTGAATGGCTGGAAACAGCTTTATGGCAACATTTTTTTAATGCTGCTCTGGTGACCAAACACAGCCAACACTGTCACTGCACCAGGCCTGAGCACGTTTTTCAAGCGCCACAAGAAGAGGGACCACATGGACTCCGCGATAAAAGCCAAGATGCTATTTTTAAAACAGGGATGGGGGAAGCTTTGGGTGATTTTTAAATCAAATCAACGCCTGGACAACAGGGCACTGCTCCCCGCCGGCCTCCGCTGCCAAGTTCCTCTTCCAAATCCCAAGGCTGTCTTCTGACAAACAACCCCCGGCGTCAACAGGATGGGGCTCCCGGGCCACCGCGGCCACAAAAACGCCCATCAGGAAACCGGCTGCGGATCGGCCCCTGGCCCGGGCTGTGTGGAAGGGGGTGGGAAAGGCTGCACGGTCTGGGACTGGCTCAGACCCTTGTCTCCTCGGCCATTCCTGAACATTTGTAGTGTCAGTTGCAGCATTGGCCACCCAACCCCAAACTGTCCCCTGCCTTGGGCAGATGTCTGCTCCAGTTATGTCTCCTCAAAGAGGTGCTGCAGGGGCCGTGCTGTGACACTGCCTGCACCCCGGGAGCAGTGGGCACGTCCCCGCTGTCCGGTGGCCCCTGCAATGCCCTTTGCTGCCTCAGCCTCCTCTCCAGCATCCCCAACAGCTGCTGGTGCCACAAGTCCTTTAAGGCATTGGAAGGTGCTGTTTGGCAGCGTGCCTTCCCCAGGCCGGTATTTCAATCGTGATTTCTTGGCGAGGGGCAGGATGGGAGGGATCCGAGACCTCGCAGGCAACTGCTACAGGTGCAAACTGTTCATGCACGCTGATGTATGTGAAGCTGTCAGCTCACAGCATCTTTTGGCCCTAAAAATGCAGTGCCCGAGCTAGAGCAAAACACAGGGATGCAAACGGAGCTGCTCTTTCCCGAGTCATGGCAACAGCTCCACTGGTGCCAGGTCATCAGAGACCCCATCAGGCAGCACTCCCACACCACCTCGCATGGTAGTGATGGCAGCAGGGAAGGGTGGACTTTCACAGTGTTTTTAATAGCAGGTCAGCAATTACCAGGCAGCCACAACCCCTCTATTTGCTGCCACCATGGAGATGCTAGCAAAGGTTGGAGTACCCAGGCAGCTTGGTTGTACACCCTCTTGGCGCTATTTTTATTCAAGTTACTAATTACACATTACCTATATGTCACCAGGCTGATCGATATTAGTCTGAGGAATCAATACGGATGTGGATGACAGTGCTGTTTGCCATTCAGAGCCTGCACAAGCTGGGAAAAACAGGGCGCCATCGATCCCAAAGGTAGGCTGAGATGCAGGGTGGGACGGGAGGCACAACGAGGGCAGTGACCACACACTGCTTTCCTAAATAACACTGTGACACGGGCACTGGGACAGCCTCCTGGCCAGGGACCTGACACGTCCGTGCTGCCCCCAGCATGTGCCTGCATCCCAAGGCTGGGGCAAACCTCCCACCCGTCCCACACACTCCCTTGGGAATGGCACAGTCCATTTTAATCTGGGTTGCTTTTCAGTCCTTGGGACGCGATGCATTTAAAAGATTCACACTGATCTGAAAATGAACAATCCTCCAATCTCTCTCTCTTTATGTGTTCTTAGCTGATGATCAATGTCTTAAGTAATCACAGGCTACTTCAAAAAGCACAAGGTCTCCTGCATCTTGGTTTGCTGCTTAACTAACCAAAAGCTGAGGCCATCTCTGTAATGCCACCATGCTTCTGCCAGCAAGAGGGATCTTGGCTGCAGAATGCAATCAAATTTTGCAGGAAGAAGCTCTTGGGACTACCATGAAACTTGGGATTAAAGTGCGGCTAAGTAAGGGAATTGTGTAACTGGGGGTTTCTGCCTGTCTTGCTGGAGTCTTATGACTGTTCTGATTCTGTCATAGCAATGCTGGGAAATTGCTCTTTGAAACCAAAAGAGCCTTAGAAAGGAACAGGCAGGTCAGGATCATTTGCCCTCAGCACTGGGTTTGTTTTCAGCAGTGAGTTGATGGTGGTAGGATTAGACAGAGAGCAGCGTGGGGTGAAAGCAAACCTCTCCCTGAAGGCCTCCCTCACGCTCGACTGTGCCTGTGCCCTCACGGAGGTGCAAAGCTCTGCAGCCTCCTCCTGCCAGGCCGTTTCGCAGGCACGTCTCGGAGCCCAGGGAAAGGATCAGCAGCCGTGCAGCGGCCAGGGATGCATCCAGTTACTAACCACCGATGGATGGGCCACCACTTGCCTGCGAAGCAAGAGCCCTTTGCCTGAAAAGCACATGGTGAAAAGCTTCCAAAAAGCAACACAGTCCTGGTTTGTATTGAGGCTTTTAGGGTAGCAAAAGGAGCTGTGGAGGGAGACTGCTACTCCCTGCTGCCCGCCTACGAAGACTTGTTGCTTTTCCTAAGCAGCAGATGCAATCCACTTTGGTGCTAGAGCGCGGTCGCCAGCAGCTTAATCCAACAGCAGACCATAATCCTTCCCTTAGTCCCACAAGCCCCAAAAGCAGAAAGCTGCCTGGATTTGCTGTTTGATGGGGTTTACTCAGCCTCGGCTCAAATCTTGGTTTCCACCGGTAGCAAGCCTCACTCCCCTGGAAAGGCTGTTCCCATGGGAGTGCAGACGCTCTCAGGCCAGGGAGCAGACAGGGTCCATGCTGGAAACCTGGCAGAGGCTGCTTTGGCTCTCGGCACCCCCGGCCTTCAGGATGCTCCCCTAATGTGGTGGCACTGCTGGGGACTGTGTGGGCTCCGACAGCTCGGAGCGGGGCCTCGGGGCTCCCCAGGGCATCACTGATGGGTGCCCGTGGGTGAAGCCGGTGCCTGAGACACCGTGATGGCCCCACGCTCCTTCCAGCAGCTTCGCCACTGGCACTTGCTCAAAAACTGGTCTGAGAGCTTTGCAGAGATAAACTGTAATGTCCAGCTATAAACCCCAGGTCCCTGGCTGAGCACCTGGAAGCCACCAGAGAGGTTGTACAGGCACAGCCAGCCCCGGAGAACATCCCTGGCCATTCCCTTACAGCCCTCTATGGCGGGAGACATTTCTCCCTGGAATTAACTCCTATTTTTAAAATGCCAACAAAGAGGCTTTTGCTGAAAAACGACTGTGGCAGGATTTCAGCTGTGCACCCATTTGCACTCCCTGTCCCTGGGGTTAGCCCCAGGGCCCCTCTCCATCAGCAGTCATGGGCTGCAGCTGGGGGTTGGGGCCACCCCGCTGACCCACACATAAATGGGGCCAGCTGGCTACCCCAGCCTCTCTAGAGGTGCTGTTATGCAGGTTTGGGAGAAGGTATCAGAACAGAAATTTAATTTTAGTGAGCTGGCACCACATTTAGGGAGTGAGCCCTGTCTCTGATCTCTCAGGGGCAGCTTTGACTTTGCTTGTAGGGTGTGAGAGCTGAGCAAATGTTCTGTCTTTTATCCTTCTTCCTTTCCCTGTTGCTCTACTGCTCATTTACTCTTTCACTAGGGATCATCCTCTTGTCATTTGTGTGGATGTTTGGTTTTTTCTAAGAGGTGGATGCCAGGCATCAGGAATCATGTGTTCAACGTATGGTGGCAATTAGCCCGGCTCTGAACCCTGATGGCATGTCTGCATCTGCAATTAATTCTCTGCTCTATCTGTATGAGGTTTCTATCTTCCTTCTTTCTGGGGCTGGAAAAGGCACAACTTGGATCTCTTAAAAAAAATAGCAGGAAAGTGATAAAGACATAGCTTGAGCCTGCCTGCCCCTTGCTGTGGGGCTGCTCTCAGGATTGGGTCTGGTTTGGTTCAGCTTGGCCTCTGCCTCTGGATTTACGTGAGTGTGGCTTGGGGCATGTTTGATACAGCACGGAGCCTGTGGGGACTGATTCTGGCTCTGCCAGTGCCTCTGCTCATGCACTTTAGGGTATGTTTCATGCTCCTGGCTGAATGCACCTGGCCCTTTATTGGGAAATTAGATTGCCTGATTCAATGTTTTATAGTATTAAGCTTATTTACTTGTGCCTTTGGTGCTCTGTAAAATACCTTGAGTTGTTTTTGTGGGATGGGAAAATGGGAGCAAAATTGTGATTTCAGGGGGAAATGTCGGGACAATTAGAGGGAAGGTGCCTGTGGGACCTGCTGTGCTTCAGGGAAACCTGGGGTTTGGGAGAAACATGGCCCCCTCCTTCTTCCTGCTGCTCTGCCAGCATCTCATGGTGGTTTTATAAGGGTTCCCCTGGTAGAGCTGACACAGCAGCAGGTACAGAGCTGGACCCCCCCATCAGAAAGCTGCCCTACCAAACCTCATAGGCTTGCTCTGCTTTCCTTCTCTCCCATATAAATTCATCCCTCCTAAAACCCCTGTTTTTCTCTGAGATAATGTGATTTTGGGGAGGAGTTTTGCTGTCACCCAGCTGCTTGCTGGGCTGCAGCTGATTTCTAATGAAGAGCTTCCTCCTGGAGGGGGAACAGGGAGAAAAATTAGGGGGGGGGTGTGCAGCATTTCTGAATCCAAATACATCAAACCATTTAATTCTGTTGACTCAGGGCTGCCTCACTCTGAATGGGAATTAATCCACAGCAAACCAAAATTAAAAAGCACAATACAAAATGCTTAGCAAGGCATTGCCAGGGTTTAAAGCAACCCATTAGCTTGCTTGAACGTACCCAGTAAATTTTCATTTGTCAATAACGCTTAGAGCCTACAGTTTATTTACAGCCTGTTCAATATTACCAAAACCCCTCAGAGCGTCTCATTTGTATTTATCTGCCACAGTCTGTTTCCTTTCCAGGGACTCTTCCTAATCCCTTGCTTTGCATCCGCTTGTCCCTCATTGCAGAGCCAGATGCGGTGGGGATGTGCCACCCCCTTGAGCAAAGGTAGCGCAGGGTTACCCCTTTCCATCCCACTTCTCTCCTGCACAGGAGACCACCCTAAGGCCACCCTGAGCTACCTCCCAGGGACCCATGCCGTCCCCAGGCTGGGCCTGAGGCAGGCTGGCATGGGGCTCTTCCAGCCTCCATTCTGCACCCAGGGGACCTGTTGGCCACAGCCACCATCTGATGCAGGGGGGTGATGGCAATGCCCAAATCATGGCTTCCAAGGGATGCATCGGTCACTAGCAATGGGGCATGAGCAGCTGCCTGTGCCCACCCACATCCCAGCTGAGCTGGAGCAGCCATGCTAACAGGCCAGGCCCCTCCATCTGTTCCCAAATCGGCTCCTGTGGGATGAGCCCTGGTGAGGAGAGCATGTAACAGGATTTCCCCCAAAAGCTGTTTGAATGCTGCCAGGCAGATAACAAAGCCTGGCTGGCCCTAAGGATTTCTGCAAGGAAAGGAGTTTATTCTCGGGCACAGACATGAACGGGCGGTTTAATCTCCTGTCGTGGCTTGTGTCCAGTTGAGGTTGTTTAGTTCAACACTTCAGCTCCTGGAGATGTGGCTCCCTGCAGTGGAGACTGGTCTCTGGTGGGGTTTGTCCCTCCACAGGGAGCACAGGATGGGGATGGACCTTCCCCAGCCTCCTGTGTCCTCCCCTCCGCATTAGTGCTTCTCAAAGGCAGACATATAAGCAATTGCAATGGAAATATAAGCGAAGGCAGCATCAAGCAGGGTGCCCAGGGAGGCCAAGGGGAGATGTGGGACAGGGTGGGCAACAGCCTGTCTCAAGTGTAAAGCTCAGCGAGGGAAATCCCTCCAGAGGCTTAAATGCAAAGATGGCCCAAATGGGACTGCAAACTTCCCAGGAGGCATCTACTAGACCCAGGAGGTGCAGCAGCACCCTGCCAGCAGGCAGCCTGGTCTCCACTGCGTGCCGTGGCCCCCTGCCCTACACGAGCCTGAGCAGGGGCAGCAAGCGGGACCTGCAGCCCAGGCTCTCTGCCACAGACCTGCGTATTTGGGCAGAGGGGATTTTTAATAGATTTTTTTTAAGCATGGATGCAGGAGGCAATTGCTAAAGCAAAGGGCTGCTCTCTTTTCTCCCAGCATTGGTTAGGGTTTGCAAGTGCCTCTTGTTGCTGAGATCCAGGATGCCGTGAATGGCCAGGCAGCACCCTGGGGAAACCCCATCTTTTCACCCCAAAGAGCAAAGTCCCCATGACTTGCCTGCTGCTGTCTGCATGTAGCCAGCCAGGGTGCAGACTCGCCTCTCGCAGGCTCCGCTGGGCAGCAGGACAGCGACGATGGCCAGCAGCGAGCTGAGGGCCAGCAGGGCACAGCCGCCCACACACAGCACGGCGCTCGTCTGAAAGGACACACAGGGCTGTCAGCGAGGTGGTCCACCACCACCGTCCCCGCGACACCTCCCCACGAATTCCCCCTCTTGAAGTGAGAAATGCGGCCCTGTCGTGGGCGGCTTCTCCCACCCATTCCCTTCCACCTTCTGCTGCTTAAATTCACTGTTAAGTCTTGAGCCCACGGTTCACCCATCACCTGGTCTCAGGGGTTATTAGCATTCGGGCTATGGTGATAATAGCAAATGTATTACATGCATGAAGGGCTACATCACTAATACAAGTGCCATTAGATGCCTGCAACGCGTGTCAGTGCCTCCGCTGAGAGCCGAAATTTATCTTGTGACGGCACCCGCCCCTGCAAGCCTGGCAATTAGAAGGTATTTTGCCAATGATGCTCCACGGCAGGGAACCTGCTGCTGCAAAGGTTTCATTGCAGCCAGCCTCTGCCGACACGGCAGGCTGCTCCCACCCCCTAGCCCAGCTCACCTCCAGCAGCCCCGCCGGCTTTTCCCTGCAGCGGGCTGTGTCTTTGATTTAGCCTCTTTTGCAACAAAACTGGGTCGTTTGGGGCTGTGACTCAAACCCAGCTCATGCTGTGGGATGACGCTTTGGGGTGCCGGAGGCTATAGGAGTGCCTGGTGGGCAGCGTTTCCCCAGGGGCTGGCACAGTGCGGAGGGGCTGTGAAAGGGGAGGCCAGCACAGCAGCCCCTCTCCCCCTGCCATCACCCGGCCAGGGTGGAAGCAGTTTTGCTATTTCATATTCTGGCCATAAGATGCAAACTGCATCAGCATCTAAAAGCGCTAATTTACGGCAAAACAGCTCGCCCTTGGATACGGGCACCCGACTGCTGCACTGTTGGTGTTTCTGTCCCCATTGCAGGTGGCATTTCCACCTCTGCCAACGGGATGGCACTGGCAGTGAGGAGGTCCCTATACCAGCAGGGACACGTGCCAGCCCAGGCAGGGGCACGGTGTGGCCAGGGATGGTGAGGGGACCCATGATGGGTGCCTCGTCCTCCAGCACCCAGCTCGTGGCAGCCTTCAAACAGCGCGATGGCACCTCGGTCCCGGCATTGCAGCAGCCACGTCAAGTCCTGTCATTTCACAGCATTTCACGGCAAATTCTGCAAAACGCTGCTGGCTTTGGTGAGTCACCCTGCAGTAACTCAGTCTTGGCTCCCTAAAGCAGTGCAGCTGTAAGACAGGTCTCGGCCCCCTTTTCCAAATAACCTGTGCAGGAGCTGCCATAAGGAGCTCAGGTCCCACCTCCACTCGCCCTTGTCCAGCCCTCTCACCCTGCTGACACGTTCTGGTTAGAAATGCACAATTTTCCTTTTTTACTTTTCCCCCTACATTTGAGCTTTTGGGCAACCACGGTTACTATAGGAACAAACCCAATATATGTTTCTGTTTGCTTCCCCTCACCAAAGAGGTTACAAATCAGGAGTAAATTATCTGCTAAATGCATGTTATGCTGCAGGAACCACAGGCAGGCTGAGCAGGGGAAGAGGAATTGGCTCTACCCTGTGATGGCTTTGGGGGCTCCAAGCAGCTAAAAAACCCCTCCCAACCCTCCAGCACTAATGGTGCTGCCCCATGGGTCTGGCACTGCCCTACATCTACCTGCGTTATTTATTGCCGAGCTGTTTTCTAGCAGCTGGACTGGCTGATGCCGTGGGGGCAGAGCCGCTGCCTGCACGGTCCTGCCGGGGAGCTGCCGCCACTCCAAAAAGGGACACGCCGGTGCTGGCGAGGGATGGGCCAGGGGAGCACGGGTGCTGCCCCGACACCCTGGTGTGAGCGCTTCCCCTGGTGCTGTGCAGTGATTAGAAATCAGCATCTTATTTATAGCCTATTTATACACCACACAGGCAATGCAAACACTGTCCCGGCAATAAATTAATTCCTGACATGCAACATAAAAGGCACAGCCATGCAAACAGCTACCAAGAGAAATGGAGAGGCTGTTTCGGCAGGGACTGTGGCAGCAGGGGTATCTGCTCCTCTCCGGTGCCTTCCACGCCACAGAGACCCAAAGAGACGAGTGCTGCTTCAGGGCAAAACAGAGGCAGTTGGGACACCCCCGGCAGGGACCAGCCCCTTGCCCCGTTTGTACCCCGGGAGGGACCCACGGGGTTTGGGGTGGCATGGGTGACCCCATGGCGCAGACACCCTCCCAGCCTGTGGCCCCATGGGGAAAGCACCCGCAGCCCTTGCTCCCCACCGCTCCCACGGCAGCAGCGCGGCGAGGAAGTATGGACTCATTAAAAAAAAAGGATTACTCTGCCTGGCATCTGAATTTCACCTTCCACCCGGCAACATGCAAAACCATCCTCCTTTGTGAGGACCATTAATTATTTAGAGCGATGAATTTTTCAGCAGAAAGGGGTCTTGTGAAGCAGGCTTTTTCCTCTCTCATCTGAAGCATATTATTTTTAATTATCTAGGTTCTTCTTAATTACGGTAGCGCAGATCCCCTAAAAACTCGCAGCTCCTGCTGGAAACAACCTATGAGCCGCTCAGGCTGCTAATCCCCGCAGAAAGGTGCCAAGGTGTTTTTCAGGACATAGCACCAAGAAAAAAGGCACAAACAGGATGGGTGCAGGTGAGTGTTACACTGAAAGAAGAGCTGGGTCTGGTTTGGGTCGGGCTATCAGGGTTCATACAGGCGGCACCAAGACTGCGGGGTCCCGGGGCCGGCAGCACCCTGATGTGCACGGTGGTGGCCAAAAACCAACCAAATCCAACCAGGCCTTGGCAAAGGGAACTAAGGTCTCATTTTGAATAAACGCGTTAAAATTCACGTGGGCAAAAGGCGTAGGTAAATAGTGAGGTTTGTTTTCTGCCACGTGGGCCAGGGATGCTGAGCCACTGAACAGCTGCCGGGCAACTCTGGGGGCGGAAGGGGTAATGCAGCTGAGCGGTTTTGGGGCACAAGGGATGGCAGCGGCACAGCTGCCCCAAAATAGGGGGCAATAGGGAAAGGCACGGGACATTTCAGGACAGATTGCAAGAGACCCTGTTGCAAGCCGGAGGTCTTAGTCTGGCTTCTGCGTTATCCTGGCATGCAATGGCCAGAGCTGCTTAAACACAAGGTGTGAACTTCTTTCCCTAACGCATTGGCATTACCTGCCAAAACACCGGATAAGCTCTTGTAAAACAGAAATTTTGCTTTTGTTGTAACCTTTCCAGGGCCTTGGCTGGGAGTTATCCCAAGTGCTCCTGCCCTGTACTGGAATCGCACCTGCAGATCAAACAGCCGCTTCCGAAGAAAAATAAGGCTTAAGTTTGAAGAAGTCCGTGGAGCAAAGGTATCAAAGAGTAGCAGCTAAAAATGCTCTCCTTCCAACTGTGCAGCACCTCCCTCTCTCCCCCCTGTTTGTGCCTGTTGCATCTTGAGCGGAAAGGAGAGGATGCAGGAAACAGGATGCAAAGGCTGAAACCCAAAAATAGACGCGGGGTGGGGGGGAGAACAACAAACGGGATGCATCGAGGCCGTCTGTGAGAGCCCAGCTCAAGGCTGGGGCAGGAAAAAGCCCATTCATCACAGCAGAGAGCACAGCTCCCAGTGCAAAACCGGCCAGGGAGAAGCGGGCCCTGGCTGCCCGGTGGGCTGCCTCTCCCCAGGCATCGCAGACCCTCGTCCGCACCAGGGGAGATCCCCCCGGGGAGCCCAGCAGCCCGGGGCTGTGAGCTATCCTGCCTCTGCCGCGCTGGGAAAAGACATAAAACCGTGTCAGATTTTCTGCTCCCACTCCCAGGGAGATTAATTGTTTATCCCCAAACAAATTAATAGTCCCCTGGTGGGACTGTAAATATGCCTTTATGTAGCGTAATAAATTCCGATTAACAATCCCCCACCCATTATTTTAATATTTTACAGGTCTGACACGCGCCATGGCTATGCCATTCACTAAGCAATAAATCTGCTGAAGATGCTGTTTCATTCACCAAAAAAATCAAAATTAAAATGTCACACAATGACCATCCTGGGAAGAATCACTTAATATCCCTAATGAAAATTTTTAAAAAGTTAACCCACCTTTTGAAGCCAGCATCCATGATCTTTACAGTTTAAAGTGAAGAGGGCAAAGGGAGGAAAAAACTGTCCGGTCCAATGACTTAGTGCTGAGAAATGGTACCCGGTGTTTGGCTTGGCGGAGATAAAACAAATTGGCAAAGCTCCTGCCATCGCGTCCTGTGCACTGGGTCACACCACGATGCACGTTAGTTTATTAACGCAATTTATTAAGTGGAGCTTGACCACCCCCGAGAGCTGCCATCCCAGATGGGCCCTGTGGTACCCGGAGCAGTAGGCTGAAGGCAAGGTTACAGACTGCTTGGGTATTTCAGCCCTGCTGAAATGCTTAAGCATCTTTGCAAATGGCGGCAGAAAAAAAATAGCCTAAACAATTAGGAAATAAAGCCATGGGCTGAGAGAGAGTGAAGGTCACAGAGTGTCTGGCTTTCTGGGGGTGTCTGTTGAGGCAGAAAAGGACTCAGAAACCTCAAACAAGCTGGGGAAAAAACTGGCTGTAAAAGCAACTGTAAGAGAAGAGGGGGCAAAATTAATCAAACCATTCTCTTTTCTTACATTCGGTCCCTTGCCATCAGAGCTCTGTGTGATTAAATATTCATTCAGGGAAGATGTTTTGGGGTTAAACTGGATAGGGCTGTACCTGGAGAGGCAGGAACCAAACAGACACCAGGGTTTTTAACCTTGTTAAAAAAAAAATAAATCAGCACTGGACGGTGGTGCTGAGTGGGGACCTGGGGTTTGGGATTTGCAGCAGTGCTGGCAAGGACCCGAGAGGCCACACCAGGGGCTGATGCCGGGAAGCGGATGCAGATGTTGGCAGCTGGGTCTGGCTCTGCTGCATGGCTCGAGATGCCCCTGGCCAGGCTCCTGGTAGAGGAGGAGTGGTTGCCACCGTTGTTGGAGGGCAAATAAAGAGGGCTGGAAAGGATCAGTGCAAATACTCAGACCGGTATTTATCTGCAGGGCAGCAGCGGCGCTGGAGCAGCAAAGCTGCCTCCTCTCCACCCCAGTGCCCAACGGGGTCCCTGCGTGCCCCTGCGCCCCATGAGTCGCTGCCACCGGCACCACGTGGCCACGAGGTCCTTCGCTCCTCGCAAACTGTCCCGTGAGTTTTGCTGGACCCCAAAACCCCTGTTTTCATCCACACCACACTGGCGAGACTGCCCTGCACCCGAAACAGCAGTGCCTTCTCCTTGGGCAAAGGCACAAGAGGAAATCTTGGTTAACACCAGGAATATCCACCTGGGCACAAGAGAGGCGCCTGCCTCTGCAGGAGACGCTGCGTGCGCAGGGGTGGGTGGATCGAGCCTCGCAGCTTGTTCATATTTCCCCCACACAAGTCACAGAAACAAACATCCGCCATCTGGTCGGCATTAAAGCGACGGCCAGGAAGAGGATCCCACACGTCCTCGTCTTCTCCTCCCCAGCAATTACCTTCCTTTAGACGCCATCTGAGAGCTTTCCCCTTCCTATTTGATCTTCCCTCTCCATCCTGCTCCCATGCAGATGCTATCCCCCGCCCAGCAGTGCTGGGAAGTGCCCGGTGTCATCTGATGGGAATGGTGGGAGCGGGTCCAACCTCCCCAAACCAGCCCGGCAGTAACACAGAGCCCCAGGTGTGATGCTGCTGGGGAGGTGGCTGATGTCTCAGGGTCCCCTGAGCCAGGGTGTTTTGGGCTGGGGCACAGGGACACAGAGGAGGCAAGGAGGCTCCAGTCCTCATTTCTTCTCCTTCAAATGAAGGATTTGGTTGATGGGGACCTGCCTGCGCTGCAGCACGCACAGGGGGTACTTCTCCTCAGCCCAGATTTAGCTGCTCACGCACAAAATTCAGCAAAAAAAACCAAAACCCAGACACAGCCCAGCCAGTCCTGGCCTTCCAGGTAACTTTCCCACTTCTAAGCTAATCAGGGTATTCAACACAAACATCAGAGGGGTTAATATCCAAACTGATTCAAGGAAAAAAATGTATTTTTTTAATTAGGGAGAAAATAAGAGACAGATAATATGTCTGATGAATTACGGCTGTCTTTCTTCCAGTGCCATTGCATCTGGGGACGCTGGAAAGCAGTTCCTAATGGCACTGCTTTATCTAAAAGGATGATGGATAGTGGTGAAAGAGAAAAAAAAACGGGAAAAAGTAAGACATTAGCACATCAATGGTGTGCCTGTAACCTCCATCAAGGGATGCGAACCAACTCAATGAAATTTTAATTAGGCAGCAAGCAGTGCGCTGTCGCCGGGTACCAGATCAGACCTTCTTACCCGCACTCTGTTATTATCCTTCCTTGGGATAAGCCCTTTCCTGGCGCTGGCAGCAAAGCTGGGCTCATCATCTTGGGCCGGGGAACGCCCCACAGGTCACAAAGCTCTCCCATCTGCCTTTTCCTTACAAAGCCAGTGGAGAGGAGCCTGAAGGGAGTGGGACTTGCAGCCTCAAGAGGATGGAGGGAATGTCCCACCATCAAAATGTCCCTGCCGCGTCCCCACCACCCTGAGGCAGACTCTGCTCTGGGCTCTACAAAAGAGAAATGCAGTGTTCAGCCCCAAATGTCTCTGATGCGCCCAAGTGATGCCCTCCCCAAGGCGCAGGGTTCAGGACTCCCTGTTTGTCCAGCAGGTTTGTGGGCAGGTGACCCAGCATGAACCAGTCATCACTGTCACGAGCGGCCACGTCTCAGCTAAGCCCCAGCTGCTGCCCAGCCCCTGGCCCCGCAGCCCAAGCAGCGACGCCGTGGCTAATACCCACCTCTCCTCGCCTTTGTTTAAGCAAAGCAGCTTCCGTCTCCTGTTGAGAGCAGAGTTGATAGAAATAATCCCGAGAGCAGCCTGTCTGTATTTTCAATCAACTTGACCTTCCACGGCCCACCCGTAAGCTGGACCTGTCTCAGCACCCATTTCAGCCCAGCTTAGTGGTGAGCGGTTCGCTGGTCAGCGAGCCCTGCTTATGGTTTGCTCCTCGGGCACTGAAGCATGGGGCCAGAGCCCAGGAACTACAGGTTTCCCCAACACTGGGTATTTTCCGTTCTATTAATGTAGGTCAAAAAACGCTGGGTGGCTAATGAAAGGAGATAAAGTCTACTGCAAAGTAATATGCATAAAGAGGAAGACGGTGATTTCAAGAATTGCTGAGTGCTTACACCTCTTGCCAAGGTTGCATAAGTGCAATTAAAAATCAAACTGACTGGTAGACAGAGTAAGCCGGGAAGGATCTGCTCTCTTGGGAAGTTCTTAGGATGAGGAGCTAAAAGTTGATTTTCCGATAATCCCAAATTAACACGGTGGCCTGATACACGGCCCCCAGAGGTAGAGCAGACTCTGCCCAAGAGCCAGTCTCGCATGTGGCTCCCTGCTTGGGTCACATTGCAAGCTGGGAGCTCCCAAAACGCTCAGCTCTCCCTTGTGCCAGAGCTTGTGCTAGAAGAGGGGCAACAGATTTTTCCAAATATCTTCCCATCTCCCCGAGCACCCCACGTGCTTTTTCACTGGGAATAGGGCTGCATAGCTCCGCAAATCTGACCCCAACAGGCAAATCTCAGATTAAACCAGGAGCCCAGTGCTGAACTGACACAGTGAGAAACCGGCAATGAAGGTTTATGAAACCTTTCAGCATTTTCTAATAATGCTGGGTTATTAGAAATAAAAGGGTAAGCAGGTTTACTGTACATTTTCACTAGGCTGAATCTTTTCAAGTCCTTCTCTGGGCAAAAACCCAGGAAAGACCCACTCAGGGAACTCCTGGGGCCCTGTAAAGCCTTCCCCCCCTGTCCTGAGGAGGTTATTTTGTGCTCTGCTTCAGCAGGGCATCACTGACTTCATAGGCAAATGGTCCATGTGGTTTTAACCTGAATACCATGGGCTGATCAGCTTCTTTGTTATTTTAGATTACATGCTTGGCAAAGCCTGAAAATAATTGGAGACTATCTGGAAAAATAAAAATAGAAATTTGAAATGAAGCAGCACTAGCTTCCGAAGTGCAGCATTGAGACAGGAACCCATGAGCCAAATGCTCCCACTGAAAGAGAAAATAAATTAGCTCAGGATAAAGCACTACTTTGCACGCACACATACGCACACAGGGATCTGGCACCAAAAGAAGAAAAGTAGTGAGATGCGATGAAGCAGCTCAGAGCTCAAAAGCTCACCTGTTCTTCCCAGCTCTACCAGTTGGCCTCCCAAGAGCAATCCCCTCTCCCCACGGCGCCTGCACCCCTCGGGATGCCCCTCACCAGCCCTCACAGCTCCAAGTCCTCCTGCAATGGATCCTCCATTAATTGTCCGTGTAAGGGCCCCGCTCATAAATTGGCTGTCCTCCTGGGCAATATCTCCATCACCACCCTCTCTCCTCACCTGGCTCCAGCCAGACCCTCTCCAGTTTCCATCAGCTCCTGCAAGGTCTCAGTGTGCACTAGAGGAGGCAGCCTGGCCACAACATCTCCAGGTGTCAGGGATATTTTATGATATTCCACCCCATCAAATCACCATCATGATGCTGAGCACGGTGCAAAGCCCCAGCAGCCTGAGCACTGACAGGGTTAAATTAAAGGTACCCGTGATATTAGAGAGCTGCAAAGTAATTATGAAAGGAAGCAGAAAAAAGCCAGCAACTCTAAGCAGACATGAAGGCCCTCTTAAGAGAAGAAAGGCATGTTAATTAACCTCTAGACATGATTCAAAGCATCATTTGTAGCATGATTAACATAATCCCCCAAGTACAAACACACAACTGGCATTAACGATCATTTGCAGGGCTGAACACTCCCCCACCCCTTCATCAAATCGGCACATTGGAAAGGGGAAACATTTGAAACCCGGTAAGCGCCTGTGCGCTGCAGGTGGGCATCCTCCCCAGCTGTGCTCTCGGCATCCCCCCAGGTGTGCCGTGAGCATCCTCCCCAGATGTGCTCTCAGCATCTTCCCCGGGTATGCCGTCAGCATCCTCCCCAGATGTGCTCTCAGCATCCCCCCCAGATGTGCCACCAGCTTCACGCTAGAAGAGCTCCTGATCCCCATGTCGGCTTTTGCTTCCTTTGCCCCCCATAGCCACAGCTTCACACCCTTCTCGCCAGCCTCCGCCACTTCAGCAAAAAGCTGGTGGCTGTTTTCAAAAGCTGCTAGATTCCCGTCCACGTTAGGCTCTTGGCTTTCATTTAAAGAAGGAGCTGCCCATAAGATTGCTTGAAAGATTGGAAATGAATGTCACAAGTCCTGAAAGCAAAGAAAAAAGAGCCACGATTTCCCCATCTCTCCAAAAAGGAGAATCTCCTGCGTGAACTTGCAGACGGAGCTCACAGCACTCAGCTCC
Organism: Mycteria americana; assembly: GCF_035582795.1. Taxonomy (NCBI): domain Eukaryota; kingdom Metazoa; phylum Chordata; class Aves; order Ciconiiformes; family Ciconiidae; genus Mycteria; species Mycteria americana. The sequence continues at coordinate 4,819,974 of NC_134379.1, read as the reverse complement.
CCCTGTCCTGAGCACCGAGGCGTGCGGGTTCGGAGGGCTGCTCATGCAAGAAAGCCAAAGCTGTTGCCTGCCTTACCAAAGCTGTCAGGGATATTTTATTATATTCCACCCCATCAAATAACCATCACAACAGGTATTCTCACCCTCATCATGGCAGAAAGCTGGCAGGGGAGCACTTTCCCCTGAAAGAGACTGCACTGTTTGTTGTTCATTAATTATTTGGGTGGCATTAATAAAGGCGACAAGAGTGTGTCAACAAAATCCCCTGTAAACTCCACTCGGTACCCTGATATTATTCATTCCTACCGCAGCCCAAGCTCAGGAGCTCAGAGGCTTTGCATTATGTTATATTCTGGATCTAAAGTCTTTTCAGAGGCTGTTCGATGGCTGAGGCTGTGAGTAGCTGAAGCTTGTTCAAATGAGTCACTGCTGGGCTTCATTCTTATCTTTAAAGTTTGTTATTACTTGGAAGTGTTTATCTGAATTACGTTTGCAAAAACATCTGAACAAAGGCCAGCTTCTGGAAACAACAGCATTTTTGCACGTTTATATATAAATAGGAAGGATTTTATGCAGCTGGTTCTTTTCTTTGCAATTCACAGTATTTGTCTTTAATGACCGTTTTAAGGACCGTGATGGGATTTAAGCAATCGCACGCAGACCTGGCGTCCTGGGAGAGGTAACAGCGCAGCTTCACGGCAGGCTGAGAAATTCAGCTACTGACACCCATTGTGCCAGGCACAGCCACGACCTCTCAGGGGTTTAGCCCTCGTATTGGGATTTCTGCAATACAGCGACCCGGAGCAAATCAGAGCTCGTACGTTTTGAGCAGCGGTAGTGAAATCACACTCACAACCTCAGGGTAAGAAGCTAAGAATAAAAGGAAAGGAACGGAGAGGAGGAAGAAAGGGCAGGGGCAAGCGGGCGGCGGGATGCTGGGGCCAGGCTTTGTGCGGTCCCCGCGCACACCCAGCGGGGACGGGCGGCTCTTTGTCACACCAGGACACCACAGCAAGCCCAGGCCCCATGGGGCGAGCGGGGAGGCCTTGGCCTCCTTCCTCCCAAAACCTGGCAAGGGCATCACCCTGGGCTGGACGGGCAGGGGAGCGGCCGCAGTCCCCCTCATCCAGGCTTGATTTCTGGATCAAGTTTCAGCCACCCGTCTGCTCCTGTCCTAGCAAACTCAGCCGCCAAGCGATGCTCAATGCCCGGCTGGGGAGCACCAACGCTCTCTTGTTTCTCCCCCGACTCCCTCCCGCACGCCCACGCAGGAGCTCGCCTGGGCACATCGGAGGGATTTGAGGCCCCGGCACGGCCGGGAGTCCCGGCAGGGCAGGTTGGTCGGGTCAGGCCTGCGGCACCGCTGGGGCCACGGCCCGGACGTACACCGCGGCCACACTCGGGCTGCACTGACTGCCACACCGGCACAAAGGGACCCGGCAGGTTTCTGTGCAGCATCCCAAGCGTAACGGAACATCCCAAAAAGAGATGCGGCCCCACGGGGACCACGGGACACCCAGGGGGTGCTGAAGGGGTGCTGAGGGGCAGGACACGGGGGATGCAGGGGACGAAAGAGATGCTTGAGAGCAGCACGGGGGGATGCAGAGGATGCTCGGGGGCAGAGTGGGGGATGCAGGGGATGCCCGGGATTCTCAGGGCAGGACAGGGGTGCTGGGGCAGGTCTGGGGGACGGGATGAGAGGGGATGCTGGGGAGCCTGGGTCAGAACGGGGGATGCTAGGGTGATGACAGGGGGACCTTAGGGACGCGAGGAGGACAGAGAGATACTGGAGAGTCTGGGGCAGGTCTGGGGGGATGTGGGAGGGATGATGGTGGGGAGGAGGGTGCTGGAGAGCCCGGGGCACGTCGGGGGGATGCCGGGAGGTGATGGGGGCACACCGGGGAGCCCAGGGAAGGTCAGGGAGGATGCCGAGGAGGTGATGGGGATGCCGGGGAGCCCAGGGAAGGTCGGGGGGATGCCGGGGAGGTGATGGGGGATGCCGGGGAGCCCAGGGAAGGTCGGGGGGATGCCGGGGAGGCGATGGGGGATGCCGGGGAGCTTGGGGCATGTCGAGAGGATGCCGGGGAGCCCGGGGGGGGTGGGGGTGGGAGCCGCGGGGGGGGGGGGGAGGCGCTCACCTGCCAGGAACCGGAGGGGATGTCTCCGAAGCCGCCGGGGCCGGCGGAGCCGTGGCAGCCGCGGGGCGGCCCGGCGCAGCGCCAGAGCAAGCCGAAGCCGGAGGCGGCGCGGCCGGGCGGCAGCAGCCAGGCCGGGGAGAGGAAAGCGGCGGCGCAGGCGGCCAGGAGGCCGGCGGAGAGCAGCGCCCAGAAGCAGCCGACGCCGCTGCACATGGTGGGCCGGCGGGGCAGGGAGCCCGCGCCCCGCGCCGCCCCCGCGCCCGCCACCGGCACCGGCACCGACAGCATCGGCGGCGCCGCAGCGCGGCCGCGCAGCCACCGCGGCGCGGGGCGGCCGGCGGGGCCGGGCGCGGGGCCGGCAGCGCTGCCCGCGCCCCCTGCGCGCTGCCTGCGCGCTGCCTGCGCGCCGCCCCCCCCTCCTCCCCGCGGGGCGCGGCTGAGGCCGGGCGCGGTTGCGACACCCGCGGCGGACGGGGGTGGGGGGGGGGGGGCGAGTCCCGGGGCGGGGAGGGGGGGGGGAGCGGGGCCCCCCTCACCTGCCGCACACGTTTTGGGGTCTTTTACGGCGTTTTCCCCGCCCGGCTGCGGAGCGGCCCCTAAAGAGTCCTTTTATTCCTGCCGTTATCGCCAGTATTGAACCCCCCTCCCAGGCGTCCGCAGACGCGATGCTGCGGCTCCGCGGCTGCAGCCTTCCCGGACGGGGACACGCGTGGGGGCTGCGGGGAATTTCTCGCAGCCCGGGTGTCACCGCGGGGGTGTGCGTGCGTGTGTGTGTGTGTGTTTGAAAACGCAGGCACAGCCCCCGGAGACGCGCCGGGGTGCACGGCCCCGCTCCGGGAGATTTCTCGCTCGGGGTCTGCTCGCTCGAGCAATCTTAATTTTATCCTTTAATCTCGTGGGTTTCTCCGCGGAGTGTCAGAGGCAGGGCGGAGAGCCGGGCAGAGCGGCTGCCCGGGGATTTGGGCTTACTTTAGGTATAAAAGCTGCGCCTCCCAGCGCAGATGAATTGTTTTTGTAACAGTCATTCCGAAACTTCATGGATCAGCCAGGTTTTATTCCTGTTAAACCTCCCGGTCGCTTTGCAGCATGAATTGATCTCTTCTGCTCCTGCCTCGCAGATCTTACGGGGTTTTCTCCATCTCCAGAAGCTCGGCTGTCCCCCCGAGCGGTACCCACGTCCACCAGCCGCAAGCCAAAAGAGGCGGATCCTTTTTTAAATATAGCAAAAAAATATATTTACCCTGCCCTAATGTCCTCAGGCGGCTTTCAAGCACTTACTGCCGATACCGCTGAAACAGAGCTAGAGGTATTGGGCAGCTTTTGGGAAAAAAAAAAAAAAAAAAAAAAAAAAAAAGAGCTTTCCCTCCAGAGCCGGGGTGCCTTGGTCGGTGTTTTAATCGCAGCCCTCGCAGAGGGATGGCTCAGAGCCTGCCGGAGCGGGGCTTTCCTGCTAAAATCCGTGCAGAGCCTGGGAGCGCAGAAGCCGGGGGCTTGGCACCCCCTCCTGGTGTGCGCCCAGACTGCCGGCGGGCGGGACTGGGCTGCTGGGCACCCGGGGCTGCCGGAGAGGAAAGTGGTGGGCAAGTAATTTGCACTTTGAATTCACGGACTAAACATCCGGGATAAAATGCTGCAGTTATGTCTGAGGGCAGCGTTTGAGCTTCACGGGGATGGGTCTTCTTCTTGCATTTAGAAAGGTTGTGCGTGCTTGTTGTCCCGTAACTTCCAGGAAAGTTTTGAAGGGACAAAAAAAATCACACTTGGCCTTGACTTTTTCCGCTATCCCTGGTTTGCAGAAATACTGTCGTGTGCTGCATCACTTCTCGTACTCTTTGAGGCATTTGGAAAAAACAAAAGGGAAAAAAAGCATAAATGGAGAAACGCAGAAAAGGGTTTTAAACTAGATTTTTTTGTTTTAACTTGGTTTTATTCAAGTATTTATGACACCATCAATAGCCAAGAATTTGGGAAAAAAACACTGTGAATTGGAGAAAGGTCATCTGAGGTGAGTCCCACACAACGCTGGCAATACCACCTGGACAGACTGGAGGGAGGAATGGTCCGGTTTGTTTTCAGTAAATCGGAATAATTCCAGAGTGGCACGGAAGCTCTGCAGCAAAGGCTGTGAGGAACAGCCTGCAGCAGGGTCGGGCCTGGGGAAAAGCTGCAGCAACTGCTGCAAGGGCTTTTGTCTTTCCCATGCCTGTGCTGCTGCTCAGCGCTCCCTCCCCAGAGCTCAGATGCCCAGAGAGCGTCAGCAGCGGGTCACCGACACAGCTCTTTCTGCTGGGACTGAGGGGGGTTTTTTCCCCCTCAATTTGTCCTGTATTACACTTCAAGGTTCACGTTTTTACCCACCCACTGAGAGTCAGACAGAAACCCCTCGCCCCTTACTTGTGCCCAACCACCAGGCACAAAGGAACAAACCTTCCTCCTTGGGCGTGCACTCAGTGGAAGGAGACAAGGAGGGATTACCACGTTTTAATAAAAATCAGTTAATTTTTTTGCCAGGCTGGGACGTGGGATAATTCCCTTCTTTGAAATCCTCAGCACAGGTGAGAAGCCAGTACCAACCCTCCCGTTCCCATTAAGGCTAATGGACTGAGGTCAGCCACATCCAAATTTGCAATGAATTTTATGTGTGCATGCAGCCACTTGTTTTCCCATTAAAAAAAAAAAAAAAGAGAAAAATACAAGTCTGTAATTGAAGCTGCTGCAATTGCAGTTTTGGAGCACCCCTACAGCTCGCCCAGCATCCTGCCGTGCACGATTGTATGTATGTGCTGCATCTCTCCCACTCTCCCCCACCATTAATTCTTAGATTCTTAGTGATTAGTATTTGTATTGCTTATTCTGCAAGTTCGTCTAAGATGTCTGATTATTTGTTTGAATTAATATTATATAATTTTTTTAACAATGCTAATGGAAATGTTTAGAATATATGATTTTTACACTTGTAGTGTGTTTCTGTACAAAGGCATCTTTGACTCCTTATATATTTTGGACATTATGATTGATTCCAGAGTAAGATCTAGGCTGTTAAAGCCCATAGATATATAGTTTTTATTATTTGTATTCCCAAAGTAGAGAGAAATCTATATAGATAATAGAATCCCAGCATCATGTAAATACATGTAAATAAATGAATAGGCTGTCCCAAAGATGTGAGAAATGGCAATGGCCTGTAACGTGGTTTGTTACATTTGTGTTTTTCTGAATGCTGTAATTGAGCAGAGCAGTTCCCTGTGATTAATTATCTGAGTCAAAGATGCCAAGCTATCAACAAAGTCTTGTTCTGCTTTATTAATTCTGTCCAAACAAGAGCATCCCATTTAGACCTTTTTGAATATTAAAATTTGTTTATTTTTCTAGCTATGGACAGGGACAAATCACCAGGCAGTGAGGCTTTTTTTTCCTTTGAATATTTTAATTTAGGGAGGTGTCCCCCAGCTTCTCTGATGTTGGCCAGCCTATGTCCTGAAGTCATATTTCAACTGATTGCTCAGTTAATTAAACTGTCACGTTCTGTTAAAAACTCCAGAACCTGATGTTATTCGTGCTTCCAGTTCAGATCTCCAGGGTCCAAGGCTGAGTGACTAACTGTGGATTGGAGCTTCAGCCCTTCTGCACATTCCCAAAAAGGGGAGAAAATTTCAGTTGAGGAAATGTAATTCATGCCAAACATACTTGTAGCTTGAGGTTTCATCAATTATCTAGAATCTGATGCAAAGATAATTGAATTATCCCAAAGACTTTGACAGGTTGGATGAGATTTTTGGAAAAGAAGCTGCTGTTTGAAAATTAATTGCACCATAGAAGGTCTTCCTCATCGAGTGTGAAGGGGGATGCCTACAATTTACCCACCCCAGAATCACGTTGCCAGCTGGCCAGGTTTCTGACAGCCTCGCCTTTCCGATGGCAGCAATTGTAATTTTGCAGCTGGTAATGCAGTCTCGGGAGACTGCGTGTCCCAGCATGAAAGGGTCCACTCTGCTTGAAGCAGCTATGCATAGCTAAATAAACCTGTTAGAAAACATGCCTGCTTCTACCACTGCTCAGCCAGAGGAGCAACATCAGCCGGGACCGATGGGCTTGGCAGTGGAAAGAAGATCAAGCAGTGTGGAAGGTCAGAAAGAGAGTCTGGAATACAGACCCCCTTGGGAATTTTACCACAAACTGCAACTTAAGACAGCCTGGCAGACCAGGACTCCGTAGTACATTGAATCCCGCTTCAACCCCAACATATACATTGAAACCTAAAGCTGGATCTGCAAAACAGACCCTTCAACCACACACAGTTACATGGAACTAAGGAGAAATCTGTGTGCAGTATACTGGAGAATGGGACTGGCTGTATTATGGCTCTCTTTAGACTGCCAGTTATTATGCATGTTTGTAGAGGACTGGGTGCAAACTTTTTTGACAGAAGATTTTAATTTAGTGTTCCCTAAGTGAGTCATCCCGTTCTTTCACATTTGCTCACCTTTTGAATATTTTAGTCTATTACCAGTCTCTTAGGTTATGTGCCAATTAAATAATTCCATTCATTATGCAAAAAACATATATAATAGTTCATTATCCTCAAACCAGCCTCTGGGCACGTGTACAAAAATGTATCAAAGAGCATCAGTTAACAAAAATAATATCAAAAGAGAAAATGCAGTTGCTATAGGGTGTCGATCAGCTGCAACATCCTGCCCAAGAGATGGCTTCATCTCAGCCCTGAAAAGATCCCCATGTACCTTTTATGCAATTTACAATTTATGAGTCTTAATTACTGAGTGTTTGTAAAGAGCTTTGGAACACTTGGATGAAAGATGTTGCAGAAATCTATGTAATGATTATTAATTCCATAATTTTCTCATGGCTCAGCACCACCAGCAGGACAGTTACATCGCAGAGGGATGACACTGCATCGATCCATCGTGACAGGGGATGTAAGAGGCAGAACTGCAGCTGCCTCCTGCGGTCCCTGCACCACCTGCAGGATTTGTTTCGGGACCCTCGTGGTGTCTTGCTAACTGGGCCCCATGGGTCAAGGTCCTGGGGATCAAGCCCAGAAATGTCGTGGCATAAAAGAGCTTGAAGAGGAATTGGGCTGAGGGTTACGTGTTTGGACAGCTAATTCCTGTTCACCGGTATGGAGTGCCAAAGCCCACGGGAAAGCAGACATGGTTTGTGTTTCTTCCATGCTCACCGTCGCTGGAGTTCGTTGCTCTCAGCTGGCTCTCCAGCATTCACGGGAATTTCAAAGGCATGAGGTTTGCTGCACGGATCAGGTGTAGCTGTGTGATTTTGGGACAGCTGCTTTCTGGCACCGTGCCTCAGTTTCCTCATACATAAACCAGAATTTATAATAATAGTCTTTATAAAGTGTTTGTAAAGCATTTGTATCATATACTGCTCTTCAGAGATCAACGTAAGCAATGCGTTATAACTACAAACGTCCTTTGTAGCTGAGAAAAGAGAAGATCTGCCTCGGGAGGATGATTAAGAGGATTTTTGTGGCAGGACCCGGGACGCAGACGGAACTGACGTATCGGACACTCTGCTTTCTAGCACCCACGCAGCGTCCCCACATCCTGACCGGTGCTATGCTGCCTGGCAGGGTTTTCTGGTCACACTGCACCAATAACCGGGTAGTTTGCGATGGAATGACAGAGCTGCGGGAAGCGCTGCCGCGTTTCTGGTACCACACGAGTGCACCGACCAGTGCCGCCATGTAACCCACGCGTGGGGGGCGGCTTTCGCCTGCAGGGACCAGGGCCTTGCTCGGACGGGGACCCGTGGCTTGTGGCTGCCTCCATCGGGACTGCAAAGTCCACACACCCCACGCCGGTGCTCAGACAGAGGTGAGGTCTGTCGGGCTGTCACGTCTCCTCAGCTGCAGCCCCTGTGGCCAAAGGGGACATTTTGGGCCCACGTCTCAGAGGTCTCCAGGGTGCTTCACACGGCACCTTGGCTCTTGCCAGTGCTGCCATGCCGCTCCCTCCTGTCCCTCGCTCGCTGTCACCTCTCCTCAGGGCAGGCTGTCACCCTGCGCCCACGGGACGTGCCCAAATTGCCGGGGCGGCCCCAAAACACCTCATTCAAGGCCCTCGTGCCCTCATCCAAGATGGCCGACCACGCCTCACTCCGCCGTGCGTCCCTGGCCCTTATCAAAGATGGCCGCCCCCGCCGTGGACACCCCCCCCGCCCGAGAGCTTCTTGCCCTCATCCAAGATGGCCACCTCGACTCGCGGATTGGCTGGTCTGCCCGACGCCGGGACGGCCATGTTGAGTGAGGCGGGGGCCGCGGCCGCATCCCGTCATGCTTGGCGGCCGCCGGCTGCCCGGAAGAGGGAGCGGGGCGGTTGTTGACAACATGGCGGCCGCTGGCGCCTCCGCGGGAGGAAGAGGCGGAGGGAGAGGAGGCAGCGGGCGGAGGAAGGAGTCTCATTCATAGGGAGCCCGGCTCGCTGCCCTTGCCCCCTCCCTCCCCTTCTTCCCCCCCTCCCCAGCGGCCGCCTCGCCCCCTCCCTGGCACCATGTCCTTCTTCAGGCGGAAAGGTAGGGGGGCGGCGGGCGGGAGGCCCGGGGCTGAGGGGCGGCTGCCGGCTTCGTCCCCCGCACGCCTGCTGGGCCCCGGCCCAGCCTCTCCGGGGACGGCGACCGGGCCCCGAGAGGAAGCTCGGCCCCTGAGGAGCGGGCTCCCCGCAAATGACGGTCAGTCCCGGCACCTCCCGGCCCCGGCGGCGGGGCCCTTTTCCTCCCTCAGGGTTCGGGGAAGAGGTCGGGGGGGCCGGGGCTGCGCGGGGGTCGCCGCCGCGGGGCCTCGGGCTGCGGGCTGCGGTCCGCCTGCCTGTCGGGGCTCTCGCCGTGAGCTCGGGCAGCCCCGGCTGCGGGCGGTAGCGAACGCCGGGCTGCAGGCGCCGTCCTTCCCGGGGCGGCTCTGGGAGCGGCGGTGGCTGCAGCGCTCGCACGGCTTTCCACCCTTCTTCTGTACGGGGGCAATACAGCTTAGCGATTCTGAACCAGGTGGCTTGTGCAGTTAGGTGGAGTGGTATAGAATGTCTGATGCCTCAGGCAGTTTTTGAGCCTCTTTAACTGCTTGCAGAATATTTTTTTCACGATGCTGATATACGTGGTTCTATAAAATATAATAAGCTAAGTATGTTACAGCAGTAGCTAAAAACCCTAGTTGAAAAAGGGACTTATCACACTGAGTTCTTCAGAAAAGCCAAAGGAGTCATTGACAAGGTATTTTATAACATGTTTGTTGATGTTACGAAGCACAAGTTAAGATGTGACATTTAGGACTCCTGAAATATTTATAATATTCCTATAGCACAAATGGATATAGTTTAAATGTGCTTTGAGCATGAAGTGTTTTGAAGGCACTTGTGCTACAGCTTGTGATGAAATGTGGTGTAGTGTGCTTTCAATCTGCACAATATGTGGTTTGAGTGGTTTTTGTTGAAAGTGGCACCTTTTAGGAAGGGCCTCTTGGGAAAGTAGTTCTGTTATCTCGTAATGCTGTAGTTCAAGCAATATGACCATTGCTCTTCCAGCAGTGGCTGATACAGCGCTCTCCTAAAGTATTTCTCGGTTACTAAAGCTCAAAATGTACATCTTGGGAGGCAAGACTGTAAGTTAGGAGGAAAGAACGTATTATCTGAGATGATAATATGTTTTTGCTCTTGACTGGCACATCCTGTTGTAAGCTTGTTCAGCCAAAGTAGCAGCGTCAAAAATTTCATTCTTTGTGGAGGTTAGTGCAGTAATCCTGGAAGAAATGAGTTTAAACTTCTGTTCATATTAGTAGTTCTGAAGATTCTTGAAGACCACTGCAGGTTTTGCAAGTGCCATAATCCTTTTTGAGGTGTTTACATACTAATGTTGAGCTGCAGAATAAAACTTTCATAACTGCTTATAAACTGCTCAAAAATAACTTCTGCTGCTTCGTTGATGAAGAGAATTGTGGAGCTGATGTTCCATCCTGACGCGTAATTGTAGGAACAATGTAAGCTTTGACCAAAACTTTCTCAGGGAGAAAGTAATGAAATGGCTAATTGAGTATCTGTTTGTGTTACTTTGCTTAAAGGACCTTTGGTCAGAGAAGCACAGTCAGAACTAAATGCCCAAGAGGTGCTGTTAAGGAGAGGAGAGAAGTAAGCTTTCATCTGGGTTGTACATAAAATAATATTGTTTTGTATTTCTCCATTTTAGATACTGGCTTTTAGAGATGATCTTAAACTGCAGCTGGGAGAAAAGCAACAAATGAAGGCTTATGATAAAACTCTGTAGACCAGACACATGCAGTCCAAAACCATATAAAAGCATCAGTGTCTTTGGGTTGAAGTATTGTTGTTGGGTAAAAAGAAAACCAATTTTTTAAAGTGCAAACATGTAGAAAAATCTCAAAAATAATAGTGAAATAGTTTTTTAATATGTGCCTTAAAGGTCTAGAAAACTGAGGGTGGATAATACGTTGAGAAATTAAACTATAACAGTTGGACCAGCAGCTGGGGGGCTTGAAGGCAGATTATGAAATTGTTATCAGCGAAAACAGCCAGACTACATGCCCATTCACTGGGCATATCTTGGAAATAACGTACACAGTCCTGCCAGCTGGCCAACCTCTGATGAAGTTACATATTGCTTTTTGTGTACGTACATGCGTGAACAGTTTAGGTTTGTTCGTTCGTGTCTTTCAAGATGTGAATTACAATTCTCAAATATCACGTGGCCAGCTTGCGTTGGTTTGATGCGTTAACTGCTTTGTGAATGGATTTGCTACTGGAAATTCTCACAAACTTTTAGTCCTCGGTCATCATGTACCGCAGTTATCTCTCTGGCTTCACACAGATACCAAGTGACATCCGTTTTTTGAGGAAAGTGAAAGTAAACTCCTTTACTGAGACTTCACTCTCTAAAATTTGGTCTTGTCACATACGGGAGTTTTCTTTTGTCCCCTGCTGTTACTTCTTAATTTTGTTCTGCTTGAAGCTGATGGGGACAAAAGAAGCCTGTGTATAAAGAGGTTGGGAACATGAAGTTTGTATTACCAGTAATAAGTAGGTGATTAGACAGAGAGGAACTGACCAGTTGGTAAGAAGGAACAGATATATGTAAACTGAAAATGGGCTTATGGAGGACTCTTCTGTCGAAACTCGGGAATCATTGCTGATAGTTAGGAACTGGTGTGGTGAATCAACTATTGGAATACTTTTAGAAAGATGAAGGTTCGTAATACTGTATAGAGGTTGCTTTGTCCCCATTGTACCTCAGTGTTACTTCAGATGTGCAGATTTTCTTCAGTGATTTTTCTCCTGCATATCAGCACACCCCCAGTTATGTAAAAACTGGTTATTCTCACTGTTCACAGCTGCATCTGGCTGCAAGAGTTCAGTTTTAAAAGAATCCAGCTCTTTTAAGGGATACTTATTGGAGAGAGAATGTGCTAGCTGCTAGCTTAAATCTTAAATGCTGAGTTGCCAGTTTGCAGACCTGCAACGTTTTTAGTTCTCACATCGAAGGCTGGCAGCACGGCAGTGCTGCAGCTGCCGCCGTGCAGGACAATTATGTAACCAGAGACTGAAGTTTCCCTTTAAAATATTTAAAATACTTAGGTCAGACTAGGAAGGTGGGTTTTTTTAAAAAAAATCTGCTCGTGTTTTGTGATGTAAATGTTTGATTGTGCTGGGTTATGATTTGTGGTTACGTTTGGAAGGACTCCACAGTCGGTGTTCAAAGATGACCTATTTGTAGTAATAATCCCAGCCTGGAGCAGCCAGGGAAGGTTTCACTAGTAGATCATGTTCTTCAATATCACCACTTAATTTGTTTCTCATGCCATCCTGTTTATGTACTCCTTCAGTTTCTTTATTTTTGTTTTAAACAGATCTCCTCATTTGCTTCCTTTAGGAGCTTCCTTTAAAAAATAAAAAAAAAATTGCTTTTCCATCACAACTTTTTTTAACTATTATCTTCCTGTCAGTTGCTTGCCATAGGCTCGATTGTAGTTAACCAGTATTATTTGTAAGAGAATTAACTATTTGCGGTGTGTTTCCAGAACATTTCTGTGGTATCCATCATGACTGGGGAGTCGTGGGCTGGTACCACATACGTCTCTCTGGCTGTGTGTGTCATGCTGCTCTTCCTGTGATACGAGGGAGATGTTGTTTTTAGGTGTATGATTTCTAGTTCGCAGAGAGCATCTGCCAGTGCCCTGCTCTTAAAACACATCTATCCCATTCTTTCAAGTTAATGCTATTTATTAAAGTAACCTTGAATGTGGCCTTGCTTTAATCATATAGGCAGCAAGCATCTTTTTCAATGTTAATTTTAACATACTATATTTCATTAAACTTAATTCATGGATGATAAGGTTTTGCTTTTGAAAATAAACCAACACAAAGGCTTTGAAAGCCTCTGTCAGTTACTAGATGTGCAGATTTAAATACGAGAGATTAGTTTTAACAAAATGATAGTTTACATCTGCCTTTGATACTTGCTGAAGTTGGGAATTTTATGTCCATTCTCTGGTAAATGCCGTTAGTCACCCAAAATAGCATTAACACTTTCCTTTGTATTTTACAGTGAAAGGCAAAGAACAAGAAAAGACCACAGATGTGAAAGCAATTAAAAGTAAGATCAATATTTGTTTTGTCTATAAATTCAGGTATCTAATATCATTTGCCTATTTTTTTAACCAGTGGAATAATTTCCTTGCCACTGAGTGCAGATGTGACCTATGCATTAAAAACAAAACAAACCCAAAAACTTAATTCTGTTTCTGAGTATTTATAGTAGCTAATCTTTCCTAGTCATCTTGCTGAATCTGTACGTACAGAAGGTTATTAAATTATGTCAGACATGAGCTTTAATTCAAAGTGATCATGCAATTCAGTCACCTTGCAAATAGTGGTTATTCCTTATCTACAACAAATTGCTTCTGAAGTTTCTTGCTTACATGTAGCATACTTTGCAGTTTTTAAAATGCAGCTTAACTGTGTCTGATTTGCAAAAGAGGCTGCCAGTGTCTGATTTAACTTTGACTGATGTGGCTTGTGAGACTGAAGATCTGAATCTTGGTCAAAATGAATAGCTATTCTAATGCTGCTCCATGTGATACAGAAATCTTGCTGCTAAATCTGTTAGGAGAGAAAAAAAATCTTGTTGGGAAGGAATTTTACAAACTGTGAGAAAACAGGATTATTTACCCTGTCAGTTTTTATGGCAATACTAAAAGGAGATGAGGTAATTTGTGTGAATCTGATCTGTTACTTTTATATCCTCAGAAAAAATCCTGTTTCTGTACTTGTTAATGTGTTATCTGGATATCAAGAGAAAATTAAAGGCTTTTTTCACCTTGGTGGTCTGTCTTTCAAATCAAATATAGGAAACAGTAAGTTGCATCCATTTAATAGCACACCCCATGATTTCAGTGCAACTCCAATCTCCAATGACTAGCTGAAAGAGGTTACATTACCTGTAAATAAAAATAAATTTGAAAATTTATCATATTGTACATTGTGAGCTGCTGCAAACAGAGAGCATCTTTCCAGTTTGGCAAGCAGCTACTCCACGATCTGTATGATGTTAGGTTAGCGATGTAGTGCTATCTGGAGGTTTTGGAACAGGTGTTTGATCCTTAGATTAAGTAGAATAATTTTTCCTCAAATGTTCATAATATAAAATAAAATTTGAATCTAATTCACAAAAGCCTAAACCGTTATGAGGAGTGTGGCTCTGGTTCTACACGAGTAGCCTCCAGCAAGTTTTTCCCAGTTCCTGTCATCAGCCAAGCAAGTGGCTGCCATCCATTGGCCTGGGAAAAAGTGGCAAGCAGTGTCTTGGTACCAAACACTGCAACTGGAGAAACACTTTGCAATAGCTTAAACATTTTAACTCTCCTATACCGTTGCTCCTAAGGTATCTGTTACCATGACGTGCAAGTGTGAAACTGTCAACTTCTGTCATCATGTGTCACAAAATTGTGAATAAAAATAAAGTTATGCAGCATGAAAGTCATCAAAACCAAGTTGCTTGACACCTTGATGAAACACGTTGTTAGAAGTAGTGTGCTGAGATAGCATGTCATCTGACTTGCTTTAGGAGTCAGAGGTGTAAGATGTCCCTGCATGACATCCTAATCAAATGCAGTTTGCTGAGAGCTTTTGAAACTGCTATGAGCGTGTTTTGTTTTTTTCAGCTTTGTCATCAATTAACAATTAGTTGATGCTTTTTCACTGGTAGAGTTTTGTGTGAGGAATTTCTTCCCTGTTCTCTTTGGGCTTAAATAGCCAGTCGTGTTCTAAAACACCTAGAGGAGGTTAAGGCTTATAACCTGGGTTTCATTGGAGATATTTCCTTATTGCTTTTTTATCTTAAAACCAAATAGGGGCAAAGAAAATATTTTTGAAAAATATCCTTGTTAAAACTCACAGATAGCTTTGTAGTTCAGGATTTTGCTACACATTTTAGCCTTCAAAAAGGTATGGAAATGGATTGGCAAGAATATTGCAACTAAGCTAAATTGTTGACGAAGTATTAAGCTGTTACAATAGTGGTTATCAAGGAAGCAGGAAGACTCAAGAATAATATTTCATGTGTAAACTTAGACTTGGCGTCTTTTAGCTACTGAATAAGGAAAATGTGGGTGGGTACCACTGATCTATTAGAAGTGAGTTTATTCTTGCTGTAATAAAACTTATTTCTGTGGTCTTTACTTTTATCAGACCCTTGATCAAAGATGACACACAGTGGTACGATGAGGTTTTGAATATGATTGACCCTTGCAAACTCTCTGGCATATCTTGGGGTGCTTAGCATTGGATGCTGCTTAGAAGAGGTCTTGGGATCCTTGTCTTTTAATCGTTCCTGTCTTGATTCCAGCTCCAATACCCGTACATTCCCCTCAAAGAAGCACTAGAAATCATGCCTTGCTGGAGGCTGCAGGACCAAGCCATGTGGCAATTAATGCCATCTCTGCCAACATGGACTCTTTTTCTAGCAGTCGGACAGCTGCCCTTAAGAAGCAGCCAAGTCACATGGAAGCTGCTCATTTTGGAGACTTAGGTAAGGCTTCATCAGCTCTGTAATAATGTCAGCATTTCTTCTTATTTTATGGACGTTACTGGTATGCTCACCATCCTTTGGTTTTCAGGCAAGTAGATTAGGTAATTGAAAAATTTGACTGTTGTTACCATAGCATCTGTGTTACCCTAGAAGGGTTTTGAATGGGGACAGTACATTTGTTTGTTAAAAGAGGTTCCTTTACTTTGTGTACCACCATTATGTTGGAATCGTCTCTTCACCAGTTGCATTGCAAGACTTTTTTTTTATCTAATACCCACGTCTGTAGCACAATATGGAGTCATTCCCTTGATATTTTTCTTTAGGCAGATCGTGTCTGAATTATCAGGCTCAAGAGACCAAATCAAGCCTTTCAAAGACCCTTGAACAAGTTCTGCAGGACAATGTAGCCCTCCCTTATTTTATCCAGTTTATGGAACTCCGCAGAATGGAACATTTGGTTAAGTTTTGGTTAGAGGCTGAAAGCTTCCACTCCACAACATGGTCCCGTATAAGAGCACATAGCCTGAACACAGTTAAGCAGAGCTCTTTGGCAGAGCCGGTGTCACCCTCAAAACAGCAGGAAATTGCGTCATCATCTCCAACTGGATTGCTTGAGGAGAGACTGGAGGATTCTAGCACAGTCTGTCTGCTCAGGACCAAGCCAGTGGCTTTGGACAAGAACGACAGAACTAACAACAGCCAGAACCACGTGCTCTCGGGTCAAGAGAGTGATAATACCAGTGTTCTTTGTCTGAGAAAACCCGAGACAGGGACCCATTCCGTTCCAGCTGATCAGCAAGAATCTTCCAAGCTTACAGTATCAAACAGAAACAGCCCCTCCTCTGCACTGAAAGACTTGTCAGGAAAACTAATGAAAAGTAAGTGCCCTGTGTTCCCTTTCTTTGAAAAGGTGGGGAGATGGGGAACATACCAGCTGCTGCTTGCTTTGTACAGTGAGCTGCCTCGGTTCTCACGTGTTCTTAGTAGGCGTGATATGATGTTGTGAGGAGGAAAATAATTTTGTATATCGGTAATGTTAACTTGCTGTATAAGCTAATGGTCAATTTGAGCTATGTGTTGTTTGACTGTCTGGTTGTTTAAATATAAATGTGCTGCTGAAGAGATTTCAAAATCATTATGTACTCTAATAAGCTTAGGTTACTTCTGTTCCTACGTGTGTAATATTAAGAAATGAAGATGAACATTGCAATGTCCTGTTCTTCCCTCACCCATCCCACCCCCAACTTAAATGAATTGCAGAAAATATGGATGATGGGGCTGAGAATTGATAATTAACTTTCCACGGAAGGTAAATATCCTGTATGATGTTAAATGACATAAGTAATGGTCACAAGAGACTTGTAGAGATTTTTGTGTGGAACATACTGTTTTTGTTCTTGGATTTATTTGATAGAGTTCCTCCTCTTGTAACTGATCTGTTCTCATTTGGAATCTACCTCTTCAGAGGCTACTGGAAGTAAGGATGAAATTAAAATATTTACTTCTGGTAGTAAGCTACATGCACAGTAACCTGTTTCCTCTACTTTGCATCTATTCAGTCCTCCCTCATTTGTGCAAGTCTACAGACAAAAAGGAAACACTCCTTTCTTCATATTGGTTCCTTTTGTTTGCCCAACAGTTTCCTTATGTTGCATCTCTTTCTCTTGGTGTTTGTCTTTCTCATATAGTTACTTATCATGTACCTCCACAATACATAACCTCAGCCCCAAAGTATCTTAAACAAACACGATACTTTTGTCATGAAAAGCACCTTTGCTTTCTAATGTCTAAAAAGAATTTGAGAGTACTAGGTCCTTTTTGAGAAATCTGAAAAGTCTGGAGTATAATTTTTTTTCTCTCTTCCAGAGCAGTGTCCCAACTCTCCCTTGATGACATGTAAAGCATACATCTTGTTCTGAGGCATCCCATTTTTAGATTTTTCTTTTAATTCCTTTATAATGCAAGTGGGGTTTTTTTATTCTTTATAATGAGAGCTAGAAATTGGGAACTTCACTGCAGTTCTTGCCACAAAAGTGTTACTTCTGGGACTAAGGTGTGCAGCTGAGGAAGAGGGTGCTGTCTTGTCTGGTGGTAGGGAATTCAGAGCTACATTGCTTTATTCCATGTCACTAGTCAGTCCATGCTGGGCTTATTGTGACCTGGCTAGAGATAACACAGTCACTGCAGCTCGTCAGTAGCAAAGCATCGAGTAGTGGACTGAAAGCTTCATGGGAAGGAAACTTGTTGCCAACAATTAGATACTTGCTTTTCTGAAGAGCAGGTGTTTGTTATTCACTCCTTGTTTTAGACCTATGCCAAGGAATTCAAAGTTTGATTCTGTATTTCTTCCTTGTAGGTATAGAACGGGATGCAGTTAGTACTTTTACCAAATATATTTCTCCAGATGCTGCTAAACCAATACCTATTACAGAAGCAATGAGAAATGACATAGTTGGTAAGAATGTATACTGCCTACTCATTTCAGAGCTTCCTCCTTCCCCATAAAAATGTATCTTTAATACCACACACACTCATATGTCTTTTCATTTTTATGAATTTTGAAGTTGGTTGTAAAAAGATGGTAGATCCCGTTACAGGTATCAGTGCATCTGACCTTTCAGTAGTGCTGTGCAATATCCCCAGAAGAACTTTTAGAGACTTTGCTTAAATTAGTAAAAGAATTCCTTGTGGTTATGGAGGGAATCCAGATTTGAGTCTCAATCAAATATTTTAGCCATAATGTTATCATTCAGCTATCTGCAGTACTTTAAAAGCTCTTTTTGCACAGTCAGAACCAGCTGATTCTAGTGGATTTGAACTGCAATTTTTCATTAACTAGTCATCACTCATGTCTTTCAGCTCAGTCAGCCAAATGCACATTAAAATTAACTTGGTCTTTCTTTGCAGCAAAGATTTGTGGGGAAGATGGACAAGTGGATCCTAACTGTTTTGTTACAGCACAGTCAATAGTGTTTAATGCAATGGAACAAGAGTAAGTTGCCGGAATGGTTTGGCTTCTCGTGTCTATTGTCCTTTTGGAAAAGGTGATTCTGTTAAAAATGTTTATGGAGGTATAACAATATAATCACTTCTTTGTGCAGTCTTCTGTATTTGAAACTGCTCAGTTCTCTTCCTCCAAATCCATTCTTGTGATCACTTGCTTGTGCGTGCATGCTGTTGTTACATTCTTTATATCTTTCTTGTGTCGTTTGTAAACCTGTGCTGTTTCTTGCGTGTTTTGCTTTTATTCCACTAAAAGTGTAAGAATTCTGGGGCAAGAACTAATTGAGTTCATAAGGTGCCTTGAATGCTGTTGACCCTTAATAACTAATTGTTACTCTATCTGTGTGCAGGCACTTTAGTGAATTTTTGCGAAGTCATCATTTCTGTAAATATCAGATTGAGGTGCTGACTAGCGGGACTGTTTATCTGGCTGACATACTTTTCTGTGAATCAGCCCTGTTCTATTTCTCTGAGGTGAGTATTAGGTTTTGGGTTTGCTTTTTTTACTTCTTTCTAGCAAATGGGGAAAAACTATTCGTCCCCTATTGGCTCTAATAAAGATACCTCAAATATAATAAAGATGAGGTGTATCTTTTTCTGGGAGAAAACACATTAAACTGTTTCCTGCCCATGTGTAGAACTATTTCAAATGTTCAGACCTGTACACTGTACTGTAGAATGAGTATTTGTGCATATCTTCTCCAGTTAGTGAGTGCTTTTACGTGTGTCTGCTGTGTAGAAGCTTTGACGTAGTCATCTTAATCTTGCTGAATGAAGTAGTGACTTTGAAAGCCTTAAGAATTTTTACAGATAACAAATAATTCACTAGCTTTACATAGAGAGGATACCAGACTGGAATGTGGTAGGTTAAATGTATGATTTTACTGTTGTGGGGTCCTGTACCTTTAGGGAATCATCTGTTAGAAGTAAAATACTTGTCCTGATAGTCTGACAAGCCAATGTAGTTTGAAACAGCAAGCTGGGAAGATGAGACAATATGCTGAGTTCAATGTAAGCTAAGCATAGCATAAAAATAGTGTTTCCTCTGTCTTTAGTATGATACAAATAAATAGTTGTTTGGAAACTAAATGTGAAAATCAGTACAGAAAAGAAATGTCACAAGTTCATTTTTCTCTTTTCTTTTTTTTTTTTAAACAAACTAAATCTGTCTGCAACACTGTATCTGAAAATTCGGAATATCTATATGCCCTGGTGACAATTTTACATCAGTAATATATGGAGTATGTTTCTTGTTTTAAATGAGAAAGAGCAGGTTTGTCTATGTTTATTAAAAGTTTCTTGCTAAAACTTCTTTAATTTCTCCTCTTTTTTAAATTTCCCTTCCAGTACATGGAGAAGGAAGACGCAGTTAACGTATTGCAGTTCTGGTTGGCAGCAGATAACTTCCAGTCTCAACTTGCTGCCAAAAAAGGCCAGTATGATGGGCAAGAAGCACAGAATGATGCCATGATTTTATATGACAAGTGAGGGAGTTCAACAATTATTTGTTTCTGAAACTCTAATTTTGTGCTTGTAGTTTTGTGTTGCACTGTGCAAAAGGAACTTTTCATTTTCAAACCATAACTGTGCAGTCTTGCGCTGTTATACTGACATGCATTTTATTAAGGTGGCCTTTGATGTGTATACACACAAGAACTTTTCAAATTTTTCTTTATACATGAGGAGAAAATCCTTATAAGGACTCCATTCTTAATTCAGAATTTTCAGGACTTGATGGCTTGAGTTAATGTTTGGTTGTGAAATATCAAAGCCAATTGGTTGCCATTTGAAAATGTAAAGGATTTAAACCTAATAGCAGATGCAGCCCAGTAGAAAAACATTGAGGTTCAGATACTGTTATCCATTTGAAGTAGGCTGTAGGAGCTGTTATCACACATAGTAAAAGCCAAATAGTGCTTGTTCTTAGTATTTCAAAATATTTTCCTTTTTCTAAGGAAGTGACCAGATCCCTTTTAAGATCAGACTTCCCTCTCACTCTCAGTAGTGTAACTTTTTTTCCTTTATTTTGTGCTTCCCCTTAGCAATAATGGAACTGGAAGACAGGCATCAAAGCTGCTTCCAGGAAATGTTTGTTCTTAAGCTTAAGTGTGGGACTCACTGCCACAAGCTTGCTGAGTTATTGCCCTAGTAGGAAATAATAATTGGAGAGGAAGCTAACAATTCACTCTGACTTTCATCAGTCATCCCCCCACTCCTTCCATAAACTCAGTTTTCGATGATGCAATTAGTAGAACAAACGCTGCTTCAGAGTTCTGGGTGTTTCCTGCTTCATTCCTACTTCTGTGCTACAAAGCTGTGTTTGTAAGATTCTGCTCGTCAGTAGTCACATGGTGCTTTGTTTCTTTTATCTGTATCTTCAGGGCAAGGCTTTATCAAAAATATTTCTGTGAATTGGGGATTTTTTTCCCTTGTACTTGGTGAGGATCCATTGTACGTACGTTTTTGAAGCCAGCACCATCTAGTGGCTGCAGCACAATTAATGGTCTTCGGTGGAAAGGGTGGGTACTAACCACCTGCAAAGTTTTGCAAATCCTTCTGTGTTGTCTTCTTCCTCTGTCCGGTGCTGCAGGTACTTCTCCCTTCAAGCCACGCATCCTCTTGGTTTTGATGACTCGGTGAGGTTAGAGATTGAATCCAACATCTGCAGGGAAGGTGGTCCTCTCCCTAACTGTTTCACTACTCCTTTACGGCAGGCGTGGACTACCATGGAGACGGTAAGATACCTTCTTCAGAATGGTTTTGGCAGTTAGTAAAGATGATGTGGAGACTCTGTAGCGTGTCAAGTGTCCCCTTCAGCATCTCTGATTTGTCTTGTTCTTTTACTGGCTTCCTGTTTACCTGGATAACAGAACAGCTTTAGTAAAATTTGCTAGACTATTTTCCCCAGCCTGATTTTGAAAGATACCACCCACTGGCTTCTGTTAATTCTCTGTGAAATGTTTTTCCTGGGTGATTATTGCATTTTAATGGAAGTAACAGAATTTCCTCCTATGTGAATTGCTCTCAGCAGCTTATTATATATCTTTAGAGAATTTTCCTTCCTACTGGTAGCAGTTGTTTGCAAGTCTAATACCAGTGGTGTGCCTAATAGTGTAACTCTGGGATACCTGGATGCTAGAGATTAATTATTTGATTCTGGAGCTGCTGCTGATTTTTTGAACAGCATAGCAAAATAACTGTAAGCCTATTGGGTTGTCAGGCTTTTCCAGAGGGGAAAAAAAATCTGCGCTTCAGTTCCAGTTACTGGAGGATTTGGTTAATACACAGTTATTTTTGTTCATTTTGCAGTAGGATTCAAATTGAAAGCAATGCGGTCGCTAATGTGGAATAATTCTGTGTGGACGCTTTTACTTGTGTACCATCTACACAAGGACTGAGATGTTTGTGTGTCCCTTCTGTTCTGCAAATGATCGACAGTAATTGTGCAGACTGGCCTTGATTAAAGAGGACTCCTTCTTCTGTTTCTCAGGTTTTTTTACCTGGTTTCTTGTCCAGCAACCTTTACTACAAATACTTGAATGATCTCATCCATTCAGTACGAGGAGATGAATTTCCAGGAGGGAATATTGCACTGAGTATTCATGGCCCCGGTAGCTCTCCTGATAACGATTCTATAGGGGGCCTGGATGGCTCTGCCTCCCAGGTATGAGTTTCTTGGTTTGATCCTGTTATAGGAAATGCTGCAATCACTTTTCTGTATCAATATCAAAGTTCCTACACTGTAAGGAAACATTTTGTAATTTGAAGCTTCCCATTCCACTTTAACATTAAAGCCTGTGTTATAGTAGGACGTGTTTAGTCTACCTGCCTCTAAGTTCAAACAAACAGTATTGACATGGAAGGGTATCTGTTGTATTTGTTGTACCTAAAGTCTTGTACTGCTTTTAGTTCTTTGCATCAAAGTTACATTTTTATTAAGCTGTTAATATTCACTGCAGACTGTTTCATAGTGCCCTGACATTTAGGAAGGCTTTTTACTAGAAATAACACTTTTTTTTTATCAATACCATAGTTATAACTTTAGGAAAAAATTGACCCTTGTGAACATGCTGTAGAATTTAAATATAAATATGCAAGTTTTGTGTGCTCAGTTCTATTAAAGTGCCAGATCTTCTGTCCTGAAGGGTCCACTCAGTTCTACGGTTTAAGGCATCTATCTACTCACGCATAGAGCAATGACAGTTAATATCTGACCAGGTGGTGTTCGCTGGTTTGTCTCAGCAGACTTTTCCCTACTATCGTCCTCAAGCTAGCTAGTTGTGCTGGTCTGATAGAAAACAGCCAGACTCCTGACCTTTCCAAAAGAGAGCTCTGACACTTTACTATATTACCACCGATGTGCTCTGAGCTGGGGGGTGATACCTGCATTTTGTTTGCATGTGTATAGTTTGATTGAAAGCTGGGTGTAAAAAAAAAAAGTCCATTGCCGGGTAAGGTGTTCTAATTGTTCATTAAACATGATTAAAGCTATGTGGCTGCTTCTTCGCTGTACTGTGTAGAAACGAGAATGTGACTGGGCTCTTTCAGCTCTGTTACCCTTCCAAAGTCATTGAGAAATGTCCACTGTGTGTTTGCTTTGCACGGTGCCTTGGTTGCGGGCCAGCATCTTCCTTTTTTATTGCCTTTCGTGGTGCTGCTTTCCAAGAGCTGTGTTCCTGTGTGGGCCGGGCCTAGCCTCAGAAACAGGCAGTGGAGCTCATTACACTCTGAAACCACCCCAATAACGTCAGAGGTGTGTTTTTAACCAAGAGCTGTCTGTTCCAAAAATTCTAGCTTTGCTTAATTCGGATGTGAAAGAAGAGAGGATAAGCAGATCCTAGCTTATCTGTAACCAGGTCAGCTTGCAAACTGCAAGCCCAGCTGAGAGCAGAAAAGCTAAGCTAGAACTGCTTTTGCTGAATAGCTTTTATTGAATGCTGCAGTGCTACCATGGGTTTTAAATCCAGTATCTAGACCAACATTATTGATGTACTGTGTTTCAAGCAACTTGGAAGGTGTACTACCTGCTTGTAATATTTTTAGACCTCCTAATTTGCAAGGAGGGAATATTCCCACCTAGTTGCAAAGTAGGAAATAAAATCTGTGTTCTGACCGTCTTGAAATATCCTGCTGCCTGATAGTCTGAGCAGGAGAAACTGCTGGTAATTGGCTTGCTTGGACGATTTTGGAATGAAGTGCTGCATCTTGTGTGCATTCCTACTTATCTGAATAGGAGAATCTCCGGGTCTCTGCATATTTTTGCATAAAGAACAGCGCTTACGCAGAGCAGCAGGAAAGGAGTTTGCAAGGCAGCTGCCATAAATGTTTCTGTTCTATGTTACAGTGCTAATAGATTGCTGTGCATTTGTGCTCTCCCTGCTGTTGCTCTAATATCTCCTTGGCTTTTTTCATAATCTTATATAAATACTCCAGGCCAAAAAGATTAAATGTTTGCTCTCTGTGTATGGGGGAGGCATAGTGTGTTTGGGAATTGCTCACCAAGTGCATAAGAGGGATGAGTGAAGCTGCTGCAGCTTTTGAGGTAGTTCAGTGTGACGAACTCACAAACAAATAGTTTGCATGCACACACAGATCTGTTCAGTTGATAATGCTTAGACAGCAGTCCTTACCCATACGTATGCTGACCTTTACATTGGGTCTTTGGCTCTGTTGATATAACTTTATCATCCTTTGTTTAAAAACAATGTCATACTGAGTTAGGAATTCATTGCTGTGTAGGTGCTCTCTAATTCTTTTATGCTTGCTTAGAGACTTTATAGAGGTTTATCTAAGTGTAAAAGCACTAAAATTGCAGTTTTGTTAAGAAGCTATTAGTTGTCTGCATTGGGCACTAATACTTAAAATTTTTATTTGTAGTCCAATGTCAAAAAGGCTAATGTTAAAATCCTGAAAAATTTTGATGAAGCAATAATTGTAGATGCTGCAAGTCTGGATCCAGAATCTTTATATCAACGAACATATGCAGGGTAAGGTTCACTCAGTGTATCTCATTCTTTCTAGTTATGTGATTCACCTCTGTTTCATTTTTGCTGTGTCCTCCTGCATGGAGAGTACTCCTAAATGCAAGATGTTGCAATCTTAGTACATGTCTTAATATTTGAAAGTAAATTTATTCCAATAGTGTGATTTAACACCAATGTTATAGTGAATGTTTCTCTGACCAGAATGGCAGCCAGAAAAATATTTCCAATTGGTTTTTCTCTCTCCTAGTTATTATTCCTCTTTGACTCCAAAATACAGCTAAGTAGTTCCTATTTGGGGTTGGAACAGAAAAGAATAAGCTCAGGCACCTTTGATATTGTAATGTGCAACTTTGATTTCTCCCTACCCCCATGGTAGAAAAGGGCTTATACTTCATTTCTTTAGCAGATTGCACAGCTATTCTTCTGTTTCTTAAGTTGCTCTTTGTTATAAAGCTTTTCTGCTCTGTGGATCTCATACAGAAATTCTTTGTTTCTATAGCTACCTTGCTTTTCCATTGCATACCAGTCTTCTGTCCTTTTAGGTACTGTAAACTGTTTTCTCCCCAATGACATGTTTTTATGATAGCGTAGAGCACTTGCTAGCACTGCCTGTTGCTATTACATGATTGAGTCATTGAAGCATTTGCCTGCTTCTAGTTTCTAGAAGAATTTTTAAGATACACTTTGAATTCAGATACGTGAGAAGAGCGGGAGATTTTTCCCAATGTATCAATTTTAGGTGGAAGAGGTGGTAATTGGTAAAATGCCAGTCTTCTGACACTAGAGTCTTTATTGTGGTGGCTTTTTTGTTTTCCTGACTGGTAGCTTTTCATAATGCTGAAGTTCTCTTGGTAACCTGTGTGGTTCTTTTACTCCTGCTCTCTTCAGGAAGATGACGTTTGGACGAGTCAGTGACCTGGGACAGTTTATCAGAGAATCTGAACCAGAGCCTGATGTCAAAAAATCAAAAGGTTTGCTTTCCTCTTTTTCTCCATTTCTGTAAACATCTGCAGAACTGCTCTCTTCCTTACTGCAGTCAAGATAAGCAAGATTCTTGACTCTTTCCAGATCTGTTTTAAGCCAAATAGAGATGCTTAGGGGATCATCCTGTACTGAGGCAAAACCCATCTCTGGCCCAAATTCCTAGCCAAATTCTGCTTTTCTGGTCCAGCTGGACTCCTGGGAGTATGAGCAGCCTGTGGGAGTTGGAGCTGTCGATGGAACCTGGCAGGCATGAAAGCCGCTAGCAGCTGAGCTGATGATCAAACCTTCAAAGATTTGGTCTTGAGATGAAAAAGAACTCCAGCTCTCCACATGCTTCCCACCCAGTTTGGGATCTGCTGTTAACGCAGCTTTTCAGCTCTGGTAAAGAGGAATGGTTCAGGCTCAGTGTCTAATGAACTGTGGCTCCACGTAATCCCTTGTTGTTCAGGCCACTCTGTGTTCTCCAACATCAGCAGTGCAAACCCTTCAGAAGGATGGAAGGACTTGGCTTTTATAGAGGCATGCCACAGAGTTTGCTAATATACCTTGCTTGCTGTTTTTTTATCTCAACTAGGGTCCATGTTTTCACAAGCAATGAAGAAATGGGTTCAAGGAAACACAGATGAGGTGTGTCCTCTTTTATGTTGTCCTTGTGACTTACTTTACAGTGTAGATCAGGAAAATGAAGTATTGAGGTTCTTAATCCTGGCTGTTTCTCTGAGTGTTTTTCTGATGCACCAACAAGAACTGTCAGACTCTGTGTACTAAATATAATTTGATTGCATGTGTGAAACTAGTTTGATTTTTGCCAGTGCATGCTGGTTTAACTAATATACTGGTTAACTGTGTGCTTGCAGTCAAGGTTTTTCTTATTATGGTGTTATAAGATATATCTACAATTAGGAGTGGAGGTGCTGTTGTTCTTTGTTTTTTTACTGTGAAGTGACCACTGTACATGGATTACAGGCTGCATTTTTTCCCCCTTGGAGGGGCTTGGACAAGTCCCCAACAGATAAGCCTAAAAACTTCACTAACTGTCTTGGAAATTGCATCAAGCCGTAAATATTCACAATAATTGAAGGTAATGCTGTACTTGGAAACCAGGTGCATTTCCATCGAGGGAGGATACGTTTACTACAAGTCACTGAGTTGTGAAGGTTAACTGCGTCTCCAAGGTTGAGCATGTGAATTATGCTGAGAGGACTGTATTTTTATTTTAAGAACTTGAAGCTATCTGTATTTTGGGATGTTTTTCCTATGGCAGGCTCAAGAAGAGATGGCTTGGAGGATAGCAAAGATGATAGTCAATGACGTTATGCAGCAGGCGCAGTGTGAACAGCCTTCGGAGAAGGTTACGAAGGTAAGGGGGTGGAAAGGCTGCCTGTCTTTATCTGACTTGAGCCAGACTGTGGGAGGAGCAGAGCTCTTGCTTGCCTTCCTAGTGCATCTGAAACCCACGCTGGTAAATGTTCAAACTAGCATAGCGTGATATGAAGAAGCAAAGGTTGGAAGTGCTTCAGCCTACGTATGATGTTGTAGGAATTTCTTAAGACACCTGTAGTGGTTCTCCTGTGCAAGCGTTAAAATTGTCTCTGTTCATTCTGAGTCTCTACAAACTGCCTTACTAGCCCAAAGGGTGATTTGTGTTGCAAGATCAATGCTGTAATTCCTTATTTGAGTTCACACTTGCTGTTTCATGTTAGTGAATACTGGTATATTTGCCTAAAGCATCAGTAAAACTCAGCAGCTGGGAAGTTGTCTTGTTGGGCGCGCTAATTTACACAGTGCTGTGTCTACACTTTAAAAAAGACACGGTAGCCCTGTCCATAGGCTAGTGGTTTGGTGTTGCGTATTGTTGTTTAGTGACTTTGTTGTTGTACAAGTCCACGTGTTCTCTGTTTAAAAAACAAGTTCTAATGCAATGGTTAGATTTTGTGAAATAATGACGACAGCAGTTTTCCAAGTTAATATCTGGTACTTCTGGCTTTCAGGCATCTGACTTTTTTAAAATTAACTTGCACTAGTTTTAATTATTGAAGGTAAACATGTGCCAGAGCCCAGTTATTAGACCCAAACGGATGGATCCATAGTTTCTCTATGTGACTGTTTTCTTTTTAATAGAGCAGTTATATTTAAATTACTTGTATAATGATTTCACTTAATAGATTGGCTGCAAATGATATAATTCCAGTCTGGCTAGATGAAAAGGTCTCTCAGCACAGTATTTAGAAATATCAAGTGGCTGCAGATGCTCTGGATTCAATTAAGCAAGTATGGTTACAGTAATCAGAAGGTTGAGTGTGGCGTGGGATTAGTTTTTTTTTTTTTCTCTCCCAAACTCATAAGCATACCTGGCTTCAACATTTTTAAAGACAAAATGTCTTCCTATTGAGCGATTGCCTTGTATGTTTTAGGGCAAAATGAACTCTAACCCTGTTCTTCCTTTTCCAGCTATGATTTTAGAAATGCCAGAACAGGAAATCTGGTTTTCCGCTTTGAGAATGAGTGAACTTTCCCTTTTGGTGGATTCTTTAACACAGCCAATAAAAACAAAGCACTGTTACTCCAACCGCCGAAATCTCCCTCATTTATAAGGAAGAATTAAAAAGAAGCAATCCTGTACCTCCACTGTAGAGCGTGAAGAAACACTTTTTCCTGTTGTATGTGGCATTCACAATAATGATGGTTTTTAGAGATGAAGACGCAGTTTACGAATGTGTCACTGAGAAACTGTGATCAACTTCACAAATACTTGACCCTGTCTCAAAAAGACTTTTAAGCAAAATATCTGGAATGGGACACAAGCCACAACAAAGAGGGGAAGGTTTTGCTGTAGTTTCTAGTTCTACTACTTGTAATTTTTAAACACATAATTGGAAAGGCCATGGGGCGTGTCCCTGACGTCGGCCATTGGAGAAGTGAACCTGAAATGCTGAATTCATTGGCAGTGAATGACCTAAAAAGTTCTAAGTTTTATTTTTCCTTACTTGAAATAGATGCGTATTCAACTGTAAGATAAATGTATTTTACTTCATAACTACATTAACTCTGAAGGCAGCATAGAATGATAAGGAGCGAAGCCTGGTCAGTGTGACTCTTCTTTGTCGAGCTCTTACACCTGCCTACACAAATCCCCTGCTTCCACCACAGAGCAGACTCGAAAGCCAATCTTGCACTTGTGCAACCCTCTGCTCCCAAGCCACGGCTCTGAATGCAGCCCACGTTTTGAGGAGATTGTACCCTGTAGACTGCTCCATTTTCTTTCCATCCCACGAGCAAGGAAAAAAGTAATTGCTGCCATTCTCCATAGCTTGTTGTCCTCCAACCAACATAGTATCTAATTCCAGATGTTCGGTTTACAAAGAAACACAATTTTTAATGACCTCTGGCCTTCTCCCTGACATTGTCAACACTTGCGACTTGCAAAACCTTTAGTTTTAAGTAAAAAAAGCCACCGTGTTACACAGCACCTCTATTTTTTTCAGTGAATTGATTTTGCAGGGTATCAAAAGTACTCAGTGTCTCACCGTTATGTTATTGCTGCATTTTTAATATACAACACTTCTATTTTGGGTTTTTTGTTTTATGATTGCTTTTTTCCTCAAACTTCTGCAAAAAAATCACTTTACAAAGAACTCAAATCATCTCCAATGTTCAGAATATCTTGATTGACTAGCAAGTGTTATTCTATTGCAATATTCGATTGTATAGAGACACACTGTATTGTCTATAAAAAAGCAAAAAAGGCTGTGTATAGGTTTTTGGTACTATGTACCACCTCTTATTTCTCTCATGCCCAAGTATTCATGTACTTAAAACATACTATATTTAATTGTGTTTTGATTTAAAATATATAAATATTAAAATTTGTGTCAATTTTCTGTTTTGATGGGATTTGACTTTACATGTTTGGGTTTTTTTAAATGTGAGTCTTAGGGGTTTATAAAAAAACCAAACCCCTGAACACTTGCACACACTTCTTAATATTTAATGGATAATGTTAACAGCAGTGTGGTGAAATAACAGTAATTTCTATCTAAATACTAAATAAGAAGGTGTTTTAATCACAGGACCTGTCAGAAGTTGGGCTCGCAGACAGGTAGAAGGGGCAGGGCTTGGTCCTGTAGCACAGTAGTGAACTACACCCACATACTTGAATCCTCTTCTGTGGAGGAAGGCTAAACCCTCGTCTGTTCTGCATGCAACACTTACTCATTTTTCCACCTTGGCAGGATCCAAACTAACCAGCTGAGTGTGTTTAGGGATTACAGGCCACAGGTTTGGGTACAAATACGGCTCAGGGCTGTGTTTTCTTCAGCTGCTGTGCTGCCTGAGGTGGATGTGAGCAGACTTTAGTGGGAGAGGCTTGGCTTATCTTGAGTCGGCTCAGTAGCAAACACCTGGAGTGCTGCAGCTCCTGGAGACTGATAAGAAAAACATCCAGCAAAAAAAGAAGGGAGAAATCGCTGCCAGAGCTCCACTGTAGTTGCGGGGCCTCTCCCTGCCCTTCAAGAGGAAGGTGTTGTGCCAAGCACCTGTGCAGGGCAACTTCTCAAAGCTGCTTTGCTTGAACGGTGGCCAATGGGTAAAGCAAGGCTGGCTTGTTGATTTGGGCCCACCTGCCAGTCTGTCATCTTCTCTCCCTAAGCGGTGCTTAGATTTTAATGGAGCGTTGATCTCCAGGGTTATGGATCTCTGATGCTTGCTATGGTTGTTACTGGTTTGTGCTGGACAGGATGGGTGACATTGAATTTCTTGCCATGTCATGGGTTTGCGTGGCAGATTTGAGTCTCTCCCAGTGCAGGACCTCCCTCCCTGCCTCCTGTCCGGCCTGACGAGCCAGTGTTTATATCGTGAATAAAACAGGTTTGATTGCAGCCCCAGCCCTTCTCTCCTTTACCCCAAAGGGTTTACACATGCTGCAACTGGGCAGGCTGCAGCCTTGGCCTCATTTTTTTATTGGAATGGGGTATTTGGGATAATTTTTCCTGGTTTTGCTGCTTTTTATCTTAGCAAGGCGCCTGTGTGGTCACCACGGAAAACGCCCCGGAGCGGCCCCGGCCCCCCTCGCCCCCCGGGGCCGGCGCCCGCTGCTCCCCCGGGGCGGAACGCGCCCACCGCGGCCTCGAACCCGCGGCCTCCCGGCGCGGCGGTGCCCCACCGCCGGCCGCCAGGGGGCAGCAGTGCGGCGCCCAGCGCCTCCGGCCGCGGAGGCGCCGCTTCCGGCCCACGTGGGGCGCGCGGGCACATGGCCGCGGTGAGCGGGGCTGGGGCCGGGCGGGAGCGCGGATGGAGGGGGAGTGGGGCTGCTGGAGGGGTGGGGGCTCGGGTTCCCCTGGGGGGTTCCTTCTGCCCCCCCCCCCCGCACCCCCCTGCGTGGGGTCCCGGTCCCTGTAGGTTGTTTCCCCCCCCCACGGGGTCCACGCCGGGTTCCCCCGTAGCGGCTCCTTCTCCCTCACGCGGGTACCGTTGCCCGGGCTGGGGTGCTGTGGGGCTGTTCCCCTCCCCGGTGGTACCCCCGCCCCTGAGCCCGCTGTCCCGCAGAGCATGTCGCCGGACGAGGACGCGCAGCGGCTCCTGATCCAGTTCCGGGACGAGGCGGGGGAGTCCCTGGGCTCCCCCTTCGACGTCCCGGTCACCATCACCCCGGACAAGCTGCAGCTGGTCTGCAACGCTCTCCTGCAGAAGGTGAGACCCCCCCCAGGCTCCCCCAGCACCCCCCGAGCCCAACCCGGGGCCGCCCCTCTCTACGTCTCCTGCCCTCTCTCCCCCAGGATGAGCCGGTGCCTCTGGCCTTCTTCGTCCACGATGCCGAGATCGTGGTGTCGCTGGAGAAGACCCTGGCGGGGCAGACGGTGGAGACAGAGAAGGTTCTGGACATCATCTACCAGCCGCAGGCGGTGTTCAGGGTGCGGGCAGTGACCCGCTGCACCAGCTCCCTGGAGGGGCACACCGAGGCCGTCATCTCCGTCGCCTTCAGCCCCACGGGAAAGTACGAGGGTCTGGCTGCGGGTGGGGGGCTCGGGGCTCGGCAGTGGTTGCTGTCCCCTCCGAGGGCACCGCGCTGAGTCGGGCTCTCCCTCCTCCCAGGTACCTGGCGAGCGGCTCTGGAGATACCACCGTCCGCTTCTGGGACCTCAGCACGGAGACGCCGCAATTCACTGCCAAAGGTGGGTGCGGGAGTGTCCCGGGAGGGCAGCTCCTGACCCCCCTCCCTCAGGGACACCCTGCCTGCTCGGGGGGGACAAGCAGAGCGGAGCCTGGGTGCTGCCTGAGCCGTATAGGCTGGGGCCATCACTCAGGGCAGGAGTAGCTCTCTTTGACTAAGGACGTGGAGGAAGAAGGTCTGGACAGGAGGAACACGGAGGGTTCCCCCACCACCTCCAGTCCTGCCTCGGAGTGGCTGCATGCTGGGACACCGGGGACAGACGGTCACAGCTCTCCACTCACACCCACTCGTGCTGTCTCTGCCAGGTCACCGGCACTGGGTGCTCAGCATCGCCTGGTCGCCCGACGGCAAGAAGCTGGCCTCAGGCTGCAAGAACAGCCAGGTACGCGTTGGCTCCCCGCTCCCTTGGCACGGGGCCCGGTGCACCCGCAGCCGTGCTGCAGGGGGTCTGCGGGGGCGTGGAGACCCTCTGCGGCCCTGTTCTGAACTGAAACCTGGTAAAGGGGCTATGGAGGATTAGAGGCAAAGACTTGTTTTTTCTGGGGTGTGAAGGGCGTACGCAGTTGTTCTGAGCAGGATTCCCGTTCCCCGGAGGAGCTTTGCATGCGGATGTGTTGCAGTAGTTGCAAGTAGCGTCTCTGAACTCTGCCAGGCAGCGCTCTGGCTTTGTTGCCTTTGTAGACCTCTTGCCGCTGAGCCCTGCTGTCTTGTGGCAGACGCTTTTCCCTCCGCACAGGAAAGAGTCCAGGCTTTGGACATGGTCCTTGGCAGACGGCTCCATCACGAGGAAGGTGTCTGGAGCGAGAAAGGGTATCGCCTGGCTAAGCCAGGGCTGCTGTTTGCATGACCCAGACGCGCAGCAGCAGCCTGTTTTGCAGTGCTCCCGCTCAGACACAGCTGAATTCCCTCTTACAGGAATGCGAAGGGGGCCCTGTCCCAGCTGCGGGGCAAAACGTGTGCGCTTGAGGTGCATGCAGAAACGCCTGGGGAAGTGGGAGCACTCGTGGGTGATTAAAAGCGAGTCAGCAACTTGCTGAGCTGCAGAGGGGCAGTCAACTTGCTCTGACCTTCGAACGGTCTGGGAGCAACAAGAGCAGCCACGGAGCTGCTTAGTGCTGCTGTCCTGCGCTTGGTTTCTGAGCGGCCACTTCATCAGGCCGCTGTGATATGAGCCCCAAGGAAAGTGGCCGGGCCAGGGTGACTCTGCCCTGATTTGGTGCTGTTCTGGCTTTAATCTGACCCAGGGAGCTGCTTGTCCTGTTTCCCCGTTTGTCCCAGGTTCTTAAGTAGGAGATGACTAATGCCTTGGCTCTTTGGATGAACATTTATTTAGAGAGAGAAAAAACAAGAGAAAACCAGCATGTGTCCCACCCACAGAACCTGATAATAAGTAGCATTTAGCGCGCTCTGGCTTTCATCACGCTCTGCAAACATTCACTAACTCTCTGGCACAGGGTGTCAAAGGCTCAGGCTGGCTTTTTGGGGACCTGGATCGGTTTTGAGTTGAGGCAGATATTTTCGTAGCAGCAGCGTTTTAGGCAGAGAGGAGGGCGATCAGGTCTCATTCTTTGAGATGTCAGCTGATTGCTGCAGGGATCTGGAACGGCATCCAGCCCTCCTGCCCCCTCCCTTTCTGCTCCCTGCCTCTGCCAATGTAAACGCAACCCCAAGGACACCTATCCTTTCTAAATGGAGCCCGAATGTCCCTGGGATTCACATGATGCGTGAGGCCTGATGCGACCTTCTTGCTTCCTCTCTTGGACAGATATTTCTCTGGGACCCAGCCACCGGCAATCAGATTGGCCGGGTGCTCGCCGGCCACTCCAAATGGATCACGTGTCTGTGCTGGGAACCGCTCCACATGTAAGTGAAGGGCCAGGCCAGCCCTTCCCCTTTACTCATATGGAAAAGAGCAGCCTGACCTGACGGGCACCCCTCCTGTTTGCCTTTCTCCCGTTACAGTGCACAGAGGGGGTGCGTGCAGAAGGGCCCACAGGGTGGGCCGGGAAAAATGCGTCTAGCTCAGAGCCAGGAGTCCCAGCCGCTGCTCGTAGTCCCCGTAAGGGTGCTGGGGAATTCACTGTCAGGCTGTGCCTCTGTTTTCCCCTATGTAAAAGAGATACTTGCCTATGAAAAACAATGTTTTCACGGTGCTGGACAAACATTTGATGTGCTCCTCCCCAGCATGCCGAGCTGGGAGCAGGAAAGCCTGGCTGTGTGGTGCCCGACCTCAGGCTCTGCAGAGCACTCCTTTTCTGCTCTCCTGCATCCTGGTTGCCTCTGTCGTCCGGTTTATTTATCGTGGGGGCTGATTAACTGTGCAGTCCCCTTATCCCTTTGATCAGGTAAAGCTCTGTCTGGGAAAGATGGGTGGAGAGGGACAGTTGTGGCCAATAATCCAAGATATGATAGAAATAAATAAATAAAAATAAGGAAATGGGGCCCCTTCAGAGCAGAGCCCTGCAAATTGAATTTGCTGGTAGGAAACTCCAGCTATTTGCAAACAATTAACTGGATTAGCAAAAACTGATTATAAAGGAAGATGAGGAAATGGAGAGGAGGGAGATGACCCTTCCAGGGCTCCAATTCTCTGTCTCCAGCCAGCTGCGCTCCCCGCTCAGTTCCTGCGCAACAGGAGGGGCTGTGTTCGTCCTCACTGCTGCTGGTGCTGGGGACCACTTTCTTTGACGTTAAAACTGTGTTGAGTGGTAAAGATGTTGTGCAAAGGACAGAGGGCTGTGGCTCCCTTGTCCTTGTTGGGCTGTGGCCACCTGCTTCCAGATGTGTTAAATTTGCCCCCCTGAGCCACATGGATGGACGTCGCTGCTTTCAGTCCTGCCAGCGCAGCAGCACTCTGTCTGCAGGCTGGCACGTTTCCTGCCGGAGGCGAAGCATGGCATAGGCAGGGGAGCATTCAATGCGTTCCCGTTGCTGCCGGTCTGCGCAGCCTGCGTAAGGCAGACTGATCCCCCTGCCCAGGGCTCTCCCCCAGCCAGTGCCCGGGGAAGATGCCAGTTTGTGGTCCTCTCGTTAGCCAGCGGGTTAAAGCTGCCTCCTGTGAAAACAAGGTCATTGCCAAGGGGCTCAGGTGCCACATTCGCCCTGGATTGACACCTCCAGTGTGCAGCCCAGGAGTCGGTTTGGAGGGAAGCATCTGTCTGCCTCTCCCGTGCCTTGTGGGATCTTGTCCTCTGTAGATCAGCACTCTGTCCCTGCCCAGCCTCTCTCTGATCTTAAGCCAAAACATAAAGTTGTCTTTTATTGACTTCTGGACCCTTGAATCCTCTGGAGCTGACAGGGGGAGAGCTTGGTGGAGGAGCTGTGTGCGCTGTGCAAATGGATTTGATCTTCTTTTTGCCCAGAAACCCAGAGTGCCGCTACCTGGCAAGCGCCTCCAAGGATGGCAGCATCCGCATCTGGGACACGCTGATGGGCAGGTGTGACAAAATCCTCACGAGCCACACGCAGTCAGTGACGTGTGTGAAGTGGGGGGGCGATGGCTTGCTCTACTCCTCCTCCCAGGACAGGACCATCAAAGTCTGGAGGAGCCAGGATGTAAGTGAGGTGGGCAGCCCTGGGGCTGCTGGCGAAGGGGGCTGGATACACTGCATTGTAGCTTTGTCTGCTCTTCTTGGCACAGCTTGTGCCCTGGAAAATGGAGTTGCAGAGTGGGTGCTGTATCCTCTTGACCTGTCAGAGCCTGTTGCTTGACACCTATTGGAAGGGGTAGCTGTTGTGCAATGTTTTCAACCCTAAAAGCGTAAGATGGGGCTAAAAGCTGGAAATATCCCTGGAGCAACCTGTGCTGGTGGGTTCCTTGCAAGGCTCTGTGGGGAAGTTGGTTCGTGAAGCTCAACAGTGCTGTTTCTTCCCTGCTAAGCCAGGCTACAGTCCTGCCTGCAGCTTGGGCAAGAGGGTTTGGAAAGTTTAGGGTTGGTCCTTGCAGCCCAATGGCTCTGTTGGGTCCTGCGCAGCCTGGCTCTGTCCTGCCCATCCCTCTCTAAGCGGGTGGTTTTGCTTCCAGGGGGTCCTCTGCCGCACGTTGCAGGGCCATGCTCACTGGGTGAATACCATGGCCCTCAGCACCGACTACGTTCTCCGCACCGGTGCCTTCGAACCTGCTGAAGCCACCATCAACCCGCAGGATGTAAGCGGCTCCTGTAAGTGCAGCACCCACGTTGTAGGCTGGGGGAGGCAGTGGGGAGGATAGTGAGGAGACCTGATGTCTCCACTTAATGCTGCCATGAGCAAAAGCAGTCTTGAAAGCTGGGAGCAGGTCCTGTGCCAGTGTCAGTCATGCTGGCAGCCATGATCTTCCTTGCCCATGCACAGGGTCGAGCAGTCTGGGAGACGGGAAGGCCACTCTGGTTTTAAGGGTTTTGCTCCCAATATTGCCCTTGGCAAAGAGAAAGTGGGTGAGCAGTCACAAATGCGTCTGCTTGGCCCACAGAGCCAGGATTGGAATTGGCATCAGAAAGTTATAAAGTTTCCTTTCGCCTAAGGATTGCAAATCTCTCTTCCCCTCTCCCTTTCCCTCTTTCAGTGGCAGAACTGAAGGACAAAGCACAGCAGAGGTATGACCAAGTCAGGGTAAGTCCCTTTTGTCCCTACTGTCATTTCTAACACTATTACTGGTGGAAGCAGTAAACGTGCGTAGTTGACTGTGACCCCAACATTCGTGTGCTTCTGGCTTGTACAAGACTTGGGCTCTTTAATCCCTTTTTCAGGGCCAGGAACCAGAAAGGCTCGTCTCGGGGTCAGATGATTTCACGCTGTTTCTTTGGAGACCAGCAGAAGACAAGAAGCCGCTGGAGAGAATGACAGGCCACCAGGCATTGATTAACCAAGTCCTCTTCTCGCCAGACACCCGGATAATAGCTAGTGCTTCCTTTGACAAGTCCATAAAGCTATGGGATGGTAGGACAGGAAAGTGAGTTGGTTTGTTCTGTTACAAAGGCGGTGCTTATATGGGGTCTGTCTGTAATGCACAGGTTATGCAGAGATGGGCCCCAATGTCATTGCCAGCAGCTCCCTGGTGTGTTCAGCATCTCTGTAGCCTGAACTCACGCAAAGTAATTCTGCTGCCTCTGTCTCTCTCTGCCCTTGGGAAGTCCCTTGTCCGGCTCTTCTTGTGTTACGGGGTCTGTGCTTGGCCAGGTGCGTGCAACCCCGCTGTCACCCCGCCACAGCACTGCCTGGCACCCACGGCACATGCTGCCTGCTGCAGGGTCGGTTCTCCGGGGCAGGCGCAGCTGCAGTGGGATGGGATGTTCCACTCGGTTGATCTCCTGAAAACGTGTGTGTTGCACACTGTAGGCTGACCCAGTTTAAACGGTTCCTGTGCCAGAGAACAGCTTGTTCTGGACAATGCAAATTCTTGTAGTTACAAGTGGTGCTGTTGGTGCTTGGATGCTCCTGTAGTCCAGCTTTTAACCTTCAGCTAGAGTAGTGGTGAGCTCTCTCAGGCCACAGTCCTTCCCTATAAATCAGCCTTTATACTGATGAGCTTGGGTTTCATGTCAGTAATTTTAACGGTCCTTCTAAATCCAGGCTGCTCAGCCAGAGAGAGGAAGGACACATCTGTACATAAGGCTGTAATGTTGCCTGCTGGAAAAGGGTTTCTTGGCAGAGGAGTTGAGATGAAGAGCTGTCCTCTAGAAGGCTCTGAGCCCATCTGGGAGGGCTTTTAAACAGACTGAACCACCTATGGACTCTGTATAGCAATTGACTGCCTTGTGTGTGTTGGCTTGGGGTGTGCTGGGCATCCCGTGACTGTGCTTGCTTGCTCACAGGTGGAGGAGAAGCATGAAGGCTGGGAAGGGCAGGTTTGGAACAAACCCAGCTGCCTGTTCCTCTAACAGCTTCTTCGTGCCTCCTCCACACCAGGTACCTGACATCGCTGAGAGGGCACGTCTCGGCTGTGTATCAGATCGCCTGGTCAGCCGACAGCCGCTTGCTGGTGAGCGGGAGCAGTGACAGCACGCTGAAGGTCTGGGATGCCAAGATGAAGAAACTGGCCATCGATCTTCCTGGCCATGCAGACGAGGTGAGGTGTCTGGTCTAGCTGAGGTGTTTGAGAGAGGCAGGAACAGCTCCTCCTCCCAGCAGAAATAACTGGGTCTTTCCCTACTACTAGGTGTATGCAACGGATTGGAGCCCGGATGGACAGAGGGTAGCGAGTGGAGGGAAGGATAAGTGTTTGCGGATGTAAGTAACCTGTTGTCTGTCCATAAAGGTTGTCACAGCCACTCCATGTGTCCTTCAGAGCTGCAGTCTCCTTAGAGACCTACGCAGTTAGGGGCTGATCTCTCCTTGCAGAGAGCACAGCGCTGGGCCAAATTCCAGCCCAGAGACCTGACCTCCCTCAGGGCAGGAACTGCTGCTGTCCCCTGGGAGATAACTAGAAAGCAGAGTCCCTCCAACTGAGCAGTCAGTGGTGAAATTTGACTCAGATGTTTTGGCTCCTGGAAAGGGGAAGGAACAGTTGCACCAGTCGGTCAGACCCTTCCTTTCTCACCTTCCTCCGTCTCCCAGTTATGCAGACAGACAAATTCCTGTGAGCTGGTTGCCATTTGACCACGGCTGATGAAGGAACCTGGTCCCGAGGCCCCCACTGTGCTGCTCTTGTATGGTACCTGCTGGGCTGTGTGACAGCGCTGGTGCTGGACCACAGGGTCACAGCAGCTCTTTTCGTTTGCAGATGGCGTCGATAGGAGCAGCGACACGAAGCCACCAGTTCTGTCCTAAGCTGGCCCGCCCTCGGCACAATCTGCCTGGGAGGTCTGCGAGGTGATGGACGACCCAAGCGCGACTCCCTGTTCCTGTTGGCTGCTTTCCCTCATGGACTCTTTCCTTATATTTATTTAAGGAAATTTTAATTCCAGTTCTTAAGAGCTGTGCTTTGCAGGATGATTTCCTCTGAACATTACAGGAGGGATATCTCATCCGCCTCCATCTCAACTGGCTTTTTATTGAAATTTCAGCCTTATAGTAGCCTGTCCCCTTGAAGGGGACAAGTGAAAGGTGGGGACAGCTCATGCCCTTTCTTGCTGTGTGAAGAATCCTCCAGAGAAGAGGCTTTTAGTGGGAACAGAAAGGGTTGTCCTTGTGTGACCTTCAGAAAGGGAGAGAGGAAGGGGAAAATCCAGCACATCATTACATTGCAGAATTGTGCTCAGCTGCATCCCTGGGACAAAGATCTGCTGAGAATAAGGCCTTGGGGCTTCTCGTTATTCCAGTAAGGTTTTGCCTTTCCACTCAGCCCATTTCCCTGTGGGCTGTGCTGTGCATTATCTGTTAGTGATCCTCCACGTCCACAGCAGATAACTCATTCACTCAGCCATTTAGGGTGCAACAGGCATAGACTTCAAATGACTGCTAGAGCTGTGCTGAGTTTTCAGGTCTCGATGGCTCTTGGAAATGGGGAAATGAGGCACTTGTGCCTCTGGACGGGGGAGAGAGTGCCTGTTTCCCATCCGCTGCTGGCTCGGGGGGAAGGAAGGAAGGAAGGGGTGGGGAAGGGGAAGAATGGAGCAGGTGTTTTGGGTGGTGGTTGTCCCTCGCCCTGGATATGTGCTGACAGCAGAGCTGGGACTGTCACAGTACATGGCAAAACTTCCATTGCACAGAGTTGGCTGCTTCTGGAATTTCTCAAGTGCATTTACTTGCCCACTGAGTGAGAGGGATTCACACTGTCACTTACATATTTGTAAGCTTGTTTGTGAGCCTTTTTATAAGTCAGTTCAGGCTTCCAAAAATCATGAGGCGAATAGACCTGGATTTAGTGTTTATTTCCAGGATGCTTACAAAACAGTGAAAGTCAAGATGTGATGAATAGAGATTATATTGTCAGATTTAGTGTGAAGGCCAAAACATTTTCCATAGCCCTCATACTGCAGTTGCCACTTGGTGATTACTACAATTCAGAACAGGAGTTTGGGTCTCAGATGCTTCCCAGCTGCAGAAGATGCATTTTAAGACTTTATTCCTGCTGGCAGGATTGTTTTGGAGAATTAAGAGGGGATGGTGCAGTGATGGCCATTTGCT
Source organism: Mycteria americana (assembly GCF_035582795.1). Classification (NCBI taxonomy): domain Eukaryota; kingdom Metazoa; phylum Chordata; class Aves; order Ciconiiformes; family Ciconiidae; genus Mycteria; species Mycteria americana. The sequence goes on along the minus strand of NC_134379.1, from coordinate 4,780,588 downwards.
TGTCTGCAGGTGTTCAGGTGAGCAAAAGACTGGAACAAAGGGTTAAATCTTTAATATGACTGAGAACAAATCGCGGTTCCTGTTGTTGTTAGTATCTTTTTCTGCCAGCCAAGTCAGCGAGCTTTATCTTCATAGGTTCTTTTGGGAAGAGCTCAATATCCTGTATCTGCTCTTTCATTAACGTGCTTCCTCCAGCTGGTTCTTGCTGATGGTGAAGGCCATGTTGTGTCCATCTGCATAAACAAAATCTTTCATAATTCACTAAGGTAAATGTGGGACAGGGTGATTTAAAACTGTAGCTGATAATTCTGCCTCTCCAGACTGCCGTGCCCTTGGGAAGGAGAGGAGCACATGTGCAGCTGATGGATCTCTGGTAACAGCCAAGAAGCCTGCCTGTTTTGCAAGTTTTTTGGGCTGCCTGTGCTAAAGGAAACAATCCACCCTTGGGAGTTCAGCTCTGTCTGTGTCCCCAGGTTTGGCTTGCTGAAAGCGGCAGCTTCTGCAGCTCCTGGTAGTATGTGGCTCTTTCCAAGGGAAGAATCATCGTTCTCTGCTTCCGCTCCCAAAGTGCTACACGGAGTCTCTGCACCCTGTTAATCCACAGTGCGTTTTGTGTTAGAAGCGGGGATGTATCAGAGCTGGGGGAAGTGATCCTGCCTGCAGGGACCGGCTTGGCCGTGTGTGTGGGTACGTGTACCTAAAGACCACTTCCTTCTCCACTGATTTCCAAACCAAAGCAATTGCCGTGCCTTCTGGCCATGCTCCTAACCTAGGCTAGCCCCTGCCATCCCTTTAGACTGCTTCTGTAATATTAAGCACCAAACAGAGCCTGATTAAAACCCACCTTCCTAGTGCTGGAGCAGAAAGCTTTTCCAAAGCAAAGTGAGACCTCTGGAAGAAAGAGAGGGCCTTGCATAGGTTTACACCAAAAGAAGCTATCTCAGCCTTAATCTTTCTGTGACCTGATAGCGGGTAGATTTTGAACCACGCTACGTGATGGGTTTGTACGGATACCAAATCGTATTTTCCTATCTAAGCAGCTGCTACTATTTTTATCATTCATACAGTACCAGCCTTCATGCATACTAAGAGCTGGCCCCGTTCCAGCTGTATTCCTAAGCAATCCCATAACACTCCCAGTTTTATTTGAATGCAGCATTTCCTGGGCCTTGCTCTGCAGTCTCCTGCCTGCTCTCATGCGCTAGAGAAGAGCTGCTGCCCTTCACTTCAGGGCTGGTTCCTTTTTGGCAGGAGGCGAAGTGAGCATGCGTCCTCCCTCTCTCTCCTGGTGATGGTGATGTGAGCTTTAATTAGCTAATTTTTAGAATTGCAGTTGCAGATTTGGGTCGATGGTGTTATTAATGGGGAAGACATTACTTTTTGTTAAAGGACAAATCTAGAAGGTAGGCTGGAGCTTGCTGATTGCTTTTCCAGGATCTGCATCGCTAAACTTACAAGAAACCTACTGAAACATGTGAACTTTTCCAGTGCTGTGTGATGGAAATCTTGGTATCTGCTGCTCTTTCAATCCAGTTTCACCCGAGTTACTCGTTAAGCGTACCACACAGGTATGCCTACCATAAGGGCATTATTTTTCACTGGTAGTATAAGAGTAATTTTAAGCACATCTGGAAGCTGTTTGTCCCGCGGAGCCCTCTGACACTTTCTCCTTTAAAAGCTGTGATAGCTCAGCTGCTGCCGCCATTAATTTTGTTACAAATCCCCAATGGGAAGACAGTGACGATAAGGACTGGGAAGCATGCCAGTCCTCCGAGAAGGGTTTACCTGTCTCATAAATTCCTGGGTATGCTGGAGGGAGGGAAGGAAGGAGAGAAGAAAACGGTGAGAGCACCTAGGGTGAAGTGGGTTGTCTGGGATAGTGCTGGGATGAGCCGGACAGTGCCAGACTCTTGCCTTTGGGGGTTGATTGAGATAAGTGAGGCCTTAGTATCGTATCCTCATGAAAACTGTTCTGAGGGCTGTGTGTTCTGCTTATCCATGCAGGAGGGCTGGGCAAGTGGCGTACATCTGCTCCCTGGGTGCTTGGAGCCACGCGTTCATGTTCTGCTCAACTCAGCTGATCTCTTGATTATTTTCCCAGATCAGTAATTTAAATTCTATGTTCAATGTTTATAGCCTGGGGAGGGAGATACAAGAAAAATCTTTCAATCAACAGGAAGAAAAGAATCTTCATTCATGGTTCTGCTTGGTCATTAGGAAAAGCAGTCTTCTCCCTGCTTTTCTTTGGGCCAACCCAGGCACCATTCAGGTGATGTTTCTACCTCAGAAAGGGCTGCGTTTTGGTGGTATGGCAGAAAAGGGCTTACTGTATAGACCATTAGTGCTTTTGTGGATGAAAGGTGTTATGGAAACTCAGAACAGTGATGTCTGTATTCTGGGGAGCTGCTTCCTGATGAAAGTATCCTTCTCTTGTGTACTCTCTTGTATGCTCTCTTGTGACAAGCAACCTGGAAGGTGCTAATTCCTTCCCAGACCTGTTGCTCTTGTGATCATGAGTCCTGGCTTACATCTGAGGGACTAATTTGGCTGAACCAACGTAGTGCAGCTGGGAGAGAGGCACAAATCCATCTCCGGTGCTGTTATTCTGTGTTTTCTTCACTCTGACCCTGTAAATTGGTGGTCCTTGCTGAGCTGCAGGTCGCTGGTGGTCTCTGTCAGTGGGCTGCAGTTCTTGCACAGTATGATGTTAAAAATAGATAAACTCAGCACACAGTACTCTGTGCTTTTGAAGGATCACTGTGGTCGGTTAGACATGGTACTGGTGCCCACTGCCCAGCTATGTTTTTTAAGCATGCCGAGTATTTTATTGTCCTGCCGCGTGGCTTGTCAGAGCAGAGCAGTGCATCCCTCCAAGTGCTGCAGGACTGCTGCCTCCTGCCAGCGCTATGTGGTGAATATCTCTGTGTATTCCTTGGGCAAGAGGAGCAGCACAAGCCCCACGGGGTTATCGTGCATTGCCCTCCCAACATCTCTAGTAATGAGGCTCCCTTTGGGAAAGGCAGACAAATACGGTCCGCTTCATCTCCGACCTCTTTCAGCAGCGAAAGCAAGTGAAGGTGCTGTTTGTAAATAGGTTTATTGTAGTCCACCGGTGCTGGAACTATTGACACCTAGAAGCTCTCCCAGAGACTAAACAAGGACCCAGCTCAAGTGAGTGACCTGCATGCAAATCCCGCAGCCCTTCGTTGAGTGGTTTTTCAGACCTTGGTCCTTCAGATCCTGTTCGAATCCCAGTGCGATGGCAGTGTGTTTAATTATTCTGATCAAACCTCCTTTCCACTCCTGGCTGTTTTGTCCTTGCTGTGCTGAAACAAACCTGCTCGAGGGCTCCAGCCCCATTACGGGGACAAAAGGACATCAGATGTGCTGCTACTGAAGTGAATTGTGTCTCATTTTTGAAGTGTAATGCAGAATGGGTGGCTTAGAAATTCCTGAAGTGGCTTTCTCTGTTCAAAATGCATCTTTCTGGATTATTTTTTATTTTTTTAGCTTCCCTAAAATGCAGCTTGTGACATTGACTTTGGGGTGAGGATACATACTGATGCTGAGAGGATTAATACTGAATGTGAGAATCGGCAATAAACAGCCAATTCTTAGGGAAATTATTTTCTGAATCAGAATATTTAACACCTTGAGACTTGTGGGCTTTTTCCTGGTTTTAAAGGGGCACTGTGAATGCATACTAGAAGGTGTCTGTGTTACTACCAACACCTTAATTTATGATTAACTTGGAATATTTTTACATCTCATTTATTCCTTCCATGGGGGTGTTCTAAGCTGCTGAAATTACTTGGTCAGCTTCGCTTCTCTGTTTGGTTTGTTAGATTAGTGCCATGAACAGATTTTGGATGGGAGCTCAGAACTTCAGAAAATAAAGGGGGGATTCAGTCTTGAGGGGTTTTAGAGCCCTTTGGTTCTCTTTGGCACAAAACAGATGTCTTGGGATTCTTCTGATGTCTCCATATAATGTCTAGAGCTTAAAAAGTCCTTCATAAAGCTGTCAATATTCCCTTAAGAATCCCTTGCTGAATATTTTTTTAATCTAAGTGCGTTGTCTTTGGAGAAGGCTGGCAGCGGAGGTTTTGACATGGCACACAGCTCCAGTAGTGCTTGGTTTTGAGTGCCAGAAAGCGAAGGGAGGTTAAGTGAAGAATAAGGAGAGGACCAACAGTGTAACGCTCTGCTCAGTCTCTGTTTTGATCTAGCAGCGCTGAAAGCAGACCCTATATCACATGAGAGAAGGCGCAGCGCAGCTATGTGGGGTCGGAGCTCTGCCCTGCGTGATCCCGATGTGCTCCTTGTGCTGTCTGTAACTTCAATGGAGGGTTAATCCCTGCTTCTGTGGTGTCAGAGTGCTGAGGGGGTCTGGGGCAGGTAGGGGTATTGGGGAGGCCTGAAACGGCTCCAGGATGTAGAGGTGGTGTGATGGAGAATGTGGACAGAGAGCAAGGGGAAGAGAGCAGCGAGGAATGGAAAGCAAAGGAAAGGAGTGTACTTTTGTAGAGCTGGAGGTGAAGGTCAAAGGCTCCATGTGACTGCTGTGTGGTGGATGGTATTTTTTTGTTGTTGTTAAATGTTTGTATGTGTTGTTGTAAACAGCCCCAGGCTGATCTAAAAGTGCTAGGGGGCAGAGGCAGTAAATTAAAGAGATTGTTCTCCTTATAGAGAGTGAGCAACTTGAAGTGTCTTTGGCTTACAGCATTTTGCATGCTCGTTCCTCCATTGCTTCTCCATTCAAGTTCTTTGTATGAGGTGTGATGTAGAGTCTTGCTCAGTAATGGAGCAGGGACAGCGCTGAGAGTGCAGGACCCTGGAGGTGCTGGGTAAGCAGCATCGCTGCCCTGGCAGCGAGGCAGGGTGGGATGATGGAGTACCTGCATTCCAGCCTCTGGCTGCTGCCCTGCCTCGCTCCGTGCTGCGGGCAGCTGGCTTGAGGGGCACCTCTGCCCTCCCTCCTCTTCTGGTGGCCCCTCAGCTTTGTCCTCACTGGCAGGTGGGCCTGAGGTGGCCAAGAAAACGGCTGAAGTGAAACACAGCAAGCGTTAAAAGTGATAGTTGAACTCGACTTTGGCCTCTCTGCCCCGGTGCTGGGGTGAGGATCGGGGGTGGTCCCCAGGGCCTGGGTTACCGTCCTTCCTGAGGCGACGACAAGGACCGACCCCAGGAGCCAGGGCGGGGTGGGGGTGTGCGGGGCCGGAGGGGGCTGAGGGGCGGCGGCGGCGGGGCCCCGAGGCGATGGCGGCGGGGCCGGGGGCAGGGCGCGCTCCTGAGGAGATGGCGGCGGAGGGACCGCGCCTCGCGCTCCCGCCGGGTTAAACGGGGTGAGGCACTCTTTGGCCGCCGGCGGAAGCAGCCGAGCGCTGGGACCTGCGCGATGCGGCCTATAAAATGCGTGGGGTGGCGCGGAGGTCCGGGCAGTCGGAGCCGGGGCTAGCGGCGTCCGGATCATCGGTGCGGCGCTGGCGGAGCAGCGGGAGCTCCAGGAGGCGGTGGCGGCCTGAAAGACCCCCGTCTGCATCCTCACTCCTTCCTCCTCTACCGCGGGGGGTGCGGCGTCGACAGCGACAGCCACCCCCGGAGCCGCGGACCGCGCCTCCCCCCGCCCTGCTGGATGCTCTGGGGCTCGGTCCCTGAGGGGGGCCGCAGCGCCGGCAGCCCCCGCTGTGGCGGGGCCATGGGGGCGGGCAGCGGCAGGGCGCGGAGCCCCCTTCCACGCTGAGAAGGCCCTTACTGCCGGCGCCGATGCCGCGCTGTCCCCTCACACCCGGCCCCTGAGATCCTTCCCCCCCTTTTCCCTCCCCATGCCAGACGCAGCCCCTCGCCTCGGAGACGCCCTGCAGCAGCCCCGCCGGCCCGGGGGTCTGCGGCTGCCCCCGCGGTATGAGAGGAATTGCCCCCGCCGCCGGGGGCAGCCAGGAGAGGGGCAGGTTCCCACCCCGCCGCCGGCTGCCGTGAGGCGGCTGTAGCTGCCTCGGCTGGAGGAAGAGCCTCTTTGTTTTCCCTCCCTCCCTCCCGGGGCTTCATGCCCCCCTGAGGGATGATGGAGGTGGTGGGGGACTTTGAGTACAGCAAGAAGGACCTGATAGGACACGGAGCCTTTGCTGTGGTCTTCAAAGGTCGCCACCGCAAGGTAAACAGCGATGGGCTTCGCCCGCAGCCGGAGCGGGGCTGGTTACACAACCCCTGCCCGGGGCCGGGGTCGCTCCGCGGGGCTGCAGCCGTCAGGAGCCCCTCCCGGTGGGTGACAGCTGGGGCGGAGGGGAGAGGGTCCTCTGGGGAGTTTTGTCGTGATTTGGGTGTTTGGGGAGAAAAAAAGAAAGAAAGAAAGGTGCGGGGTGGGCTGAGGTACCGGGGCGGGGGCGGCGGGGCCCGGGGCTGGGCCTGCGCCCGGGGCAGCCCCGGCGGCCGGCCTGCAGCTGCTGCAGCCCGCGGCGGCCCCAGAGCCGAGCAGCCGGCTCCCGGCCTCCATAAACCCATTTTTTTCCCCCTCCTCTAAAAAACCGACAACCTATCTGCGTTCCCACCTCTCCCCTCTGCTGTTTGGTAGCTCCCTAGCATAACGGCGAGTGGAGAGTTGCAGCTGTATGGGAGGCTGAGCCCTTTGTTTGTCAGGAGGGTCATGTTTATCTCGCTGGATAACGAGGGTTCTAATGGAAAATTGTCTCCTTTGGGATTGGCTGAAGATTTCTGAAATTCAGAGGTGTCTGGTTTCCTGGCGTGGCTTGCTAATCACTACGGATATTCATAGTTACGTTATGGTTTCTTGATGCTGTGAGAGTTTATTCTGGTGTTGGTGCCTAAAGTGCTCTGCTTTCCAGAAAACAACTCTTCAGATTTATCCTTTTGGAGCATTAGGGTAGTACTCGCAACTTGGAGACACGCAGTGCAGTGATTTTGGGGTTAAAAAAAGGGAGAAAGGAAAACAGAAACTTTAAAGGCTAACGGAGTTGCTTCCACCTTACAAATAAACAGGCAATTTATTTTTAGATAATATATAAATAGAGACTATATAAGTTTACTTAAAAAAACCAGATGTTTTCTTGTGCAATTTTCAGCTGTAGAGCAAAGAAGGCTGAAAAAGGGAAGTCCTTAAAGGAGAGTAAAAGTAACTTGATCATTGTGAGAGGACTAAAAAGCAGATACGTAGCACCACTATCAAAAAATAAATGGGATGTGATTACTTTTTTTTTTTAAATGCTTTTGAATCCATGAAAATGCAGTGTAGCTGCAGCTGGATTTTAATAGCTGTCTGAGCTATTGTGGAATGAAATAGTTCTTGATGGTGTCATGTGGGTAGAGTAGGGGTGATCTCGCAACTTTTTCTCCAGTGCTTTACTAGCTATTTGTTAGAGGATAAAGTTTAAAACAAATATATAACTGACAATACTTGTTTGTTTGTTTGTTTCCAGAAAACTGATTGGGAAGTAGCCATAAAGAGTATTAACAAAAAGAACTTGTCAAAGTCACAAATCCTACTTGGAAAAGAAATAAAAATCTTAAAGGTATGTTAATTTGCAGTGATTTTAAAAGCTGCTTTACTTGAAAAGGAAAAGAGACTTTTGACCTACTTCATTCCGGGTCATGGGTAGTATCACAGTAATTGCTATTCTGCCTTTTGTGTCTTTGTTAGTTCCAGGAGAAATTCAGAACTAAAAAGACCGAGGAAAAAAAAGAAAAAGATACTCTTTTTAGTTCTGGTAGTGGTCTCAGAACAGGTTATGGGCATGCCTTTGTAGTTAAAAGTGGAAAATTGTTGTAGAACTAGTCTCCGTGCTTTGCTTATTGCACATGTAGAAAACTTTGGCCTTCAGGATGGCTAATGTGGCACCTCTCCTAAGCAGTGCATACAACAAAAGTCGTAGCTGAGGGTAAAACATCAGTCTGATCTTTCATCTTCTTTGCTCAAAGATGCCTTGAAAGGTAAAATCGGCATGCTGAATTTGATTCCTGAAGCAGTCTTCCTACTTCTGAGTTAATTGACTTAAAATGTGTAGTGTCACTCTAATGAAGGAAATAAAATGGAGCATCATTTAGTTTTTCAATGCTATTTTACGGAAGTGTCTCCTTGGATGGTCTCTTAGCATTCTCCGCTCTCTGAACTTCACCACATCTCATTTTACATAGCTTTGCAGTAGTAATTAGTGCTGCTTTCTTTCCATGTTTCCAGGCTTCTTGAGATGCATCACTATTTTATATACTAATATATACATATTATGTTCTAGTATATTTATTATATACCAGAAACTGTAGTGTTGGGTATATTAGTGTGCTGCAAGTACTTAGCAAAGACAGATGCTTTTTTGAGCAGTTAAAAATAATTGCATGAGCTGTCATGTGAGTTTTATTTGCTGTTACTTGGTTTGATTTCCATTTTATTGTAAAATGGTAAAGTTGACTTGAAAATAGTGTAGTTGGTTACTCTGCTAAGCAAGAAATTGTGTGAGACTATAAAATTAAATTTAGTCAGTTTTCAATACTCATTAAAGGATCTTGTGCTGTAGTACTTTCTGTAACAAGACATAGAAAACAAATTCTGGAACCAAATGTTTTTATGACCTCTGAAGATATTGCCTAATTTCCTCTTCCTGTAAATATTGTCTAAATAGCTGGGATTTCCTCCAAATTCCATCAAATGGTCTGAAAAAGATACTACCTTTCTTTGTAAAATTTGATTCTCTTTGATTATCACCTGGCGTGTTAAATTTAAAATAACAACACTAACAGGCTATTTCCATAATACAAATATGTTGTTTTACAGGAACTTCAGCATGAGAACATTGTAGCTCTCTATGATGTCCAGGTAAAACATATTTTGATGCCTTTTTCTGCATTAACATTTATTTATGAAAATATAATGCATATATATGTGTACTGAGTAGAAAATTTTGAATGACCATGTATTTTGTTGCTATAATCAGTTTGGTATTTAGAAAAAGATCCAGTTCCTTCCCTAGCAGTGGCAAGGGAGTTCTCTCATCTTCAACACACTATGCACTTATTTTGTATTGGCTCTTTTTAATAAGCAGGATGCTGCACAGTTGGGATAGAAAGCCGTGAGTAATATGGTTTACTTCCAGGCAGCAGGGACAAGTGGCAGCCCGAGAACCTCTGCAGAGGCTGTTTGTGTAGTCTGGTCCTGTCTCCAGAGAAAAAGCATCAGCTGGCTGGGTTGGGAGCTCTGTCGGTGGCAGTAACTATTCTCCTGAATTAGCCTTGTTTCCTTGGCCCTATCATTTAATTGGAAAGTGGGTGTTTGTGGATAACGGCTGAATACACCTGAAGGAAAACATACTAGTAGGAGTTGATCTGAAAAAAGTGACATTAAGAAGTCAACATAACTTAATATACTCTGTTGTAGAAAAGGAGCAGCATCTTTGAGATCTCTCTAACAAAGACATGCATGGCATAACCCTGTGTCACAGTGAGGAACAACTGAAGGAAGGAGAAGCCCATGATCACACATGTATATATTGCTGTTGCCTGTGTTCAAAAGGGTAGGATAAAGTATAAAAGCCAAGCAGACATTTGGATCTTTTCAAGTAGGAGAAATAAGTATTAAATTGCTTCAGATTGTCCTTTTTATTTCCAGGATTCTGTCTGGTGAGGTGAAGGAGTTAGTTTTCTAGCCTATCTAGAGTAGATTATTCTACTTAGGAGGAAGTACATTTTTTGTATCCTGAGGCCTGCAAGCATTGAGTAAAGCTAAATATGATGTGATGTAGGTTACACAGCCATTTGTTCTGTTTGAGTAAGAACTGTACATTTATCTCCTGGGCTCAATTCTAATCTTAAATACAGAGTGCCATTTATAAAAAATTATTAAGAACCACCCTTGGGGCATTGCATAGTTCAAACAATGCAAAATAGACATTTTGATGTTGTTCAACGTATTCTGTGCATCCTAAAAGGTTTTCAGCATACATGTAGATGTGTATCTGTGTAGCTATAGAAATCTGTGTTCACAGGATATACGCTAGGCAGGCTCAGGTTTTATTGCGTGTAGTGCTACACGTAACTGCTTTTGACTTTTGGTACAAAGCGATGGTGTTACTACATGAACAGACTGTGCATCAAAACGTCCCATTTGGATGTATAGACTCTTTTCCCTCCTGGGTCTTGACTTCGTAACTCTGCTTTTTGAACAATACTAGCTGCTCTGAGAGGGAAAGTATAGTCTCTTGTGCTTCTTGAAGAGACCAGGCTTTCCTGAGTATTGCTAAGTGGAAATAATGTCTCAGCATCCTAAATTTAGTATATCCAGACATCTTAAAAGAAACTGGAATTGTTGACTGAGGGTGTTGGTGTGTGAGTAAGCATCTGAATTTCAGATTTATCATTTACAGTTGTTTATATGTGAAGATTACTTACTAAGCTTTGCAGCTCAACCTGAGGGCAGTTGACTAGATATGTATTTTGATGATTTAACATTGTGTATCTTCTAAGCCTTGTAGAGGCTCTTGCTTCGTTTGATTTATGCACAGAACATCCACAAGGGAAGAGAGGACAGAGCCATATACTTGTTTATGGTTTCTTTACCTAACGGTTATTTAAAAACATAACTTTTATGCCTTTCTGTTCTGCCACAGGAAAGGGTGCCCTTAGAGTGACAGGACTTCTTGAATGATCAGTCCTGTATTCTCCATTTGAGAACGGGGTGTTCCTGCTTGTCACTGACTATTGCATTTAAATAATATGAACAGTTAAAGTGAAGAGAAGGGAAAACCCGTGACTCATACCTTGGATATATTTCAAATACATTCATGGCAAACATAAAGCTTGGCAGTATGATGCTACTTCTATAGAAGAAATTGCTTTGCAAAATATGGTCTAAAGAATGTGACACTTGCACAAATAAGCTTTTCCCTTTCTGCACAGGGCTATGTTTATGAAATATTATACATCATTAACTTGTATGATTACATTAATTTATAACCCAGCAAGAACGAACACTATGCAAGGCATTCACATATCTAGTAGGCTGTTACACCTACTAATTTTCTTCAGCATTTCATGTTCTAGCATGTACTGCCTTTTTTGTTTGCCATAGTATTGTGAACATAGTGATATAGTACAGCAGATAAGACTTTAGGATTTCAAGCAATTTTTAAGTTACAGAAGCTACTTTTTTTTCCTCAGTGCTGGAGCCAGTGGAGTCTGTGTCACAGTAGGAAGTTCTCAGTGTGACTGGGAGTCTGTTTTATTTTTATAGTTCTGTTGGTCTGAAGTTTTTTCTTAACCTTAGACAGTTTGAAATAAGAAAATGCTCATGTTTCAGATGCACTGTTTGGCAGACCATTTAGCTGAATAATCCAAGAACTGATTGTTGTACCGAGTTTTCAGATAGAAAAGATGGTGTGCAATATAAGTGGCAAAACTAAGTGAAAAAAGTGTAAATTAATTGCAATGAAAAAATAGGTATTTTTACATCTCATAATATTAAATGAAATTATTTGTACTTAATGGCATTGTACTTAACTTGAGATTAAAGCTGTATTCCTGCATAGCAATTTGGAATATATCTTTTAAGTTTGAGCATGAAAGAGTATTTATTATTTTACATATTGCAAAAGGCTTCATTTGGAATTGTTTTCACAGGAGGTAGTTGGATCCCTTCTCTTTCATCTCTGTTCATTTACGGTTGTGTTCCTGTTGCATGATCTGTGACCAGTCGTGCAAGTTGGTGTAATAAAGATACATACACCATTAAGGGTTAATTAGATCCAAGGAGAACTTGTGAGCCATTCTGCTGATAGTATACAAATGTTTTAAAACCTTCTACATTGCTGTTGCTTCAGCTCCTATGAACACCATTTTGATATGTTACTTAGTATGTATAGGGTCCACTGAGTCAAATTACTAGAAATGCCCATTCATCTGGAGACACACCCGAATGAATTGGTGTGCCGTTAATGTTGTATGTGCATCGGTCGGCATAAAAAATCTTTTGTTCTGGTGCCAGCACGATAATTGCCCTTGATTTCCGTAAAGTGGTTACACACAACACTGGCAGGTTTGATCTGCAGTTAAGCATTTTATGTAAGCAGAGCATACTGTTGTTGTTTGTGCCATCTCAGAAGGCCGGGGATCTGCGCACATCAGGGTGTGGAGACCAGTGGTTCTAAGACTGAAGGCATTTGTGGAGATGCTTAAATATGAACTCTCCACCTGTGAGAGGCAAATGTTTTGCAGTAGTAGGGCTCTGAAAAATAAACATATGCAGCTCACTTCTAAATGGGAAATTAATTTTTTCATGAAGTGAAATGCTTAAAAAACCCCACAATATAATAGAAGGATAGCAAGATGTAACCTGTTGAGACATTTTTTACTTATCTTCTTGGGCAAGAGTTTGGTAGTCTTTCATGCAAGAATAAAAACTTCCTGAATCTCTAAAATGGTATAAGAAAGCAGCTCTTTTCCCATGGTGCTTCTATGGGATGTCATTCATCCTGCAAAAGAAGATCAGTCTTAGATCCCATTAATTAGGGAAATGGAGCCCACTGTTTCTCAAAAGCAAAAGGAGTCTAAAATAACCTCTAACTCACCAGCATTAAAGTACATTGAGGTCCTTGGATAAAGTATTATACTGAAGTATGAAGGTATCAGTAAGTTATTTGGAATGTGCTATATTTAGGACATGAATTTACAGTTTTGTGCAGTTCATGATCCCGAGTATGTGCTGAGTAGAACTAATCTCTTACACAGTGCCAGACAGTGCCTGTTTTAGCAAATAATTTAATTCAAAACCTCTTTAGAATGTCAGCCGTCAGAATGAAAGCCTGTAATGTATCTTGGAGATAGCATTTTAGAAGAATGAATTAATGTCTTCACTGTATGGAGTCTGAAGTTTGCTATTTGAACAGTAGTTTAGGGAGAACTAATTTCTACTGTGTTATTGGAGAAACAGTATCTGAACAGAAATTGTTCTTGTCTTAGCTTGTTCGTACATAGCAGACAAAATAACTGCAGCTGCTTCTGCTGTCCTTCAAAGCAGTGAAAGCTAGTGGGAACAAAGCCAGTGGTCCTTCTGCTACCTACACCTCAGCCTTTACTTAGACACAAGTGCTTGTGAGTTCTTACTAGGGATGCTTATGGAGGAACCATGTTTATCTATACCTGTTGTTTTACCAGTGAGAATTAAATATTGCTGTTTGGTTTACCCAAGGACTCCAGTTGGTCTGGTAGTATTGCATATGTTTCTTGAGGCAGTTGCTTCAAGCATTCCCGTGTGTGCTCTTGATCTTGGTGTCTCACAGCTTTGCCTCCATACTCTTATCATAGCTGTTTCTGAACTGTTGTCTTTTGAATGAGGATGTCTCAATATCTTTATTTTTCCTCTCAGCTCCTTGATTAAGGCCTTTGTGTTTGTCAGTATCCATCCTCATTGTGTGTGGAAATAGTCATATGAAAACATGCTGTCCAGACGAGTTTCCAGATAAAAAGAAAAATCCTGCCCTATAGAAATTGTAAAGGTTTTGAAATACTACCTGGCAGCTGATGCTAACTGGAAGGTTGGTTACGACAATATTGGACTGCAAGGAATGACGCCAGTGTAGGCGTTGAAGGTTAGGGACAACCAGTTAGAATTTGTTTTGGCCCACAGAACCAAAGAGTTGGAGTTACTACATAGTCCTTAGCTTACCTGCTGTGCCTAGATGCTGTAATTTGTATTTCAAAACTGTTTCAGAGTATCTTCAAGTACGTGAGCGTGTTAAAAGTTTGTCATACTCTGAACAGTTTTGCCTTTCCTTTGTGTTGTGCAGCAGGCCAGTCTCTTTCACTGCCTCCCATATATATTAGTTAAGTACAGCATTTCGCATAACAGAAAATGAGTGATGCGGCTATTGCGGTACATTTCTTCATGGCTGATTGCTCTTTTATGTGAATAATTGGCAGCATGCACGCTATTTGAATCGTACAGGCACATGTCAACTGACATTTAGGCTGAGACTTAACATTTAGTCAGAACTAACAAAACGTTCAGTCCTTTAAACATGGTAGGAACATGTTAGAAGCTGCTGCTGTGGTGCACTCGCAAAGCAAAATGAGTATCTGTAAATGCAGTAAGAAACAGCCTTAAAAAGATCTGGACCAGTCGTGTTTCACTAAATCATTAGAATGTTTGCCAAATGTGTTTAATGCTCAGAAAAGATAAGGAGTGTATTCCTGGCCAAAAAATTAAAGCAAATATAGCACAAATTAACATACCAGAAAATTAATCAGATAATAGCAGTGCACAAACTGTCAGGTTAACTCTCGTGCTCCTGGGAGTCCAATCAGAAACTGCAGCTAAACGGAATCTATAAACTTGGAGCAAAAACCTAGTAACTATTTCTTTGCCACAGTTTCTGCTTTGGCAGCTCACTAAGAGCTCCTTGCAGACTTTCAGCTTGTTCTAAAGGAGGACTTCCTAACCAAAAAGAAATCTAGGGTATGTTTCTGCCAATACGCTAGAGTTCTAGCAACAGCTGTCATAAGTAACCATGGATGTTTTGACTTCTTTTTCAATTAATGTCTTTTAAATGGAACTACCGCACTGAGCCTGTGATTTGAGTTGGAACTTCACCTGAGACAACTGTTGGAAGTCTGGGATTAAAGCACAGCAAGTTTTGGCAAATACGTTGCATCTTAATCTCTTTCCAGTAGGTTTATCTGTTAGCTTTCAGAATTGTAAAATGGTTTCCTTTTAACCTTTGGTATCTTTTACTTCAACTTGCAAGTAAAACCTAGATTCAGAATAAGAAGGAGCAAAAGTAGGTTTTTGTCAAGAAAACTTTAAGCAACAAAGCAAGGCATGGTGAGCAAAACTGTTCCGTAATTGTTGCAACACAACATACATTTGTTTTGCTTGATTGTTTTTCTAGGTGGACGTGTAGGCCAGAACAACTCCAGCTGCAGTAATTTTACGATCTGTATGTCAGTGTAAATTTTTGAAAGCTTTGTTATCTGTTTCAAGAAGCAGTTTAAAATAGCTTGCTAGGTCAGCTTTATTCCTGAATCTTAGATCTGAAACATGCTGGCTTACTAATCTTTTCCTTTTTGAGCACTTTGCTCTGCTTAGCAAGTCAACAGAAATCACAAGTCTAGAGAATGATCACAGAGATGGTTTTATTTTTCATCAAAATAATTTAGAAGGGGAAAATGTGTCTACAGAATTGACTTGTGTTTTCTGAATGTATTCCCAAAATGGAGATCACATTCCCAGTCAGGCTGGCCAAGAACTGTAATGCAAAATGTGAGCAACTGTGAAGGGATGAACAACTTCTGCTGTTTTGAACTAAAGCTTGCATTGGTGGGATATTGAAAAGTGTTTGGTTATGAGTTAAAGTCGGGATGAGATGCAGCTGGGGAGCTTGGTACCAGTACTGTGCAAAATACTACTTCTGCAATACGAATTAGATACAACTTTTGACCAGTCTGGGAAAAACTCTTTGTGAAACCTCTGATCTGCCCTGCTGATTTAATAAAAAAGGATTATCCAAGCTACCATAAGAAAACACACTCTACTTCTTACTATGACTTTAACCCAGTGACTTTTTTGATTGTTAATCAAGAATATCAGTCAAAAAAGATGAGTAATGCTATTTGAGGGAAATCTAGTGTAGTCTGTAGGAATTACTTTCTTTAAACAGGTGAGGGCTAGTACAACAGGACAAATCATCAGCTCCGTGTTTCTGAAGGGAGCAGTTTCATTTGAAAAGGACTTTGTTTCCAAGGGAGTCCAGAAAACACATTCTCTTAGTTCTGTGATGAATAAATGTCTGTCATGAGCTGAGCATTACATACTGCCATAAGCTGCTGTTTTTGTACAGAGTGTGTTGTGTAGTGGAGGCACTGACGCTGTGGAACATCTATTTCTGATTCATGGGATTGCTATGTTCGGGTGGAAATCCACTAGCTGAGCTTCTTTCTTGTCACTGGAGAACGGACGGTTTCCATGCTTCTTAGCTGTGTTGTTCTTTTACACATCACAGTCGTCCCTTAAGTGAAGTGATCCTCAGTTGGCAGAATTTTCAGTTTGATAAATTGGGATCTCAGAGTTGCTGTTTGGCATCCTTGGGGTTCCTGAAAGAAAGTGAATTTCTGTCTTGGAAGACGTTATTGCAAAGGAACAATGTAGAAAGAAACAACATTTATCATTATGTATTTTCAGTAATTTACAGAGCAAGTAATTACTTATCTTTTTTTGCTTTAATGTATGCACTTAGGTTTTGAGGCATTTATAAGATTGCAAATTATGGTTCATGTTGGCCACAGCTGTTACAGAAACATTGAACAATTGGGACTTCCTGAAATGTGATCTACTGCTGCTTTAATATTCTGTATTGGTTGGAGTTTGCCTTTCGTTCCCAACAGATTTGACTAATGTTCCTAGAAACTTGCTTTCTTTGAAGCTAATTTCCAAATGTAAACAAATCTGTAATGTGCTTGATGTTCTGAGCTGGAAAGAACCTCGAGTGCATTTCTGTAACACGGATGAGGGTGGCTAAACTAAATGCTTCCAGAAAGTGAAGCAGCCTGATACAGTCTTGAATTAACCTTAAAACATCCGATTCATCTTGAACTGTACTTACAATAGTTATCTGTATCTGTGACGGATTGGTAGAAATTGGCTTTAATGGGTTGTACCATTCATGTGTTCTGTGCTGTGTTTGATATTAGGGTAGTTGGTTTCCCTAGCCTGGGCCCATGGGCCCATTTTTACTTTATTTTTCTTTTTAAAGCTTCCTAGCCTGACCTGTTGGCGAGCCCTTGAAAATGGCACTCTTGAAGTAGTTCTTGCCAGTATGGTCAAATTGAACATGTGCTGAAGTTTTAATACAAGCACTGAGAAAGGTGGCTAAGTTCACAGCTTTTTGTCTTGCCATGCAATGTCCCTTTTGACTTTTTTTGACACTAGTTAGCAGAAAACAGTCAGACTGTCTCTACAGTTCCACTTCCAACTGGGGCATATGCCTGGCCTTGTTTGCTACGCCATCTTGCTCTTTTCCTTCAACTGTCTTAAAAACAGATTTTCCCGCAAACTGTCAACCTTTGTTTAGGTTTATTTTTAAAGTGAAAGGGAGGGTAACATACTATGTAACTAAAAACATCATCCTGTTTATTGTATGCTTGCATTATGTTTCCTTCTAGTTCTCTTTGTGTTCTTTCAGTTTTACTCAATCAGCTCAGAGGGAAAAAATGCTTTTACTTTATAAAAGATCTCTGAGTGTCTTCAACTTTGTACGCACAACAAAACTATTTTATGCTGGAGACTTTGTGGAAAATAATGTTGATTATTGGCTTAGGCAGGTAGGCTCTTTCTTCCCTCACACAAAATAAATATTTGTAAAAAAGATGAATGTTCTTGTTACAGTTGGGTTTAAGCACAGACATTTTACTGCATTTTTGTGGAGTGTGTAGATAATTTACAGCAGAAGTTAGCTAATCTGTCTTTCAGTAACTCTTGCCCAGTTACAAGAGAGGGAATTCAGGTTGCAAATAGGTCAGAGGAGGTCAGTGCTTTGGAAAATCTCAATAGGACTGCGGTCCCAAATCACACCTTTGCCATAAGGCATTTAGGTCCATGGTAGGGACATGCTTCTGGCAGTGACTCGCTGAGGGAGATACTTTACAGAAGTATGCATGATTTCTGAACTAATTATCCTACAAAATAGCGTTTGGGAATCAGTTTATTGCAGACAGTTAACTGCTCTGTGATTTCTGACTGACCTTCGGCTTGTCAGATGGCAGAACCAAAGCTTGTTTTACCCAGAACCAGGGAACATAACTTTGGAATTCCTCCTTGGGAAACTGATTGTCATAGCCAAATTGCCTTGCTTACAGTTTGTAATTCTGTATATTTTAGTCCAGTATATTTGCGACTAAATACTACTGTCCCGTTAGTGACTGATTTCAGTGATGTCTGATAGTGAAAGTTTATTTATTTGTAATTATCTTAATCTCTTAATATAGAAATTGTGTTGATAGAGCAGTCCAAGGCAGCTGAAAGCTAAGGGAGCAACATACAGTGGAAACTGACATTACTTACTGTGTGATGCTCTTTCAAATGATAGTTTTAGTCTTCAGGATATTGCCTAGTGATTTTTTTACATGTACTAATGCTTTTGAAAATGTGAAATATTTAATGGTGGGGAATGTACATATTTGCTACCCTCTAAAACAGTGACTTTAACATAAGGTGTCTCAGTTGATTGAAAAAAATCTCATGTTACACTTGGTTAATGCAGGTACTGAAGGCTTTGTTTTGTCACATTCTTAAATGGCATTTGTTCTCCTCTTTTAGGAAATGCCCAATTCTGTCTTTCTGGTAATGGAGGTATGTGTTAACATATGTGTTTGTTTCTGGCTGATTTGAAAGATGATTTTAGACAAAACTCCTTCTTTGCACAGCTGCAAAATAACCATGACTTTTTAAAGCAAGCAATTCTGAAAACCGGATTATTAATTTCCGATGCACTGCTAAATTTATCAGCAGTGTTTGTTCCATAAATTATTCAGTTTCATTTTATGATACTGTAAGTATTGATGAAGTGTTACACCTCAAATTATTAATTAGAGATAATTGACAAAACAATTTTAAGGCAAACAGCTGGAAAGGATCTTCTAATTTTCATGAAAAGATTACGAAGTAAAAATTTAAAAAGTATATAGCAAGTATTTCAGTGCTTGTGTTTTGAATAAAAACCTTTCTTTTTGACAGTACTGCAATGGTGGGGATTTGGCAGATTACTTACAAGGTAATTGATTACTATATTTCCCTATTAAGAAGCTATTGCATTACATGTTTATATTCTGTATTCCTGTAATCCATTGGTGTTTCTCTGAGATTTTTTTGCCTGTGGTTTAAATATTTTTCTGTTCATGGAATGTCTGTAATTCCACAATGCATGTTCACCCTGGTGTGATTTTAGAGTACCCTCTTTATAAGAGGAATTGAATTCACCAAGAATCCATTTAGTGTTGTATTCTGTCTCCAGTCAAGGTCAGCAGCAGAGTGCTGTTTGTTGTGTGTTTGTATGCCACCCTAGGAGCTTGAAAACTAAATTTTGAAGCTGCGGGAAGACATAAGGTTTTGCATTTGTTTAAAAATATTTCCCGGTGTTTTTAAATGCCACTCATAATTGAAAATAAAACCCACAAAGTAGCAATGAAGGTGAATAAAATAATGCACAGACAGAAAATGCTTTTTGCCACTGCTTTCAAAACAGTTGAATGTAACATTCCCTTATTTGTAAATGAGGGAGACGATGTAGCTAACCATAAGTAGCCTGCTGAAAAACGTGTGGGTTTCTGTTTCCAAAGTCGTATTTTGGGGGCTGCTTCCCAGTGTTTTGATTCCACCTGCTTTCTTTTCCAAGATGTGAACTTGAAAATACTGAATTACTTACATAATAATGCTTTTTACAAAGAGGCAGTTCTGGCTTAGAAGAGATTTTACCCTTCAACATGGCTCTGCCTGAAGTGAAGACAGAAGTTACAGAATCATGACAAATGGATTTTTATTACAAACAAAGTTTTGAGCAGAGATGTTAATCTTCATATTTTTCTTGATGAAAATATTCTTCTACTTGCCTTTGTATCTCAGTATGTTGAAGGAATCTTTTTATGAACAGCTATTGTTATGGTAACTGTGTATATTAAAAGCCTAATTCCCTTCCCATTAAAATCCTTGGAAAGACTCATACAGTATAATCTAGCACCTGCGTTCAGTACTTTTTCAGACTGCAGAATGAGATAATACCTTATGAAGAGACTTTCAAAAGTACATCTTATTTTTTCCCTTCAAAATAAATTTTATCATGGATGAAATTTTTGAGCAGAGTGGTTTTCTGCATCCCCATAATAATTTGTTTAAAGAACAGGTTTTACAGCTTCAGGTTGTAACATGATTGTAGATACATTTAATGTTGTAAACTGTGAAGTTCTTTTATTTTCTTGGCTCCTTTGCTTTTTTAGCAAGTTCAGGATTTAATGGTGATTGAGAAGTTTTACAATTATTATGCTACCAAGTTGAATAAACTACTGTAAAAAACAGATAATTCAGAGTGCTGTAGCTAGTGTAAAACTATGGACATGTGTATGTTGTTGAGAGTATATACATTTGTAGAAAAATACTGGAGATTGGATTGTTCTGAATGTAATTCACTAGGATTTGATTGTCTTCGTTGTTTTCACAGTTGATCACTGTGAAGTTTATTGCTTTTTTGCCCAAAGATAATTATATTTATGTTCTCATCTGCTAATATGTATGTTATTTCCAGCTAAAGGAACTCTTAGTGAAGATACCATCCGAGTATTCCTCCAGCAGATTGCAGCAGCTATGCGTATTCTGCACAGTAAAGGAATCATTCATAGGGATCTTAAACCACAGAATATTTTGTTGTCTTATGCCAGTCGTAGGAAGTCAAGTGTCAGTGGCATACGCATCAAAATAGGTAAATATGCTTTTCTCTGATCTAAAGGTAAATCATCACTGTTGGATAGTTTCCCTACTTAGAAGTGTTTTCATAGTTAAAGCACAGAGGATGTACTAGATACGGTGTTTATTAAATTGATGCAAATCAGACAGTAAGTCTAGAAGGATGAGCTTTATGCTGTAATGCAGATTCTCAGTATAAAAAAGCTTGAGTCATAAAGACCTTTTTGATTAAATCTGCAGGGAAAAGAAACCTATTTAGCTGATGTTCCTAGTATTAAACTATTTTAATTAGACATAAATCTGTAACCTTTGAAACTTCGAGTAGCCATTAGCCCATTGCAAAACTGTGTGCATGCAAGACTCCAGTCGCAGTTTCAGCCGGGCTTTTTTTGTGGTAAACCCTCCTAAGGGTCATTTGAGAAGTTTAGAAATGTAGGTTATGACCTATTTTTGGCAGAAGGAGGTTTGGCATTGTAACTGGGGAGAGATGTCAACTGTTCAGGGTACTACCAAACTCCTCCTCTTCAGAGGACACTTCAGGAGTTTTAATCTCTCATTGTCTGTTACATGTCCATTTAAAAATACCTTGTTTTTAACAAGTTTCTTTTCTATGCTTTTGTTCAACCAAAATCTGAGATCTGTTCCAACTCACTCCATCCTCTGAACAGCACAGAGGAGACAAAACTTCTTCTCTTGCTGTCCTTACTTGATAGTTTCAGATGCTTTTGCCTATGTGGAAAATTTGGGCATGTGAAACTTGATTTCTTAAACTGCTACCTGATGTGATTTCACTGAAGCAGATTGTATATTCATCACTCTTAATGAACCATTTATATTTAGCCACTGACTTTAATCCTTTCCTGCTGATGCCAGACAGCATGCTCTGCAGCTGGGGAGATGGCTGAGCAGCAGTTTGTGCAAATGATGCCACTGCTGTTTTTTGGCTTGCTATTTGGAAGATAATACATTATTCTTTCAGTGTAACATAGATTTTACTATTCCATGTAGTTGGCTATATATTATACATGTCTTTTTGTCTCTAACTGGTAATTGTAGCAGATTTCAATAAGAGACAGATCATTTCTAGACTTTACAGATTTGAAAATTATCTTTCTTTTCATTGACAAATGTGTTTCTTTACATAGCTGACTTTGGTTTTGCTCGTTATCTGCATAGCAACATGATGGCTGCAACTCTGTGTGGTTCCCCTATGTATATGGTAAGTGACAGTGTATTTCAGATTGTGTTGCTTAGCTCAAACATTCTGCTACCAGAACAAAGTCGTTTACTGCTTGCAGATTGGCAAATGCCTAGTGTTGCTTCAGAAGTATTAGGGGCAGCATGCAGATCACCTTTCCATAGTTTTACTAGCTCCTTTTTTTCTTGTGATTTGGAGATCACAACTGTTAAAATCAGAGAGCCATTGAACATTTCTTAGCACTGCGGGGAGGAAAAATCTTAGAGAAGTAAAAGGCATGCATCTTAGTATTAATTTTTTGGCAAAGTAGTTTCATTCCCACTTACATACTTTTTTTTCCCCTGAAATAGGACATTATCTCCTTCCCAGTTTCTAAGAAGATAAAAAGTGATCAAATATAGGCTCGAGGAGCTTTATACTAGTAGTTAAAAAAACTACTTGATGTTTTCATTCTAGTTACTTAATGTGTTCTCTCACATGTGGGGTTTGGTTTTGCTTTTTTAAAAAAACAATTTGGAGTTAATTGCTGTTAATTTTTACTAAGTAGTGTGGTAGTCAGTTGAGCACTGAACTCTCTGACTTTGGCACTACCACTACCATGCTGTATGGTCATGGAAAAATCATTTTGCTTTCCCTTGTCTTGTTTTTGTATATGTAAAATGGTGATAATGATATTCCTTATGAAATGCTTGGTCATTTATCCACAAAGAGGACTGCATAAACCAAGTAAATAACGCTTACCTCTTATTCCCATACATGCCGATCGCTAGCTGCTTTCTTTAGAACATCAAGATTTCTAGTTTTCTGTGGTTTTGAAACGTAGCTTTCATTTTAGATAGCGTAATATAACTGTTACCTTTCAAGTCATGTGATGCAGATTAAAATCTAATTTTGTCTTAAAATATTTACTCTTTGCAATGAAGTGGTTTCTGTTAATACTGCTCTGACAGAAGAACTGTAGAATTCGTATTGCTGTAGCTTTTCTTTTTTGTTTTCCCTCCTGAGATTTTCCCATTCTTTCCAGGCCCCTGAAGTGATTATGTCTCAGCACTATGATGCTAAAGCAGACCTGTGGAGCATAGGAACTGTGATTTATCAGTGTCTTGTTGGAAAACCACCTTTTCAGGTAACAGTTTATTTCCTTTTCCCTCTTTTTAGTCTCCCGGAAATTCATAGGGCTTTTTCTTCCAGTCATGAAAACAGAAGTAAGTAGTGATGTCTGAGTGTAGTGTCAATGCTTCAAAGGCCAGATCGCTTGAGGGTACCAAGGAAGAAGTTGCTCATACTTAGTCTGAGATCAGTGTGTTCAATCCAGAGGAAATATATAAGAACACCCGGTACTGAAGTCACTGCTGTGTTTGGGGTTTTCTCCTTTAATGCCCATATGCAAAAGCCTCCTTTTTGTGTATGTGTGCATAGGTACAAAAGCTATTTTCACCATTAAACTGAGCTTTAATTAATGTACATTTTTATTTGGCAGGCCAATAGTCCTCAAGATTTGAGAATGTTTTATGAAAAGAACAGGAATTTGATTCCTAGGTATGTCACCGTGGCCTTTCCTGTCGCTTACATTTGTTGATTGAACACTTTTTCATCTCTGGGAATGCCTGGGATTCATAAAAAATATTTGATGTTGCTATATTGACAAGGACGTAGTATGATACCAGTGACTCATTCATGTTGCATCTTGCCTTCGTTGTACCTTGCTGAGTTGAGTGTCCTGTACTAAGGCTATAGAGCATGTATACTGAAGACTTATGGCAGAATGCTGGCTTCCTGAAATTTAATGCATTGTGCATTATTTAATGCATGCATGAAATTTAATGCATGTTTTACTTCCTCTTGTGTGCAGTATTCCTAGGGAAACATCAGCTTATCTGGCTGACCTGCTGCTGGGTTTGCTTCAGAGAAACCAAAAAGATAGAATGGACTTTGGTATGTAACTTTTCCTTTTGCTCTCTTGACATACCTTGTTAGTTGTATTCATGTGACCAGAATAACTGCCTTGACCTTCTGTCTACAGCCACTTACATGAAAAGTGAAGTATTTTTTTTATTCTCAGTTATCATAAAGGAGGCAGAGTAGCCAAAAGAAATAATTAGGTAACTACTGTCAGTCAGTATTAAATGATGCACGTAAATTATGACTTTGTTGTTGAGTAGTGAAATATAAATTAGTTTAATTCTTTCAATTGTGGCCTTCCCCCCCCCCCCCCCAGTGTTAACTAATATACCTTAAATTTCATGTCACAATCTTATTTCTGTCACTTGAACTGGTGTTTTGGCTTCAGACTGGGAGCAGACATCTCTGATCTCCATGTGGTGTTGGTTGCAGAAATGTAACAAAGTCCTGGAAGAACCCACTTTGGAAGCAGAGTTGCTTTAAATGGTTTCCTCCCTGTTGCTTTCTCTTGCAGACTGCAAATGTCATAACAGTATTAATGGGGGTATAAACTGTGTACATTTGATTTGACCTTGAAAGCTATGCATATGTATATTGGAGGGCAATGAGAGATGTGATGTTATGTCAAAATTGTTTGTATTTGCAAAGATGAATTCCTAGTATTGCACTTAAATATTGCTAGCTGTAGAGACTTCTTTATTTTACTGAAATATTTTCACTGGGGCTTTTTAAGCCCAAAAGTAGTAGAAACAACAGTTGTATCTGTATTTCGTTAAGTCCTAAAATTTAAAAATTTTTAAACTATGCAGTGACTGAAGTTCGCATACTGTTAGATTTCTGCAATGTCTGTTTAGGACTGCATTTTGAATTAGTTGGGAAGTTAAACCTAGTACAAACTAAATGGATACCCCCTTAACACAAAAGTGAACTTGTTTGGCTCCAGTTTACTGCTGTGTTTGGCTTTTTCTCTTTAGCTGGAGATCTTTGGTTGCAGAACATTGTTCTAAATTCTTAAGATTTCAAGGCCTCAAATCAGTACTATTGAATCATTCAGAATGGCTACAACTGTTGCCTCTTTAAAATTAGTCAGGAGTAGAGTTTAGATTTTTGTGTGCTTTGTACTGGCTGGATTGTCTGTTACTCACTTCGGTCTCAAAAAGCCTTTTTATTGCTGGGTTTTTGGTTACCTATTACTGCCAAAGTAGTAGTGCTTTTTTCTTCTTTCTTTTTTTTTTTTTAATGGAAACTCAGGCAGCGTTTTTAAAAGACCACTGAAAAGTTAAATCTTGATTAGTTCTTAGCTGCATCTTGTATGTCAGGTTATTCATGCTGGTTGTTTAAATTTTATAGCACTATTTGCTATTGCAGTTTTATCATAGCTCCCAGGAAATGTTAATCTTAAACTTTTAGTTAATTAAAGCTAACTTAGCTAAATACAATTATCTTTTTCATTATTATTATTTTATATCAATAGCAGTGTGCTTTATACTGGGATTTGTTTTAGCAGCAAGATAGGTGACCCATCAAGTTTAATCTATGGAATGGTGGGAAAGAGCCTGAACCTTAAAGTCTCTTCAGGCTCTTTGTAGATAAGACCTAGTTCTTTCCTCACCTCACTATCAGCTCTTGTGATGCTGAGATCCTAGGGTGAGTTGCAACCAAAAGTCAGACATGCTCAGTTTTTGTTTCTGCTTATGGAACTTTGCCATTGCTCTTTAGTTACGCATGCAAGCTTGGTTTTGATGCAGTACTGAAATACACAAATTGACTCATTCATCACATGTGGTGCTTGTGTATTTGTGATAAGAAGACTATATTTGTGAGGCTGTGGAGAGAGGAGGATTCAAAAGGTGTTTTAGTACTTTACTTAAAGCTCAAGACTCTCCTAGCTACACTTTTTTTTTTTCCTTTTCAATTCCTCCTATGTTTTGCTCCAAGAAATATCAAACTTTTTTTTAATGATTTGGAATTTAAAACATTCATCAGTACTGGCATAATTAAGGTGTTGCTCTTCAGAGAACCAGGCATGGATTTTTGTGTGTAGATGTGACTGAAATAACTTGATTTAACTGCTGTACCTAAAAGCTTAAGTAGAAGTCAGATACAGAAAAAAATCATGATAATTGGGTAAGATGTCCCAGATGATAGTGACAGTGTTCAAAGGTTGATTTATAAATCTGTATGTGTAGAAGAATTAATACATCACAAACATGGACTTTGAGTAATTGATTTCACTTTGCACTCTGGGTGTGCTGATCCTATGGTTTCTTCAAACATGGGAAATTCACTGTATCATTTGTGGTAGTGGGAGAACGCATTTGTGCTTAGGAAGAAAACTAGAAAGCAGAATTGTAGTGATGAAAGTCATGTTTTCCTTGGCTGAGCCACTTAAAGGGCCTCAAAGGGGCTGCTCTGGAATGTGCTTAGCAAAGGGAGTGAAAGGGAGAGTGTATAACTGAGCCCAGTTGCCTGTTGTTAAAGTAAAAATAGCGTTGGAAATCTTGTTGATCTTCCAGCAATATAAAGTAGAACAGCGGGTGTTGCACAAAAGCTCAAGAACACCTTATCCTCGTGTTAAAGTTAATCATTACATTGTTCTTGCATTATAGCTAGCCTCCCTTCCTTATCGGGTCGTGGAGGAAAGTGTTGTTGAAGGAAGAGGAGATACTGCAGGCCTCTACTGCAGGCCTCTGATTCTTTCTTTTATTTTTTTTCCTTATTACTTACTTAGGTCTGATGAACAGCCTTGTTTCTCCTCAACTGTTAGAGCATTAAAGCTCACAAAGCTCAGCAGCTAGCTTCTACCAACCCTCAATTTCCCCTAACTAGCTGAAGGTTGCTTCTTGTAGAATAAAACTTTCCATGTAAACTGCTAGCCAGCTGGTTATGCTAAGTCAATTAAATGCATCTCAGCAAATCCATTTACAACAAAAGCAAAATGTTTCTATTGTAACAGTAACAAGTTAACTGAGGAAATTGTTAAAGAAATTGTGTTTAATTCTGCTTTAAACTGTGAACCAGCTGCACAGGTCATGTTCTGCTGTTGGGAAGTGGGAAGGAGAACGGCTGCTGCTCTGTGTTATGATTTTTGGCCACCTAAGGAGTATCATTAATGGGTTCAAAAATAAGCATCAGTCCTTGGGAAAGGCAGAAGTGAAAATACTTTCAGTGTTTGATGTGAGAGAGATGCTCATCATTTTGAAGAATAAATTAAAACTGAATTAGTACCATATTGAACATAGAGAACATAATTTTATGAGGAGTATAAGAAGGCTTCTTGTGTACATGATCCTTAAGTGCAGTCATAAAATGTCCTCCGGTAATTCAGTCTGATTTGCCTTGCTGGCTGTTGTTTGAAGTTATTCAATTGATTTTTGTTTCCTTTCCGAATGCTATCAACATATAACATAGAAGGCTTTAATCTTTATATAAGCTCTTCACCCTCTGGCTCCGAAATACTGATTCTGGGATGGCAACCATTTATCACCATCTGCAATATAGTCTGTAAATTCTATGTCATTTGTACATTTACTCACCATGGTTGTTGTTTCTTGTTCTATAGAAGCATTTTTCAACCACCCTTTCCTGGATCAGATTTCAACAGTCAAAAAGTGTAAGTAGTTTTGTTTCTCCAATTATGTGTGTAAATGATGAATGTTGGGGGCTGGAACAGGGAAGGATTTGCCAAATATCACACTAAGTGTTTATGAGGCATTTTCCTGAGTCTGACTTGTCATTGTGCTCTATTGTGAGGCTAAGTGTTAAATCCTTTTTTGTATTATGCTAGACTGAAACGTGATACTTATTTTCTAGTTCCTTTGACATTTCAAGTGAACTTAAATACCCTTGTGTGTTTAAGGGTGTGCTGTGCTTATAAGCTGTATAAGGCTTTATGAATGAAAATCAGTGAGGAATGAAAGAATGAAAATGAGTTTGTTTGAAATTCAGCCTTTCAAAATCTCAGTCGCGTTTTTGTTTTTGTTTTTTCCCCTGGGTTTTCTTCTTCTAGCTTGTCCTGTACCAGTGCCCACATATGCAGGCTCAGTCTCTGGCAGTTCCTGTGGTAGCTCTCCTTCATGCCGTTTTGCTTCTCCTCCAGTAAGTTCTCTGTTTTACAGAACAATATCTAGAAAATATTTTTGGTAATGTTTAGCCAAGAGTTATTGAATTTTAGATATTTCAATTCTTGAACAGTGTAAACTGTTGCGTTTAAGAGCACAGAGCAAGGAATACCCCTGTCTTCTGCTAGAAGAATGGCATTAACATTTCAGTTCTCTCTTGCTCCTTGTGTTGTACTTTGTGGGTTTTTTGTTGTTGTTCTTTTTTGTTAAAGAAAAAATACATATACACATCAAATGCTAAAGTAGCAAATCTTTAGATGTGCTAATATCGTTTGCAACGTAATGAATGTTACAGATAAGTTTTGAATTGGCCTTTTTGGCTAAGGACCCTTATACTGATATGACCGGGTGACTTCGATTTTGTGTGGTATTTGAAAGTGGTGCATCTGTATCATCACGAATGATTGAATAAATTGCAATTGTTTAAATTCACAGCCTATTTAATATACAACTGTCTAAAGTGACACTACTGGCTTATCCAGTATTCAAAATTTCCAATTTCAAATACATTTTATGTTTCTAAATGCTTAAGAAACAAAAAAGGGCCCAAGATTCATCTTTTTTTTGTTGAAGCTAGTGATGATTCTTACTTTAGAAGCTTCATAGTTAAAAGAGCAATTCTATGTTCTGAATCACTGGATTTATAGTGGGTTTTTAACTTTTTTTTCCACACACCCCCCTACAGTCTCTGCCAGACATGCAGCATATTCAAGAAGAAAATTTGTCTTCCCCTCCATTGGGTCCTCCTAACTACCTTCAAGTTTCTAAAGACTCTGCCAGTACCAGTAGCAAGAACTCCTCTTGTGACACAGATGACTTTGTTCTTGTCCCACACAACATCTCTTCAGACCACTCATGTAAGAACCTTCCTTATTTTTACATTTTAAAACAATTTCCACTTGTAACATACCTTTATGCCCTGCTATTCTTTGGCTCTCTTTTTTCTAAATGTGTCTCAATTCATGTTGGAACTCATTTATTTAGTTTGAAGGAAGACTGTTTGGTATACCTGCATGCCCTGCATCTGGGACACCAGGTGGTATACCCTGCATCTGGGACATTTTCACTTTCAATTGAGTAGCCAGATATGCTAAAGATACCAAGGTCATTTAAAGTCATGGAAAATATTGGAGCTTGGCAGTAGAAGAAAAGAGTCAGTTGTAAACAACTGCTGATAAGAAGCGCAAGGATTCTCTCAGTGGAGGCAGGCACATTGTTACCTCTAGACTAACTGAATGTTTATAGTCCATGCTGTAGAGCTTTAGATAATAAACAGGTGCAGGTAAAAACATAAAAAAATGCTTAACATGAAAGGTAAGGCATCAGACTGGGCTTATACCGTAGAAAGACTTGGATGTAGCATGTTGCCATTTTAGGACATCTTCCAAACCTGAATTGCCACTGGGAAGCTATTCAGCTGATTTCTATACAATGCCACCAACTCATGTTAAATATTCGGCTAAATTAGTGCCTTGATCTCTGAAGGGTTTCTGTCACTCATTATTACAAATCTTCCAATGCTGATACCTTGTACTCTTACAATATATTTTATTTCAAAATTATTATAATTAATATAGCAAAAAAACCCTAACAAAAACAAACAACAAAAAAAAACTTGTTAAAGAACTGCCTTCCCCAGTTACATTTTTGTTGTAGGTCAGATTTGAGGTATTTTCATACACAAAAGAGTTTGTGGAAAACTTTTACATGTTCACAGAAGTTTGTCAGAAGTGGTTATTTCTACAACAGTAATATTGGAGATTTTTTAAGATTCTGCTTCATGACGTTGGTTTTCAATGTGTTCTTCTGCTTACTGTAGATGATATGCCATTGGGAGCAGCTGGCAGGCGGGCTTCAAGCGAGTTCTTGATGTGTGGAGGGTAGGTGTGCTGAGCTTTATCCAAAAGAAGTCTCATGTTCTAAAATTGATACTGCAGCTGTAGAAGGGGTTGCTGGGTTTTTGGCAGTGATGGGTTTACATTGCTGTGTGTGGACTTTCTTAAAGATTAATATGCCAAGTTGAATTTAATGTGAATATGTAAACAGCCTGAATTCAGAGTTTTGCTGTGAGGTAGATAGTTTCTCTGATGTGAAGACCTGTCTTTTGACAGTGGTTTTTGTTTTCACAGGCAGTCGCCATTAACTATTTCTGGAAGCTCAGGAACTGTACAGAAACCATCCTCAGCCTCTTCTCGAAGTACTGCTTCTGGTACAGCTAACAGGTGTGTGATGTAGGCTTAGTATTTCCTCTCTTTTAAAAAGGTTCTCTGCTACTATATGTTTTGTTTTGGTTTTTTTTTAAAATTGTGGATAGCTACTGGAAACTGAATTGAAATAGAAGCTAGACCTGTTTTTTCCAGGCTCTCTACACTTAATGCATTCTAATGGGTAACTTCTGGCTCTGATGCATCCCCAAAAGATTTACCCAAGGAAAGATAGCATTCTTTTGTCTGTTTAAATTTTGAACTGGTTGAAAGCAGAAACTTCAGAGACATAACTGACTTGTCCTTTTTGGTGTTGCAAAGCACAGCACAGTCTTCGTTTAGTGAGTCAAGATATTGAATGCAGTATACATTTTAAGAAGTAGTTGTGAGAGAAGAGGAACTTACAAAGCCCAGATTGCTATGGATTTGTGTCTCGTGGCTGGATTGTCTTGTGTCTGGTAACTGGGTGTGGCTTCTGTGCAAGTGATTACTGTGAATTTCATGTTTGTGTCTCACAAGATACAAAAGAAGTCACATGGAAAAGCTGCAATACATGTTTAGCTCTTTCATCAGCAGGACCATTAGTAAGTCCTCTTTCTTCCACATGGTTGTAGACAAAGTTTCTGCTAGTTTGAAATAGAACTGGTATTCATCAGTGGTGCCTGAAATCTTTCCTGTATTGTATTGGAAAATGTGAAGCTTAATCATGCTGTTTATCTACTCATGTAATATCTAAACAGAAGGGTTAGATTTGTCATTTGACCAAGTAATGAATTTCATAATGTTTTCAGTACAAATAGAAAGAGGATGAGTGGCTAGATGAGGAATAAAGCTATTATGTTGGGTGTATTTTTGGCTTATGCTAGTATTACAGGGCTGCAAGTCAGCATTATTCATTTAGAAATGCTTATCACAAGAAAAGTTAGCTACTTTGTGCTGATCTTTGGGCAGTTTGTGAAATCTGCTGACATGGGCTAGCAATACAGCTTTAGTCTTACCTTTTATGTTTAAGGGCAGATAATGGGGATGGTTTGTCTGTAAAGATCCATTTGCTCTGGATTGGCCATGTACAATGTATTAGAAATACATTGTAATTTTCTATTTTAAATTGTGTCAGGTGTCACAGTTTAGAGTTACAGGTTTTATGAAGATCTGCCAGTTATCTATACATTACCAAGTTAAGAGCTAAACGGTCCTGTGATCAGAAACAGGTGCCTACTGTTCACACTTTCAGTGTTTGTACTATAATAGTTTGATTTAATTATTGGTTGAGTAAATGGGGTAACCAGCTGGCTGCTTGGGGCACGGTCTGAAGGAAGCAGAGTGTGTGTCTGATATTCTGCAAGACGCTGCTTTTGGTTTTGGGTTTTGGTTTTTTATTTCCTGAGAAATGTTCTTTCATAGTGTGTGACTTTTTTTTTTTTTTTTTTTTTTTTTTTTTTTTTTTTTTTTTTTTTTACAAAAGGTTATGCCCTATGAAAGAGTGAATTTTTCTGATTAGCTGATCAAACTGAATTAATTATACTCAGAGTTACACTGCTTTATGTCAAGTAGAAGAAGCTGTAACACTTGTCAGGCTCCAGCCAGAATGGGCAGAATAGGTAGAGCAGTTCACTCTGCTGTGGTTAATTGCTAATTTTATTCTCTGGCTCTCACAGAAACAAGGTTTGCATGAGACTCTGCACACATCTGTATTGCCTTTTCTCTAACCAGTAACAAACCACATCAGACTTGAGGATGCCTAACCAGAGCTTAGCTTTGGGCCTGAGCTGGGGAGCCCTGATGGAAGACTGAGTACTCTACCATGCCTCTCCACCACGCTAACACAGCATTGCTGCCTCCAGTTAGCTCACAGGTCACAGAACTTACTTGGATCTACCTGCAAGGCTGTGTGAAAGCAGGGGAAGGTATTTTCCATGCTGAGTACTTTAAAAGTTGAGGTGCCTTCATGGCCTCCTTGGTGTCACTGCCACAATTTAAATAACATCTGCTTCCCCTTTCCCGGCGGTCGGGCCTCAGGAGCCTCCCTGTGCTACCTCAGCATGTTGTGTTAGTCGTAGCAGGCTGCCCGCTGCCTTTGTGTGGTTTCCACTTGTGAGACCTTCTCCTTGTGTGGAAGCTTTCAGGCCTTCCACCAGCTGTGTGGTCACAGCTGACTCTCAAATTACTCAGTAGTTATCTAGAAACTGAGTGGCAATAACAGGACAAACTTGTTTTCTTTTGCTAAGGAAGCTCTATGCATATTAGGAAGTAGTATTTCATTCTCAGAGGTAGCAAAGAACATAGGACAAATGCAGTCGGAAACCCCGATTTCTGTTCAGCTGTAGCTGTGCAGTGTGTGCTGTAACTGCTTGTTTTCTAGAGCTCATGGTAGAACTTTTTTCACATTTCCTCTAAGAATTTCTCATCTTTCTCTGAAGAGGTGGTCAATAAAGGACCAGATACTAAATTGATTATCTTCCAAAAAGCCCATTAGTTTGAAATTCTTTCCATTGAATTCTGTCTTCCTTTAAAAGTGTTGGTAACTGATTACACTGCAGTGGTTTGATTCCCTTATCAGACAGTACGCTGAGGTAAGCCAGGTCACTGACACTTCAGCTGAATGTGGGTACTGCTAATCTGCAGTTTGAGTCTGTGGATGAATGTTCAGGTGTGTGGGTTTGGTCATTTTGTCAGGGCTTGGTTACATAACATGTTTTCCTTTTGCAAGTTCATGGTGTCTCTTGGGATATCTCTGACTGTGCTTTAGTGGCTTTTGTACACATTCCAGCCCTGCTGCTGAACTTCCTGTTCTTAGCGCAGCGCGTTTTCCTAGAACGCTATTTTGAAGCGTGGTAAACAGACCAGGCTGATTGGCAGCAAGTCAGAGGCATCTGTAGATTGCCGTGATGCGTGACAAAGTGCTTCAGCTAGTGCTGCACTCTCCGCTCGACCTGATACTAGCCAGTATAAGAAAGGTAGTTAGTAACAAACAGTTCCTGATCTTCCTGTGTGAAGTGTTAGAGCTAGGTTAGGACAAGCTAAGGTCATATTGCATGCGGGGAGTGCAGGAGCAGCTTATTTGCCCGTTGCCTGGATTTTCTTGAAATTTTGACAATGGTACAATTCGGAGAAAGACCTGTCTGTGCATATTCATCTCCTGTCTCTATACCTTCCAACTTCAGGCATTGTCAGCCTTCGGTATCCCCCCGCAGCGAAACGGCACCTATCCCAGTTCCCACTCAGCTACGGAATTACCAGCGCATAGAACAGAACCTCTCCTCTACTGCCAGCCCCGTGTCAAACCCCCACGGATCACCAAGGTGAGTTTGGTTTCTTTAAACTTCTTTTTCTTGGTTCTAGTTTGTGTTTGTACCCTGACAGATGTCTCTGCTTTCTTGCCGATGTCTTTTTTTTCCCCTGCACAAAAACATACTAAAGAGACATTTTAATGATAACAAATAATAGTCCTTCACAATCTCAGGACTGTTGGATGGGCACTTGAAATTTTTCACGAAAACAAAATGAACTTTTTCTTTCACTCAAATGCAATGCAAGAAGGTAAAAAGATCAAGTCTTGCTTTTTTATTCCTCTTTGTGTATTATACGGTGTTACATCATAAACTAGAAAGTCAGTAATAAGTTACGTTTTGTTTTCACACATGTAGTGATGAAATGAATGCATTGTTCTGTAGAATATCAAGGAAACAATTTTTGGCATGCTAGTTAACTAGCTTGTCTTATTACAAAGCTCTAGTGTGCCAGACTTACTCTCTGCCTTGTGGTCTACAGGATCAGGATGGTGAAGGTCAAGACTCAGAAACAGACTACTCGGAACTCTGGAGATCTTTATAAAAACAAACCCCATAGTTCCTCGCATTTTTTTCAGGATCTCTGATTTTATAATAGTTGCTACAGTTGGGGAAGTGCCTTTCCCTTAAATAATCTGTTTTCAGTTATCTGACCTGTATACCAGACCCAATAGGAAAACTTTGTCATAATCTTTGCTGACATAAAAATGGGCATTTGCAGCAATACATTTCACTTGATTGTAAAATTCAAAATTTGGTGGTTGAGTTGTTTGAAGATTAGGAATCCATGTACTAAGGGATATCTGTTTTAATTTTCTCCAGTTAACAGCCTATTATGGCACTGAAAGTTGAAAAGTCAATGTGAACAAAAGGAATTAAATCTTGCTTGTTTTCAGTATGGGAAGCTTAGCTGAAGTTATTAGCTTAATTAGTAAGCTTCACTGTCATAGCTTTCTCTTTAAATAGCAGTATTTTCTTTAACTGATCATTATACTCCTTAGGGGATTCTGAAGCTTATCTCAAGGAACCACAGTTACTATAGTGTTTGTAACCATTCTTTCCACCTTGTTAGAGCTGGAGTTGTGAGACGCTCAAACACTAGCCCAATGGGCTTCATGAAGATGGGCTCCTGTTCTCCAGTACCAGCTGACACTGCGCAGGGCATTGGGCGCAGGTTATCCACAGGATCTTCTAGACCGTATTCTCCTTCACCACTAGGTAAGCCCTTAAATTCTTAGCAATTAGTGAAGGTTTATCTGGAACAGTAATTCAGAACACTACTTCTTGCTTGAAATTACCTTAAACCAAAATCTGCCCAAGTAGGTCACATTTGGAGAAATAACTTCTGTTAAATGACTCACAGAAGTAAACTAACTAGGTTTTATTTTGCTTTACCTTCATTTGTATGTGAAGCATAAAGTGTAAATTCACATTGTGATTTTGTTTGCATAGTTGGAACCATACCTGAGCAGCTTGGGCACTGTTGTTGCGGACAACTTCAAGGACATGACTCAAGGAGTAGAAACTTCTCAGGTGAGTGATTTTGGACCATGCAACCAGTACCATTTTGATAGAGCTTCTACAGCGTTTTGTGAAGGGGGAGGAGGGTCAACGCTACATTAGTATGGGTTAATAGGAGACACTGGGTAAGTGGTGCGCTGAGTTTCTGTAGAAACTTAGCCCAACTGTGGCTGTATCAAGACACCTTTCCCCATAACTAATTCCCTACGCAATAAGAGAGTGACTGAAGTTTCTTTTTCTCAAGATGAAAAAGCAACTCTGATAATGTCTGTCCTTAAACAGGATGGAAGTGGATGGTTTATCATGAATGGTAGTAACATGCTTCTCAGAATCTGGTTTTGATAGACCAGTTCTGTCACGCCAGTCCTCAGAAAAGGGAGGAAGAACTGCCAGTGAACAGCATGCAGCACGTTTTCGTCATTCCCTTAGGAAATTGACTGGGATCTGATGTTAGTGTTGCTAAGCGTTCACTAAGCTTTGCAAGTGAACGCTCATAAATTATTATGGCATGCCAGCAGGGAAAAAAAAAAAAGATCAGGGAGAAATAGGACTTGAAGATGTTCTGAGACTGTTAAAGATGGAATTGCGCTTTAATGCCAGAAGGATTGGGCATAAGAATATGCAATTCAGCAACACATTCTTTTGCTCTATGCACATTTGGGTGCCATTTCTTCTTTATCTAAACTACTAGTTGTACTCTTTATTTTGACTTTCTAAGAGGTGGTGTTGAAACTGCATGGTGGGTTTTTCCCCTATTTAAACACTTTCCAAAATCATCTGGAGATGATAGAGCCTTCATTTCTTGGAGTAGCCATATTTCAAATATCTGGGAATGGTTTCATCCATATGAAATAAGTTCTATGACGTGTCTCAAAAATTGCCTTCATAATTGCTATGCCATTGGCAGTCTCAGCACAAGACAAAGAATGGATGACTCCTCAGATTTGAAATAGTCTCTTCTCGTAAAGAAAAAAAAAAAGGGGGTGTGCTTGAAGAGAATACAAAGCAGTGTGTATGCTTTTCTTGTTGCATCTTTTCTTTGGCTAGAATTTTGTAGGGCTGTTGGTTTAATGCCTTTTGCCAGCATTAAACTGACTTGTACTTGTAACATACCATAGCACTGTTTTTATGGTTGTAAGGGTTTTTAATGTTTCATTTCGTCATCTGTTTCCTGCATTCTTTTCCTACTTGACTTTATTTCTTAATTTCAAATGACTGCAGTGGTATTTCTATTTCTAAAATACCACAAATTGCAGCAAGTCTGTTTCTCGGCATTTAAATGGGTATGGGAAGCTGTCTTTTGCTTTTGGGTGAAGTGAGGTCATCTGTACTGAGATTTTTCTAAGGACTGAAGATGTCTGTTGTAATCTAGCTTCTGAACTGATGAGCTGCTCTTGCTGCCAGTGGCAGCAGAGGACAAACTTCTAATTCAGAAGCCCTCCCTGTGGTGGCAATGGCACTAGAACAGTAACCAGTGAGATTTAAGCCTGGTTTCTGAAACAACAGGTGAGGACTCTCAATGCTATGAGACAGACGAGCAGAGGGATTTCAAACAAGCAAATTCTTGGCTGGGAAGTTAATGAGAAATAGACTTGATCCCTCTGCTGGAGCTGCAGGCAGAAAGGCTATTCTAAAACATGCTGTTTAATGGAGTGGAATGAAATCAAGATGAAGTAGCTCATATTCAAAATCTAACTAGCAAAAGCATAGGCTTAAGAAGGTTGAAAGATGTGTCTTAACAGCTGGGCACTTTACTGAGCAAACTGCAAGCAGTTTGTGATGGTTTTTTGCACATACATTTATGAAACGGAGCCTATTTCAGAAGATTGTCTTGGCCAGCTCTTAAAAAATCTTATCTAGTTAGCATGGTTCATTTTCAGTTTTGCCATTTGCTTTTTTGGTGTGTTTGTTTTGGTTTGGTTTTTTAAATGTGAGTGAAATTGTCACTTCAGTGTCACTTCTTGGAGCTTACAAAGATAGGCATGTTGTCTGGGAAGCTGTAGCCATAAAGCTGCACTCTTATGTACTGTTTGTAACTTTGCACAGTTCCTTATCATGAGACATAAAAATATCACAAGAAAGAGACTGTTTCATCAAATTTCAGGTTCCTTATTTTGAAAGAGGAAGGGCACCTTTGAGTAGGTGAGATGTTCATAAGAGACATTTCCCCAAAGGCCTCTGTTTAAATGACTGCTTATGGCTCTTCCATTTCCATTTGCTTTAGGAGAAACTTTGTGCTCGTGCTTAACTGTGGACTTCCGTTATACATAGTAAGCTTTTGAAAAAGATTGTCTGACAGACTAAAAAGGAAACGACTGCCCAAAGTAATGATCCCAAACTGTTTCATCGGAATAATTTGGTTCTTTTTAGTTCCTAGTTTTCTTGCAGGAACCATGAGATGAGCTGCCTTTTGTGTCTGCAAATGAAGTCATTATGTACAAAACAAGTCATTAACATGCAATGTTGCATTCACGTGCTTGTTGCAAGAATATAATTCCAGTACTTGAGAACCTCTGTTCAACCTAGAGTCTTGGTGGCTGCACTTGAAATTTCAGTATTGGTTATGCTATTCCTGCTGAATCCAACCACTTCATTTGTCCTGATGCAGGTTGCCAGAGGTACCGCAGTTGCCAGTACAGCTGTCACCCTGAAATCTTGCCTATTTGGCAGCTTGAAGGTCTCATCAGTGTAATGTAGCCTTAGTCTGAATAGCCAACAGGCTAAATCCATTCTCCTTGCCATCTAGGGAGTTGATGATCAAACATATCTCACAATATTTGCAGTCCCATCTCCTTTCAGTTTAATGTTGATCTCTGGCGTTTTGGGCTTCATTTGTACATTTTCCAAGCACTGCAAGTAGAATTTTACTTCATTGTTTTTCATCCCCACAGGTTCTCCGATACCACCATCTCAGTCTCCACAGTCACTTTTGATGGGAGCAAGGTTGCAGAGTGCACCTACTCTCACAGATATTTACCAAAACAAGCAGAAGCTCAGAAAGCAGCATTCAGACCCAGTATGCCCATCCTATGCTGGGTATGGGTACAGTCATTCTCCACAACCAAGTAGGCCAGGTAGCTTGGGAACATCACCTACCAAACATATGGGATCGTCACCTCGGAGTTCAGACTGGCTGTTCAAAACTCCATTACCAACAATCATTGGCTCTCCTACTAAGGTTTGTTAAGTTTGCCACTGTCAGTAAAATGTGAAGTGGTAACACACTGCCTGAAGCAATTCCCAAGAATATTTCGGGGTTCTAACCTTGGTGTTTGTGTTCTTGGTCTTGATTCTTAAAGGCGACAGCTCCTTTCAAAATACCTAAAACTCAAGCGTCCTCAAACTTGCTGGCCCTGGCTAATCGCCAGGGCTCGGTAGATACCCCGTTGCAGCCTAAAGATGTCACTGACCCAAGGGATTTCACGCACTTCCACTCGGCCCAAGGAGGTGAAAAGCAGGCAGGAGAACAGCACAGTAAAACTACATTCGGCAGGTAGGCATGGTAGTATTTATAACCTGCAAAGTTGGGTAGGTAACTTGGCAGAAGAATGTACATTGCCCACAGCAACTTGGAGGGGAAGAGCATGCAAAAAGTGAGCTGTGAGGAGATACTGAGGTTTTGTGTATACAACAGAAACATTTTGTACTGTGTATAAATATAGCATGGACTTCCTGCAGAGTGCTTTGTGTTGCTGTCTCGTTCCCTTTTGGTTTGATTATCTGAATATGGAATGTCATTGCCTCTGTGAAGCCTGTTCAGTTTTTGCTTGAAAATCTATATGAAAAATTTGCAATATAAATTTTTAAGAGAAAAAGGTCTCTCTTTATGTTTATGGTTAGCTCTATTTCAGTAGGTCCATGATGAACAGCAAGATTTCAAGATTTTCTCTATTTTTGTTGAAGAATTCTCTGTAGTAAATAGCAAGAATCTGAAAGTCAGCCTTAGTTGCAAGTTAGATAGGAAGATCTTACTGAAGAACTGTGTTATGAATTCATATGTTTTTCCGTCTAGATCTGTTAGTACTGGGAAGCTGTCAGATCAACAGGTAAAGACTACCCTTGGTGGCCAGTTATATCAAGGCAGTACAGACAGCCTCAATACGGAGCGACCAATGGACACAGGTAGGGAACAGATGGATACATCCAAGCTGTCTTGATGTGCTAGGTTTTTTATGGAGTGCCAACTAGATACAGTTCTGCTTCGAACTTTGAGAATTGGTTCTGACAATTTTTAGCCTCAGTACAGTAGGCTTTTTTTAATCTTTGAAGGGGATATGTTCCATTTCTTTAGCATAGCTTTAAAAATAATTGAGATGGGAAAATACCTATTTCTGTCCTAAACACAGAAATATCTCAACTGCCTATACTGGCTAGAGGGATTTGGGGTTTTTTTGTTTGGTTTTATTTTTAATACAACATTTGTGGCTGTTTCATTTCCTAATTCCACCTTGTTTTCATATGAAAGCCAGTTTATGTCATTCTGGGTCATTTTTCTCCTCCTCCTTCCCCCAGCTTGTCCCTTGCCACAAGTGGCCACCAGGAGTTCTCGCCTTGGTTTTGAGCAGATGGAAGGAGTTCTGCAGACAGGGCTGGTCTTTAGCCTCCAGACCTGGCATGGTCTGCCTTTAGAATTTTTCTGTTGTATCTTTTGCTGCAGGACTGGTGTTGTCCTCAGGCTCTCAGAGAGAGCCCTCT
The DNA here is from genome assembly GCF_035582795.1 of Mycteria americana. NCBI lineage: Eukaryota > Metazoa > Chordata > Aves > Ciconiiformes > Ciconiidae > Mycteria > Mycteria americana. Next base: position 4,741,217 of record NC_134379.1, on the reverse strand, counting down.
GTTGCTCTTTTTCAGGTGAGGGTAGAGCGGAGAGAGATTGAAAGCAAAAAGATACATGAAGACTGCATCTTGACTCCTTTTGTGTATCGCCAAGGCTGTCCACTCAGCTTGTTTTATTTGCTGTCAGAATGTCTAACTAGTCCCAAGTCTTGGATTTACATCAAAGCATGTTGTGTTGCAGTGCTCCAGTTTGCTGTATATAATTACTTATTGGTATGATTATATGTAATAGGAACTAACTTACTGAAATTTTCTCTTCCAGCTCCAGCAGGTGCCTATGGAATTGCAATGGCCCCTCCTTCCATGGGAAGCGGGGCAAGTTCTCGGGCTGTCATGTTTACTGTTGGGTCCCCTCCAAGCAGCGCCACCCCTCCTACCTGCACCCATATGGTCCTCAGAACAAGAACCACCTCCGGTAAGACTTTCCTGACAACTGTGGACTGTCCTCAAATGCAGTATTTAGGCTTGCCCACTTCTTGGGCCAGTAACCTGCTTACTGCCTTGCGCAGTAGGTCCTCTAGGCCATACAGTAAAAGTAGAGATTAATGTCAAGCGACTTCTGCCTTTTCTCTCCTAAAGAGAGGGCCAGAGGCCTGGATTTACAATACAGCAGTGTGTAACCTCCTGTGTACGCAGCTTTACTCCACCACAGGGAGTGTAATAGATCTCTGTGACAAAGGTGGAGAGGAAAAGTTAGATTTCTGATTCTGCATTTTTGCCTGCTGCTGTGCATTATACCAGAAAACTCACAAGGGGTGTGAGCTGACTGCATTTTGGCATGTGTGGGCTATGTTGCCAAGTGTCAAAGATCTCAAGGTAAAGGCCTTCATCTGCTCAGGACGAGCAGGAGTCTGCAGCACCGTGCTTTTTGTGAACTATAGTACAACCTTTTGTCTGTACTGTTGGACTGTCTGCCTTGGAATCCTTGTCAGCCATTTCCCAGAATCTGTGTCAGAAAAAGTCACTGTTCATTAAGGTGTAGCCTTTGCATTCTCTACAGAGTGATGCAAGGAATGATGAGGAGAGCCTCCCAAGAGTGAATCTGTGATGACTACTGATTTGTCATTTGCTGTCATCCGCAGCCCCAGCGCTGCGAGATGGAACAAGCTATTAGACTGAATGTGTGTGTTATTTTTCTTGTAGTTGGATCAAACAGTTCTGGAGGGTCTCTCTGCTCTACTAGTGGCCGTGTATATATGGGCTCTCCTCCTGGTATTTATATGGGTTCTTCTCCTCCGGGAGCCGAGGCAGCTCCGAGTCTGAAGTACATGCCTTATGGTACTTCGCCTCCCAGCTTAGAGGGCTTTATCACTTTTGAAGCTCCCGAATTGCCTGAGGAAACTTTAATGGAGGTATAGAAAAAATAATTTAATGTTTTATAATGTATAATGCTGCTAAAACAGACACATGGTAAAAACAGGACTGCTCAGGGCACTTCGTAGTTTCCTCTTCACTATCTCACATATTCCTTTTTAAGATCTGGAAAATACCCCTGTATCAATTGTGGCCAATTTCACTTTGGTAGTTACTCCTGACGTTTCACTTATTTGAATAGGTAACCAAAGGAACACGACTGCTTTTGTTCACCAGAGCCTTCCAAAGAGGCCTCTGTTTTAATGCCAAGTCTCTGGATGTGGGTGCTGACAGTAGCAATGTCCCTCTGGGCATTGTTTTTAACTGCTTCTTCACAGTCAGTGGAGGACATTAAATCCTACTTGTGGGAAGAGTGTCCTATATTTTTTTTAAAATGTGTGGAGGAGTGGCACTTTAAAAACACCAGTTGGGGTGGTCTTTCACCAGAATGCTATCCTTGGACTGTAAATTTCTCAAGGCAGATTGCTGTTCTGTTTTCTCATTCACAATCTTGCTGGAAGTATTTGGATCCCTATTGAATCGATATGTTATAACGTGAATGTTTGACAGTACGCTGTATTCTTCCCACAGATAGAGTTTAAAATGTGTTTAGACCTGCGTTACAAATGAAAAGATTATAAATATTGCTAAGATATGTTTGATTAGTTTTGAAGGCTAATTTTTTTTTTTTTTTTAGCAGAGACTATGCATGTAGTATCTGTTTTAGTCACCAAGAAGCAGTGAGTTGTTAGCTCCAATTGTTTAAATTTTAAATGTTGGCAACAGCCACCTTTAAACACGATATAATTCTAGATTGAAGTGTAAATTAGAGTGAAGCAGATAAGTATGAAGCTTTAGATCAGTTCTCTTGCAGGTATCCAGTCTGTTATATAATAAAAGCCAAATGTTCCTCCTGGCTTCTCGTACAAGTGCCGAGCATACTTCTGGGTTGCTGATAATATAATAACAAATAATATGTCCCCCTTGTGATTCCTTTAGTTGCTCAGGTTTCAACAACCATAGAACTCCATGTCCCAGTTCCTTTGGCTTTGTTGAAAGACTCTTTAAGTATAAGCTACAGTATCTTGAAATCATTAACGAAGAGGGAAAAGTTCATACCTGTTGATCTGTTTGGACCTATTTGGTTCTGTAGTCCCTAGTGCTGGCTCTACTACAGTGTGATTTTTCTGCATAGAATTGACATACCAAGAAATCCTCAAATTACTAACAAGACTTTTAAGTGTACTTGTTTGCCTTATGGCTTGTGATGGTTAAATTGTCGTCGTCTTTCCCTCTGACAGAGAGAACATACAGATACACTGCGTCATCTAAACATGATGCTGACATTTACAGAGTGTGTTCTGGATCTGACAGCAGTACGAGGAGGAAACCCAGACCTGTGTACTTCTGCAGTGTCGCTGTACCAAATCCAAGAGAGCATAGTTGTTGATCAGATCAGCCAGCTAAGCAAAGAATGGGGGTAAGTATGTGGTCAAATAGTATCAAGAGAATTGAATACATCAAAAATTTATTCAAACTATGCTCTTTTTGTTGAGAGTGATTGTTTTACTGTATAGAATCTTTTATAGGAATACGTTTTTTAACAGCTGAGGACAGATCAGAAAGAGCAAAGGATAGAGAGACATTTGCTAGCAGACAAATAAAAAGACAGTGTTTACTGGCCTGCCACAGAAGTTGGGGAAAGTGGTGAGGAGTTCTGGCTTGAGGTGCAGTATAACATTTCTAAGCCTGTAAATTTGCGCACCAGCTTCTGTCAGACCCAAGCCCTCTTCTGTTCCTCTTGGCCAGGCTGAAGCAGTAGCACCAAGGTGAAGGCTGGGAAGGGGGGAAGGAGTGTCCAAATTTGACTGATTTGGTGGAACCAATCAGCCCTAATACAAAATCGGAAGCAAGGAGAAATAAGAGAAATTTGGAGTGGTGGGAATGGGCAGTTCCACTTCCTGCTTCTTCCTGCGGGGGGAAAAAAAAAAACACCAAAACCACCAACCAAACCAAAAAAACCAACAACAACAACAACAAAAAAAACCTGCCAAGTATTTGCTTTTCACAACTGAGAATTCCAGGGGCATAGGAAATGACGCTGTGAGAAAAGTACACCCAGTTGCTTGTGGTAAGACATTGACCTCGGGCAGTCAGTCCCCACAAATAAGTGTTCTGTTTTAAAAAACGTCTACATTAAAGCAGTTTGTATTTGCTGCTGCAGCTACTAGATGAGCAGATGAACTCTCAACCCATGACAGAGTGTTTGTGAAGGGAAGGGAGGGGTGGAGTTGCATTTTAAACATCTGGTTTCCTTTGCTGCTGCTGCTGGGTCCTGTGTAGGGTTGTGATTAAAAAGTGGTGTCTGCCCATGGCTTGAATGTGTTCAAGAAAGGTGTTTTGATACCTAATTAATTTTTCCCCCCCTTTCCCTCCCTAGACAAGTAGAGCAGCTGGTGTTGTATATGAAAGCTGCCCAGTTACTAGCATCTTCTCTGCATCTTGCCAAAGCACAGGTCAAATCGGGGAAACTGAACCCATCCACTGCTGTTAAGCAAGGTAGATGCAACATAATCTAATTTGCTTTTCTTGTGAATTTTCTTTGCTGATACATCACTCAAAAAGCTTAAGTTGCAACATTCGTTTGTTTTCTTCTGTACAAGAGAATTGTAGATACGTACAATTGCCCAATTCTGATAGTAAACAAAGATACAGCTAGAAACTGTTGAGAAATGGGCAGTTATTAACTCGAAATGGAAATAATTTGATATAGACTTAATTTGTAGAAGCGGCAGAGTAATTAAAAGCACAAGTTTAAACAGATTGACTTTGCTAGTGCTGGGAAAAGCTGAACTTAGGCTATGGTGTTGTTTGGTTGGGTTTTGTTTTTTCTTTTAATTTCTTCTTACCTTTCTTCCAGTTGTGAAAAGCCTCAATGAGAGATACAAATTCTGTATTGGCATGTGCAAGAAATTGACAGAAAAGCTGAATCGTTTCTTTTCTGACAAGCAGAGGTTCATTGATGAAATCAACAGTGTAACTGCAGAGAAACTCATCTACAGCTGTGCTGTAGAAATGGTAAGTCACTCCTTTTACCTAAATGACAGGACATTGAGATGAATTGCTTCCTTCTCTCACGCACCTCTTCTACATAACCAGAAAATAGAATGTATGTTTCCAGAATTCTGTTCATGGTAATTTTTGTTAGTCTTTCACCCTCTTTCCTGCCCTGCCTTAACTGTGGCTAAAGTTCCTGGCCAATACTGTTCCTCAGGGACATTTCCCCTACATCAGCACATTTGGTACACAAACACTAGGAAACGAACTCCTAAGCCACACAGCCCTGTGTGCTGAAGCCTCATCCAGTAAGGCTTACTAAAGCATAGAAGCAATAGAAATAGCTTCATCAACCCACCAGGTCAATTTGAAGAACATCAGCCTGTCCATACAAAGCAAAAACAGTAGCAAACATGTGGAAGCTTTTTCATGTAATTGATAAACTTTCTGTCTGCCATGGAGCAGATGCAGTAACCATACAGGAGACTTAAACAGCTTTTTTGATGAGAGGGAAGTCTTTTTAACATAGGTGTTGCACAAAAGATACTGGCACATATTGTGCTTAACCCTGATAATGGTGTAAGTGTGTAATCCTGCACAATTAATTTGTCTTCTTTACAAGAGAATGTAGGTATAAGAACAAGCGTATTTATTCATATGTTGTTGTAACACGCATGAACACAAAAGATCAAAGTGTGCTTTTATAGCTTCGATGTGCAGAATATCCTGAGTCAATACCGCACAGGTGCTATTTTCTCTCAGACTTCATTTTGTTGTCTTACAGTTACAAAAACAGATCAGCTAAATGAAGGCTCAAAAGTAGTTTCTTAATGACACTTTCATGTAATTCATTTTGAATTTTTCATTTCATTGTCTAATGCCGTTTATGTAACTGAATCTCCTAAATGATTCCAGGTTCAGTCGGCAGCTCTGGATGAGATGTTTCAGCAAACTGAAGATATTACATATCGATACCACAAAGCAGCCTTGCTGCTGGAAGGACTGACTAAAATACTGCAAGACCCTGCAGATATAGAAAACGTACACAAGTGTAAGTTTATGTTGAATAATGAGAATATTGAAAATTACATGGAATTAATGCATTGTCAAATAACACTGAAGTCGTCACCTATTTTTTACCCCTCTCTGTTTGCAGATAAATCTAGCATCGAGCGAAGGCTTTCCGCACTTTGCTATAGCACAGTGGCTGTATATGAGCAGTAAGAATATCCCGAGGACCAGATGGTGTGAACATAAGGGACCACATCAGTGATACTGCACTTTTTTGACTACAGCTTAATTGTTGTCCTTGTTCTGCCCCACGTGGAAGATGATTCTTACATTTCTGTGGTGACTACCAAAGAAACAGCAGCATATTCAAAGAGGAGAAATTCCAAAAGTACACTTGCCTTACCGATCCAGCAGCTCCTTCTTCTTCCTAGCAACAGAATTTAAAAGAATCTCTCTTCACATTTCAAACTGACCCTTGTACACGTGCTTTGAACTTGAATGATCAGGGGGTTTTTTTCCTCATGAGGTTTATAGAGAGTGGATCCTTCTGCATCAGGTACAAAAAGACATTTCCCTCAGAAGATTCCCTCAAAAGTTTGTGAAAAATATTTTTAAATTGTCAGTAAAATGTGGCGGAGTGAATTTGGGAAACCCTAACCATGTGCAAGTGCTGTTTGAAGCTTTCGGGGCTAAGCTGGCTCGTATCGGAGCTCACATGTTGTAAACATGGCTCAGCTTGTCATATTGAAGGGATGGTGAGAAAGTGCTCTTTTACATGGGGGGAAAGATGGTAATGGAAGAAATTGTGCTCCATGTGTACAAAATCCCCAGGGGGTTTTCAGCTGATGTGGATACAATTTGATGATCTTCTTCCAAAATACTTAGTTTTGCACTAATTTACTAAAGCAACTGTATATTCATTTTTGAAGAACTACTTAAAAAAAAATTAGAGAAAGAAGGCACAACGGACTTGGCTGAATTTCATTTCAGTGTACATAAAATTCTTTGCAGAATTTCAAATGTAGCTTCTAGAAGACTTTCAGACAAACTGTAAAAACTTGTATTCATGTGAACCTTTCCATTTTATACCTATTTGTCTAATACTTGAGTAACTACTGCTCTGGACTTTCTCAGTAATAGCAATGTTGAGTTGCTGGTTGTTTGCTTTTTATATATATTTGGTTGCATCTTTTGTTGTGCATGCAAGATGTGCATTAATGCCTGCAGTCTCTAGGGGTGTAACGACAGTTCTCTGTATTTCTTGGGCAGTATTACAAAAAATACTGTAAACTGAAAGGTTCTGCGAGGAACCATGCAAAACCCGAAAATAATGTTGGGGTTTGAGATGCTGATAGATTGATGTAGAATATCTACATACAGTGTGTGAAAAATCAGGATTATTTTGTGTGCATTTTGGGGGAGAGGTGGGAAGCTTCATTTAGCCTTATAGGCATTATCATTTCAAGCATCCCATGAGATCATCAGGACAGCAATTTGCAAAGTATTTAGGCAGATCACCTTCTCTGGAAATGGTTCCTGTACTTTATTTTGGGGACTTTTTTTTGTTACTCAACTGCTTGAATACTTGAATAAACCATTCTCCAGGACAAAATCATTTTAATCCTCTTAAACACAGTGGTCTGAACTATTTGACAAAGTTGTACAGGGCTTACACGTCACAAGATTGTTTCAGTGTTCGGATAACCATGTGTTTCCTTTACTTTGACAGAGTAATGTACTTTTTACCTTATTTATCTGTATGAAATTCCAACAGTTAATTTGAAAGTGTTTGTTTATATAATGTTTGTATTTTTAGGTCTTTAATACGGTGTTTCTACCTCTCCTTTGTAATCGCATGCATTATTCTTGAAACTAGGTAATAACTCACTGAACTGTTGCGTAATAGCCTTTTTATTATGGCCTGTATAAATGTATATTAAGGTAAAATAAATACTGACACTAGAAGTGTTTCTATGGTAGAACTGAGTTTCTGTGTCTCTGTAACCAAAGGCCAGTGGACTTAACTTCAGAAAAATGGTCTGTACTTGGCTGGTTAAACAGATGCTGAGTGTTCCCTGCTTGGGTCAAGAGATGCTCACCTCGGCAGCTGGACATGCCACCAGGGCAGGATGGGGCAACTTGCTTGAGTTCATTATCTCTGGATAGCTCTGGCACAAAGTGTCCCCGAGTTTGTTTTCACTTGCTTTAGGGAAACAGTTTACCCTGCCTTTTTTTTTTTTAACTTGGGTTTGAAAACAAATGTGGTAAGTAGGTTCCTGGGCAACAGCTGTATGTTCTTTCAACAAGGTGCCTCTAGCAAAGAGGAGCTGTCTGGGCTGCCAAAACAGCATATACAGAGCTAATTGACAAGAACTGGCAGTAAGTTACAATTTCTATCCAAACTTTACGGAAAAACAGGCTTTGTCCACCTTGTAGCTAATATCCTCTCCCCAGCTGAGGTGTGCTGTGGTTGCTGGTATGTTGCTGTTGTATTTCTGAGTTGTACTATCAAATTTTTCCCAATTTATTATTTAAAAAACCCCTACGCTTGTGACTGGCACATAACGATAAAAGAGGATGAGGAAGGAGTGAGCAGGGAATGCTAATGATATGTCTGAACAGGAATCTAGGACCAAAGCAAAAGCCTTAATGCACAAGTCTAGGAGATAGGCTGCTTTTCCCAGGAACTCACTGGGTTTTGTCAGTTTTCTTTTTTTTTTTTTTTCCTCAGGATTCAAGCTCATTCTGCTTCCACTCTTGCCAGCAAGACTACAGCTGCACAAATAGGAGAAGAAAAGGGCTATTCTTGTTTGCTGCTCTCAGGAGGAGGAGACCAGTGATCATGGCCTGTCTTTCTGCACAAACTCATTCCACAAAGGTCCTGAAGCTGTCCTCTGTCTTCAGCTCTCCGCACTAACAGCAGGTGCCTGTTTCTACCAAATACTTTTTTTCAGCCTTTTGAAAGATAGAACTTGAAAGGAGAGATTTGATGTGCTGCTTTTCTAGTTCAGCTCTCTAGCATCTACTCAAGAGCACCATGTTCCGTACTTGTTCCACTCTCTCCATAGTGTATAATGTCGACAGAGGAATCTAAAACACATTTTGATTCTGACACTGGTTTTTAGAAGCAAGAAGCGGAACTCTCAGCCCTTCCTCTAATACAGAGAATGAAATCTAGTTAATTTAACTTGCAGCTAAGATACTATGAATTATTCCGAGAGGCATTTTTCAGTGGAGAGATGTACTTGTTCCTGGGACTCGCTAGGTTCTGTGTCGTTCTTGCTGCTTTCTCGTACAGCAATGTCGAGGTACTGCCGTTGTCACCTCTGGGTTCAGAGGCAGTAACTGTTGTGATCCACTGGTGTCACGGCACTGCGCAGTGCACAGCCCAGCTGCACCGAAAAGGGAAGCTGGCTTTTTTGTCTAGAGCAAGTAAAGCTGAATACTGTGGCTCCCAAAGCACATTGAGGCTTTGAAATTCAGATAGGCTGGCTTGTGACCTGACTTGTGACCCGCCTCCTTTTTGACTCCTGCTTCCTTGCCTATTTTTTCTGTGTCTTTTTTAAAAATTTTGATCCTTTGACTTTTTTGTCTGCTCAGATCTCTGTGTGCCACTATTTTTTGACTGTCCAGGATGCCTTTTAAGTCTTGAAGCAAATCTTTTAACCTGAACTTCCCTGTCCAAATAGCCCTGGCTGTGGCTTTTTAGTAAGTGCCCACATAGCTCCTCCTTTTTGTAGATCAGTGCAGTATAGCTCAGTAACCCCTCTCGTGAGGTCTTAAGTCAGCTGGAGTCCAGTCTAAGTCTTGGCACTGCTTCTTCGGACAGACACCTTTTCAATAGGGTTTTGTATGCGGCAGGCTCCTCCCTCCTCTTGGGCTGAAAGCAAACTAAATGCCAGTGGTGCTGTTGAGTCTTATTGCAGTCTTTGTGCCAATCATTTTCATTGTTTCTTTGTGTCGCTTTCCCATTTTCCATGGCCCCAGCTATGTCTACAATGCAGCCCACAGACCATGGCTCTGTACTACACAGTATCTTGTTCTTGCAAATGTGAGATCAGCCACAGCTTTCAAAACAAGTGATGCCATAAATGAACTGAGCTCCATTTATTCCTGTAGGTTCCTTAAAACCTCTCCCTGTTGTTAATCTTCTGTACCCACTTTTATGATTGAGTGCTGTTTGGGCTTTTGTATCTGCCCATCTTCTTGTGCTACTGGCTGGATTGTGTGACTTTGAGAAAACACTTGGAGCTCTAGACTAGGTAGGCATTTAAGCAGAAATTGAGGATCATCAGCCTAGCTAAAAACTTGAAGATCTGTGACTGTGGTGTGTAAGCTAAAAAAAAACGCTTACTGATTAGCTGTGTTATTTGGTGGACTCTTGAAACCAAATATGGCACAGCTTATCTTCTAAACCAAAGTTCTCCCTCCCCAGACTCTGCTGGATGCTTTTGGGAGCAGGCCAAGGAACAGCACGAAGGCATGCTCCCCAGGCCCAGCGCAGGGCAGGAGCCTGTCTCACCGCGGTGCCTTGCTATAATTGACTCCGAGAGGGGAGCGAGAGCAAGGGGCTGCGAGGAACGGAGGGGAGAGGGGAGCCTGCTCAATAAAACATCTCCTGCTGCTGTAAGTATAGCCCTGGGGATTAGAGCACCCCCAGCACTGCTTACCTCCTGATTCCTCTGGGGTTCAATTACTTTCCCATAAATAGTTCCCTTCTTTATTGTTTCTTAGTGACTGAATTAAAATAGAAAATACTGTCAGCTCCTAGGCGTGGGGAGCACGCTGCAGAGCATGCATTTCATTGGGTGCTGTCTGGAGTATTCTTCCATCTCACTCGAGATCCCTCACCTCCCTGAAATCCACACGTCTCGCCCAGCCTCTCCAGGGAGACTCAACTGATATTTTGCAATGCTTAAAACTCCCTCAGCCTTGTTTCCTGTCCATAAGTGGCTAAAGGATGTCCCTGACAAGGACCAAAAGAGACGGTCTCCTAGATTGCGGCCGTGCTGCTGCTGTCTCATTTTGGCCAATACCAAGGACCCTTAAGACTGGGTTTTCTGCGAAAGCGTGGCACAGTACCAGCCTGCTGGCCACTGGGATGAACTGGGAGCTGGGACGTTTGCCAAGCACAAGAAGCACTGCTATGGCATGAAAACCCTCGGGCTGAAGGGTGAGAATTTTACAGGCTCTGGGCAATGGCCCCTCTGGAAAACGTAGGTAAATAACCATCTCCCTGCTCCTGCAGACATCCCTTGGTGGGTGCGCTGCCTGCAGAGGATGCATTGCAGCACTGTTTCCCCAGGCACAGTGTAATACTCCACCCTGAGAGCTCAAAGACTTTTACTCCGATTGCAGTAGCATTAACTCCTTATGTAATTTTCCTTGGACCTCCAGACAGCGTGGTGCCTGGACAGAGCTCCAACCTGCTCTGCCTGCAAGGATGCTAACAGGATCAAGGAGAGCGTGTTTGCATCAGGTAACACTCCTGTGAGGAAAGTTCCTGCTTCTCCTACCTCTGTCTTCTGGAATGCAAACCCAGTTCCTTTTCATATACCACACTGCAAGAGCCCTGTCAAGCCCAGCCTGTTTTTCTTCCATGCGTTGCCTCCTGCATGCAAGCATTGGCAGTTGCTCTTGTCATTCTTTTCCATGGCAGACTGTTTACGGCTGAGATTTGTGCAGTAGCTTGTAAAATGTTCACGTGCTGGCTAAGCCGCAACCCATGAGTTGTTAGCAAAGCCAAGTGACTTCACGAAAGCCAAGCTTTGTGTTTGGAGGGAGTCGTGGCTCAGGCGCAGCCTGCTGAGCTAAAGGACACCACCGTCCCCCCCACACCCCCCCCCCCCCAGCCTCAGAGAGCCACGCTGATCTGGGAAAATGGCATGAAAGTTTGGGGGGAGCGTGTGCTCCATGCTAGCCCCATCTCCTGGCCATAAGCACCCAGCTGCTGGCCCTGCACAGGTGTGTGGTGGGCAGGGATTCAGTTGGGCATAGTTTCAGCTGAGGAGCATTAGCAATAAATGGCCTGTGTAAGAGCATGTGAGAAAGGGTAGTGTGTAACAACCCAGGAGTAATTTTCAAATACTTGCATTTCTTAAGTTGGGGCAGGACTATTTTTAACTGAAATGAGCCCAGCCTTGTCTCAGCTCCTTTCCCTGCTTTTTTTCTGGCTTGTTTCCCACACAAGTGCTGTATCAAGGTTAATTTGACTGTCCTGGCCAGGCTATTCCTGTTGATTGCTTTGCCTCCTACAAACCACCACCTGCATGTTTAGCACTTGCTGGCCAGTTTTCCTTGACCAACTTGTCTCTCCCTCCCACCTGAGCAGGAGGTCGCTGGAAGGGCACCATGATCCCTTCACCAGCACTTGGGCTCAGAAATGGCACCCGAAGATGAGCACTCGGTGAGTTCATGCAGGGTTTGCTCTGCAGGGGAAAACTGAGGAGTAAAGGTGCCTGGGGGCATTTAGATAAGGAACCCTGGGGGGGACTTTGTCCCCCCCCCGCCCCGAGCTGTCACGCAATGCGTTTCTCAACCTGTCAGCGTTTCACAACCTGCTGGGCCCCGGTCGATGCCAGACCCAGTCCCGCCCCCAGCTTGGCGGAGCTCCCGGGGAGTCCACGGGGGACGTGGCAGCCTTTGCCAGCAGCCGGCACTCCTGCAACGCAGCCCCCAGAAGCGGAGGCGCTGGGGCGAGGGAAGGAGCATCCCTGACGGTGGGGGAATCAAGGTACGGCCGCTGCAGCCGCTGCCGGTTCCCGGGGGCCCTGCCCGGCTCCTGCAGCCGGGGGCGTCGGTTCAGGCTCTTCACCCCGCTCTCGTCTTCTGCTCTTTCCTCCTTTAACTTAACGCTTTTGCCAAACTACCCCATCTCGTGTGCTCTCTAAGCCCCTGCCTGCAGCTGAAGGACGCTGCGCCGGAAGCGATACGGCTGCAACGCCGCGGCCGCAACATCCCTGACCGGCGGCGGAAGGGCTCAGCAGCCCGGCACAGCCGCTCCCACCCACCTCCGCGGGGCCGCTCGCCTCTCAGCCGCGCTCGCCTCCGCCGGGGCCACCCCTTAACCTGCGCCCAACCGGGGCCGGCGGCCGCCGGCGGGCTTCGGCGGCCGCTTCCCGCCCCGCCCCGCCCCGCCCCGCCCCGGCGGCTTCCATTCTGCCCCCGCTCGGGGGGGAGCGGGGCCCCGCGGCCTCTCCCATTCCACCTGCGGGGGCGCGCGGTCCGTGTCGTGAGCGGAAGGCGGAAGCGGCTGAGTGGAGCGGGGACCCCAGGTGGGCGGAGGGCCCTTCCCGGGGGCTGCGGGCCCTTCCCGGGGGCGGGGGCAGGGGCAGCGGCACCGCCGCGGGGGCGGGGGGGGGCAGGCCCACCGTCGAGGTTTTCGCCTCAGGCCGGTTGGCGCTCGGGGGTCCCTGGGGCTCCTCGGAGGGGCCGCCTGCCCCCGGCCGCGCCGCCCTCGGGGGCCCTGCCCTCGACGTGGCCTTGCTGGGCCGTGCTCGGTGCCGGGATGCAGGGAAAGGCTGCCTTCCCTCACCTCCGCCCCTGCCGGCAGCTGCCCTTCGGTTGCCTGCGTGACGCCCTTGCTGTTGTACCGACGGTTGCTCCCTGTGCTCCTTTTCAGACTTTTCCAAATCGCGAACTGCAGCAGACTGTTTAAGGTGTCAGACAGATACGGCAGAATTAGGAGAGAATTACAGCGCCTGTTGGCCCTCGAGCTGGGGAGGTGGGATTGCGGCTGGTGGCTGAGAGTGCGCCCAGTGCTTTTCAGTAGGAAAAGTCTCTTTCCATCTGCAGGAGGGAGGCCCCGCAGTGAGCTGGGTCTTGCTGCTCTCTCCCCGCAGCGCTGAGCAGCCATGGAGAGGATGCAGCAGGTCGTTGGGCGGGCGAGAGCCGCCTTCAACTCGGGCCGGTGCCGCTTGCTGGAGTTCAGGATGCAGCAGCTGAAGGCCCTGGAGCGGATGGTGCAGGAGAAGGAGAAGGAGATCCTGGCAGCCATCAAGGCAGATCTGCACAAGGTCTGGGTCGGGGGTTTCTCTCTTCTGCTGTGCGTGGAGAGCGGTCAGCCCGGAAGGGAAAGTGGGAAGGCCGAGGGCTGCCTTTGCCGTGCCAGATGGCTTTTGCTGATGTTCCCCATGGTCCTGGTTCTCACTGTGGCCTGCCAAGGTCTGCTGCCACCATTTCTAAGAAGGAGCTAGTCCGAGGCAGGACTGCGAAGCTGCAAAGGCAGGTCCTGGCTGTCAGGTTTTGGCTTCTGCCGCAAACTTGAGCCTCACGCACCCGGACTGAGCGCCTTGTGTCTGGGGTCCTTTGGGGCAACACTACCAGTAACTGCCCTGGCAGCCACTTGGAGCCAGCAGAATTTACCTTGCTTCCCCGGGCTGCTGCGGTGGGTGCGGGAGGTGGGTGCCTTTGCCGTCCCCTCCCCAAGCTCCCTGTCATTGCAGAGTGGGCACAATGCATACAGCCATGAGATCCTGGGCGTGCTGGGGGAGCTGGCCCTGGCCATGGACAAGCTGCCATCCTGGGCAGCCCCTCAGCCTGTGAAGAGGAACTTGCTGACGATGCGGGATGACGCCTATGTCTGCCCCGAGCCGCTGGGGGTGGTGCTGATCATCGGGGCCTGGAACTACCCCTTCACCCTGATCATGCAGCCTCTGATCGGGGCCATCGCAGCAGGTGGGGACCCACTGCAGCCCCTGTCCTTCGTGGGGCTGTGGGCAGGTGCTGTGAGAGGCAGGAGAGGAGTGTGAGGGCTCAGGGGCCACGCTGGGTTTGTCTTGCAGGCAATGCTGTGGTGGTGAAGCCGTCGGAGATCAGTGAGAACACAGCTCGGCTGGTGGCTGATCTCCTTCCCCAGTACCTTGACCGGGTGAGTGCAGCCCCGTGCCTGACGTAATTGTCTTAAGGAAATATCTGTCATGCTTTCAAAGGGCTTTTTCAGGTTAGAGTCAAATCAGTTGCCCGCTCTCTCTAAAGGAGCATAAGGCCATGATACAAGAAGGGCTGAATTACTCTTGGAGTAGAGAGACATGTTGACATATTCTTCCTGTGTTGTTACTGCAACGTGACAGCCTTTTTGACATTCATGACCGTGTAAAGAGGTGTGTATGTACTTCTCACTGCACTAATTGCTCTCTTGGACAGTGTGCTGGGGTTGCCTCTAGGTAAACACAAGTTTGCATTGGATGCTGGCTATGACTGGCTCTTCCTGAGAACTCGGTGCCGTTTGCTCAGTGGCAGTACGTCCCGGGTTTTCATGTCCTGCTGAACCACACTCATAGCGGGAGGTGGTGTTTCTTCTCCACTTGTCTGGCAGTTCTGACATCCATAGCGCTGTGTCACTGAGGCTGTTGTTGTGACAGCAGGGCCTCCCTGTGCAGTTTCCTCCAGGGAGTTAGTGCTTTCTCTAGGTGAGGAGCGAGAGCTGGGGCAGGAGACAGCCCTCGGGAGAGCCCGGCGGTCGTATGTGCCCTTGGTCTTAATGTGTGGGAGTAGGTCCACAGCCTGACTCAGCCCTGGCCTCAACCTCCATTTCTTTTAGTTCATGTGGCACAATATGGCAAGTGAAACTCCATTTCAGGGGAAGGAACAGAACTTGTTTCTGTTATCGCTGTCCTTTGTCCAGACCCTAACGTAGCTCACAAGTGAGTCTGCTCCATGCAGAGCTGCTCCCTTGATATATTTGCTTAAATGAAGGTAACTGCAAGGCTCTTGTTTGCCCCGCAGGAGCTGTACCCTGTGGTCACTGGAGGAGTACCTGAGACGACAGAGCTGCTGGAGCAGAGATTTGATCACATCCTTTATACTGGCAACTCCAGAGTGGGCAAAATCGTGATGGCAGCGGCTGCCAAGCACCTGACGCCCGTCACCCTGGAGCTGGGTGGCAAGAGCCCCTGCTACATTGACAAGGACTGTGACCTGGCTGTTGCCTGCAGGTCAGGCTGTTGCAAGCCCTCAGTGGGCCATTGTCCCCAGACTGCGGGTGTTGCTCAGGCGTTGTTGGCCAGGCTGTGGGGGCTGGAAGGGACTGACTGAGGAGAAACCATCTCCCTTTCTCCTGTAGGCGGATAACATGGGGGAAGTACATGAACTGTGGGCAAACATGCATCGCCCCAGACTACATCCTCTGCGACCCATCCATCCAGAGCAAGGTGGTGGAAAACATCAAGGCAACTCTGCAGGTAAGCGTGGAGTTCCTCATGGTGTGGGAGTTGTCCCCATTATAGCCCAGGTCTGAGTTTTGTAGCTGCAGCCCTGGAGCTGTGCCTGTTGTGAAGGTGTGTCGAGCACTTTGGTTCTGCTGTGCCCTTTGGCAGGAATTCTATGGGGAAGATGTGAAGTCGTCTCCAGATTATGAAAGGATCGTCAACAAGCATCACTTCAGGAGGATCCTGGGCCTGCTGGAAGGGCAGAAGATCGCTCATGGGGGAGAGGCAGATGAAGCCTCCTGCTTCATAGGTGCTTCTGGCAGCTGTTGGGGAGGTGGAGGATGGGATCTTCCGCTGGCAGTGGGTGCCTTTTGGGGGCTGTGTGTGTGTCTGTGGCTTGCTTGGTGTGTGTTGAATGCAGGCAGTGCCCAGGACAAGGTCCTGTGATTGACCACGTCTTCTGTCCTGCTCACGCCATCTCCTGCCCTCCTGTTTGCCTCAGCACCGACTATCCTCACCGACGTTTCTCCGGAGTCAAAGGTGATGGAGGAGGAAATCTTTGGACCGATCCTCCCCATTCTGACAGTGAAGAGCGTGGACGAAGCCATTGAGTTCATCAACCGTCGGGAGAAGCCCCTTGCCCTGTATGTCTTCTCGAACAACAAGAAGGTGGGTCTGGGCTGTGCTCCCCCCGGAGGCGTCTCTGTGCAGTTTGATGCTGAGCGGCTCCCCGCAGCGCCCGTGTCAGCTCCTCTTTGCTTGTGAATCGCAGCGTTTGCCTCACGGAGGGTCGCGAGTGTCCCCAGTCTCCTGCTGCAGCGCTTTGCGTTTGCATGACTTTGTGAAATAGAAGGATAAAAGGCTGAATTTCCTCCTTGTTGCCATGTAGTCTTTCATGATTAATTTAGTTACTTTTAATATATTGCCAGGGAGGCGAGCTCCCAGATTTCCAGCTTTCGCATCCCTCCTCTGAACTTTCCCACTTTCTTTGAGTTAACAGTGCACAGATAGGGCTCCTCTGAGTTGTGAGCCAGCAGAAATTATCGTGATGGCCTGTTGGCTCGTAGCTCCCCTCGCAGTCCTGCTCAGTTACGTGATCTGGTCTCTGCTGGGCCTTTGTAATGTTCTGTTTGTTTTTTTTCTTTTGTCAGTTAATCAAGAGAGTCATCTCGGAAACCTCCAGTGGGGGTGTTACTGGAAACGATGTCATCATGCATTTCTTCCTCTCAACCTTACCCTTTGGTGGTGTCGGTAAGTTACTGGAGCTCCTTAAGTGTTGTGACTTGATGCAGGGTGTGACCCAGGGAACAGCAGCAGTTGGTTTGTGTCCAAGTACGCCTGCGCCTCTTAGAGCCAAAGGGTCTCTGTATAGCAGATCTCAATAATAAATTCTGGGAGTACATTAGGAAAGGGGCCAAAAGAGAAAACACACCTTTGGGTTTGTTTTGGGGAAGGCTGAAGCATTTAGTGTAGACTGATGTGAAAGGTGCATTAAAAACATCAGCTGCGATGGGAGTGATTCGCAGTAGTTGCAGGAGGAAGGGTAGGACTTCAGCTTGGGGAGAATTGGAACAGCCTATGGAACAGCCTACGGGAGCTTTGCAGAAGAGGGTTTGGGTGTTACGGTGCTCACAAGCTGACTGTGAACCAGCAGTGTTCTGCTGCTGTGAACGGCACATGCTGTCCTGGAATCGGAAAATGGAGGTGTACCCTGCAGGGTCCCTCGGGAAACCCTTCTCACACAGCGCTAGTCGGATCTCAGAGCCTTGGCACGGTGCTCTGAGAAGGAGCTAAATCCAGGGAAGAGCTGGAGATGGCTCCGAGGCCCAGGGAGCAGCGCACGCAGTGACACAACGAAGTACTGGAGAGTACGTAGTGAAAACGGGGTGGGGAAGAAGAGGGATGGAGTACAGATGGACATCGTGGAGACTGAGAGGTGCTGCAGAGAGAAAGGAACAGTTGTCCTCTCTGAAGGAATATAGAGGAGAAGTTGTGCTTTTAAACTGCAGTAAAGCAGTTGTAGGGTAGGTAACATGCACTGCAGCTGGCAAGCAACTGGAATTTTCCTGTGCTGCTTGTCCTGCTGGTGGCCTCAAGTGGCCAAAGGTTGGACTGGCTGAGCTTGTGGTGTGACCTGCCTGGGTTGTGTCTCAGGTAACAGCGGGATGGGCGCCTACCATGGCAAGCACAGCTTTGAGACCTTCTCGCACCGCCGCGCCTGCTTGATCAAGGACCTGAAGATGGAGGGTACGAACAAACTCCGGTACCCACCTGGCAGCTGGAAGAAGGTGGATTGGGCCAAGTTCTTTGTCTTGAAGCGGTTTAACAAGGGCCGAGTGGGACTGGTCGTCTTGGCCCTGCTGGGGCTTATGGCAGCAGTGGTGATAAAGGTGAGCTTTGGCTCTTTGCCATCTACATGAAGTGCATGTGCAGTTCATCTGATCTTCTGCAAGTTCTGTCTATGCAACTGCAGTCCTTTCTTAGAGCCTGGCCTGTCTTTTCTGTCTCGAGGCTTATGATATCTGTCCCACCTGAAATTACCAAGATCTGTTTCTCACTCTTGCAAGTGCTACCTAGAATAGAAATGTCCTCAGAGAAATCTCCTGGGCTGCTGTACTGTTTGTTGCTCTGCCTTGGTAGGTGACGCCTGTGAGAAGCTCCCTCCAGAGGCAGAGTTTGGTACGTTTTGGAGAGGTCTCTTAGGAGTGATTTCAATTCCTAGGCTTTCTTCAGCGATGTTGTGAGCTGTTCCACAGCCTAGCCCAGCCGGCTGCAGTTTTGCGCCGCAACGCCCTGGGGAAGGGAGGGCTGTGTCCTAAAGCCTAGGGCTACAACGAGCTCTCGTTCCTCACCCAGTTGCAGCCCCCATCTGACCTTAGGTCAGTTATTTCCATTTCCTCTCCTGTTTCTGGCTGACTAGTGTGGAAGGGTGGGATGTCCTCCCCTCTGTGCAGGAGGTAGAAGCCTGCTGGTGCTGGCTGAAGGACTCAACGTGCCTCCTGAGGTGGAGGGGTAAGATCTAAAACTCCAAGTGTGATCGCTGGTGGTTATCCGTGGCTGGTGGACCAGGCGCTATGTGTGCCTGCGCTGGCTGCTCCTTGCAAAGCTCAACTGTGCATCCTGGGGGTTTAGTAGGCTTAAGGGAGCAGCCGCTGAGGGGAGAGGAGACGGCAGGGTGGATCAGGACTCTGCCCTTCAATCTGTTCTGTGTTGTTACTGCTGCAAGGAGACGTGCAGGAGTCCAGCAAGCAGGGGGAAATAACCTGCCTGCAGATCTGAGTCCAGGAGGAGGTGTAAGAGCTAACAACTGGCTCAGGCCTTGAAGCACCAGCCAGGGAGGCAGGCTCTGTCTAGGTGAATGCCTTCTCAGCGAAGAGGGGGAAACTCACAGCATCTTGAAATCATTTGGCTTTTCTCAGAATCACCAGTCTGTGCTGAAGAGAAAAGCCCTCTTGATTGTGCTGGCTCTTCAGAGGCTGGGCTGGCCCAGTGTGTGGTAAGGAGGAGCAGGTTTCAGAGCACTGCTGTGGCTGTCACAGTGAGGTAGGAGCTTTTTTCTTCTCCTGTGTGTAGACCTGATTTGAGATCAGGCAAAGCCTTGTTAGAGTAGTGAATGTCGGGCTGGCAGAAGGTTCCCCCCGGAGCCAGAGAGCAATGCTTTCCCTGGCAGTGCTCGGAGCTCATACAGCGTCCAAGATAACCAGCCGTCAGTGCATGCCGAGGGGGCAGGAGGCAGGCGAGCTGGACCCTGGGGAAGTCACCCTGAGTGTGGGGGCTTTGCTTCAGGCTCTTCTAGAAAGGGAATTGGTTTTGTTTCAGCAAATCCTTCACAGGACATTGGTGTTGTGTTTTGCTTTCACAGATGGTTTTCTACTGAAGAGAGGAGAAGGTGCCATGTGCAAGTCGTACTCTGAGTGCTTGCTTTTTCTCTGTTGCCTTAAGCTGAGAAGTCATTTTTTTCTTTTGTGCTGGGTTATTTCAGTGAGCTGTCGAGCACACCGAGTAGCCTTAGAGAGGCACTAACCAAGACAAGGCTCGGACTCCTGTTTACTAAAAAGCCATGCTGAAACAGAGGGACCAGTGGGTACAAGCTCTCAAAAGGAGGACTGCAGAGCAAGAAATACCAGTCCCTACCTCCACCCCATGCCATGCAGAGCGCTGCTTCCAGGGACGCGCACGCTGTGTCTTGCACCGAACCCCTTACCTTCCTTCAGTGACAAACAGCAGCTTAAGTTTCAGCGGTGATTGGGTTGACAGTGTTTTCCCTGCAGTTTTCGGGATGGTCTGTCTTCTGTTGTGCTCCGAACAACTGCCCTCTTGGTGACAAGTCTGAGACAGGCCGTGCTGGCTGATGCATTTTACCAATAGTGATGGTTATGAATAAACTTAGTGAAGTTCCCCTTGCCATTTAATTGAGGTGAAATATTCACAGATGTCTGCAAACCAGAATCGTCCACAGCTGGTCAGGGGATGCAGGCTGACAGGCTCTGGGTTTCACCGTGTGCCCGTAACAATTATTTGGCAGTTAGAAAATTACAAAGATGATGCCTGCACTGCCTGTATTTTGCTGATAGGAGTATCTTATGCTCAGGCAAAAGAATTTTAAGGCCTGTTTAGAGAAGTGGGAATCACAAAGTACCCTGTTGTGGGTTAGCCCAGGTGGGCATCTGAGCCCCACACGGCTGCTCGCTCACTCCCCCAGTGGGATGGGGAAGAGAATCGGAAGGGTAAAAATGAGAAAACATGTAGGTTGAGATAAAGACAGTTTAATAGGTAAAGTGAAAGCTGGGCGTGCAAGCAAGCAAATTAAGGAACCCATTCATTACTTCCCCTCGGCAGGCAGATGCTCAGCCATCCCCAAGAAAGCAGGGCTCCATCACGCATAACTGTGACTTGGGAAGACAGATGCCATAACTCCCAGTGTCCCCCCTGCTTTCCTCTTTCCCCCTCAGCTTTTATAGCTGAGCACGTCATATGGTCTGGAATATCCCTTTGGTCAGTTGGGGTCAGCTCTCCCAGCCATGTCCCCTCCCCACTTCTTGCCAACCCCAGCCTACGCGCTGGCAGGGCTCTCTGTGAGAAACAGAGAGACCTTGACTCTGTGCAAGCACTGTTGGGCAACAGCTACACCACGAGCGCGTCCCCAACGCTGTTTTGGTCACAAATGCAAAAGGCAGCACCATCCTACTATGAAGAAACTTGGCGACGATGATGAAAATTAACTCCATCCCAGCCAAAACCAGTACAAATCCGTTCCTGGTCAGATTCCTCCAAGGGAAAACACTTACTGGAAGAGTGCGTACTCCTTTGTGTTCGAGCTTCTGGGTCTGCTGTGATCTTGCACTGGGAGATAATCTGGAGCTTATTCTAGCTTGAGGAGAGGATGCTGGAGAAATTTAAGGTGAAAGACCTTAGAAATATTAATGTTTAAATAAGGAAAATTTAAAAAGTATTATTAAATGCAATTAATGTAGAAAATTATATTTACTGTGCAATAAGTGGTGCATGTCTGGTAAAAATCCATGTGCTAAGCCTTAGCCTTTTTAATGATATATTTTGCAAGTACTAAATAAACACTAAGTAAATAATAAACCGAGCGTGGTAAGTCCCTGCAGGCTCCTGCGGAATCCTGCCTGTCCTCTGTCGCTCACGGCTCTGGCCAAGGCTTGGCTGAATGTCACACGTGTGTTGCGAGGTGCCTCTGCCCCGGCACAGGAGCACAGGTCCCAAGCACGATGGCCTCCCCGCTTGCGGGGAAGGATGCCGGGGAGCGCAGGCAGGCTGCCGAAGAGGTGCGGTGTGGGGTGAGGCGGTGCTGGGAGCTGCGGAGGAGCTGGACTGTTTCTCCTGTCCTGTGCAAATCCATCCCCTGATTGCCTCCCACCTGCAGGCGCTGCCCGTTCGGGGTTTGTTCAGATCCGGATGATAGCGTGGGCTGCGTTCGTTGGCTCCCGACGGCTGCTGCGGCACACGAAAGCGCTCCCCCAGCCTCGTGCACCCAACGTGGGCAAAGCCGCGTGGTCTCTCGCAATCCCGCACGGGCGGCTGAGTCACTGCCCCGGCTGAACGCGGCGATCCATGGCTTGTGTACTCACAGCGTGAGGATATATCTGGGTAAAGGGCATTTTGTATCTAGCAAGAGCCCTGAGCCCGGGCCGGCTGTCCTCTTGTGGGAGGAGAGGTTGCTCCGAGCCGTGTCAGGGGAAGGGCTTGCGCTCGCTGCGGGAGACTGGTGGAGAGAGAAGCTTCTCTGAAGGTAACTTCCTTTTTTCCTTCATTTTTTAATGATTCATCTGCTTGCTTGGTCAGGATCGGGGCTGTGGCACGCAGCTGCGGCAACGGGCAGGGAAGGGCAGATTTTGACGATTGCAAGGGAACCTCGGTGTCTCCTTTGGTTAGGCGGGGACTGCAGGCAGATCTCAGGCAGATGCCCACCAAGGCCACGGTCATCTCCGTGTTTCAGCTCCTCGGCAGCATCCCTGTGAGCAGAGGGTAGGGTGGCCGGTGGGTTTAAGGGTATCCCCGAGCTAGGGGAAAGCACCTGCAGAACAAGATCTGTCAGCCATCCCCAGAGACGCTGGGTTGCCCTGAGAGGTGCCCTCCGTTGGTGGGCCCTGCACAGGGAGGACGGGGCATCAGAGGGTGGGAGCCCTGAGCAGTGACCTTGGGAGCAGGAGGCGCCCCAAGGAGGAGAACATCTCCTAGCCTTGCTCCGGGTGGGACATCTCTTGGTGGCCCCACGTTGAGAGTTCCCAGGCCTGAGCAGCCCTCGATGGCCCCGCAGTGAGCTGGGTCTTGCTGCTCTCTCCCCGCAGCGCTGAGCAGCCACGGAGAGGATGCAGCAGGTCGTTGGGCGGATGAGAGCGACTTCAACCTGGGCCGGTGCCGCTCGCTGGAGTTCAGGATGCAGCAGCTGAAGGCCCTGGAGCGGATGGTGCAGGAGAAGGAGGAGATCCTGGCAGCGTCGTGGTTTAACGCCAGTCAGCAACTAAGCCCCACACAGCTGCTCACTCACCTCCCCCCCCGGTGGGATGGGGGAGAGAATCGGAAGAGCAAAAGTAAGAAAACTCGTGGTTTGAGGTAAGAACAGTTTAATAACTGAAATATAATAATAATATTGTAATGAAAAGGAAAACAGAGAGAGAGAGAGGAACAAAACCCAAGGAAAAGACCAAGTGATGCAACCGCTCACCACCCACTGACCGATGCCCAGCCCGTCCCCGAGCAGCGATCGCTGCCCCCAGCCAACTCCCCCCAGTTTCTATACTGCGCATGACGCCATATGGTATGGAATAGCCCTCTGGCCAGTGTGGGTCAGCTGTCCTGGCTGTGCCGCCTTCCAGCTTCTTGTGCGCCTGGCAGAGCATGGGAAGCTGAAAAGTCATTGACTAGTGTAAGCACTGCCCAGCAACAACTCAAACATCCCTGTGTTACCCCGTTATTCTCATACTAAATCCAAACGCAGCGCTATACCAGCTACTAGGAAGAAAATTAACTATCCCAGCGGAAACCAGGAGAGGGAGCCATGAAGGCAGATCTGCACAAGGTCTGGATTGGTGGTGGTTTCTCCCTTCTGCTGTGCGTGGAGATTGCTCAGCCCTCAGGAAAGCAGCAGCCCCAAGGGCTGCCTTTGCCGTGTCAGATGGCTTTTGCTGATGTCCCCCATGGTCCCAGATGACCTTGCCCTGCTTCCCCGGGCTGCCGCGGTGGGTGCGGGAGGTGGGTGCCTTTGCCGTCCCCTCCCCAAGCTCCCTGTCATTGCAGAGTGGGCACAATGCATACAGCCATGAGATCCTGGGCGTGCTGGGGGAGCTGGCCCTGGCCATGGACAAGCTGCCGTCACGGACGGCCCCTCAACCTGCGCAGAGGGACCTGCTGCCGATGTGGGATGAGGTCTACATCTGCCCCGAGCCGCTGGGGGTGGTGCTGATCATCGGGGCCTGGAACTACCCCTTCACCCTGGTCATGCAGCCTCTGACTGGGGCCATCGCAGCAGGTGGGGACCCACTGCAGCCCCTGTCCTTCGTGGGGCTGTGGGCAGGTGCTGTGAGAGGCAGGAGAGGAGTGTGAGGGCTCAGGGGCCACGCTGGGTTTGTCTTGCAGGCAATGCTGTGGTGGTGAAGCCGTCGGAGATCGTGGCTCAGCTGGTGGCTGATCTCCTTCCCCAGTACCTTGACCAGGTGAGGTGACCAGCCTCTGACTCAGGTGCCGTCATGCCTGTTTGGCAATTCAGGAACTTTCAGCTGCATTTTCCCATTAATATTATTTTCACTGGTGGGTTCCTTTGTAAAAAGGCTCATTAGTGGTTGGAGCAGTGTTGGTGCCAGCGGGAGAGGAAAACCCTCTGGCACATCTGTCGGCAGCTCCGGTTCTCCTGTGCCGGGGCGTGGGACGAAGTTGCCTGTGGCCAAGCAGCTGGTTGAGTTTCCACGGTCACGGTCCGACTCATGGCTTTGTGGCCAGGACAACCCGGCTGTGTGTAGAGGGCTGAGGTCTTTGGTGTTTCTAATGGCAGGTTGCTGAACATCGTCCTTATGTCCCACTGCTTGAAATAAGAGACTCTGCTCCTCCTGTCCCTGACCCCAGTGTAGATTTTGTGGGAGAAGCAGGACTGGCCCTGGGGACGAGAGGGCTGGTGCCGTTAACGTTTCAAGGGTGTGTGCACACAACCAGCCCGAGCACCAGTTCAAGGCAGCGAGCAAGTCCTCACTTATTCCTGGCTAGTTATTAAAGCTGCTCTTTGCTTCTCTGCCCTTGGGCAGCAGAGCAGCTGCTCCAGGTGTGAGAAGCACTGCAACCAAGCTTTCCCTGTGTCCTGAGGGCTGCCAAACAGAATTTAAGAATGCAGCTGTCGCTGTGCAGGGTGTGACCTGCCTGGGTTGCGTCTCAGGTAACAGCAGGATGGGCACCTACCACGGTGTCCTGGTTTCAGCTGAGATAGAGTTAATTTTCTTTATAGCGGCTGGTATGGGGCTATGTTTTGGATTTGTGCTGAAAACAGGGTTGATAATACAGAGATGTTTTAGTTGTTGCTGCACTGGTCAAGGACTTTTCAGCTTCCCATGCTCTGCCAGGTGCAGAAGAAGCTGGGAGGGGACACAGCCAGGATAGTTGATCCAAACTGACCTAAGGGCTATTCCATACCATATGGTGTCATGCGCAGTATAGAAAGCTGGGGAAGAAGGAGGAAGGGGGGACATTTGGAGTGATGGCGTTTGTCTTCCCAAGTAACCATTACGCGTGATGGAGCCCTGCTTTCCTGGAGATGGCTGAACACCTGCCTGACCGTGGGAAGGAGTGGATGAATTCCTTGCTTTGCTTGCATGCGTGGCTTTTGCTTTCCCTATTAAACTGTTTTTATCTCAACCCAGGAGTTTTCTTACTTTTGCTCTTCCGATTCTCTCCCCCATCCCACCGGGGGGGAGTGAGCGAGCGGCTGCGTGGTGCTTAGTTGCCGGCTGGGGCTAAACCACGACAGTCCTTTCTGGCGCCCAACGTGGGGCACGAAGGGTTTGAGATAATGACAGATTTGATTGGAATGTACCAGATAGAATTTATAGCTATTATTGCTGTTTAGGTATTAATCAGCAGGCTTCTGTGCTTGCCATAGGCTTGCTTGCCTTACTGTATCTTAGAGTCTAGGGCTCGTTAGTGGCTGCTTTCTGCTTTCACTGCTTGCCGTGCTGCTGTACTGCTTATCACCTTACTCTGCTGTGCCTGGGAACATTTTGATAACAGCAATGGCCACGCGCCTGGGCTGGCAGACGGCCAGGGCATCGCTGCTGTTTCTGTGCTGCTGTACTGGACAGGCTGGAACTCCAGTGTGAACTCGAGTCGAAGGGACTGTGACCTGTGGATGAATCCACGTGGGAGCAGGACACCCCAAAGCGTCTGTGCCCATGGATTAGCCCATGCCAGAGCAGGTATATCTTGAAACGTCTGTGGCCATGGTTATGTCTGTGCCACAGCAGGTATACCTCAACCTCTGAAGGGATTGTGGCCCAAGGATAAGTCCCATGCTGCAGCAGGTACACCTCGAAGCACCTGTGGCTGTGGATGAAGTCCATGCTGCAGCAGGTACACCTTGAAGCATCAGTGGCTGTGCATGAGGCCATGTTGGAGCAAGTTTACTTCTGAAGGTACTACATTCTGTGGATAAGTCCAAGCTGGAGCAGGGGCAAGGGGAGGACTTCATTGCAATGTTAAACCTGATGGTCTGGTCCAAAGGGACCAGGGGTGGAGATTGTAATGGAAATACCTTTAAATTGTTGTATCCCGTGATTTGAGTTGCATGTTGTGGGAATTACTATAGCAGGAACCCCTTGTTGCTAGCCAGGCTAGGAGCAAGGGGAGGAGTTCATTGCAATGTTAAACCCTATAACCTGGCCCAAAAGGACCAGGGGTGGACATTGTAATAGATATACCTTTAAATTGTTGTAACCCATGATTTGAGTTGCATGTTATAGGAATTACTACAGCCGGAACCACCTGAACAAATGGAGGAGAAGCCTTACAAGAAGCAGTGCAAGTGCAGCAGTGACCTGACCTGAGCTGGCTTTGGTGCCCAATAACTCCAAGCAACACACCACCTCTCCTGTCCTGAGTAACAACCATAAGAGATGAAGCCCAAAGTCATGGACTAAATGAACTCAGTGGACATTTTGTGGACATTTATGGACATTTTACAAATATTTTGTAGGGGTGGTCCATAGACTAAGGGAATGATATGTGTGTATTATATCAAAGGATGGGAAGGGTGATGGTGGGAAATGAGAATGTATTGGATAGTGTGAGACCTGAGCATGACATAAACGGCATGGAATAAGGGGTGGATACTGTCCTGGTTTCAGCTGAGATAGAGTTAATTTTCTTTATAGCGGCTGGTATGGGGCTATGTTTTGGATTTGTGCTGAAGACAGTGTTGATAACACAGAGATGTTTTAGTTGTTGCTGCACTGGTCAAGGACTTTTCAGCTTCCCATGCTCTGCCAGGTGCAGAAGAAGTTGGGAGGGGACACAGCCAGGACAGTTGATCCAAACTGACCAAAGGGCTATTCCATACCATATGACGTCATGCGCAGTATAGAAAGCTGGGGAAGAAGGAGGAAGGGGGGACATTTGGAGTGATGGCGTTTGTCTTCCCAAGTAACCATTACGCGTGATGGAGCCCTGCTTTCCTGGAGATGGCTGAACACCTGCCTGACCATGGGAAGGAGTGAAGGAATTCCTTGCTTTGCTTTGCTTGCGTGCGCGGCTTTTGCTTTCCCTATTAAACTGTCTTTATCTCAACCCAGGAGTTTTCTTACTTTTGCTCTTCCGATTCTCTCCCCCATCCCACTGCAGGGGGAGTGAGCGAGCGGCTGCGTGGTGCTTAGTTGCTGGCTGGGGCTAAACCACGACACACGGCAAGCACAGCTTTGAGACCTTCTCCCACCACCGCGCCTGCTTGATCAAGAAGATGGAGGGTATGAACAAACTCCGGTACCCACCTGGCAGCTGGAAGAAGGTGGATTGGGCCAAGTTCTTCGTCTTGGCCAACAAGGGCTGAGTGGGACTGGTTGTCTTGGCCCTGCTGGGGCTTGTGGCAGCGGTGGTGGCTTTGGCTCTGCTGTCCGTGTGAGTGTGTGTTCCCAGCTCTGTCCCCTGAGCCCCACCTGGTCTCGGCCTCCATTGCCTCAGGCTCTGCTCCCTCCCCGTGGGACTCAGCCTTGTTCCCGTGCCTCTCCAGATGGTGCCCCGCGGACGAGAGGGGTGATCGGTGGCCAGCAGCACGCTGGACCTGTAACCCGCCGCTGCAGTCCTAGTACTGAACGTTTTTTTGCTGCGATTTCTGTTCTTCCAAGGCAGCCAATGCACTGAAGAGGTAGAAGCAAATGAAATAAGCCTAAAGCAGAGAAGCTCCGAGCTGGCGGCTCTGGCTCCTGCTGAAACACAGGAATCGATTCAGACCTGCATCTTTGGTCATGCCTCAGCAGTGAGTGGCAGCAGGTGGAAGGAGGCAGCATCTGCCCTGCTTTGCAAACAGGACCCCATCTAAAAGCTCTTGGAAACAGGGGGGAATCGTTTGTCACAAGGGTATCAAAACAAAGTCAGTTGTTACTGAGCCTGTTATCTACATGATGTCTTCTGTGATCCCCACAGAAAGCTGTCTCATACCAGCGATAAGCCTAACAAAATGTGGGTCTTACTGATGGGGACAGTCCAGGCTGGTTGTCCCCAGCAGCCTGCCCAGAGCAGAGGGAAAGAGCCTCTAAGAACCTGCAGCATCCCATCCTTGAAAGGACTCACGACCAAACGGGTGATGTCTACCCGTGGTGCAGGGGAAACTACCTTTAGCCATCCAAGCTGTGCAAAGGCCACCTGAGGTGACAGCAAAGGCTTTTTGAGCTGTGGCCACGCTCTGCCCCAAGGACTCGAGGAGCACCAGGCACTGCCACGCTGCTGGCGCACTGCATTTGGGGCTGCTGGGGACAATGACAGGGGCGTCGCTGTGACCAGAGTCCTGGGTCTGAGGAAGTCCTTGGCCAGAGAGCTGGCTGCTCAGCCAATCTCATCTGTAACCGAATTTCAATTTTTATTGGTTTACTGGTAGTCTTTTACCTCCAAACTTGTAACTGAGAGCTGACCTTGAGCCTTGCTGAATAAAACCTTTGTTTTACTGTGAAGGCCACCTGGGGCAGGGCAAGACCCACGTGCCCTGGGCTCCCACACGGGCTGCAGCCCCCAGCGTTGGATGTTCCCCTGCTCTGGCCCGAGCCCTGCCCTCAGCCTCCACCTAAAGGAGCCAGCCTGAGTCCAGCTGGGTTTATTCTTTATTTGGCATTTGTCACGGAGCAGCGGTGTGAGCCGGGCTGTGCTCGGCTCCGGTCGGTGGCTGGTAGCCAGCAGCATGGGCTGGAGGGGGTTACCCGCACGCTCGGCGTGTGTCGGGCAGCCCAGAGCAGCGTTTTGGGTGTTGGAGCGGCTGCAGGGCCCGTTCCCGAGCGATGTCTGAGCAGATGCTGCTGAAGGCTGACAGGGGCCCTTTGGCTCCCATGGGACAGGCGTGTGCTGGATTCTCTCGCTGGCCGGTCTGTGCTTTGTACGTCCATCCATCAGGAGGGGCTTTCGCCCCCAAAGCTAAGTCCCCAGAGTCCCTGGTGCGAGTCAGTGTTTGCTGGTCGTCAGCTTTATGACAATGCCGAGCGCAAGTACTGCGACGGCTGCGGCTGCTGCCAGCCCGCGCCGGATGATCAGCTCCTTGGTGGCCATGGCGGTGGCCGGAGGGGACGTGGCAGGCGTGGCTTCCTGGGGCTCCAGCTGGTACGTCGGTCCCTCCCTGCTGGTGATGCCCGTAAGCACGATGCCGTTCTGCGCGTCTACTCCTGCTGCAAGGAGAACGGGGCAGTGTCGCTGAGGGCTTTTGGGGGGATTGAGGGGTTTCTTGGGAGGGTTTTGTCTGAGGTCTGAAAGCACGTTACGAGCAACCCAGAGCGTGGACATCTCCAGCCCTCGACGGAGATTCGGTAGGACCTGGTGTCTGCAAGGTGAGAACTGCCCAGCGTGCCCCATCCCGCCAGGTCGTGCCCCCACCAGCCTCCATCACCCTCCCGAGCCCACCCTTGCAATTACTGTTTTCCCAGTAACCTGAGGGCATCACCAGTGCTACGCTGCACCCCCATTTCATGGGCTTGTTCCTGGCTTATGTGAATCCTTGGGGACCCTTCCTGGACCCAAACCCACCACCACACGCAGTGCCCAGCTCCCCCATCCCACCGTGCCCAGCTCCTGGCCATACCTACACAGCCCCGCACGGCCGTGGCAGGGGGGTAAGCATGGGGTGGTGGGGCTGGCCCCACATCAGAGGGAAGCGCCTTGCAGGAGGGCTCGGGGCTTGGGTTCGGCTCCTCTGGCAGCGGCTGGGTCACTCCTGCGCGGCGCTGAGCCTGCGGGAGGGAACGCGCTGGGTTTAGCCGGCGGTGCGTGGTGCGGGAAATCCCCACCGAGCAAAGCCAACATGTCGCCTCTCGCAGGGTTCCTCCGGAAATGGCACTGTGTAGCTGAAAGATGCCTGAAATGAGAGATGCTGGCTGGTGGGAACCCCGGAGCTGTTGGGGCACGAGGTGACGCTCAGGGCTGCACGGTTGAGGTAGCCTCGGTCACCCCGTCTGCTTTGTGCTTCGCGTCCCCAACCAAGGGTAGCACAAGGTGCAGACGGAAACCTTGAGGCCATTGAGTGCACGTGTGGGAGGGAGCTGAATACAGGGACGTGGCTGTGGTCATGGTCACGGGAGCCCTGGGTTTTGCTGGGGGCACTGGAGGGCAGCCCCGGGCAGCGCTGGCCCGTGGGATTGAGCCCTTGATGCCGTCTCATCCCGCTGCGATCCCAGCCAAGGCACCGAGGACCTTCCCGCTGGCAGGGCGCAGTGCTGCGGGTGCGCGGGTTACCTCCTCGGCCGCCTTCCTCCAGTCCGTGCGGGAGATGTAGGCGATGAAGCAGGTGCAGAGGATGGAGACACAGACGAGCATGCTGAGCCACAGGCCTGCAGAGGACACGCCGGTGTCACCCGGGTGCCACGGCCAGAGCAAACCCCACCGAGACAGCATCTCGGGACAGCAAGTCAAGAAAGGGGATGTCACCGAGGTCAGCAGGGACACGGGGACGGGGCAGCCGTGGGCACCTGCTGAGGGGCTGCCCAGCAGACCTGGCAGTGGTTGCTTTTTCCCAGTACAATTAAAAGCTCTCAGTAGTTGCAGGGGCTATCCCAGGCCATCCCAGTCCACCCCAGTGTGCCCAGTCCCCAGCCAGGTAGGAGGGCAGAGCCAGGCGGGAGGGTCACGGTGAGCCATTGGTGGAGCTGGGGGGAGCTCCACGTCTACCCGCGGGGGATTCGGGGGCATGCAGAGCTGCGTGCCTGGGGGTCGGTACCTATGACGCCGATCCTGGCCACGAAGAGCAGCACGGCTCCGAGGGGCAGGCCCACACCATAGTAGCTCACGGCGTTGAGGATGGCACCGAATTTCTGCTTGCCTATGCCTCTGAGCACCCCGCTGCAGGCACCCTGCCGGGGAGAGGGAGAGGGGCTGGGGCCAGGGCTGGGAGCACCGCCTCGGCCGAATTCGGGGCTCTGCCGCTGCCTGGGGGCTGGTAAACCAGCCTGGTGATGAAACAGCTCCCCGCCTCTGCCCGGTTATTTCTGTGTCCCTGCCTGGTCCTGTGGGTTGGCATCTCTTTGTGCACTTGGTGTTTTCTAAGGGGTGCTCCCAGGAGCTCTGCAGGGTCCCGGTGCGTGTGCCGGTGCCCACCCGCAGCCGAGGGAGCCCCGACCGACCTACGGTGCTGCCGCTTAGCACCAAGGTCGCGTACCAAAAATAGCAGCATCGCCAGGGACTTACACACATGGCTTCAAACAAGTGGAATACAACGTAGACAGGCATGACCCAGGCCACCAAGTCAACGATCTCCCTGGGGAGAGAGAAGAGCCAACGATCGCTTTTGGGAACCAACCTCTGCACACGGGGGCCGGGAGCCGGGGGCACTCACTTGTCGTAGGTGAAGATGTATCCCAGCACATCCTTTGTGGCAGCTAAAATGGCCCCTGTGGCTATGCAAAACCCCCCTGAAAAACAGCAAAGAGCTGAGCCTGGCCCGGCCGTGACGAAGGGCTCGGGAGCAGCCGAAGGGAGAGAGCAGGGGACACCGGTGTGTGCCGCGGGCAGAGAACTGCAAACTCTCCCTGCCCCTGCTGTGCCTGGAAGGAGCCCCAGCAAAGGCTTCCCGGCGTGCGGGTGGCCTGACCTGTGCAGAGCAGGCTGGTGGAGGAGGATCTCTTGGCCGTCTCGACGTCGCCAGCACCCAGCGCGTTCCCCACCTGCACGCTGGCAGCCGTGCCGAGCCCTAAGGGGATCTGTAACCACAGGGCTGAGGCTCACGTGTGCATCCGGGTAATGGGGCCATCGCAGCAACAGCAGAATAACCACCCGGCAGAGAGGGAGTTCAGGATTTAGTTTAAAACATCTCCGTAGGAGGGATAGGCAGGAGGAGGGAGAGGCTTAAGCGCAGAGGGGCAAGACCAAGATTTGCTGGAGCTGATTTTTGCTGGGTGTCCATCCTGGACTGTCCCTAGGGAGCCCTGGTCAGAAATAATAACCCCCAGCCCTTACCATGAAAGCGACAACGGACACCTCGTAGATGATGGACTGGGCGGAGAGCTCTACGACGCTCAGCAGGCCTGGGGGAGAGGAGAGGGTCAGCGCCGGGTTCAGGCGCCCGGCAGAGAGCTGCTCTCAGCCCCCGCGACTGCCACGGATGCTGCTCTGGGTCACAACTCCCCCTCTCCGCTGACCTATCAAGAAGCTCCCGATTTCGTAGGTCCACCACTCGATGCACATCATGAGCATGCTGGGGACAGCCAGGGAGATGAAGCTGTCCCACTCCAGCAGGCACTCGCTGGACCAGCCTGCAGAGAGGGGAAACGTCACCTGATGGATGACCAGACTGGCCACGTCTTACATCCTCAAGAGCACCCGAGGCAGCTGGAGGTGCCATTCCTGTTTGCAGAGCCACCAGGGCAATGCTCCTCAGCTCCATAGGACCTCAGCAACAGGGCGTGCACATACGAGCTCTGCTGATGCCATCCTGTGGGCCACAGAGCCCCGCAACCCTCAGCTCATCCCTCCCGGAGCAGAGCGCCTAAGGACAGCCTCATGCCTACGTCTGTGCTCATCTGGCTTTGGGGCTGAACCCTACGAAGCCTCAGCAGAAAGTTTCATTTCTCCAGAATTAATGTTTACTGCCCGGCACGGTGCTCTGCCAACGCTCACGCGTGACGTGCTGCCACCGAAGCAGCACCACGTTCCTGGGGTGTACCGGGCTGAGGTTAATATTTCACCATCAAGACTAACAAAATTCGCTCGATAGAAGTGGTGGAAGATTCATGAACACTCGTGTAAAGCGGGACTCGGAGGGAGCTGGGGAAATGCCCTTACCTCCCCAGGTCTTCACGTGGAGTTTCTTGCCTATAATATACAGGAACAAGAAAATGGTTTGTGAATACTGAGCAACGGTGTTGGCCCAGGCAGAGCCCCTGCAAAGGAAATGAGAAAGGTTGTCGGCATCCTGCTCACGCCTCCCCGGCTCGGGGTGCCAGAGCGTAACGTTCTGCCGTGCCCCCGCGAGCACCGGATGTTCGGCCGTGCCCGGTGGTACTGACGTCCCTGAAAAGTCCCTTGCATTGCCAGGCGTTGTGTTTTCCCCTCCATGGGACACAGGCGCTACTCACGTGATGCCCAAGTGGAGCACGTAGAGGAAGATGCAGTTTGCGATCACGTTGACGATGTTGCCGACGATCCCGCTCAGCACCAGCGGCCACGTGATCATCTGCAAAGAGGAGGAGACGGGGGCTATGGCACCTCCACAAAAGCTTCGGGAGGGAGGTGCGAAGGTCCGCGCCAGCCCCGTGCTCAACAGGTTTCCCAGTCAAAAAATAAACCTCTGATGATGTCACCCGCTTGGAAAATGAGTGTGTTGGAGGTAAATCCCTGACGTGGGGAAGGGTGAAGGAGGGTCCGTCAGGCAGGTGGATACAACTGGCTGTGGGATGGGGTGATCTCCAGGGTCGGAGCTGCTCTGGGGCACCCCGGGGGGTGGTGGGGATAAATGCTGCCTTGCCACCGGGAACAGCGAGCACAAAAACCCCAGGTGCGTGGTCGAGGGGAGCCCCAAGCCAGGTCTGACCCTCCGTGGGTGTGAGGGCTGCAGGACCTACCTGGTTCTGCAGGTATCTCGTCTCCAGGTTATACAGAAAAACTGCCTGAAAAGGAAATCGGCGGATGAGGCGAGGCCAGCGCTGAGCAGGGGCTGCGCTGCTGCGGTGGAAAACAGGAGCAGGATGGCCGGTGCCTATGCACGGCCAGCATCCCAGGGTGCCCACAGGGACTCACCGGGAGAGCAGGGGCAAACGCCGTCACGTAGCGCTGGGTTAACCTGGGGGACACGAGAGGTATGGTCAGCGAAGCCCCGGCCACCGACCCCCCAGCCCCGCCGTGCCAGGGAGGGACGAGGCAGTGGTGTCTGGGCCACGGGGCCACCTGACCTGGAGACCTCGGGGTCCTGGCGGATGAGGAGCAGGAGCTGTTCGATGTTGATGAGGATGGCGCAGCAGGGGAAGCAGCAGAGCAGGAGGATGAGGGTGGCACGCTGCAGGATCACCCCCACGCGCAGCAGGTTCTTGCTGCCGTAGGTCTGCAAGGCGGGAGGGTGGCAGTGAGCTCTGCTGCACCGGCAGCATGCCGGTGCTGGGGGAGTGGGGACCCCACGGAGCAGCCCAGACCGCCCGGGAAGGATTTGGTATTTCAAGGAGAGCACGGAGCTCCCCGTTATGGGATTGCTGCTTGGGGACAAGCTTCCCCAGCTCGCAGGTGCAGCCAGGGATCCATGCAGTGCCTGGGCAGCATCAGCTGATGCTGGAAAACCCCGTGTCTCCAGGATAAGTGCCAGCATCTCTTACCCACCTGTGATATCAAGGTGTCACATGCCGAAGACAAACCATAACCTACAGAGATGGCAGTAACATTTATAACCTGGAAACAGGAGTTAAAAAAACAAAGAGCAAATGTGAGCATTTAAGACTTCTAGGTAGGGAGAGGGGCTAAAAGGAAAAGTGGGAGTCTGAAATCTCCTCTGTCCTTGTCCGCCTCCATTCCCGTATCCCGTCCCAGCGTCAGTGGGTGGGAGCTGGAGCCCGGCACCAGGACAGCCCCAGGAGTGCTTACAGCGATGGCCAGCGTGACGGAGGCCAGCTCGACCTTGCCCAGGTGGCCGCAGAATATGGAGCTGACGAGGTGTATCAGGAAGATCAGCAGCTGGATCAGGATCTAAGTGCAGGGAAGAGGAGAGGCGAAGGTCAGAGATGCAGGTGAGCAGGGACAGCCGGGCTGGGGGGAGAGCTCCGGAACAGAGCACGGGACAGGATGGTGGCTGTACGCATTCAGCTGAGTGCCTATAACCAGCCAAGCAACCCCATCCCCCTGGCATGTCAGGTGAAGCTGATCAGAGGTTTCTAGCCGCTTGCCAGGTGTTTAGCAGCACTCCGGGTCCATCTTCTCTGGGAGCTGTTGGAGGTCTCACGTCGGCTGGGCTCCTCTGCCTGAGGGACCCGCTCCCCAGCGTGCCCGTGGCATCGGGCTGCGGTCGCAGCCACCCCAACACACCAGCGCTCTCCTCCCGGGGTCCTTACCAGCGGTCCCGCCAGCACCAGCAGCTTCTTTGCATCCTCCCAGAAGTTGTCCGGGACCAGGCTCCGAAGCCGGCGGCGTTTCTTCCCGCAGCTGCCGGGCGTGAGATCGTGCTGGCCAGTGGCCATCGCCTCGCTGAAGCCGTTCTCCTCGGGGAGGTTCACCTGCTTCATGCTGCCGCTCTGCCAGGGGAGTGAAACAACCCTTTTCGTCCGCGCTCTGTTAAAACCACCCTGCCAGGGTGAGCAATGTGTAACCACAGTGGGGTGAACTTCAGCCGGGGCCGGGTGAGCTGACCGCATGCTCCCTGCAGCGGGGCTGGCGATGGGAAGTGCGGGCAGCGGGTCAGGGCAGGGCACGGAGCTGGGAGCCCAGTGAGGGTCCTGTGCACCGCTGTGGGCAGCGCGGAGGAGCCCGGACGTGCAGCGCAAGGTGCTCGCTGCCTGCCCCGAGCCAGTGTAGGGACTGAGTCTTCCCAAATCGCTCCCGCGAGCCCTCCTACCTCTCTCCTGCTTTGCCGTGGCTCCACCGGATGGTGGGCTGGAGGGTCGTCCTCCTCTTCCAGCAGCGATGGAGGATTCATGGGTCTGTGTGCGGGCTCCCGTGAGCTGCTGCCGGCAGTGGCGGGGCCGCTGCCCGTCTCGGCCCCTCTCATCACAGCGCGGCCGTGGCCAAGACAAGCCGGCCCCGTTGGCTCCAGCTGTCCGCCTCGCACAGCACGGCAGCGTCGGGTTTCACCGGCACCGCTCCGCCAGGCCAAATATAGCATCCTGCCTCGGCCCACCGCAGGGCAGGGGAGGTGGAGGGGAGCTGCCGCCGCGGTGCAGACCCTCTCCTGCACGGAGCGGGAGGTGGGCTGCAGTGGGAATGGGGACCCCACGGAGCAGCCCAGACCGCCCAGGAAGGATTTGGTATTTCAAGGAGAGCACGGAGCTCCCCATTATGGGATTGCCGCTTGGGGACAAGCTTCCCCAGCTCGCAGGGACGGGGTAGCCCCCAGGGCAGAGCAAGGCAGGCTTCCTCCTCTCCCCAGGCTCCCATCCCGAAACTACCTGGACTCTGAGCAGGGCACAGCCTGCCACATCCTCCCCACATCTGGGCAGAGGCTGCCGAGGTCGGGGTTGATGGCTGTTTTAAGCTCCTTTATGTCACGTCTTTTCATTCCCAGCCCACAGGCAACCAGCGCTGGGTGCCAGGAGAGTTGTGGGGCGGCCGGGAGGTGCCATGCACCAGCTGCGTGTGGTGTCCACCTCCAACGGCTGAGCACCTGCCACACTGCGCCGCGTGGCCTCGCTGCTGTCACGCAGCTGCAGGTAAGACCCTGGGACAGGTCCTGAGGGCAGGGGTGGGCAGGCAGTGCCGGGACATTTGCATTAAGACATATGGCGGTTCCTTGATGGCTCTGCGGGGCTGCGCACCGCACCACCCTCTCCCGAGCAGCTCACCAACGGTGTGGGAGCGATCGAGGTGCACAACCCCTGCTTGTACGCGAGGGGAGCGGCGTAAAACAAGGCCCTGGCTACCGCTGCACCCAGAGCCAGCCCCAAACTGCAGGGCCAGGAGGCTGAGGCTATGCCTCGTGCAAGCCCGCCATGCTGCACGAGCTAGGCACGTCTCCCCTCTAACAGCTTCCTTGTGCCAATGACCGGGGTCATGCTCGTACCACATTAACTGCTCAACATTTACTCAGAAAACTTTATTGTATCAAAATCCCACCTTACAAAAGTGCAAAGAAGAGTTGCTTTAGGCCCTGTGCCTGCCATGCAGCAGGGAGAGCAGGGCCAGCAGCCAGCACTCAACACCCCGGCAGCAGTCAGAGGAGTCAGCCATCTTCCAACAAAATCAGCCTTGCTCTGCGCTGCCGCAGCAGTAGCGAGTGGGGTCTGCCACGCCAAGATGCTGGCACAGAATGGTGCGTGAGGAAACGTGCTATGGGCAGCAAGAGCCTCTGCCATTAGCAAATGACATGGACAAATGGCCCCAGGGAGTAGGACGAAGGGCAGCAGCACAAGGTCCCTGTCTCCTTCCCGGGCCAGCCCCAGGATACGCTCCTGCCTACCACGAGTGACATCCCAGTGCAGTGCAGGAGAGGGACCAGCTCTCAAGCACTTTCTTCCCAGATGCCACATCCTCACCCCCTTTAAGAACTCTGTGTGTGGGATAAAACATTGTGAGTTAACCAGAAACTGAGCAAAGGGACTCTTTACAAGGAACCGAGGGGGAATTCCTTCCCCTGCACCATCCTCCTGGGACATTACCACATGCCCTCCTGCTCTGTGCACAGCTCCCCAGTGCCACTGGTTCTAGCCATTGCCAGTCAGGAGCCGGACCAGTATGCCCACCAGCAGGACAGCGATGGCGGTGGCAGCAGCCAGCACACGGCGGATGATCAGGGCCCTCCATACCACAGCAGGAGGAACAGGGACGACAGCAGGCTCCTCCTGTGTGATGAGCTGGTGGTCAGGTTGCCTCTCACCTCCCACGATGCTCTCGGGCAGGACCACAGTGTCCACGGTGTCCGTCTCAACGGAGATGTAATCTGTGTAACAGAAAGGTGAGTGCTGCAGGGAAGGTGAGCTGCAGAGTCGGGGGATCCCAGCCTGATGCTGCACAAGTGCTGGCTGCAGTCCTGAGGGTCCCTTCCCAAGGCTCAGGGACACCGGGACATGCCGCAGCAAAGTGGTAGGTGTTCCCAGGTAAGGCAGGCACTGGCTGGCAGTCCAGGCTCTTCCCTGGAGCAGCCAGGGTGGTGACAGGAGTAACGGGGTATCTTGTACCCCATTACTAAGTACAGGAGAAGTGCCACTGGCCTGGGACCAGCACCAGACGCTATGCTCTTTCCAGCCATCGGAGCCTGCAGGACAGACACAGCTGCCATAACTGTGAAGGAAAGGAAGGGTTGGGTGGAGAATTCGGGCTCTCTCCCTGTTGTCAGGCCCAGTTACATACCCACAGCAGATGTTTTGTTAGCAGCTGTGCCATTGGAGTTCCCGTCTTCCAGCTGTTTTTTCAGTCCAGCTCGGACTTGAGCCTAAAAACACATGGAAGAGTTGCTCTTCTCGGAGCAAGGATGTCCTGCTCGGCCAAGCAAACCTGAGCCTCCTCCCTCCGCTCTCCCAAAGCAAGCTCAGGACCAAATTCTCAGGACCAAATTGGTCCTCCGCTACAGGAGAGGGACAGATCCCATTTCACTTTTGCCTCCTCCCAGAGAACTGTGGCATTGTACTGGGACAGGAACTCACCTAACACCTTTCAGTTACTAGAGAGAAGCACAAGTCTCACCTCTTCTGCAGCTTTCTTCCAATCCATGCGCATGACAAAAGCGGAGAAGGAAAGGGCTTGCAAAGAGATGCAAATGATCATCCCCACCCACAGACCTGCAGCAATGGAAAGTTACTTCAGGGAGGGCTTGAGGAAAGCCTGCTTTTGCCAGCCAGTGCCAAAATGCCCAATGACTTCAGTGGGGTCAGATTATTGCCCCATGTCTAACCCAGTCTCAATGGGAGAGCTGCCCCGAGGGGCAGCGAGAGGAAACAGCTCCTGGGGAGGTCCTATGCTGGGAGCAAGCCTGGATTTACTGGGAAATCTCAGGCCCCGTTTGATGGAGACTACTCAGAGCCTGCCTCAGGTAAACACTGCGGTGTGCAATCCAGCCCCACCAAGCCGAAGGAAGATCTGAGCACAAGTTCCTGGGCTGAGCCTTTGCTCAAGGCACAGGCTTTGGCCCAGCAGAAGCAGCGCTGATAGCTCGTACAAAGCCAGACTCCCAATGCCAAACGGAGGACACACGTACCTAACACCCCCATCTCAGCCGCAAACATCAGTGAGATGCCGATGGGCAGGCCGATGGCATAATAGCCGATGGCGTTGGCGATAGCACCCATCTTCTGCTTCCCCGTGCCCCGCAGCACACCGCCACAGGTTGCCTAAGGAAAGCAGGCAGAGGGATCAACGCATGGGGCAGCGCGTGCTATGGCAGGTACCACCCCAGGAGCTCTGGCGTATGGCGTGGCCCTGTGAATAGGGGAACCCACAGCGCTGTCCCACAGAGCCAAGAGGGACCAAAGCCACATCACAGAGCACACGGTGCAGGGCTCCTCTCGTTCCAGCTGCCGAGCCAGGCACAGAACGTGGAGCTATCTGCAGACACCGAGAGGTGTACCAGCGGACCCCACAGTGCTTTCCACACTGCCTGGGTCCCTCTCCCAGGGACATGACAGGAGGAAACAGGCTGAAATTACTATCTAAAAAATTGTATGAGCGCTGAGTACCTGATATCTCTGAAGGTCCAGTTGCTTACTTGTGCTGCTCTGACAAGCTAGTAAAAAGCTGAAGCCTTGCCAGGGGGAAAAGAGGGAGAAAGAACTGGGTTGTTCTGCAGCAATGCCGATGGGCAACTACAAGCACAGGGGACACTGAGGTGCTATAGGTAATGCAAGCAGCTGCTTCGACAGTTTATCAGTTTGCTTCCCTGTATCATTTTAACAGATCAAGAAAGAGCTAGAGGCAGCTTTGCACTCTCCATTGCACCCCAACCTGCAGAGAGGAATCGCTCCACATACTGGAATACTCACTGCTGCTGCATCAAACAAGTGGAACGGAGCAAAGATGATCATCACTTTGGACACCAAGATAACGATCTCCCTGTTGGGAAGATGTACGTACTGGTCAGGGAAAGCAGCACGGCCCGGTCCCAAGGGACTCTGGTTCTGACCTATCTCCCTTGGCCAGCTGCAAAGCCTGATCCCATCCCATGAGACTTGAGGGGATGCGTGCAGCTTGGGTACCACCGTGGCAGTGTCCCAGTGTCGGCAGCATCCATGCTGCCCAGTGACAGCGGGCAGTGGGGAGGAACCTTTGGGGAACATATTTGCCAGATGGAGGTTTATGAACTCTATCTGTCAGCAGCTTCTGAGCAGCTCCTGGGATATAAATCACACCCTCCAAGAAGGTAATAATACTCAAAAGAAAGCTGTTAACCCACTTGTCGTTGGTGAAGATGTATCCCACCACATCCTTTAGGTTTCCCAGTAATGTTGCAACCACCACAGCAAAAACTTCTGAAAAAAAAAAGAAATAGTCAAATTGCTTGCCTCAGGGGCAGCATATCCTGCTGCTTTATTCCCCTCTGCAGGACCTGGGCTGACCTGTGCACAGCAGCGCAGTGATACAGGAGGTCTTGGCTTGCACCACATCCCCCGATCCCAAGGCATTGCCCACTCTGACACTCGCAGCCACGCTGAAGCCCAGAGGCACCTGAGTAGCAGGAGACAAGGAGGAGGTGAGTGGCAATACAGCCTGCAGCAATTTTCTTCTTCCCCAGTAGGGAATTTGGGGCAAATTGGCATTGCTGCAGTAAAGGGATTTTCCATTTGCAGCACGCCCCTGGCTGTGCAGCTGCACAGCAGGCCTGAGAGTCATCACCTGCGTGGTACTGACTCCTGCTTCCCTCCCCAGCCTTGATTTGCAGGGACATTGTTTGGGGGCTCCTCCCAGGCTGATCTTGGTTTAATACACCCAGCCCTTACCATGTACGCCGCAGAGGAGAGCTCGTAGATGACAGACTGCGCGCCCAGCTCCACCACACTGAGCAGCCCTGGAAAAGATTCATCACTGCCTTCATTAGGTCAGAATTAAAATCCTCCTTTGCTGACAAGGAGGCAGTGACTACAGGGCTCCCATCTAACAGATGCAGCATCCTGCAGAACCAACCCTGCAGGTGAGGAGGCTGCTGGCAGGAGGTGCTCTGGGGACACACTCAAGAAGCAGCCACCAGAGCAGGCATGGCTGAAGATGACCTGTTGAACCAGAGGAAAAAGAGGATTTAGACTCACCTGCCAAGAAGCTCCCGATCTCAAAGGTCCACCATTCAATGCACATCATGAGCATGCCGGGCACCGCCAGCCAGATAAAGGAGCCCCAGTCCAGGAGGCAGTCCCTGGTCCAACCTGCAACGAGGAGGTGAAGCAAAATGAATGCATGTTCTCCCTCTCCTCCCCCGAAGGGGAACCACGTGCTCTTCTGAGCACTCTCTGAGGACAATCACCACCGCAGCTCACAGAACATCAGCCTAGTCTTGCTGCTGTACCATGCTGCATTCCTGAGACAGGATGATCAACAAGAACGTACTTGGAGCTACAGTAAATGCCTTGAGGACATGGCTACAGCATCTTCCTGCCATGAGGGGATGGTAATCCCTTTGTCAGGTGCTGGGGACAGTGCCAAATCCCCATGGCCAGACACTGGTATTTTGAAGGATTAAGCTATGAACAGTACCTCCCCAGGTCTCCACATGGATCTTCTTCCACCACACGTAAAGGAAGAGGAGAATGGCCTGGGTGTACTGAGAAACAGTGTTAGCCCACGCAGAGCCCCTGGGGAAAGAGACAGGCATATTACAAATGACATCCTCCCCAACCTCCTCAGCTACAGCAGGAGACCTGGTGGCACCCATACAAGCCTTGCTGCAGATACGGGGCAGATCCCTCCAGCCTTATCTTTGCAGGCTGGTTGGCTGGGGGCAGAGGGTGGCAGAACTGGGCACCCAGCACACCCCCCACAGCCCTGAGCAAACCCCTGCACCCAGGGAGAGGCTGTCATCACCTCTGCTCACACTTACACCATGCCCAGCTTCAGCGCATACAGGAAGAAGGCGTTCATGGCCACATTGAGGATGTTGGCTGCAATCCCCGTCAACACCTGAGGCAAAATGATCGCCTGGAAGCCAAGGAGAGACTTTGGAGTTTGCTTCTCCAACACTGCCCAAGCCCCATCCAGTGAACACAGGGGAGACCTTCAGCAATGCCCAAGGAGAAAGCCAAGAAGGCTCCTGTTTCAGGTAAAGCTGGATTGTGTTAGACATGCAGAAGGTAGCGTGCAGGGCTCAAGAGCTGGTGCAATCAATAAAATGCAGAGTTGGGAGGTGGAAATGGAGGAAACTAAGTGTGGTTTCCATGAGCTCTCCCTGCCCTGCAGGGCTGGCTGGGGGGCTACGCATCACAAATTCCTCAGCCCAGCTCTCCCCAGAACAGGATGAACTTAGGTCCCCGATGTTATCCATGTTCCAAGGAACACCTTTAACTATGGCCCAGAACCTAGGTAGTTATACAATACCTGACTTAGTAAATATCTTGTCTGCAGCTGGTACAGAAACGCCGCCTGCAAAAGTCAGGATTCATTTCATCAGCACCGCTGCACTATGGTTCAACAGCCAGCTACCATTTAACACTCACAGGTAAGTCCTTCCCTCAGCTCCCCGCTCCACCTTCTCAGGGTGCCCCAGCCAGGCACGCTGCCCAACACCCTGCTCCTGCGGTCTGGCTGACACGCGGCATCTGCCAGCACTGGCTGCACCCAAAGCCAAGAGTAAGAAAAGGCACCTCCCATTCCCACTGGGAAGAGAGATCACTCTCCAAATGGGAAATCTCCTATGCTTCCTTGTCAGCACGAGAGAGCCCGAAAACCTTGGAAGAAAGGATTAACCTACAGACCCTTATTCCCCAGGGGTACTGCTCCGTGTCTTAGAGGAGTCAGAGTAACTAGCCAAGAGCCCAGCAGCTATGAGTGTGTGAACAGCAAGCTGCAGCCTTTATCTCAGAGCTAAGAGTGAGCCCTGAAGGCCCTAGTTCCAATGTCCACCACCAGTTACATGTTGTGCAGAGACGTGGCTTGCAGTAACAGCCTTTGCAAAGTAAGGTGAGAGCGTGCATGTTTGCTGGTCCAGCAGCTGCTGGCCAATACGCATCTGTTAAGGCCCAAGATCAAGGGGCACGTTGTAAAACCCTAAACTATGCTGTCCTGTGATCCACACAGCAAAGACCCTCCCTCCTTTCCCCCCTAATGTTACCGAGGGATAGAGAGCAACAGCTTTAGCAGCAACTTACAGGAAGCGCTGGAATAAAGATCATCACGTAGACCTGAGTTAACCTGGAAAGAGAGTTGTTTCCCCAGTTAATGATACAGCAAAGCAAGAGCCAAGCCAAGCAGCATTGCACTCAAGCTCCACAGAGCCTCGATTTCAACACTACATGGCAATCCACCCACAGCCAAATGCCTGATCCAGAAGGGCTCGATCTCACCCCTGACCTGGAGACCTCGGGGTCCTGTCGGATGAGCAGGAGGATCCGCTCGGTGTTGATGAAGAGCGCCCAGCAAGGGAAGCAGCACAGCAGCAGGATGAGGATCCCCCGCTGCAGGATAGTGCCCACCTGCTTCAGGTTCTTGCCGCCATATGTCTGAGTCAGGAGAGAATCAAGGTGAGCGTTACAGGGAACCAAAGGGTCCGGGCAAATGCTCAGGACTCAGGGCAGCAACAGGCTGATTAAATGCATTTCCCATGCCCTGCAGTGGCTAGTGCCAGGCTGGCTGGGTTTTACTGGCTCTCAGGTGGATTGCACATCCCTTTGCTGCCAAGGCACGACCCAGGGCTCCTTGGGGGAGCTGCAGGGAGGGAGCAGGCTCCAGCCAGTGTGCCTGTAGCCCCGGGCTGGCTGGAAGCTGCCATCCTCCTGCCCTTTGTGCCCAGATCACACTGCACAGGAGACGAGACACCACCAATTGAACCCTGTCAGGCACAAGAAAGGGGAAGCTGCTACTGACCTGGGACATCAGCGTGTCGCATGCTGAGGCTAAACCAGAACCAATGGAGATGCCCGTCACATTGATAACCTGGAGGAGAGACAAGGGACTTGGGTTGCAAGGGAGGGTGACAGGGGACCTGGCCCAAAGCACTGTGTCCCTCCCAGCTGGGTGGGGAAACAGTTCTGTTGTGAGTTTTTGGGAAGTTTCCAGCCCTTCTCTAATTCTCAGAATAACACATTCTTGTTACCTAAATAGCCTCTTCTCTCCTCTGGTGTGGAAAAGGATCCTCTAGCAGGGGGTGAATATCTAAAGGACCGCAAACAGTGCTGCTCCTAGCCACACGCACACCCCAGGTCTGGTGGGTCCAGAGAGCTGGTCACAGGCTCCAGCTTCCTGCCCAGCTGCTGGCCTTGCACTGGCACAGCCACTGACTGCCCAGTTCCCATCTCCTGCCTGTGCTCAGGGCAAAAGAAAGAACGGTTTGGTGGATGCAATGTTTGCATTGCATCAGGCTGTGCTTACATACAGGGTCCTCGCTATACATTCCTACAGGTTTGGGGGGTTTTATTTCTTCTTCTTTTTTTGGTGACACATAATTTGTATGTTTTAAATCAGAGCAGAATCAGAGTAATACATACGGAGACGGCCAGCGTCACAGCATCCAGCTCGGCTTTCCCCAGGTGACCACAGAAGATGGAGCTGACCACGCTGATCAGGAACCCCAGCAGCTGGGCGACAAACTAGGATGGGAGGAGGAAGAGATGTTGAGATGAGGGC
Source organism: Mycteria americana (assembly GCF_035582795.1). Classification (NCBI taxonomy): domain Eukaryota; kingdom Metazoa; phylum Chordata; class Aves; order Ciconiiformes; family Ciconiidae; genus Mycteria; species Mycteria americana. The sequence goes on along the minus strand of NC_134379.1, from coordinate 4,697,076 downwards.
TGATTAGGGCTTGAGAAATACCACCCCTCCCCCAGGCATCAGACTACGAACAGTCGGGTTTCCAGTTGTCACCGCAGCGCCTAGCCTCAAGGCCAGGGCTCTGCTGTCCTGGGAACCCGTCCCTGCTCGCCAGCACTGCCGGGGCAGAGGAGCCAGCTCTAGGACTCGCGCACGTTCTCGGTGGCTTTGTGTTTCAAAGCAGGCCTTTACCTCCCCTGTGGTATTTTGGTGTTAGGCAGCCAATCTGGCAGATGACCTTGTTTACATGGGGCTTAAAGGCTTCACTAGAAATCCCCTTTTCCAGGATGAAAGATGCATAGAGAGGGAAAACAAAAAATCCCACACCTTTTCCACACCTCTGTGCAGCTGGGGAAAACTCTCCTCCCAAACTGCAATGTCCTCGCCTCCTGGAGAGATGCCAAGTCCAGCCTGCTTGTTCCTTGCCAGGGGCTACAGCAAGGCTTAAGGATGCTGTAGCAGAGACTGCACTCCAGACCTCATTTTCCCTTGGCAAGAGGATGCCCTCTCTACAGGCCTCCGAGGCACAGAGTCATGACACAGCCAGAACCAGATGGTAGGAGTTAGAGATGTTTATACCCGCTGAGGGGTGGGCATGGCCGGGGACCATGCCCAGGGTCTGCTCACACTCCTTTCCACCCAGCAGTTGGCAAGCCGAGAGCCCAGCGCGCTGCTGGAGAACCAGCTCCTGTGGGGTCAGAGGGAGAACAGAACAAAACCTTCTCCTCTCCAGATCTCCCACCACTGCCTGCAGATGCGGTCCTCCTGCCAGGCCTGGGCATGTTCAACCTGCTGTGAGTAATCCCTGCAGGAGGTATCCATACCTCCATGATTGTTCCAGTACAGGGTTTGACATGAAATGATAATTAACTAATGACAGCTGTAGGTTTGGTTTTGAGGTTATCGGTGCACACAGAGAACGGTTGAGGGGACTGAGCTAGGGCTGATGCATTCAGCTACAGAAACTGAAACCCGTTCTATACTTCCTCTGCTGCCTGATCACAGCAGGTCAGCGCTTTGATGTCAGGGAGGACGCCTCTGAGAAGTTCATCAGTCGGCAGTTATTTACCTGACAGAATAGAAGATTCAAAGCACAAAGCTTCACACACAATGCATTTAGACCAGGGCTGTGGTGCACGCTCCCCTTTGCGGAAGCCTCTGTGTTGCGCTGTCGGTCCCCGACTACCAAAGGATGCATCTCCATCCAGCCAAACGGCGGTCCAGGGAGGATTTCAGGACAGCAAGCCATAGGGTACCTTTGCACCCAGAGTCTGCTGGAAGGGCTGGCCAAGGAGCTGGCATCAAGCAAAGCGACTTGCTCGTCACCCAAGGGGTACGTGGCAGTGCCAGGGCTGCAGACTGGTTCCACAGAGCAGTTTAACAGCTTATTCCCCCCCCCCCCTCCCCAAATCCACTGCTCTTCTTTTAAAGCCGTGCCGCCAGGCTCTGCTGGAGCAGGGCACATGGACCAAGCTGGACAGCAACAGGAATTCCTGTGGCAATGAATAAGCACTTGGATGACAATTAAGGAGTGAATGGTGGCCTTTTAATTCTAGCTGTGCCTTCAGCGGGCTAGCAAGCATGGACCGCAGGAGGGAGGGACCGGGCTGGCCCCTGCGAAACCCCGGGCTGCGGAGCCGTGCCCGGCGGCCGAAGGGAGACGAAGCGGCGGCGGCACGGCGGGGCAGGGCTCAGCCCGCTCCGGACGCGCCCGCGGTGCCGGCCGGGGCCCGAGGTCTCCTCCCCAGCCCGGGGTACGCTGCCAGGCTCCGGGCGTCCGAGCCCCGCGGCGATCCCCGGCCCGGGGCGGCGGCCCCTCACCTCAGCGCCGCGGCCGTTACCCCCCGCGCGCCCGGGCTGGCGCCGCTCCGGCGGGAGGGCGCCCGGGCCCGTCCCCATCCCCTGCCCCCGCCCCGGCTCTCACCACGGGCCCCGCCAGCCGGGCCAGCTCGCAGCTCTCCCGCCGGGCACCCGCGGGCAGGAGGCGCCGGGCACCCCGCAGGCACCGCGCTGCCGCACCGCCCGCCGCCGCCATGGGCCGCGCCGCCGCCGCTACGGCCGCCGCCGCCGCCCGCACGCCTTATGGGCACGGCCCGGGCCGGCTCCCCGCCCACGGGGCCGCGGGGCTGCCGCCTGTGGGCGGTGCGGGCCGGCACGGCACGGCGGGGGCAGGGTCCCCTCCGTGCACCGGCTTGGGGCTGGGGACCCTCCACCGACCAAGGAGGGGAACCCCAAGCTCCGTGCTCCGGCCGTGGGTCGGGGACCCCTCCGTGGGGAGGCAGGAGCTGGGGACTCCACACACACACACACCTGGTGGCCAGGGCCCAAAGTCCACCGTGGGGGTTTTTTTTTTGGGGGGGGGGCGTTGGCGACACCCCCATGTGAGAGCCACGGGCTGGGGACCCCCCTACATGTGTTGGCGAAGGACTTGGGGCCCTGCTGTGTGGGGAGCAGGGGATCCCCCTATTTGTTAACAGACACCTAGAGCCCTCCTACGTGTTGGCTATGGGATGGGGACCCCCTGGGGATCCCACACACATTGACCAGGGGTTCACCAGCCCTACGGACTGGGGACCTGCTTGTGGGGCGATGGCTTGGGATCCCCAATGTGCTGGCTGTGGGCTGGGTCCCCCGACATTGGGGCCTGTCAAAGGCAAGGATGTCTGAGCACATCCTCCAGGACCAAAGGGATGTCCCCTCTGCCATCAGCATTACGATAACAGCGGGGGCAGCTGGCTCTAGGCAGCCTCGCCCTCTCCTCTGTCCACCCACCGGCACCTCACCGAGTGACCTGGGGATCGCCCTCCGAACCAGGGGTTCCCATCCAGCAGGCTGGAGCCCAGCTGCCTCCACAGCGCTGCGGTGCAGCTAGCAGCGTGCAGAGGTTTGAAGGGGGGCTGCCGGACCCCACGTTTGGCTGGGGTGCCCACGGCCGTGTTTGCCCGGCACCTAGGGAGAAGAGGCCTTGGTTTGGGTGGGAGCTTGAGTTGTTAGGGGAGTGAAATTCTACCTAAGTGCAGGAGCTTGTAACCAAGTAGCTGTAACCAAATCTATTTCTAATGCACGGAAAATTACAGTGGAAAGTGGGGCTTGCTTTTACGGCTGTTTAAACGCTGCCTCGGTGCCTTATAGCTGTGGTGTCACCACTCGGAAATGTAAAGTCTCATTAATGTTTCACTTACCGCCTTGCTCTTTCACATATAATGTGACATCACGAAAAATTGTGTAGTAGCAGTGGTGAGTCATAGCCACTCTGATTTTATGTGCCATGATGAAATCAGGGTATCTCAGGACAAAAGAGTGCCTGATGCTGCTGCAGTCTGGTCTTGAGTTCCTCCTGGTTTTGATGGTAGTCAAGGGGGAAAGAGCGACCTGCAAAATTTACGTGATGTTGTTTCTTCAAGAAACACATGTTTCAGTGTAGCCAGAGGATTTTATTCACAAAGCACCAAAACCTTTTCACAAGCGAGGAGAGAACAACGTGAAGTTCAATGTAAAGTTTGGGAGCATATTTTAACTTTGGAACAGTTTCTTCTTCCTTTGGTGGTGTTCACATCACCGTGACCCACCCTGGGTGGCTTGGGCCACCCTGATGTGCTTCGCAGTGGGCACAGGCTGGGCTCAGGTAAACACTTTGCTCCTTTCCAACGGCGGAAAGGAGAGGAACAAACTGACTTGCAGAATGGAAACATGCTGGGCCAACATTTTCAGACACAGACACTTCAAGTCAGATTCTTACATTAATGTTTCAGAGACTCAAGGCCTTTCTTGCCGTAGGTGCTCAGTGCTCTCAGCTGCAGATAGGACTGCTCAGCACCACTGAAAAGGGGCTAAAATAGAGATTTTTCATGCTGATGTTAAGACAGCCAGTGTGCAAATCTCAGCCCCGCCTTCTGAGGGTGGAAAATGGACTGAAGAACGAAAGAGAAGGTGTCACTCCAGTCTTGTGCTAGGTAAAAGGCAGCAAGTTTTGCTGGTGTTTGCTCCAAATGGCCATTGGAGCAAAAAAAGCGGGGCACAAAGCAGGGCACAGAGCCCCGCTTTGTGCAGGGCTTGGCGAGCTGGAGCTGCCCCTTCTCTCCGTGATCCTTCCCTCCCCTGTAGCCGGCAGAGCAGCGGGCAGTTGGGTGCGTGTGCCGGAGCCCGAGCTGCCTGCGGGACGGCACTGCAGTGCCAGCCATGAAGAAATAGAAGTAGTTAGCAGCGAACAACGTGCATCCTGGCTGGTGGTGTGACGGCTGTTGCCAGCCTGGCTATGGGATGGCCAGAGGGTTCCTGCGGTGCCGTTATCTCACATCTCACGTGGAGGCAGGAGGGGAAGTGATAAGGCTCAGATGGTGCCATTCGTGGTCCTCAACAAGCAGCGCAAGTGTGAGTCCCTTTGAAGTTTACTTGTGACCCTGCTGAGATCAATACCTTGGGCTGGCAAAGAGGAGGCAGAGAATCAGGCAGAAACCTGGGGAAAAGGTCTTTGAAAAGAATAGGGGGAACTTTAAAAAGGCTTAGGGGAGAAATGTTACTTCCCAGCCCCAGGAGCCAGGTACAGGACTAGCCCCTAGAGAGCCCAGCACGCGTGGATGGGCTGTGATTGAAACCCTCTTCTTGTGTTTTGCTGCTGCTGTTTGGAATCGAATATACTTGCTTTCAGAAGAGCTGTTTTCTGTTTCTGTGATCACATGTGGATCCCAGTCTTGCTGGGAAGCAGAACGGGCACCCCAGGACCTGGTCTGGTGAGCGAGCGTGCCCCGAGGTCTCCTCTGATGCCAGCATGACAGACCTGGCTCTGCTTCAGCCTCCCTGCTCTCAGATTAGCCTGTGAGCTGCCGAGGGGGACGTGGGGCAGTGCAAACTTGCAGGCTGAGCCCTGCACTGGATGCCGGCATGTTTGCTCCTTCCCTTTCTGTGATGGGGGCAAGGAGCTTGCCAGCTGCCCGGCGAGATTCGGCAGGGCTCATCTGCAGGAGCCCCCAGACAGATGGGGAGGGTCAAAGGTACCGCTAGCCTTGCACCAAGCTGCCCTCAGCAATCCGGATATTAACAGTATTGCAACACCAGTTAGAAGAATTTGAAGGGTCAAATTCCTTCAGAGCGGAACATCGTTGAACTCGGTCAGTTTAGACCTCCAGCGAATTTGGAGCAGCGTTTTGGAAGGCTGATACCTTAACACAGACCTGTTTAAAGGAGTTAATGTGTGACCAGCTACAAACCATCTGGAGCAGACAGATGGCCTGCCCTGTTGGAGCTGGTTTCAGCAGCTGGGACCCTGTGCGGTTCTCAGCGATGCTGCTGTGAATCCAGAAGAAAGCAGCTGAGGGGAGAAGGACTGCAGTTCCTTGCATCATCTGTAGAGCAGAATTAGGCCTTTTTTCTGCAGATTTCCAGCAGGATGACTACCCAGGGCTTTCTCTAGATATGTATGTCCATATTCTGAAATGCAGCCAACATCCCATTACTAAAATAAACCCCACAAATGTACCGTGTCTGGAACCATTGCGATTAAGAGCTACCAAATAAGAAAAATGTCAGAACACAATGGATTTATGTCAAACGCTCAACTGTTTGAAGAGTGTCCCTTTCTTTTAAGAGACCTTGCTGCTGGCTGATGTCCAGATACCGTGGAAAATCCACTCCCCTCTGTGCAATGTGGAGTTCAGAATACAGCTAAATTAAAAAATAAAGAGCCTTTTGCAATCAAATTAGTTTTTATTTAAGTGCCACAGCATAAGATCAGATGATCAAAGCCATCATGGATACAGCACGTGGATTTGGGGCTTGTCAACAGGGAGAATGAACCAGAATAGTCGTCTTCAAATAGCTCCCCTTGACCTGACTGCAAAGAAAGTTACTGTATTCTGGAGTAGTAAGTGCATTAGCAAAACATGCTAATGATTTTAGACTATAGTGACCTTTAGTGCAGGGTAGCCTCTCTACTGGGTACACAGGGATGGTTTTTCTGTTTAACCCCACGTAAGTGTTCTCAAGTCCATCCTGCAGATTGACGAGGCTTCCTCGGACCCAGGAGAATTGGTGTTCCACTGCTGCCTGCGTCTCCAAGGTATAATTAATGTTCAGTAATGTCAAAAAACATAATGTCTAATAATGTTTTAAATGGTGCTGGCTGGTGATGCAGCTGCTGCACTGAAGTGGTTACAGGACCTGCAGTTACACAGCTGCCAGAAAGGTTGAACTCGGGAGTGGGCACCTCTCAGTGGTCTCTAATCATCCTGGGTGCTCTTATTGCCCGTAACCGCTATTTTTTGGCATGGACAGTCACACAAACAGGACTGTTCACACCATTATTTGTCCCAGCTTGCTAGTGCAGACATGCCTCTGTAAGAAGGGTTATAGAGAAGCTGGAAGCTGATGTTTACAGTGGATGGAATTTGTCCAAAAGGCGGTTGCCTATTTAAAAAAAAAGGCAACGAGAAATCTAGCGTCTCACTGGCACCCGCAAGCCCCTCACGGCCTCTGTGCCTTTGCCTTGCTGTGTGTCCGTCGCTGTGTGCTGCTGCCTGCCCGTGCCCTTGCAGTGCTGCGTGTGCTGGGATCTAACCTGGGGCTCCTTTTTGTGCCCGGGAAAGCTGCCTTCCCAAAGACTGAGACTAACCAGACTGTTCCTCTCTGCTGTTGCTAAATAGGAGTTTTCTTTGATGGCTTCTTTTACGTTGTGGCTTTAGGGTAACTCAGCTACCGCTGTTTAAAAACCGCCCTGAGCATCCCTTTCTCTTCTTCTTTTTGCTGCCATGGGTTTAATTTGCTCAGTCTGATGAGCGTACATCCCCACAGCTCGCTATCATCGGCTTTGGGCAGAAGCCACAAAACCTGACCAGCTTCCCCAGTTGAAACAGCACGCGTGAACTCAACTCAATTTGCCATTTCTGCTCCCAACGCCTTGGGTGGGGGCTCGCCCGCCGGCCCGGCTCTGTGGGCACCTGCAGCAGGCACCGGTGGGGTTCGGGGGTGCCACCGCCTCCCCCCCGGGCGGCTCCGGGCTGCCCGTGCGCGGCCGCCCCGGCAGGTGGCGCTGGCGCCCCGCGGGTTCCCGCTCCGCCCGAGTCCCGGGCGCCGTCAGCCCGCTCCCTCCGAGCTCCCTCGGGGCCCGTCAGCCCGCTCCCTCCGAGCTCCCTCAGGGCGCCATCAACCCGTTCCCTCTGATCTCCCTCGGGGCCCGTCAGCCCGCTCCCTCCGAGCTCCCTCAGAGCGCCATCAACCCGCTCCCTCAGCGCTCCCTCAGAGCGCCGTCAGCCCGCTCCCTCAGAGCTCACTCAGGGCGCCATCAGCCCGCTCCCTCAGGGCTACCTCAGGGCGCTGTCAGCCCGCTCCCTCCGAGCTTCCTCAGGGCTCCCTCAGAGCGCCGTCAGCCCGCTCCCTCAGAGCTCCCTCAGGGCGCCATCAGCCCGCTCCCTCCGAGCTTCCTCAGAGCTCCCTCAGAGCGCCATCAGCCCGCTCCCTCAGAGCTCCCTCAGAGCGCCGTCAGCCCGCTCCCTCAGAGCTCCCTCAGGGCGCCATCAGCCCGCTCCCTCAGAGCTTCCTCAGGGCTCCCTCAGAGCGCCATCAGCCCGCTCCCTCAGAGCTCCCTCAGGGCGCCATCAGCCCGCTCCCTCAGAGCTCCCTCAGGGCGCCATCAGCCCGCTCCCTCAGAGCTTCCTCAGGGCTACCCCAGAGCGCCATCAGCCCGCTCCCCCAGGGCTCCCTCAGGGCTCCCTCAGGGCTCTGTCAGCCCGCTCCCTCCGAGCCGACACCGGCAGGGCGGGAGGCGGGGGAAGGAACGGGCCGCGTCCCGCCCCTTCGGCAGCCGTTCTGTCTTCCCCTGGAGCACCCTCGGGCTCAGCAATTTCACCCTGCCGCGTTTCGTCAATATTTTTTTTTTTCTTGCCGACAGGACCCTAATAAATACTGGTTGTGGGGGAAACAAACCCGGGCAAACGCAAATATTTGCTAAATACTTTAGTGAAAAATAGAATATATACTAGGCAAAGGGCGTGCGGTGTAAAAAACGGTCCTTAGAAAAAATGAATAGGAGTTAGGGAAATGCAGAATGGCACTGTCTCTGTATAGACAAGAATCTGCTTATTAAAAGCCCCGTGATGTCGCCCTGCCTCTTTAATTCCAATGTTTCCAGCGGGTCTCGAATGGGCATCCTGAACCCACGGTTCTGCTGCGGAGCCTGCCCACGGGCGGACATCCACCCGCAGCGGGAGCCCTGCACGCCCTGCATGGTTTAACCTCAGTTCAGTCACACCTCACGCTGTGGTGTGAGGTAAGAACAGCTGTTTCCTCATTTCATTTTATTGTTATTTCAGAGAGAGAAATGCTTTTTACTTGTGCTGTATTTCAGAGCATCTTACTTCTGCTTTGTTCACTAAAAATGGGGCCAGACAAATTAACTGCAGTCATAAATATTATTTTTACAACAGAATATTTGTATTGCCGCATGGGTTGGTCGAGTTCAGGGCTGCAGACTTAAAAAACCAGCTTCCCTGCCCTGAAGAGCCCAAATACTTAATTAAGGCAGATAAGGCAGGATAAATAAAAACAAAACTCCTTTTGCTTTGAACTGCCTCTAGGGAGCAGGTCTGGCAAAAGAAAAGAGAGATTGTAAAGCTGTAATAATAATAATAATAATGATAATTAATTGTATTTATAAAGCATCCCCTAATGGCTCTGGATGCTCTGCAACGATTTTAAATAGAATTGAAAGCAGCAACAACAAGAAGCCAAATAAGGAAGGGTTGTAAGAATAAAGGTGTCTTTTACGGTAGCTAGCGAGATTTAAGAGTGCTGGCTTGGGGCTCTTTCAAAAAGTAAAATGGAGAAGGTGTCCAACCTGTGCCCACACTTTGCTCCCCGTGTTTTCGCAGCGCCCGTGCAGCTGTGTGTGTGCAGAGAACACGTGCAGATGCTCCAAACCAAAAAGCCTCAAACTTCAGCCCCCCAAACCCGTCCTCTGGACTCAGCCTCGCACACGTTCACACGTTTATCTCGCTTTACCGGCGTGTGAGAGTGGAGGGTGTGTGTTCGCTCGCAGAGGTGTTTGCCGGCGAGGGCAGGTGGGTCAGGACCTGCGGCGTGGACACACGGACGTCAGACCGAAGCGGCTGAGGATCCGTGCTGCAGTGAATTCTGCGGGCTTGCAGATTACAGACTCTGATTACAACGAGCAAATACATTTTAAAGCCTGGTCTGCATGTCACTGTTTATGCTTTATTTCCTTTCTGTATTCCAGCCAGCCAGACGGTGTAGTTCAATGCAGCCAAATTTACTTGTGTTTACACTTCTGGATTGGCTTTCAGGTTTTTCCACCGCCATTGATAAGGGTAAACACGTATTTACATTAGATTTTTGAAAACAAAGAAGGGAAGCGCTCTTGTTCTGCAGCTTGCTCTGCCCTCACTGACACTTGCGGCCGGCTGGAAGTCGCCCTTCTCTAGGCAGTGATTTAAAGGACGCTGTCCCAGCTGGGTGGGGGTGTTTGCATTGGGAGCGGGGGGGTCAGGCAGCGTTTGCAGGATGGGTGGCTCGGGGCAAGGGCGAGCTAGCCGCTGGTCCTCAGCAGTGACGGCTCCTGGCAGGGGGACAGAGCGCTGAAGCAAAGCCAGCGCCCGCCCAGGGTGCAGCCCTCTCCTTGTGCGGCGAGTCACCCGCCATCCCTCCCTCCCCTCTCCCCGGGGCAGCCGGGCCCTGGAGGGGCCCGAGGCCTGGGGGAGGCTCCCGGGGGCTTTATCCGCGGCCTGGGCGCTGCCGAGCCCGGCACCCACCCCGGCGCTGAGGGCTGAGCTGGCCCCCCCCCCCCGCGCGTGGGGAGCCAGCGGGGCCGTGGGAGGTGCGTGTCGGCGGCTGCGGGGCCGCACCGCCGGGGCACGGGGCGGGGGGGGGGGCCGGGCCGGGCCGGGCCGTGCGGGGCGCAGGGCGGCGCTGCCGGAGGCGGGGGCGGGCGCGGGGCCGCGCGGCGCGGCAGCGCCCCCTGGCGGGGCGGGGCTCGGCTCGGCTCGGCCGGCGCGGGCTGCGGCGGCTGCGGGCGGAGCGGAGCGGGGCGGGATGGCGGACGCCCTGTCGGAGGTGCTGGGCGAGGTGCTGGTGGCCGCGGACGGGGAGGAGGTGGCCGTGTCGGCCCTGGCCGCCCGCGGGGTCTCGTTGGTGGGGCTCTACTTCGGCTGCAGCCTCGGCGGCCCCTGCGCGCAGCTCGGCGCCAGCCTGGCCGCCTTCTACGGGCGCTTCAGGGGGGAGGCGGCGGCGGCCGGCGGGCAGCGCCTCGAGATCGTTTTCGTGTCGGCCGAGCAGGAGCAGCAGCAGTGGCAGGAGGCCGTGCGGGCCATGCCCTGGCTGGCGCTGCCCTTCGCCGACAAGCACCGCAAGGTGAGACCGCGGGCCGGCGGGGCCGGAGGCGGGGGGGCGCGCCCCGGGCTTTGTCTGGGGGCGCCGGCGCTCGGCCGGCCCCCCCCCCCCCCCCCCCCCCGCGCCGTCGGGGCGGCTCCCGCGTGGCGGCGGGCGCGTGGCGCGGGGTGGGCGCCTTCCAGAAAGTTCCCGGGGGGAACCGGGGCGGGGGGTGGGGGGGTGGGGGTTGTCGGCTGCCGTCCCGCGGGGCGACGCCGCCTCGCCCGGCTACTCCGGTTGCTGGGGCCTGCGCGCCGCAGCGGGCCGGGAAACCCTGCAGGCTCCGTCCCCCTCCACGGGCGGGGGGGTGAGGGGGGGGACCCCGGCCTGGGGGTCGCGGTTTCATGGGGGCGGTCGGACGGGCGCTCGCTGGCCTCGACGGGTCCCTCAGAGGAGCGGGGCGGGCAGGCAAGGCGTGTGAGAGGTCCGAGCCGAAACCCGGGACCACGGCTCTGCTCGGGCGGCTGCCGCTCAGCCTGAGGAAAGCAGGCCTCGGCGCGGGCCGCGGAGAGGGTCCCCGTGGGCTCCTGCGTGGCTTTGGGCACAGAAAGGGGCCATGGCTTCCACCAGCCGTGGGAGGGCATTTGGTGGTTGAGGAGCGAGTTGGAGCCCGGCTCATCTGAGAGCTGCTGGCAAAGCTGCCAGGCGAGTTTGTGCGACGGTGTTCGTTATTCATCTTCCTTTAGCAGCTGGTGTGTTCAGTACTCTACAAGTTACAGTCCCTCATCCATAGAGTTTAATTGGAAAGACGGATATTGACAAAAAGCGCTCTGTAAGACCCAGACAGGGAAGGCTGTGAGGGACAGGAAGGCAAAGGCTGGGCTTCCAGATCCCAACGAGCCTGCAACGTTGGTAGTTTTTAAAAAAAAAAAAAGTCTTTACAACTCTAATCTCTGGAAGCTATTGAGTAAGAATTAAAAAGATGGTGCCCCACAGTGCCATTTCTAAACATCTTTCCGGCGCGTGATTGCGGCTGCCGGTCTGAAAGCAGCGGGCAGGCATTGGCTCGGTTCTCAGCAAGGCGCGTTCTTCGCGTCAGTGGGGATTGGGGTAACGCCGGTACCTGCAGGGCCAGGGGGCGGCTGAGCCCCCTCAGGCATCCACCCCCCGTGTTCAGGCTCTGCGAGGCTGTACTGGGATGAGAGGGACCACTTCTACCGGAACGGGTCTCCGAATGGGTCTGCTGGCACTGTCACACCGTTTGTTAGGCAAAGGAGTCGTTTAAGGAAAAGTTGTCTGTTGTCCGACTGCGCCGTGTGATGTCCTCTCTGCTGAGAAGAGGTGTAGCTGGTTTGAAACCCGGATTCGGCTTTTTTCCTCGTTTGCTGCAGGTTTTTGTTGCTAAGCTCCCAGTTCTGCAAAAGCTCTCGTGTTTAACGCTGTGCACCTGGATGATGCTGCTGAAGGCCCCCAGTTTGCCCCTTTGAAGTCCAGGCACTTCTGACTGGGAGCTTGCATGAGTGGTCACAGGTCGGGGTCTGCAATCAGGTTCATTATCAAGGGGAATTGTTACAGAAGCTTCATCCTTCAGAGAAATTACAGTTTAATTCCGGTTTCTTTAAAACAAAACCCTCTTCCTACAGGGACATGAAAAGATTGTGGTTCCAATTAGTAGCTGGCCATTTCCCTGCAGAACATTTCAGACTGTTTAGGTGGTGGGACTTTTGCTTGCCATATTGGCTTTAAAAATTCCACTGCAACGTACTTAAATTGTTGGGAAATCATAGAAGTGGAAGGTGGCATTAATTTTACATGCTGGCCAATACTTCCATCTATTAGATTGCAAGAAAACATGAAATAAAAAGATTATGGGGTCTTAAACTCTTATTCTGAGAAGCCCTGAGTTAAGTTCAGGATTATTTTTGTGCGGAGTGTAAAGTAATTGAAGCTCGTGCTGTATATTTTCAAAACTAAGCAGATGTGATGTGGCTTTGGAGGAAGCTTAATCTATGGATAACAGAGAACCTATTTGTAAGTTATAAGGGCAATTATGTCAGGATATCAGATTTCTAAACAGGAGATTTATAACCTGTACTTCAGGCAGTTAAGAAGTTTCCTTGTATAATAGGCTGATTTTTAAATAGCCAGGTTAATGACCTGACTTTCCAGAAAAGCATAAACTTTCTGTTTTTCAAAAACACGCCAGCAAGACCTGGGTATGTCTAAGCATATGTTCAGTACCTCACAGGCTTAATTTGTTTAAAAACAAAAGCATTAGAAAAATGTAGGCAGTCCTTTTGAGTTATGGTTCCTTTGCGCTAAAGGCTGTTCCTCAACCCGACGCAAGACAAGCCTGAGAGAATTATATAGATTTATGAGGAGAAAGGAATCTTGGAGATACAGAATAGGGATAATAGGGAGAGGTGGGAACGTGGGGCTGGGAGCTGAACTCTGTCCCTGAGCTCTCAGCCTCAGCCCCCGGAGAGGCCATGGAGCCTCTGCCCTTGGAGGTTGCAGGGCTTGGCTGGGTGAAGCTGTGGCCAGTGGGGTCTCGTGTTGGTGACTGCAGGGCTCAAAGACTTCCGGAGGTCCCTTTCAGCCAACGCTTCCCATTGTGAGTTGGTTAATTTATCTACTGAGGTTGCGAAAGCTTTGGGGAGAGATGACTTCCTATCCCATATTGGCTGTAGCATCATTTTTGTTGCTCAGAATTATTGAATAATACAGCTATTACAGTCCTAGTTCCCTGCTGAAATATTTATCAGTGTGTGCCTTGTCTTTCTCTGGTGTACTCTGCATTTTTTTACATTTCTCCCTCTTCCAAACCCCGGGCATTGAACGTTGATAGGTCTGAAAAACCAAGCTTCTTTCTGGGCTTACAGAAAAATTCCCACAGTCCTAAAAGTAAAATACCATCTTACTCTCATGGTTATTGGTGAAAGTAGTATGGGTTGTCAAAGAAAACAGCCACTCTTCGTTGTATTGCCTCAGTAACTCAATAATGCTGGGGTGCAGTTACCAAGGGCATAACAGCCTGCGCGTCTTGCAACAACCGGTTGAATTTGGGTAACTTTAGCATATAGCAATTTCTGTCTCCAAACCAGTAATAAAAGAAAGCAGTACAAGTCAGCAAACATCTGGACGTGGGGAAAGCCTTTGATTAATGAGGGGGATGGCATTATGCCTTCGTCTGAGCCACAGCCAGCCATATTACTGGGGTTTTTTTTCAAGAACAAAACCGTAATGTACCAAATGAGATTGGAGGCCTTTAACTCGTGATACACATCCCTCAATTAAGCTGTTCAGCCCCAGATTCGGGTAGCTATATGCAGCTGTTGATAATTGATTTGTCTTCTGATAATGCCTGGCGTTGCTGAGCAAAACATGGGGGAGAGATGTTGCTCCGTGTCTTTGTTTTGTTTGGGGTTTTGGTTTAACATCACCCTGTTGTTATCTGTTTGCACGAACAGCTGCTCAAGTTCTGGAGGGTTGATTTAATAACAGCTTTAATTCCTGATTGCTACTGAGAACCTCGGTAATGTAAACAGCCCCCATCTGTCTACGTGCCTTGATGTCTGCCGGCACCCGTGATGGGGCAGCACCCTCCCCACTGTCAGGAGGATCCCAGACTTCTGGTGAGCTCCTGCAGAGTCTACCTACACTCAGGGTGAATTTGGGTGCTCTTCGAAGGCTTACAGCATGCAGGCTTTTGGAGGAGAGCAGGAGTGTGCTGTCCTGCTGCACTGTGTTGCTGTGGGACATATTGGTCATTTCTCCTTAAAAAAAAAAAAAAAAATTGGCCACATTCTCTGTCGAGTAGGTCCTCTCACACGGGTCCACGTAGCAGTGGGAGAAAGGAGGGTGCTTTTAGGTGCTGGAGGAGAAAAGGCTGCAAGCGGGTCTGTACTGGGAGAGAAGCGGTTTATCTTTTGCTGTTGTTTATTTGCCTTTGCTTTTATTTTTACTTGTTACTTACTTGGCCCAGTCATCTTCCTCATTCTTTTTAATCTTGACTTTTCTAATTATGCTTACTCAGTGCGTCCATGCAGCACCGCAGTGGTGTAGGGTCTGTGCTTTGCCTCTTGTTTTGTGTTTGCTTTTGGCTGTGTTTATGCATCTGCTTGAGTGTTGCCCAGATTCTTCTTGGGAAGGCAAACCCGTTTCCACTGGAGCTGAAATACTTCTGCTCTGGTTTTAAATAAATGCAAAACATGTTGATTATGTTTCTATGATTATTCAGTCAAGTATCTGAAAACAGTTTGAGGATCTCTCTGTGCTCACACTGGTAAATAGACTTTGTTTCAGACAAAGTGGTTTTCTTGTATCTTATAGTTGGATTTGTATAACCTGCTCTATGTATTTTCTCCCATATTCACATGAAATGTGTCTTGCTGAATTGTGTGGCAGAGGCACGTGATCTTTCTCCGTGTGTGAAGAAGACGTCTGTTCTATCTCGCCCTAGGTAGTAGGAAAGGAGCAAGTTGGTAGTTTTGGAGGTTGTTGTTTTAGTGGCTTGACTACTATGGTAGGTGATCTGAGTTGGACATGGACTGAAGAACGCCCCTTCTGTGCTGGGAGTATGTCTTCCTCAGCACCACAAATAAAACAATGGTCTTAAGATCGATGGGTGAAATGTGACAAACCTCTTCCTTGTTTGCAGATACCTCTGTGAAGCCTTTTACAACAAATACCGTCTTTTTTTTTTTTTTTTAATTATGTTCTCTGTCATCGTCCGTCCGTGTCCCCCCCCCCCCCCCCCTTCACAAGAAAAGGGCATTTTCTTTCCCTCTGCTTAAAAATAACGTCTACTGTGGGAGCCTCTCCTAATAAGACACCAGGTAGTAGTTTTGTAGGTAGAGTTTGTGCAAGAAATGGTGGGGAGGAGGTAGACATGTCATTAAATTAGACTGTACACAATTTTTTGGGGGGGGCGGAACCTCAAACCCTTGATTACAGTTTAAGATAAACCCTGATTTTCAGGAACTGATAACTTTTCTGTTTGAAATCGCCATCTGCTGAGATCTGGGAGGCAAGTGGTCAGCGCAGATGTGGGATTTGTCTAACAGAAAATTTTGTAAATCACTTGAAGCAGCTTTTGAGTTTCATCATATAAAAATATCTAGGTAATCACTTTCAGCTGTATTCCTGACTTTGTATTTCTGGGGTGGGAATGTATATGAAATCTTTGGCTCAGGGAGATGTAGATTTGAAAAATATGGTCTTTTCATGACATAAGGCTATTGAGTAAGAAGCAAGGCATTAGCAGCACCAACTGATTCTTTGTTTGCTTTGAAACTCGCTGGTTCTGAAACATAAGAATGGGAGATCTATGAAAGGAGCAGAGAGAAGACTGTGTGCTGTTTTTCATTGTGGCATCTTAATCCAGATGTTGAAATGAAAACGTTCATTTAAAAATGCATGGTTGACAATTTCATTTGTTACTCTCAGGTTGCAGAACTAAGCAAAGCAACTTTACTTTTTAAAGTAATTGGTGCACAGTTCTTCTCCAAAAATGCATTCTTTTAGGAGCTGAACATGTAACAGCTTTACAAAAGAAGGTACAAAATAATGGAGTGTTTTTCTGTGTGATTTTGGAGAAATACAACAGTGAACTTCAATTATGACTGAGTAATAAACTATAGTATTTCCACATCGTGCCGACGACATCACAGCCAAAACATTCTGCAGTTCTTCTTGTTGTTGATGCCGCTTTTCCAAATTATTTCTGAGTATGTTTTATACAGCTTTGCAGTGACCGTCCATACAATTAAGCAGTCGTCTCTCATGCCAAGACCCTAATCCTTCAGTGAAATCCCAGGACGCATTCACTGCTATTAGTAGACGGCAAGTCTGAGGACTGTGTATTGTCCTGCAGTAGTTGCAAAAACATCACTGACGTCCTTGGAGGTTGGATTTCCCCATACATCCAAACTGTGGTCTACCCGAGTGCTTTCCCCAGGAGAGAATTAGTATTTTAAACATCTTGCTGGTGTGTCATCTGCCGTGTTCTTTATTGCATCCTTCAGTCGGTAATTGCCCATGTTTGAGGGCCAGCTCTGAAAGTCCTTGGACATCTTTCCATCATCGAATCCTCCTGGCTCCACGGTGGGGAGAAGCAGTGGGAGCTTTTGCTGCTCATACATGGTTGGGTCTTGGACTGGGCTCTGCAAGTCCTGGCCCAAAAACTGACATCAGGTTTGCGTTGCCTTTGGATGGTGGCTTCTTCAAGCAGTTTGGTAATGTTTTAGTTTGAAATGCAGTAAGCTGCCTCCTTGTTTAGTACTGGAAACGATCCTTTTGTACCATTGCCTATATGTACTTTCTATAGGTATTTCTTAGTACTGGGAAAGTTTGTGTGAAATTCATTGTTAGCAGGTACGGGTTTTGAGAGAGTCCAGGGGGTTTCGAAGTTGGAGGTTTTTTGATCCTTTCTCATGGACATACTTTTAGTGTTTCAAAGCGGCGTATGGTAGGGTTAGCTCATGCGGCTGGGGTAGGGTTTCACTTCTGAATTGCATCTGGGTAGAGCTCTCTGTTTTGCATTCCTGTTTTTTTCAGCAACGCTCCCAGCATAGAAGTCGGGGTATGGTTTTAATCTAAGTCAAGTCAGAAGATATTGCACTTCTTGGTGATCAGACCAGGAGGATTCTTGCCCCAGCCCCATGCACCCTCCTCCCCGACAAGGCAGATCCAATGCGGCGATCGTCTGCTCCTCATTGCTAGAGTTTTGATGTGAAATGTAGGGATATAGGGGAAACTGAGAGGGTACGGGAGGCTGTGATGCAGCAGGCTGAACTCTAAATTCAAGAAAACAAGTTTGAGCAGCGCTTGCCTGAGCATTTGCTTGGTGAGAAGCTTGTTGGTGTGTGTGGATTGCTGCCGCCACCTCCTCTTTCTCCTTCCCCTCCCACTTTTTATCAGGGAAACAAGTTCCAAGCAAAATATTCCAAAGTGATATTTAATTACTCTTTAAAATGCAACTATTTGTCTTATCAGCCATGTGGATTTCTGTTTGCTGCTTTGATTTGACAGTTAGTAGTTTGTCATTTTTAAAAAGCTTACACACTCCAGGAATCTGTGATTTTTATGCTTTTGAAAGTAGAGATGTTGAATTAACTGCAGCTTTGAACTATTCACGGATAATTTCAGGCCCCCCGCTTTCAGCAAATAACAAGCTGACTCCTGAGCTTTCAGGCTGGGTTGAATACTGAATTATCACGACTTTATAGCTGTGTGTCTTCTCTAAACCAGTTCCATGGCACATCACAGCGTAATACACGATAGATTTGAAACATTTTTCTAGACAGATCACTTTGTGCTCATGCCATCTCCAGATAATAACAATTAGGAAAGGGGGGAGTAATGCCAGTGTGGGGAGGGTGCTTGGATTCATTACGACTTGGGCTTTGTGCACATTAATTCCCCTCTGTTCCCAGGGAAGGAGCCCTGGCTGGGGACTGGGGGGTGTTCAGCTGGGGGAGAGGGCTTTTCCCTGGCACTGCCTTGATGTTCCTCTGCAGGGCAGCTACCTCTGTGCTTTCTGGGACTGCTGCTTCTCTGCTGATGCTCTGTAGGTGAAAAACACAATTGGAGTTAAATCTGTAGGTTGTGAGGTGAAGACATGGCCAGTGGAGAAACTGGGAGCGGGATGAGTTGACAAGTAAGCAAATAGAGAGATTCTCTGGTGGGAAAGTGAATTATACAAGTATTTCAGATTACAACATGAGCATCTTGTATGATGGCTGATCGCATTTTCATCATCTCTGTTTTCCAAAGAAAATGTAGTGTCTTACTGATTTGGCTTAGAGTACACACAATTAATTGAAGGGTGGAACTAAAAAGATGCAGGAATGGTTTCTGCATACTCTCACGTCTGTCTTTCAACACTGCGAACAATT